>NC_067169.1:38936080-39561760 GCF_903995435.1 Acomys russatus
TTTCTCCCCCTCTTCCTCAGTGTTCCCTGAGCTATATAGGTGTAGCTGTGTTATAGGTGTCCCATTTGGGGCTGGGTACTCCATGATCACTTATTCGCTTCTTTTTGGCTGGTCAATTGTGAACCGCTGTCCACATAGCCTCTCCCTACTGAAAAAAAAAAAAAAAGCTTTGAAGAGGCATTAACAAGAACTGTACCTATCTAGCAGTAAGAATAAGTATTTAGAAGACAGTTAGAAACTATTTTGCTTAAGTAGCGTGCTAATAGTAGGCTCCCCAGTATGGCCCATGAACTTACCACAGGTTGTGCCATACTTGATTTTCTTCCAATTGAATGAGTTTTGGGTACAATTAGACAGTTATTGATTACTCTCAAAAGACAAGTGACTTACTGAAGTTCTAACAAATATTTAAATACACTGGTTTGCTTTTTTTATTTCTAGCTTTTTTTTCTATACTCTGTATGAGGTAATTAAAATGATCTGTTTTCCTTTTACATTTTTTTTTGTTACATTGAGTCAAGGTCTTTCTATTTGGCCCAGGCTGGTCTTGAAGATGATATTGACCCTTCCTTAGCCTCCCAATTACTTGGATTATAAGTATGAGCTACCACACTCAGTTAAAATGATCATCTTTCAGATATTACTTGAAGTGTATTTTTTCTTTAATATCTATAGTGACTCTTACTTCCTTTCATTTTTAACTTAATGAGTATTTCCAAATGCACACAAATAAAAAGTTCAGCAAACTTCTAATTGCTGTAGGTGGCAACATATTACTATATTTGTTTTTCCCCATTGCTTTTTCTTTTTTCAAGAACTTAACGTATAAATAAGCATAATTGTACTCCAAAGTTAATGTGCTTCTTAACACATTTTCTTACATAACTTCAATGGCATTATTATTACAGCATACCTGTAATACCCTAGCAGCAAAGGCAACACCTAGTCCATCTGAAAGTTTCCCCAGTTAAGTCTCTTCATAATTTTCTTATGATCTGTATCAGCTCTCACTTCTTTTATAGAGTCACATTCTGGTGAGGGTTAGTTTGCTATTTTAGTTTCTGTATTTCAAATGGGCTGGTGATTATCTGCTTAATTAGGTTCAGGTTATATATTTGGAGATGTGGTAAAGGCACTTGCTGTCATTTCACTAACATCATACCTGAGAGCACATAATATATAATTTAGTCACTTCTGTCATTATTAGCTAATGTTTTTCTCTGTGGAAGATCCTTATTCTCTTTCACTCATGCTGTTTAACAGGCCATCTCTTGTCAGTTATGAGTTGTTAAAAGTACTAGTTTGGGTAACCGAAGACTGCTTTCATCTTTAATGCTTTGTATTGTTTCACTAAAGTTTATGGTAAAGTAATTTTCTTCCTTCTGAAAGAAGTTAACAGTCACTCCAAAAATGGCATATTATTGATTTTTGTGGGTTATGCAGAAGTGTCTAGTCTCTTAGTTCTGAGTGAGTTATCCTGTTTTACTGAGATTGAATGGCCAAAACAGAAGGAAAACACCTTGTACCTACTTCATGCTGCTGCCTTGCAGTTAGGGTATAGTGCTCATTTGAGCTGTGGGAATGCACCAAGTCCTTTAATTTACTGGAGACTAAATCAAGCTCACTATGAAGTCATTTAAATTTTAAAGACCCGTGGCCTTTAAAGGGCCCCAGCACAGTTTTGTAATCAAATGCATTAAATTTTAATGACTACTTTATCTTGGGAAGCTGCAGGGACCCCTTGATGGCTTACTCCTCTTGCTACCTTTCTCTGAAGCCAGAATCTCAGCAAAGCTCTGTGCCTTAGCAATTTGGCCCTTTGCCTTGGGCCCTAAAGGTGACTGATGAGAGCAACCTATCTCAGGCAGCCAAGGGAACTTTTTCCTCAATGGTGATTAAATGTAACGTAAACTTAATTCAATAAAATTTCATGTAGTCAAATGACTGTTTACATTTTTATAACCTTTCATTTCATCGCACATGGTTATCATTTGTTCATGCTCCTTTTAAGCCTTTTGCTATTTTAACCTTACCTCTTCGGTCATTCTTGCATTTTTAGGACAGTGTTGGCAGCATTTTCTTCAAGTTATTCACCGTGAGTTATAGTGTGTTCAACTTTACAAGGTGTCTTAGTTGAAGTTTTGACAATTGAGAAATTGAAGGTAAGACGTTTATATATCTTTATTGACAGTGGGTCTGTTTTGTTTGTTTGTTCATTTTGTCTTTGTTTTTCGAGACAGGGTTTCTTTGTGTAGTTTTGGCTGTCCTGGACTTGCTTTGTAGACCAGGCTGATCTCAAACTCACAGAGATCCCCGCCTGTCTCTGTCTCCTCAAATGGACAGTGGATCTGTATTACTCTTAACATGCCTCATATTTACACCATTCCTCATAAATAACCATTCCCTGTTATGCATTTAAGAACTGATCTAGGTGGTATATGCCTATAGTTCTACCTACTTGAAATGGTGAGTTGGGTATATCCTTTGAGTGCAGGAAATGAAACACCATATCAAAACCAAACCAACCCAAGCTGAGCAAGGCTGAAAAAAGAAAGGATGCCATGTAATTTATTTAGATTTAGGTCTTCCTAACACCCTCGGCAGTTATACTGCCTGTTTAGCTGTAGAAATTATATGTTCTCTGGATAATTCATTTAGTGGTAGATAGTAATCTGGCCCAGAGCTCAGATCTATATTGGTTGGAACTATTAGAATATGGAAGACCTACCCCAAGCAAAACTAGATATATATGGATATATAGATGTTCTAGATTCTCACATCCTTGTTCCATAACAAAATTGAACAAATGATAATGCCAGTATCATTAACAAACAAGAGTGTCAATCTTTAATTGTATTGTAGCCATAGATCCTAACATATTATATTAGATCTGAACCAATAGATTGTGTAATGGTATCAGTTTTGATTACTACATAGCTTGTCTTTGTACCTTGGAAATTTTTCCTGCTTTTTTAAAACATATTTCCTACTATAATTATATATATTTGTATTTATGTATACATAAAATTTATACAATTTTATATAATTTATATAATGTAATTATATATAAACTTAGATATAATAGCTCATTTAGAATATATAGATGAATTAGAAGATAGGAGCCCCTATGTATATGTGAAACAGCTATAGGAACAGTTGTGGGCTCTATTTAATAGTCACAATTTAATAGCACAAGCTGTTTCAGTTTTTATTCATTCTTTTTTCTCTTTTTTTCTTTTTTTAATCAATTTATTCTTGTTACATCTCAATGGTTATCCCATCCCTTGTATCCTCCCATTCCTCCCTCCCTCCCATTTTCTCCTTACTCCCCTCCCCTATGACTGTGACTGAGGGGGATTACGTCCCCCTGTATATGCTCATAGGGTATCAAGTCTCTTCTTGGTATCCTGCTGTCCTTCCTCTGAGTGCCACCAGGTCTCCCCCTCCAGGGGACATGGTCAAATATGAGGCACCTATTCAGACATTCTTAATCACATTTTTATTTGTGGGTATGTGTGTGCATATGTGCCACAACATGCATGTGGATAGGACAGGACAACTTGGAAGAGTCTGCTCTCTTATTTCACCATGTGGGTCCTAGGGATTGAACTCAGATTATCAGGTTTAGAGCCAAGCACCTTTGAACAATGAGCCATCTCACTGGTCCAAAGAGGATTTTTAACCAAGTAGAAAGCTTCTAGTTATTTAAAAGAAGTAAACAGGGATACCAGTAAATATTCTTCTAAGCAACCTAGACTAACTTAACCACATTCTGGGTCAGTTACCAAATCCTCCAACTATAAGAACCACATTTTAATTATATCTAATGTATATATGCATACTAGAAACCAGTTTTTTATTTAGTATTTGTCAATATGAATTGAATTTTGTTATTTTCTGTTATCTTTTTCTTACCCAGTAAATTTGTCTAATATAGAAATAAGTCATGACCCTAGCATTTGAAAAGTACAAGTAATAAAAGATCAAGATTATCTGCCACTAGAGTATGTTACTAATAGGTTCTCTTGTCTTCCTTGTGAAATAATGTCATTTAGGAATTGAGCCAACAAAGATATTAGGATACCTTAACCTGAGCATATTAAATTTCTAACTACTTTGAAATCCTTTATTTTGACATTTCTTTTTTTTTTTTACTATAGACTTTTTTTTAATTAATTTATTCTTGTTACATCTCAATGTTTATCCCATCCCTTGTATCTTCCCATTCCTCCCCCCCCCATTTTCCCATTATTCCCCTCCCCTATGACTGTTCCTGAGGGGGATGACCTCCCCCTATATATTCTCATAGGGTATCAAGTCTCTTCTTGGCTACCTGCTGTCCTTCCTCTGAGTGCCACCCGGTCTCCCCCTCCAGGGGACATGGTCAAATGTGAGGCACCAGAGTACGTGAGAAAGTCATATCACACTCTCCACTCAACTGTGGAGAATATTCTGACCATTGGCTAGATCTGGGAAGGGGTTTAAAGTTTACCTCCTGTATTGTCCTTGGCTGGTGCCTTAGTTTGAGCGGGACCCCTGGGCCCAAATCTGCCTATCATATTGTTCTACTTGTAGATTTCTAGGACCCTCTGGATCCTTTTATTTTGCTGTTCTCCCATGCATCTCTCATTTAGAGTCCCAATAGGATGCCTTCCCCTCTGTCCCAGTTTCCTGGTAAGTGAAGGCTTTCGTGGGACATGCCCCTTGGGCTAGTATGCAGATATAAGTGAGTATATACCATTTGAGTCTTTCTGCTTCTGGGTTAACACACTCATTATGATCATTTCTAGCTCAATCCATTTATCCACAAATTTCGGGAATTCCTTGTTTTTAATAGCTGAGTTGTATTCCATAGTGTATATGTACCACAGTTTCTTTATCCACTCTTCTACTGAGGGACACTTAGGCTGTTTCCATGTTCTGGCTATTATGAATAAGGCTGCTATGAACATGGTTGAGCAAATTTTCTTTATAGCCAAGTAGTTTGTCTTCTTCAAAATTTATATTACTAAAACCTAGGAGAGAATACAAATTATGTGAAATTCTGAAAGTAATAATCCAACACTCTGTAATGTTTGTTTGTTTGTTTGTTTGTGTCAGGGTTTCTTGATGTCTTGGACTCATTTTGTAGATCAGGGTGGTGTTGAACTCAGAGATTTGCCTACCTCTACCTCCTGAAGTGCTGGGATTACAGATGTGCACCACAGCGCCTAGGTGGTAATTTTTATAGGCATTTAAAAGGGGAGAAACTGTATTTCTCGATGTGGGCTGGATTTTGTATTATATCAGATGTTATTGCATATGGTAGAAATAACAGTAAAGTGGATGATCAGTACTTATACCTTATACATAAAGATCATTTTTATTCAAGATAAAGTGAGAAGTTTTGAGAATATATACTAAAGTTCTAGAAATATGTTATAAATGAGATATGATATTTTATTTCTGTGTTTATGAAATGAGGTATACTCAGAAGATTAATTAGAAACTTGTATGTGTGATATCTCTAATATAATTTGATACTTACTCTAATATGATATCATCCTTGAATTACTAAGTTTACTGAGACTAAAGATAATTTTTATGTTACGGAAAGTGTTCACTATCAAAATAAGTGAATGAGATTACTATTCTCTATGTAAATCATTCTTTGTGGCACAGTCACATGTAATAGCATTCTCAAATTAAATATGTCACTCATTATTAAAGGCTAAGTATTAATCCTAGGCCCAGGTTTAATCCTTTCTTATCTAGATATAATGAGAGCTCAGAATGGTAATTTACATCCAGGTGCCACAAAGCTTCAAGAAAACTAGCAGTAGACTATTCTCTTGTCCTTTTGAACTGCAACTTTTCCTGTGAGACAATGCAGCATTCAATTACTATAGATAAAATTTATCTAAAAAGACAAGTCAGCTTGTTGTGATACTTGGCAAAGAGCCACATGCCCTAAAAGGTAGAGTAGCATCTTATCTGCCCTTTAAGTCACAAGAAGTCTCAGAGATGCCATGGTACATTTTGAGTTGGGAAATTAGCAAAAGGAGAACTATCTTTACATTTTCTCAGATTCCTGGAATACTGAAAGAATCTCATTTCAGAGCTGGAGATGTGAATAAAAAACTGTTCTAGGACTTATAAACCTTATTGAGGTATTTTTTTCCTCTAATTTTAAATTGACTTTAAATTTTAAGAACAGACTTATTTCACAGAAGACTTGAGAATACAGTACAGAGTGTCCATATACCCTGTACTCAGTTTCTACTATTTTTTAAAAATTTTTTTATTAATTTATTCTTGTTACATCTCAATGGTTATCCCATCCCTTGTATCCTCCCATTCTTCCCTCCCATTTTCCCCTTATTCCTCTCCCCTATGACTGTTCCTGAGGGGGACTTCCTCCCCCTTTATATGCTCATAGGGTATCAAGTCTCTTCTTGGTAACCTGCTGTCCTTCCTCTGAGTGCCACCAAATCTCCCCCTTCAGGGGACATGGTCAAATGTGAGGCACCAGAGTACGTGAGAAAGTCATATTCCACTCTCCACTCAACTGTGGAGAATGTTCTGACCAGGGGTCCCACTCAAACTAAGGCACCAGCCAAGGACAATACAGGCGGTAAACTTTAAACCCTTACTCAGTTTCTACTATTATTAACAGCATACATTAGCATGGTGCCTTTGTTTGAGCCAGTGAACGTATATCATTATTACCTGTAGTCTACACTTTATTCTTTTCCTTTTTCTTTTTTTAGTATGTAGCTAGATGTGTATTTTTATTTCTGTTTTAAGCTTCCATACAGGAAACTATATAACATTTGGATGTTTAGTCTCCTTGGGTTCCTCTTGGTTATGATACTTTTTAAAGGTTCTTCCTTTTTCTTTTTGAGACCATGACAGTTTTAAGAGGAAATTGATCAGGTACTTTGTACAATATTCCTCAGATATTTTCCTTATGGTTAGACTGAGGTTATGGATTACTTTAGAGAAAGGCTATAAAGATAAAATACCATTTGATGTTCTTTTTAAATCATATCCAGAGTGTGTGCTATCAGTATGGCTTATCATGGCTAATATTGACCTTGATTCACCTGGCTGGGAAAGTGTTTGCCATGTTTCTCTGCTGTAACACCGAACTTTTGTCTTCATCTTGTTCTATATTTTGATCTTTGGAGAGAAAGCAGTGTATTTACACAATACTTAAGGAGAGAAGTGATCTGTATAAACTATTTAGAATTCTCAGGCATGGGAGATATATCTTCCTACCCTCATTATTTTAGCATTTCCTTTTATCAGTGCACACTTATGGGTATTTAGTTTATACTCCAGTTCATAATCTAATACTACTTTATTTTGATATTCCAATTCTTTTAGCTGTGGTCACTGAGAGTTCTTTCAGTTGTCTGCTGTGTTATTTTGACCTGACCCTATCATCGTGGGACTATGGTTTTTGAGTACTTCTTTACTTCCTGGCACTATAAGATGCTTCAAGCTTATTGTGTATAATCCCTGACCAAGTTCTAGAATCATCTATTCCTCTATAGGGTTGTGATTCCTTCTGTTAGAGAGTACTACTAGAAACTTAGCTTGTTGCTAGATGTTGTCAATTCCTTTTAGATCAGTGGTTCTCAACCTTTCTAATGCTGTGACCCCTTAATACAATTCCTCATGTTGTGTTGATTCCCAACCATAAAATTATTTTCATTAATATTTTATAACTGTAATTTTACTAATGTTATGAATTAAAAATACCTGTTTTCCAGTGGTCTTAGGCAATTCCTATGAAAGAGTCATTAGACCTCCAAAGGAGTCATGACCCTCAGCTTGAGAACTACTGTTCTTGATTCTCCTGGCTGGAATTCTATGGTCTATTTTATATATTTTGTGTACACACACACACACACACACACACACACACACACACACACACACACACACACACACGGAGAGAGGGGGGGAGGGAAGCAAATGTGTAAATATTCCAACATATAGATTACAGATAACAAACACAATCACTTGGGAATGTTTTATATTTAAATTCAGCATGAATATGATTTTACTTGTTTCTAGGGCTATATTTAACTGGAACATGGTTTAGTTGATCATGTTAGTGCAAATGCTGTTTTGGTTTCATTTATTTTGAAACTCTGGGTTATGTGCCACAAATCTGTGACTATTTGAATTTAGTTTTCACTATAATGAAAATCCATGGGATGTTTATTTTGGAAATTATTTGGGGAACCTTTTAGGAGAAACAACAATGATAATTTTCCTATCTCTTTTTACATACTTGTGCAAAAATTCCTGAAAGTAGAACTATGTTCTTGAAAGATCTGCCTTTTAAAAAATTCCTCCAGTATCAGACACTTCCTGTTGCCATTTAATAGGAAAAGTCCAGTCTAGTACAAATACTCCTGTTTCTAAGAAAGATTTGTTTTAAATTTTCCTTTATGAAGTTAAGGAATCATCAGGATCTTACCAGATAGCAGGATGGGAAACTAATAGCTAAGAGCATAGACTTCTACTTTTATCCTTTGTGACTTAATACTATTATGTACTCGCCTCTACACCTCAATTTTCTGCATGTATAAAGGGGGAGTATTATTACCTCCTTCATGGGAGGTAAAGGACTTAGCACAATGCTTGGTACGTAGATAAGACTTAATAACTACTGTTTCAATTAAAACCTCCACTGAGGCATGAAAATGAATGAAAGTTTCAAGGCATTGTGCTAATATATATATTTGATTTTTGCACAGTAGTTATTACTTGGCCACAACAGTCCAAAAATGAGTGGATCTTAACTGAAGACAGTAGCACACTTGTAATATCTTGGAAGATGGAGGCTGGAGTATTAGTTCAAAGCTTACAACAATATCATGAGTTCAAGACTAGCCTGGGCTACATAAAAACCTGCCTTAAAAAAAAGAAGAAGAAGAAGAAGAAAGAAAAAGGAATGAGTCATTCATTTAAAAATATCTTAAAAGTCCTCTCGTAACAGAGTATATTTTCCTTCAAACCTAGAAAATGCTTGCCTCACCAGTCATGATGGTCAGCCAGGATATTCTCTAATGGTCATTTGCTGCCACTGAGATTTCTAATGGAAGGGGCCAGTGTACTGAATAGTCCGCCTGTTATGGGACAATCTTGATGTAATGAATTGCTGTTCCTCACATTGCTGCATCAGTATTATAATATACCACTAGACATGCTAAACTGATTCTGTCTTTGTAACACATTTCAGGTAGTACAAATCCAGAAGCCATACAGATAGGTGAAGCAAGGACAGAGCTCTATATATGTGGGTTTTGGCAAGTAGAACTGGAGTGGATTTGGTCTTTCTAAATAATTGGTGGAGTATATCTCAGCTTCAGCCAGTTATTGTCAATAGTTGCTAAGTATTCTGACTTCAAAAAGTTGAATGTTGGCATTTTTATGCCTGCATTTGGGGGGGCGGTGTCCATGAGGCCCTGGAAGCAGAAATATTGTAAGAGCCAATGGGGATTAGAGACACCAAGGAAACAGGGCCTTCTAGACAAAACAGGACTGATACATGTATGAACTCATGGAGACTGGCAGCATGCACAGAGCATGCACACTTCTAAACCATGTGAGATCCCAGCATTGAGAGGGAAAGAGGACACAAGCCCTGATCCTTACCCAGAAGCTATCTTCAGTTGACAACCATTCACAAAGGAAAATTAATTTTCTCTAGCAGAGTCTCACTGTTTTTACAACCACATGTAAGTACAGGCTGCATGTGCAGCTATAGATGGCCAACAACTTAGTGGTATGCTTGGCGTGTTTTTCTTTGTTGTTGCTGTTGTTTTGTTTTGGGTGGTGGTGTGTTCCCAGGTTTCAGCACCAATTTTATGTTTAATAATATGATAAGGTAATAAGATAATAAGGTACCAGATATTAGATTATATGACGTTTATTAAATGAGCATGGGGAGAGAAGAAAAGGGGGCAGGGGTACCCCAGAGAGAGAAAGAGACAGAGAGACAGAGATGAGGAAGAGAGAAAGAGGTAGAGGGAAAGGGAGTAAGGGGGTAAAAGAGAGGAAGAATAAGAGAGAGCCAAGAGGAAGGTCTGTACTTTTATATAGCCCTGGGCAGGGCCACACCCCCATGGCAGGTAGGCAATGACATCACAAGTAGACAGACTGCAGCAGAATTCTAACAGTGTACATACACTTTTAATCTTAGCAGAGTCAAAGGAAGATAGATCTCTGAGTTTGAGGCCAGCCTGGTCTACAGAGAGTAATTTCCTCATAATACTTTGTGTGTGTGTGTGTGTGTGTGTGTGTGTGTGTGTGTGTGTACACACGTACACACACACACATACCTTTTAACCTTACAGGTGGGTCTCTTGCTTATATATTATGGTTTCTGATTTTGTGTTCTTATTGGATCTCTGTATGTACAAGTGTGTGTCCATCTGTATGTGTTTCATATCTATACTTTTGGCTCTTTTTTCACGTTTTTTTTTTCTTTCAGTTGCCTGTTGGTTTTCTAATGAGAATGATAAAGAGTTATAGATTTGAGTGAGTGGCAAAGTGAGGAGGAGTTGGAGAAAGGGAAACTGATAAGAATACAGTATATAAAAAAATCTATTTTCATTAGAAAAATAAAAAGTGAATAAAATATAAACAGTAAAAAAAAGTAAAAGCAGAAATAAAGAATATATGAATAATCCTATTACAAAAGGCATCTTCTCTAGTTCTGTATTTTGTATAGCCTGTAAAAACAGCTAACAAGTTTGTACAAGAATTCTTTCCTTTGCTCCCAGACTTCCACCTTCTGACGTACACAGAATTCCCTTTGGTTTGGATGACAAACTAATGGGAGTTCACTCTCTTTTTCTTCCCTGCCAGTGAGAGAAAGGACATCATCTTTGAGTATGTAAACTGGAATTATTAGTGATACCTACCAGGAATAGTATAAAACCAGACTCTGGAGAATGCAGGCTTTGGATTTGAGTTATAATTTTGCTCTAAGTGTGATCTCTGAATTCATTTTCTCATTTGCAAAGTGTAGCTAATTATAGTTACCCTTGAGGGCATAGTTGTTTAGTAAATGAGAGCTAATAATAGTGATAAATTGAATGGAAAGTTTGTGCTGACAGAGCACTCTAAACTATATGGATGGAGCCTGTGTTACGGCACTTGAAAGCAATTCTCATCTTTTCTTCTTTCTCGTAATAAGACAACTATGCTGGCTTTATATATATTGTAAGAACTTCTAAGTAGGGTTGGGAAATTTTTAAAAAGCAATTTTTTCAAAGGTACTATGAAATCTTAAGCCTTTGGATGCTTCAGAAGTTCTTCATTAAAATTTCAGTTAAGTAGTTGTGAATTGTTTTTAATATGGCAGTCCCTCAATGGTAAGAAAGTTGTTACCATTTCTGTAAATACAAGCAAATTTGGTTAAAATCATTCTTATTATTTGTTCCATTCCTCTTAATTTCACTTAAAATCTACTGAACACCTAGTCTCTGCTAGGCTTTGTACCTAGTCAGTTATATATGCTGAAAAGATTTACAGATTGTATCTCTCTAAGCCAAAATTCTTGGGACCAAAAACTTTTCTGGATTCTAAATTTTCTCTTCTGATTTGTAGTATTTGCACAGAGTTTATGTTTTGGTTGAATATTCCCACTTAGAAAATCTGAAGCCTGAAATGTTCTAATGCTTGAAACTGAGTGTTTCATCGGTGTTTAAAAAAAGTGTCGGTGTACTTACACATATACAATACTATATATATATATATATATACATATGTAACTTGCATGTTCTTTACTGCCAAAAAGCTTCACATGTTCTATGCAGATGTTTATTTTCATTTTTTCCTTTACCATAAGTCACTGAACACAGCAGAAATATAAAATTGCACAGTATATGCTATGTACTTTTTAGTTTTAAAAAAGATGATAATTATAAATTAAGAAATGTTCGTTTCCATTTCCATTTGATTTATGAAGCATTTGTTTCAGTAGTTGTCTTATTTATTAGGTGCTTAGTCTGAGTAGTTCTAGGGACGATTGAGGGACCATTTGATTATCCAGACACTACTCACACATCCTGCATCTACAGTAATTGTTCCACTGGCATCACAACTATGTTAAAGTCTAGACAGTCAGGTCTGGCTAATAATGAGTCTCCAGCATCATTTTGAAAGCAAAGTTCATACATTTAAATATATTTTCCAAGTTTGTTTCATTTAGGTAGGGGGTTTCCTTGACATGAATTTCAAACTTATTAAATCTTTTGTCTTCGGAGTATAGGGAGAATATAAATCAAACTGTACAATTTCTCAGTGGCACTATTGTTAGGCCCTTTTTTCTCTGTTCATTTATCCAAGTATCAAAATGATGTCTCTGCCTTTGTGGAGTGATGTTATAAACTTTGGGAAAATGTGAGTGACTGTACATAAGTAGAATTTCTCAAGGCTAAAAAGCCTTGTTGAATAATAATAATGATGATAATGATGATAAAAAACAAGGCTAAAAAGTCTTATTGAATAATAATAACAATAGCAATAATAATATAAGTAATATAATACAGTGTGGTTTTAATCTATTGCTTTACTTTTTCCATCATTAAAATAAAACTGCAGATTTTGGGCTCTCTATTTTGTTTTTTTAAACACTAATTTCATTGGATATATTATATCAAAAGAAATAAATTGAATTTGTCCATTTTCTAACATTGGGCCTAGGTATAATTATTTCAGTTTTTGTTATTTTAATAAATTGATGGTGTCTGAGTAAAGTAAAAATATGGAATTAGACTTAACAAAACTTTTTTTCTTTTAGTAAAAAAATGACAGAGGTGTTGGAAGATTATTACTTTTGGGAGGCCTGCTAATATCCATTTCCTAAGAGATAAGTGACCAACATTTCCTCTGGCATGGCGCAAAGCAGTCCACAGCTTGACATTCAGGTTCTCCATGATCTCCGACAGCGGTTTCCTGAAATTCCAGAGAGCGTGGTATCTCAATGCATGTTACAGGTACATTCCTGCCAGTGATGGTGCTAGAACAAGAATTTTCCATTCTTCCTTGAAGAGCTGACATTGTGTTGTGGGAGTGCATTTTGTATAGGATTTCTGAAACTTGGTGCTCTTGATATTGTGGGGTAGATAATTCTGTGTTGCAGGGGCGGGCTCTGTCTTGTAAACTCTCATCTTCTCTGAGTTCTACCCATGGAGCACTATCATCTTTATCGTTTTGACAGTGGAAAATGACTTTATAAATTGTTACATAGTCCATGAGAGATGCAATCTCACCCACTTAAAATCCTCTGATATTGGGAAAAAATAAGCATGTGTAGCTTTAAAACATCCTCCAGCAAGAAGAAACAGTTGGTAAAAGTACCTATCCCAGAAGTTCCTCTGACCTCCACATGCATATTCCCCTCTTGCAATGAATAAAGAATTTTCAAAGGGGTTACCATTAATTCCTGAATCCTTAGGGTTCGTTTTTTTGGTTCATTCCTAGAAATCAAGCCCTCAGTTTCATGCATCTTTACCTCAGAACTACACCCCTAGTCCCCAGAGTTCTATTTTAAACTCCAAACTTCTGTCAACTTCTGTAGTAGTCTATACTTTAGGTCTACCTTAAAACTCGTTAAGTTACTCCCTTTCTTCAGTTTTTTAGTTCATAAGTCCTTTTACTAAGTTTAAATGTATGACTACTCTTTGTGTTGAGAAATAATCCCTTTGTCTCTTCTCAACCCTGAAATCTTTTATTTCATAGTGACAGACTGTATTTTTACTCAAGAGACAACAGAAAAAAAAAAATAGTACTTTTTCCTCAGCTGTCTCTTATCTCCTTCATTATATCTCAGTGTTTTAGATTGTGACACATCCCTATTTGGTTGACACTGGGAGCATGTTGACACTCCCTTACTACAGTGCAAGAAGCTGAGGATATAACATAAATCTATGTGTAGGGAAAGCTAATTGCAAGTGGAAAACAGACAACCCAGGGATTTCTGTTTACAGATCCATTACTAGGTCTCAGCATTTGGGCCCAAGATTATTGTGCTGTAGATGGTTGTTTTGGGTAACATATTCCCAGTCTGAATCTTAGCTCTTTAGGCCCATTTATGTTTGTAGTTGAGAAAAAGGTACCTCCCAGTGCAGTAAACCCAAACAAGACTTGAATCTTCTATTTGAAACTGTTCTCTAGTATTGACTTTCTTTACCTATTGAGGGCCCCTTCTAGCTCCAACATGGTTGTACCTTATTTGGCCTTTCATTATTTACATTATCATGGCCACATAACATAAAGGAATATAATGTGACATTCAGCTCAGTGAACACTGTCCTAAATCTTTTGCTTTTTCGTTGATATTAACAGAATGCTGGTGTGGACATTGACCATATACTGCCTCTAGGAAATACCTATGTTAAAGCTCTAAGGGATGGTACATGCCTGTGATCAAGAGGCTGAGGCAGAAAGAGTGTTGTAAATTTGTGGCTAGCTTGGGCTATGTATCAAGACTTTGTCTCAATTTCCACCACTCAAAAAGTGTTTGTGTATACAGTGACATACATAAACCCAGTAGCCTGCTTTTGAAACACAGGCCTTAAATCCTCTCTGGACTATTTATGCCTTTAAAAGTTTGTGGATGCTGGTGTATGATCAGAGACCACAAAAGGATATCATTTGCCCTACTCTATCACCTTTCACTTTATTCTTTCAAGTCAAGGTATCTCCTTAAATCTGGAACTAAGCTGACAGCATGTTAAGCTGAGTTGATGGTCAGCATGCTTCAGTAATCCTGTCTTGTTTCTTTTAGCACAGGGATTACAGGCACATACATAGCCACAAACAGCTTTTTATGTGGGTACTGGGATCCCAACTCAGGTCCTTGTGCTTACAGAGCCTGTGTACTTACCCACTGAGCCATACAATTTTCCAGATATAGCCTTTTAAAATATTCTTACCTGTTACTGAACCAGTGGCCCAGGCATGTAATCACAGCTATCTGGGTGAATAAGGCAAAAGGATTGTAAGTTAGAGGACAACCAGGGCAACTTATTGATACCCTGTTTCAAAAATAAAAAAAGAAGGCTAGGGATATATTTAGTGATAGGACATGTGTAAAGTCCTAGGTTCAATCTCTAGTTCTTCATTAAAAAATTATGACCATTTTATCCAACTAAACAACAAAGAGTAAGACACATTTATTCATTTTTTGTTAAAACATTTAGCAAGTCAATATGACATTTGAGTCTACTCTTTAGTGTTGTTTTTACAGTAGTTCTATAATAATATTTCCATAGTCTGTATTTGTGGTTTAAACTTTTCTTTATAGTTACTCAAATGCATGCTTGTGAATGTGCTGGCAGCCTTCCTTTTTATTGCCTGAATTAAGATCCTTTTTGCAAGGCTACTATTAGGCTCCCAGCTTTGTTATGTAAAGCATAAAGTTTCAAGGTTATTCACAAAAAAAAAAAAATACCAAATACTAACATATGTTCTCCCCTAATCTCATACATTTGCTAAAAATTTGATATATTTTTAAATATATTTTTTCCAGTATCTGTCACTGGCACATGCTAGTTGGCAGTCATCCTGAAGTCTTTGCCTCTATATTTGCCTTATTTTATGCTTATGAATATTTACATATATGCGTGTCTGTACCATGTGTATACCTGGTGCCTATGGAGGCCACAAGGCAGCATTGGATCTTTGGGACTGGAGTTAGATGAGTGATAGCTATGATGTGAGTGCTGGGAGTTGAACTTGGGTCCTCAGATAGAGCAGCTAGTGCTCTTAACTGCTGAACCATCTCTCCAGTCACTCCATATCTGGTTTTAATATGTAGCTTCTCAGCCTTGCTCAGCATGATTTTCAGGTAGGACAAGAAAATTAATTTTGCAGTCTAATTATTCCTAAACTTGAATTAGTGCTTTTTTCTATAGTACTTTTCAAATACTTTGTATAAGGAAAATAAAATTACCTGATTTTTTTTTTTTTTATGAAGCAAATTCTTTAAATTCCTTAGATTTCATTTTACAAATGTTTGCTTGACTATGGGTTTGGTTTTTTATTGAATTCCTAAAGTTTCAACTTAGTAATGTCCTTTAGCCACACTCCTTTCCTTTGAAATTACTTGAGACCCAGAGCTGAGAATTGTTGGTACTGTTAAATAGTTCAGTGCCTCATACAAAGTCACGCTACTTCCCAGGCTTCTTTTTCTATGTCAGGCAATGTGAGTGGGACTGTAGATGAGCTCTAAATTTGTCTCAACACTACATAGCAGCACTGCATTGCATGCCCTTTGGTAGACTTAATGTTTTATTTGATTCTCTGCAGAAGTCAAGTGTTTTCTCTTGTTTTTATGTAAAGTGCACTTATGTATAATAACATTATATGTTTGAGTTACAGACAAGCCTTGTTCATTAAGAAATTTGTTACTTATTTCAAAAGTGGTGAATGTTTTACTCTAATAAAATAGTTGAGAGTTCTGTATTTTTTTTTGAGAGTTCTGTATTTTAATGGAAACTGATGTAATATTTTTTAAAAATTTAAGCTAAGCATTTGATTACTATCTGTGCATAGTTAAAAAGCTATTCTAATTATATTAAATCACTATTGAGCTGGTACAGACTTGTTATATTAAATTCATTAAAGCAATCTGTATATGGTTGCTTGTTAAATTCTCATTAGCTCTGGCAAAGTCATGAAGGCTTGGGTCAAAGAATAGAATTTTGTGTGTTGCTCATTTTACTTATTTTGCTTACGTCTTTCCTAATGATACAGGTTAAAGTAAATGAGGAGAAATTTGGATAAAAGAAAAGTAAAGACTGTTACATTTTATTGTTTAAAATCTTTGGGAGTATTTTTTTTTTTTTTTTTTTTTTTTTGGTGCTTCTGGTGCTTTTTGTAAACTAAAGGATGGTTATTTTCATTTTTATCAGGTTAAACATTAATGATGGATGTTACAGCAATTGTGGTGAATCCAAGAGTAGCACAACATTTTAAGTTGTTGAGCTGCATCCAGTATAAAATGAGCCCTGGATTTGGAATGAGGAAACTTGGGGTTGAGTCACAATGTTCATTAGTAGGTGCTTTACATTTCTGTAGCAGTAGTGGTAGTACTAGTAATGTGGGCTAAATCCTTAATACTTTAAATTGTTTAATATTCCTTCTGTAGGACAGATGACCATGACAATTTTTTATGCTTAAAATACTTTTCTCTGCTTCTTTGTGACAGTATTTATGTAACTGACTTCCACTCTTATAACCTTTTGTTAATTTTGCCAATGTTGTTTGTACCATTTTCTCCCATAGAATAACAACAACCTAGAAGCCTGTTGCCGAGCCCTTTCCCAGGAGAGCAGCAAATACTTGTATATGGAATACCATAGTCCAGAAGACAATAGAATGAATAGAAATCGCCTTTTGCATATTAATCTGGGTATCCATTCTCCTAGTAGCTACCACCCAGGAGATGGAGCTCACCTCAATGGTGGTCGAACACTGGTACATAGCTCAAGTGATGGACATATTGATCCTCAGCATACAGCAGGTAAACAGCTGATATGTTTAGTTCAGGAACCACACTCAGCTCCAGCTGTTGTGGCTGCTACTCCCAACTATAATCCATTTTTTATGAATGAACAGAACAGAAGTGCAGCTACTCCTCCTTCACAGCCACCTCAGCAACCATCTTCCATGCAAACAGGAATGAATCCAACTGCTATGCAAGGGCCTTCACCACCGCCACCTCCGTCCTACATGCACATACCTCGGTATAGTACAAATCCAATTACTGTTACAGTGTCCCAAAACCTCCCTTCTGGACAGACTGTACCAAGAGCTTTACAGATTCTTCCACAAATTCCAAGCAATCTCTACGGATCTCCTGGTTCTATTTATATTAGACAGACATCTCAGAGTTCATCAGGAAGGCAGACTCCTCAGAATGCTCCATGGCAGTCCTCACAACAAGGCCCTGTGCCTCATTACAACCAACGTCCTTTACCTGTTTATCCACATCAACAGAACTATCAACCTTCTCAGTATTCTCCCAAACAACAGCAAATTCCTCAGTCAGCTTACCATTCACCACCTGCTTCTCAGTGTCCTTCCCCCTTTAGCTCTCCACAGCATCAAGTACAGCCACCCCAACTGGGCCACCCAAGCTCTCATGTGTTTATGCCGCCTAGTCCTTCAACAACTCCACCTCACCTTTATCAACAAGGACCTCCTAGTTATCAGAAACAAGGAAGTCATTCAGTTGCCTATCTCCCTTACCCAGCATCTAGCTTGCCCAAAGGTTCCATGAAGAAGATAGAAATTACAGTTGAACCTTCTCAACGACCTGGGACAGCAATAACTAGGAGTCCTTCACCCATCAGTAATCAACCATCTCCAAGAAGCCAGCACTCACTGTATACAGCCACCACGCCACCTTCAAGTTCTCCGTCAAGAGGAATATCTAGTCAGCCCAAACCTCCATTTAGTGTTAATCCTGTGTATATTACATATACACAGCCAACTGGACCTTCATGTGCTCCCTCACCATCTCCTCGGGTGATACCAAACCCAACCACAGTTTTTAAAATTACTGTAGGCCGAGCAACAACTGAAAATCTTTTAAATTTAGTGGACCAAGAAGAACGCTCTGCAGCACCAGAACCTATTCAGCCCATTTCAGTGATACCAGGCTCCGGGGGAGAAAAGGGGACCCACAAGTATCAGAGAAGTTCTAGTTCTGGATCGGATGACTATGCCTATACACAAGGTAAATTTTAGACTGATGTTAATTTACTGTTCATAGTCATATATGGTAATTGATTGAAAATAAAACACTATTGGCTATTTAGTTTCAGTTAAATGCTTAGTATATATTAAATGTTGAGTAATAGCACTACCATGAGCAAAATTACTGTTTCAGAGTCTATTGGCTATTTTAAATACGAAACTACAAGTCTGATCATTGTACCCATGTAATCTAATAAGATTTTATTGGGGTATATCATTCATTGGAGAAAAATATAGACAAATATAATGAGTATTGTGGAAAAGATGCATACAACTTGGAATATGATTTATGAAGTTTTTTTGTTTTGTTTTGTTTTTCGAGACAGGGTTTCTCTGTGTAGCCTTGGCTGTCCTTGACTCAGTTTGTAGACGAGGCCGGCCTCGAACTCACAGCGATCCGCCAGCCTCTGCCTCCCGCATTGGAAAGGCTTAAGTGCTATTTAAAAGTGATAGTCTAGGAAATGGAATTAATGAAAAAAATTGTATTGTCTAGGGAAATCGAAGTTTAAAAAATCCATTATTCTTTCAAATTGTACCAGAATATATGAGAGTTTAGCATTCTTTCAATATTTGAGAATATAATTGAGATTCAGAAAGCCTGATGCTAAGCCTTGTATTTATTTATTAAGTGTGTCTGTGTCTGTGTGAGTGCAAATGTGGACCTGCTGTGACACATATGAAGGCCAAAGGACCATTCTTAGGAATCAGTTCTCTCCTGCCACCTTGTGGAATCTGCAGGTGGAACTCAGGCCTGTGTGCAAGTGTGTTTACCTACTGAGCTATCTCACTGGTCCATAAGCATTTTAACACACACAAGTATAGATAGAGAAGCTCTCACGAAAACTAAATGTGACAGAATAAGAGGTATGAACAGATGATGCCATTTTGGACACAATTCAGAACTAAATTAAAGCAGAAATGGATGTGTCACAGCATTACTAATACCATAAGAGCAAATGCTGATGCCTAGATTAGACAAGTCTTCTGTTTATTAACAGTGCATGTTATTTGCTTGATTTCTACAATGATTTTATCTGTAATGCTGTAGCCTTGCTGTTACATCAGCGAGCAAGAATGGAGAGGTTAGCAAAGCAATTGAAACTTGAAAAAGAGGAGCTGGAGCGATTGAAGGCTGAAGTTAACAGTATGGAGCATGACCTGATGCAGAGACGGCTCAGAAGGGTCAGTTGCACCACTGCAATCCCCACGGTAAGTGATTTGTTGCAATATAATGATAGGAAAATATGGACATTCTCTACAAAAGTCATTTGTTTTTCTTTAAATTCTATTCCTGGCTGAAGTTTTAAAAAATGAATGCAAAAGATTTGCCCCCAGCAGTTACTGTCAGATTAGCTATGTGCTTCTTAACCTTTGCATTTACACAGGCCCATGATTATTTTCAAAGAGTGACAGTTATAATTAGAGAATAGTATTTATTGCAAGAGTGATGACAAAAGGCTTCATAAATTATTCTCCCAAGCATAAGCTGTATATTATTCTAAGTATTTCAAGTGAGCTAAAAACTAATTTTGAGAAAGTATTGGTGGTAGAATGTCTTGATGTATGGTAGTTTTATAGTGTGTAACTGTAGAAACTGAGGTGTTCAGTGTGGACCATTAATGATCATAAAGGAGAATACTCTGGGAAAGAGTTTTCTATATTTTTAGCCTGTTAATAAGGTTGAGTTTTAATAATGTCACATAACTTTGAAAATTACAAAATCTCTCTCCTATGTAATGTCACCTTTTCTGTGATTTAATTGATCTTCAAACTATTCACTATCTGTATTCTGTGTGCTTAATGAATATGGTACTTTGTTAGGCAGCTTAGTACTTAATCTGCCAGTGACAAGTAGACTTCACTGTTAACTGCTGTATTTGCTCACAGGTAATGAAAGAAATCATGCACTAACTGTCTTATGAGTCTGCTTGGTGCACATCTCCACTTTCTTACATCATTCTGGAATGACCTTCCAAATCTTCAAGTTTAAATCCTGTTTGTCTTCAAGGGTGTTCATTTTCTTCCCCTCTCTAAACCTGGGGTGATCTGGCTCTTGAACATATATGTAAGGCTTCTTGTCCTCAGGATGGCTGCAGCTACTTTCTTGGAGAGTTTGCCCCGAATTATAGACAGAAAGGAAAGGGAGAGTTATTTTTGAAGGACTTGATACCCTATGAGCATATACAGGGGGAGGTAATCCCCCTCAGGAACAGTCATAGGGGAGGGGAATAAGGGGAAAAGGGGAGGGAGGGAAGAATGGTAGGACACAAGGGATGGGATAACCATTGAGATGTAACAAGAATAAATTAATAATAAAAATTTTTAAAAAAGAATATAGGGTAATTAGGGCTTGAAGTCAAGATGGTCTTACTTTTAAAGTTTTCTTGCCTAGGCCTGAAATTTCTGAGTTTACAGAGGTTAATGTACATAAAGGCAGAGTGGTGTGTAGACCTTGAACACTGTGTCAAGGTGCTTGAACTTTATTCCGCTATGTCAAGGAACAAATAGAGGCTTTTTGAGGAAGAAGATGCTTGAGAAAGAGGCATATTCAATAAGCTAATGACTTTTTCTACTATTAACTATTTTCCTCAGTTTAGGCAATGTTAGAAGGAAGAGCTTTAATTACATAAACCACTGGAAAAATTACAAAGCTGAATGAATGAGTGATGTTAATGTAAATCAAATATCTTTTGTGATTTTCTCTATTTAAAATCTTCATTGATTCCTCTATTGAGGGAAGCTAGCAAAGCGTAGTTGGGCAACTTCTAATCACTTAGGTATAAGTAGAGTAGTTATTTTTCTGTCAAAGTTTTGTTTTGAAACATGTGGTATATTATAGCTCCTGCTAAATGAAACTTTGGTTTTAATTGGAAATAGAAAACTATCTAGTGTGACATTAATTGGAGTTTTTATTGATAAGTCATTGTTTTTTGGTTTTATTTTTGGTTTTGGTTTTGGTTTTAGAAAGGAACTGTTGGAAGACCTCCCCTGGACTGTAGATTATGGTTTATAATTTAAAAGTTAAAAATAAATAAAATAAGCATAATAGTTTAATCAACCAAGGTGTAGCCATCCCTCACCTATAGAAATTACAGTTCATTTCAGCGCCTTATGTTTAGCCTGTACACGTAGAGTGAGTTGGAAAACAGTAAGACATACCATGTACATGAAGGTTATGACTGTGAGTGAGTTTTCAAGTACAAATTTGCATATTACTCCCACTACTTGTATCAGTCACATATCCTCAGATAAGTAACGTCTATCCTTATTTCTCATCTCTAAAATATATATAACAGAATATCTATGTCATGGGGTTTCCTTTAGAATTATAAAGTATGTTAAGAAATTTATACAATGTCTAGCAAATAGCAAGAGTCTTTATAAAGTAGCTTGTTAACAAAAATGCTGAAAATCTTTGCTTGAAATAGATTCACAAATCTGAAGCATTTTATAAAATCATTTTTCTTTTAAGATAGCAATAAGGTAACTTATTTCCACATAACGAGGTAGAAAAGAAATGAAGAAACACATAATTTAGTTAGAATTTCCAGTTTTTAAATTGAGTATCATTTGAAGGAATACCCATATGGGGTTGGAAATCAGAATACCTGTGGCACTTGCTGGCAATATTGACTTCTCATTAAAGGGAGTTGTTATAAGTATGTTATGATATTATCCACATAAGGGACAGTGTGCCTTAGGTGGCATTAAATACTCAGCAAGTAGCTGGCTGTTTCTGTGATCATCAAACTGACACTTTTGGTAATGTGTATGAATTGCTGCTTTCAGGTTCAAACAAAATTTCTTGCCAAGTTTTCCATGAAAATAGGACAGAAATGCTTGCTTAATGAGACTAGAATTTGCATTTCTGACCAGCTATATGTATAGTTGTAAAATTTTTGAGTAGCAGTGAAACAATGTGTTTGAAATGATAGCAAAAAGTGTATTGGTAGTGTCATTTTTCTTTACCTGCCTACTTACCACATTTTATGAAATGTTTAATAATATGTCATCTCTCAAAGAGGTATGAATGTAATATTCATAGAGGAGATAGTTTTAACATTTACCTTGAAAGATAAATAAGATTTTAATATGGAGAGAGCTGACAATTGTTCCCTCCACCAAGTTAGTCATTTATCCAGATCCATCCTATTCTAATTGAATTTTGGTACTACCCCACTGCTCTGTGTCCTACATGTATAATTGGGGCCAAAGCACCAAAACCCATCAGTGATCTTCAATATTGGTGTATATGAGACCAGTTTTTAAAGTTCCAAAACAGTTGACTTAAGGGATTTCTACTCCCTTTTCAAAATAACATAGAATCTATTATTTGGAAATGTCAGCTACAAACATTGTTGGCCTACTTGTAAGTCTAAATTATAAATTATGATGGATCTGAATCTTCTGTGCAAACACTATGTACTTTTGGTAAATGACCATTCTCAGAAACAGCTATTCATCTCCCTGTTAAATCAAAATCTATGAGAAGAGAATCTTATAGGTAAACCATAAGTTGAGTGAATTCAAGTACTTCTATACTTGAATTGATGAGACTGGTTTCAGTTAAAAGCAAATGAGTAGGAACCTCTTGACTATAGCATGTATTATTAATATTCCCATGCTTAGTTACAAAAACTCACTATGTGGGGCCACTATGGCTAAAAAATTCTTTCTTTTTATTGCAAAATATATAGGAATGATAAGCACCAAGGTACTGAACTCACAAAGTTGGGGTTTGCTTATGTGTTCCTAGGATAAATCATCTATGTTAGTGTTCAAGCATGTGTTTTACAACTTTACAATATCACTTGGCAAAGCATTTTACACATTAATGTTACACACTTTGCTCATAGAAATGAAAAAGAGCAATTCATTGTTTCCAGGTGATTCTTGTTGTTGCTCGTCTGGCATTCTGAGAGCTTAGATCTTGTTGTTAAAATTCAGTTTGATATTTTTTCTTCAAAATATTTGAGATGAAATTAGGATAGTCTTTTGTGAGGGTGTGAGATAAGTGGGCATAAAGCCTATGTAAAATTAACTGTCATCATCGGGCTGGAGAGATGGCTCAGAGGTTAATAGCACAGGCTGTTCTTCCAAAGGTGGTGAGTTCAATTCCTAGCAACCACATGGTGGCTCACAACCATCTATAATGAGATCTGGTTCCCTCTTCTGGTCTGCTGGCTCACATGCAGGCCGAATATTGTATAAGTAATAAATAAATCTTTTTCAAAAAAGTTAACAGTTATCAAATGCTCTTAAATAAGTAGGTTATGTCCAAACAATATCCAGAATTGCCTCTAACACCTCTTCACATCACTGTGTTGAACTTTTTGTTCCTGCTAATTTCGGGCCATCCCCACTTATTCTATTGCAATCTCCCAGCAACATACAGTATCCTTTCTGTTCTTTTTTAATGCACTGTTAACCTTTTTAGTCTTTGGCAAAATACGTGTTTTTAGCAGAGTCAGTCAGTGTGTGTGTGTGTGTGTGTGTGTGTGTGTGTGTGTGTGTGTGTGTGTGTGTGTGTCTATCTATCTATCTATCTATCTCTCTATCTATCTATCTATCTATCTATCTCTCTTAATAGGTAGTTTAGCATTGTACTTTATGTAGTTGAAATTACCATTGTAAATGAGCTAATGCCTGGGCTGTAAAGAAAAAGCTTCAGTATCCATGCCGCTAGAGTCCACACACAGAAATTGTAAAGAAATTAAGAATTGTATGGGAATTGAAGTTTATGTTTCAGTGACTGAAAGACCCTAAGAGTTGGAATGGGCTGGACAGGCTAAAGTAGAAGAAACAGAGGTGCCATTGGTACCTGATATTTCTCTGTGTTAAAATACTTCTTTTGATCTAGAAGAATAAATATTTCTGTATGAATTTATATCGAACTTTTGTCTAAGTCCTGGCTCTACCAATTACTACCTTTATGCATTTGGAAAATTCAACCTCTGTGTGCCATTATCTCATCAGTAAATCCATGTAATACTACCTACTTTAAAGGTCCTTTTAGCAGAAGGAGTGAGAGAATTCCGGTGAACCCAGTACTAGAAGCTAAGTAAGCACTAATTTGTACCAGGTTAGACAAGACTAAAATTATCAACATTGCTAATTTAAAAGGTTGTTTGTTGCACTTTACCTTACCACAAAAACATAAATAAAATATTTGCTCTATCATTATAGTGAGAGTATATTTTATGATAGAACATAGTTCACTTTTGTACGTGGCCACCATGCAGTTTTTGTTACTATGTGACCACGTCAATGTTCAAAGTATACCTTTTACTTCAAGAACATACATCGTCATGCTTTCTTATAGACAAGGAAGTATTCTTGGTAATACCCAATCAGATCAATTAACGTGAAACACAATTCTTAAATGTTGGGCTTGATAATGATTTTCCCACAATTGCTATTTTGGGTGCTTTCTTACTAGCCTGAGGAAATGACAAGATTGAGAAGCATGAACAGACAACTCCAGATAAATGTTGACTGTACACTGAAAGAAGTTGATCTCCTTCAATCTAGAGGTATAGACTTGATTATTTGGTAAACCATAAATCATAGTGTGGTATTTTAAACTGCTTAATTGGCAATAATTTTGGTTTCCTAGATTTAAGGGTTTAAGATTTTATCCTTTATAGGAATGACTTTAAAGAGATTCCCATACTTGTGGATCAAGGTGTCAAAAATAATGATATTTTGGCAGTTTCATCATTTATTCTCTTCATTTTGTGTTGTTTCATTCATTGTATTTATCCTTTTAGTCACAGTGTGAATATTTAATAAATTGATGAGTATTATTTATATCACATAGTTGATATTATGTGATAGTCTTCCATAATACCATGACCAAAAGAGAACCTATAGTAGAATGTCTGAGTTCTTTGTTTTAAAAGAAATTCTCTAGGTTACAGTCAAAGGTCTCTTATCTTTCAGTTAGCCATTTCATCAGATTAGAGGTCTTTCTCTCCCACATACTGCTGCTCCCATTGATTACATGTGCTGCATATGCTAGTTAGCTATACTTCTGCAGTTAAAATTAATGTTTCATAACTGACAGGAACTCATGAGAATTCTTCTCTTTTAAAACCTGTCTTTGGCTTTTATATAGAGCCAAGCATAAAATTCTAGAAACCATAAATTAGATTTGAATGAAAACAAGTAGAAAACAGGAATTTGTAAGAAAGTGTCCTTAGTATATCACATACTGCATTCTGAAGAAACCAAAGCACAAAATTTATAAATCAAGGTTCAGCAAACTAACATCCTTGTGCCTGCTTTTATAAATAAAAATTTCAGTGAAATAGGCATGTTCAATTGTTTACCTAGTGTCTATGGCTTCTTTGTGTTTCAGGACAGAATTGGATACTTGTAACAGATTGTATTGAAAGTCTACAAAATCGAAGTTAATATCTTCTCTTTGACAGAAAGTTTGATGACACTTGGCTATAGGTTATCGTGAACAGTTTGTTTAAGACAGTATAAAATATCTTTGTTAAGCATTAAAATGCTGCTGTATTGAGGATACAGGGCAGTGATGGAATGTTTGCATAGTATAAACAGTTCCTGGCGATTTCAATCCCTAACATTCCATAAGAAAGACAGAAAAGACTGCTGTATTTATGTTACAATAAAGATGATGTGTGATTTTTCATAATAGTCCTTTGTTTGAATCTGCCTTCTCCCAAACTTTAATATTCTTAATTATGGCAGCTAAGAGAGCTCCTGTAGTATCCTAACAGTCATGTATAATACAGTGCCAAACAATTGAACTGTATGGAACGATTTGAACATGAAAGTTGAGCTATCAAGCCAGCTTCTTATTTTCAAAAGCCTTGATATTCTTATGTAGCCTACTAGATTTAAGCAGTGAAAGAATCACTATGCATAATGTGCAGGGTGTATCAACCACTGCTACTATCTGATTGCATCAACTTTTTAAAACTGATGTGGTTTTTTTAAGCAAACTGAAAATCAATAACATTTGATTAGGATGTTTACAGTAAGCGTTCTCTGAACTGCATATCAGAACATCAACTGTAACATAAGTGATCGAAGAAATACATGTGCAGCAGTTAATATATCAAGTAGCACTGTGGCTTTTGTGAGCTATAAAACTTTCTAAATATTCTCTTTAAAATAGCCTATTCAAGTGGATGAAACATTGGTTAATAGGACCTATTAAGGTGTTTTTATGGAAGGAGATGTAGTTTTGACCAAATGTAGTCTTTTTGTACTTAAGATTTAGAAATACTTAAGTGGTCCAAATATGATTTGGCAATGGGGTGGGGAGTACATTTTCAAGTAGATGCAAATAAATCATTACATGACTTGATGAAAAACAGCTTATATTTGATTTGTAGTAAGAGAATTGTTCATTGGGAAGAAAAGTCAATACTTAAAAACAGGAGACTCACAGTACAGCATCCTCTGTATCCAAGTTCAAGTGGATTTGGATATAACCAGCAGAGTATAGGAGTGAAGGTGAGAATCAGAACCAGCATCTAATGCAGTCTGACCTTGAAGGAATCACAGGAGGGGCTATATCACTAATAAAGTATTAAGCCAGCAGGTGAGCATATTCAGGGAAATTTTTGTAGTAACAGTTCCCCAGGGTTTTTTTTATTCTAAAATTTGCACAATATCATTGGTAAGCCCACAGGGTTATGTAACATATGCATTTTGCTTCTTCCTTAGATGGTTTTATGATAAATTATGAAAAGAAGAGTCACAATCTTCTTTTACACTGTTTTTTCATTAGACCAAACAGGTCCGCTATTCCTTGTGTTCCATGTACTGGATCCAGCCCAAGGGTGCTAACTTTACACTTAGAAATACTCCTTTAGGTAATACATTGTAGATACACACTGGTTTTTTTGGTTTGCTCACAACCAAAAAGAAAAGAGGATAGGACAGTATGACATTTGAAACCCTGGAAAACAATTTCTCTTCCCATATGTTTCATTAATGTATTTTCTTTTTAAAAGATAAAATCACAAAAGAACAACTCCTAAATACCTGTGGTTTTCTTCTTTTCTTTGTAGGAAACTTTGATCCAAAAGCCATGAGTAATTTTTATGACCACATAGAGCCTGGCCCAGTTGCACCACCAAAGCCATCAAAAAAAGGTGAGTAGGGGGTCATAGCATGAATTCTGTAGAAGTTAAATAAATTTCTGAAAAAAATTCTGTTTGAACTATTCATTAGAACGTGTTCCTCATTTTTAAAAAGTTATCCATATTAATGTGACAGTAATGAAATAGTCCCTAACTTTATTCTTTTTTTTGCAAACATTAAAATTAATGTTAGAATTATTCTAAAATAGAATGGCAATTTCTTTAACATAATAAAACTACACTCCTGAAAGAAAATTCTTCTAGAATAATGAGTATCTTGAAAAATCCTTAGTAGAATTTGTACATAAGAATTCTTTTGCTGCTTGTTAACAGAGAGTAAGCCTAAATGATAGGGACACAAATGTTTTTCATCAAGAGCAAAACAGGTCTGAAATTGTTTTCAAGATCTTACAGTGAGTTTTTGAAGATAGATTGATCACTCATTTTTCCACCCTATTCTTACAGGTCATACTGTTTCATAAGTCTCAATATACGACTAATGTTTAAGGTTCATATTTTAACCCGTTTGTATTAAGCAATTCAAGACAGTTTGGTTATGAAGACATAGTGAATAGTAAAGAATGCATAAATTCTAGTTCGTTTATGGATTGTAATTTAGGAGCTAGTCTCTTTATTGTTTTATACTTCTGTGAATGTTTCATGTAATCTACATTTGAAATAGTGTAGTGATTTCTAAAAATGCCTCAAAACGAATTTTAGTGGATGATTGCCACATACTAGATTTGGCATTGTGGCAACATTGTATGTAATTTCAAGTTGAAAGCCTCTGGATTATATATCATTGATCATTTTAGCCTTTTAGGTTCATAAAATATGCATCTTTAAATTTGATTTAGCCTCAGTGCCTTCTAAGGTGATATATCTTACAAATAGCCTAGTGGATGAACTATAGTTAAATGGTTCAAGGGCTGTCATAAAAGAATTGACTAAACTCATCAGAAATGACCAAAAATCCAAGTGGTCCACCACACGTAAAATCTTGAAGTTTCTTGAATTGTGTCATCTCTAAAACCTGGATACAAAGCCATACCTTTCCCTGTGCACGGACAATGAACTACTCTCTTGGTGCTAGGAATGAGGTCAGGGCTTCAGATGTACTAAGAAGATCATCATAACTGAGTCTTTCTGACCCTCAATTGTTAATTATTTTGAAGGAAATTTGATGTTTCTTTTTGATGGTAGAATTTTATAAAAAATGAAATAGGGAAAAGCAAAACAAAATCAGGAAATTTCAAGGTAAACTGATCTACAAAGAGGAAAAAAATGCAAGATATTACAAATAGAAATAAAAGATGGGTTATCCATTAAAATGGTAATGAAGAAATGTGATCAATATATTCAAACCAGTGAACTGCAATGTATATAAACACATTTCTTAAAAAAAAAAAAAAACAAGTATAAAAGGCCCAATTTTTTAAAATAAATAGGTGAAAGAAGAAATGTTAATAGCTCTGTATATATACTAAATAAAACTGAAAAATTACTTTAAAAAGTCTCACAAACACAATTTCAGAACCACAGTTTGCTGGTGAGCAGATTCTTTCAAACATTTAAAAAGGAAAGAAAACAATATCAAATATAATATAATTTTATTTTTTTTAAAGGAAAGACTAGGGCTGGAGAGATAGCTCAACAGTTAAGGGCACTGACTGCTCTTCCAGAGGACCCAGGTTCAAATCCCAGTCTCCACATAGCAGCTCACAACTGTCTTTAACTCCAAGATCTGATACTTTCACATAGACATACATGTAAGCAAATCACCATTGCATATAAAATAAATGTAAATAATTTTTTTTTAAAAAAGGAAAAACTGCTTTCCATTTTTTTCCCCTGACCTTCCAGATAACTCTTACCCCAGACATCCCTCCCACCTTCTGTATTAGGCAACATTCCCAGCAAAGTATTTGTTAAAATTGATGGACCTATCACCCCATTATATCCAAAGCTCAATTTATCTTAGAGTTCATTGTTGGAATTCATCTTTCTTAATGAAGTTAGCAGAGCCTGATTCGAAAACCTTACCCATGGGAGCTGTGGTGCACACCTGTAATCCCAGCACTCAGGGAGGCAGAGGCTGGAGGATCTCTGTGAGTTCAAGGCCAGCCTGGTCTACAGAGTCCAGGATAGCCAAGGCTACACAGAGTAACCCTGTCTCGAAAAAAAATATTATATACCCATTCCTACAAAAAAAAAAAGGTTAGAGTTGCATGTAAAATGCTCTGCTTCATGACAAATTTATTGCAAGTGGAACTTACTAATCCTGAAGTTGGGTTATCTTTATAGTTCTAATGGGCCCAATTTTAAGTAATTTCTTAAATGTTTATCAAATACACAATTGTTACATTGATTACATAGATATATATGTGATCCTACTATCACGCGTGTCCCAAGGAATTTATACTCTACATGTAAATTCCTATCTATCCTTATGAATGAATTTCTACTAAAAATTTAGTTGAGATGGGCTTAAAGTATGTCTTGTTGATTATTGGTGAGAGTATAAAATGGTACTATTTTTTTGCCAAGTGATTTTAAACATTCACATATTTATGAACAGCTTTCAGTTTGAAGTCAGATTTGTTTTCTGTTAAGCACCTTTTCCCCTTTTAAAATGATCTTATCATAAACTATATGCTAGCTACTAGGTTTACAGATGTGCACCAACATACCTGGCATAATTTTTCTTAAAGTACTTCTAAAAGTAGTGCAAATTGGCTTGCAGTACCATTCACTTAAAAGCCAAACATTAAACTGCTAATAATTAGATATATGTTGGAAATCTAAGAACACTCTATAAGATTGAATAATGAATGTGCTAGAGAATTAGAGGACCGAAGAAAAGAGGTAACAGACACCTTTGAGACTGGCATCTGCAGTTAAACAATACAATTCTTTGGGTAACTCAGCAAATCTCTCTATACCCTCATTGCAAGAACAATGAATGACCTAGGTGTCATAGGACCTGAGCAGTGGCCTAGCTGACCATATTTAGATCACAGAGAGGTGATCTGTTCAAATACCGATTGACCTGTGTGACTCAGTGAAGGCATGTGATGTTAAGGTGCATTCCAAATCTAAGAGAGAGCTTCATCATCATCTTTCTTTTATGTTTTCTTTATTTATTGATTCCACATCTCAATCACAGCCCCTTCCCTCTTCTCTTGTTGGTCGCATCTCCCTCTTCCCCCTCCCTTTCTCAGAAAAGGGGATTTCCCCCACCTTTGCAGCCTAAGGAAACATTTACTCTGCTCTTACTCTTCCAAGAGCATTCCAGCTAAGCGCATGGCCACCATTCTTAGAATTCTGGAGCAGTGCTTTCCAAAGGTGGCTTGTACTAAAAGATTACATATAGGATCAAGACTGATTAGAAAATATGTAATGTGCTAGTTGTTGTTTTTATCTAATGCAAGAGTTGCTCATGAATATCCTGTAAGTTTATAACATATAGGACAGTATTGTAGCATGAAATAAGTTGGGAGCCCATATTTGTTACTACATAGTATTATTTTGAGTTGCTTCCATTTTTCAAGAAATCGTATTTTCTATGCATTCCAGTCATGCTCTGCCTCCTAAATAGTGGGATGACAAGAATGTATTTCTGTTGTCATTATTGGCTTTGTTGTCTTCCTCCTTCTTCCTTCTCCTCTCTTCCTTTTCTTCCTCCTCTCTTCCTTTTCTTTCTCCTTCCTCCTCTTCTCTGCTTTCTTCTCCTTCTTTCTCCTCCTTCCTCTTTCTCCTTCTTCTTCCTTCTTCATCTTCTTTTTATTTCTATTTTTGGTTCTTTGAGACAGGTTCCCACATAACCTAGGCAGACAATCTTTTATGTGTAATATATTTTCATGCAGTGCTTTTTAAATGAGTGGTTTAATCAAAAGATCAGTAAAGTACAGTTTGCTTTCACATTTCTGTTTAGTTGTCACTGAGTTTTTACCCTAAATATAATTTTTCATCATGTCTTATTATTTGGGGCAAATGTTCTGTGTGATTTGTAAAGAAGTATTGTGTTTAGCATTTAACCTCAGAACCAAATGTAAGGTAATATGAAGTGATAGAAAAGGTAAATTCCCACAACTGCGTGGGTAGCAGGAACAATCCTTTTTCTTGCTGAAGAATGAGTTCATCCCCTCTCACTACCTTTGCTTTTTCTTATGCAGACTCCTCAGACCCCTGTACAATTGAGAGAAAAGCCCGGAGAATTAGTGTGACTTCCAAAGTACAGGCAGATGTCCATGAATCCCAGGCAGCAGCTGCAGATGGTTTGTATCTGTGTCTCTGGAGTGTGTCAACATATACAAGTTATCATAACTAAAATGCACTTTAGATTTACCTTTGAAAATTACAGTTCAAAGCATAGTGTTAAATGTTAACAGTATCTCCTTGGTACTTTTAAAGATTGTTTCAAAAGATATTTTTCTTAGTTTCTGCATGCTTTATATGCACATCTTGATTTGTAGTAGCCACATTTCACATGTTCAGTAGCCACACATGCATAATTTATTAGACAGGCCAGCTCTCTAGTAATAGTACATAGAAAGCAAGGCAAAATAGTTTTCAAACAAGTTGTTAAGTTCTAGATTTTATAACCTCCTCACACAAATGCCTAATGAATTTTTAGCTTTATATTCTGCCATCCAATTGAAAGCAGGTCTGTAAAAATAGTAATACATCTTTGTGTTGGAATGCTTATATATTCCACATGATCAATGTTAAATCAGCCTTAATTTGCAAATGAAAAGGTAACATTGTAAGAAGAAACAAGATACATGGAAGTACCTTGTTTATTTTCCTTTACCATTAGACTATGTTAGGAAAAGTAACTTTTTCATTTACTGTTGAAACCTTTTCTTATTACTATTTTTAATTGCATGCTTTTGAACATTTTGTCTTCTGTATTATAAATACTATACAAGCAATACTGAGTAAAGTACTTCTGAGGCTTTTCATTTTTATGAAAATACAGATTATTATATAAGTATAAACCTACTTCATTTCTTTTTTTAAAGATTTATTTATTATGTATACAATGTTCTGCCTGCATGTGCACCTACATACTACAAGAGGGCACTAGATCTCATTATAGATGGTTGTGAGCCACCATGTGGTTGCTAGGAATTGAACTCATGACCTTTGGAAGAACAGTCAGTGCTCTTAACCTCTGAGCCATCTCTTCAGCCCCTACTTCATTTCTTTATATACTTTTTAGTGTTTGTTGTAGAAAATAATGGGTTTCATACATGTCCATTGATCATACTCACCATTGTTCACTTTAGTTTTTACTTATATATTAATATTCTTATTTTTTAATAAATATTTTATACAAGGTAGTCTACAAACTACTTTTAAGTAAACTATAAAGAAGTTTGTTCATGCAAATCAAAATAAGCATTCTAAAATAGTGCTTCTCTTTGAAATGAGTTGTATAGTTTCTTAGAACCACAAATAATTTTTTTGATCAGTTACCTCATAGTGATTCATGACTTCAAGTTAAGTCAGCATGATATTTAACAGTTTAGAGAGTCACCAGACTTGAGTTTGCAAGGCTCAAAGAGGCTTTTTATTTATTTACATAATTTTGAATACTATTTTCCAAGACTACATTTGTAATTGACATAAAAAGAATATAACATCCTAAGAGTAAAGTTGGGAATTTTATTTTATTATTGTTTCAATAGGGCCATTCAAAACAGGGTTGTTCTGTGTAGCCTTGGCTGTCCTGGACTTGTTTTGTAGACCAGGCTGGCCTCAAACTCACAGAGATCTGCTTCCCTCTACATCCCCAAGTGCTGGGATTAAAGGTGTGTGCCACCAAGTCTGTCTTTCAGATTTGGTAAACTGGAAGTTACCTAGTAGGTTTTCAGTGGAAAATAAACTTAGTCCAAAGTTACTGCTGAAGCCTCACCAAGTATTCATTTTTTTGGACTTTCTAAATGGATATTAAGTATTAACCTCAGACCTTAATTTTATTGCCACTTAATAGGAAGTCTTTCCAGTGTTCTCTAAATGGGTGTTCAGAGCCTCCTTACATTGTGTTCAACTTCTAGGGCTAATCTATTAGCTCTGTAGCCTTCCTTTTAGTGACCCTCCTCAATAGGGACTCTTTTTTGTTCTTTTTTTATGTGTATGTTGTTTGTTGTTTTGTTTTTTTCAAGACAGGGTTTCTCTGTGTAGCATTGGCTGTCCAGGACTTGTTTTGTAGACCAGGCTGGCCTCAAACTCACAGAGATCTGCTTCCCTCTACATCCCCAAGTGCTGGGATTAAAGGTGTGTGCCACCAAGTCCGGCTTAATAGTGACTCTTAATAGGCAGAGTCACCAAAGGAACTCTAGGATCACATCCCTTTTGAGTCTAAGGCCAGAGAGAATTAAGACTTTAACAGAAATATAGGTTTTGAGTTTTTATAAAACCCCAAAGAACAACCTTAGATTGCTGGTTTTTTATATTGCCAGGCATAGGCATTTTTCAAAAAGTAATAAATGACCAACCAACTTTTTTTTTTTTGTTCAACAGGAATAATTCTGAGAGCAAAAGAATCTTGTATATAGAATGAATCTTAGCTTTATAAATAGCTGTAGATCCTTTTTTTTTTCACTAGTCTGGGAACAACTTTGTTTTACATTTTATCTGCCATTGATGAAGTATTAATATAAAACCCACATGTATATTTCTCGAAGCTAATAGACATGGAAGAAGATACCCATTTTTGCAAGTCATTTATTATTCTATGAACAGTACTTAGAAGAAAGTCATAGAGAAGACAGAATTTGCTGAATATGCTGTCTAATATTTCTCTATTTTTTTCATTTGGCTAGAATATAGCTTAATTATCTACTATTTATGGGTAATGAACTAGAAAGCCATCTATTCTGGACTTCTCTCCACATCCTCGTCTTAGAGCACAAAAATCAGTGTGTTTAGAACAAAGTGGAATATGTATCTAGTTTCAGTGCAGTTATGGTTTTTCAGTAGTATGGTTACTAATTAGCTTAATCAGTGGGTAAGATAGGAAGTTTTTCCTTTTTGTCTTTGTGGTGGTTGTCATTTCAGTTTTGGTCATTTTGGATTGTGCTTGGAAAAAGAGCTTGATCAGGTTCCCTTTCTCTTGAATCCCCTCTTTCCTCAGAACACTTAGGTGGCTGTAAACAGAGTCCTCGGACACATCCCCGAGATGAGGATTATGAAGGAGCTCCATGGAATTGTGACAGCTGTACCTTTCTCAACCACCCTGCACTGAATCGCTGTGAGCAGTGTGAGATGCCACGGTACACCTGAGTTCAGAAGAATTGGCACCAGGTTTAGAGTGAAACTTTGAGCAGTCACCGAAAGAAAAGGAAACTTTGGGATTGTGTTCATCTACCCAGCCTTTTCATTTCTTGATTGCACAGAGGGAAGAGGAGGAATGGCACTCTGGCCACTGGGCTCACAAAAGGAAAAATAGGGAGGTCTTTCTTTTTTTCCTTTCTTACTCATTACAGAGTGAGAGGTAGAAGGGGATACTTGAAACTGGGAAAGGGTTTGCTCCTGAAAGAATGTATACAAAGAAGTTAAGGGCTCTTCTGTGGAATCCCAATTGTTAAAGTTACTGCTGAGTGGCTCTTACTTTCTAAAGGTGAATTTTGAATTATGGTAGGATGTGTTACAGTTTATGCAGCCAAACTGTGAATTCCAGAGCAGACTTACTTGGTCACAGCTCTCTGGAAACCAAGGCTCCCTGTGCCTCTTCCTGCTGCTTCCTGTGAAGAGATGGACAGGAAAAGCACCCAGGATATGCTTTATTTTCTTTTTTTGCAAAATAATGTGTTTATTTGTAATTGCTGCTTTTTTCAGGGGTAATTTCAAACACATTCATTACTCAAACAGGATACTTTAAAATGTGATTTGTAGTAGTCAGGAATTAGGCATATCATGCCCTTTGTGAGGAAGTACAATCAGAGGTAGTGATACCTCTTTTGCTTGAACAATGGTTCATCAAGCTGCATTGACACTGGTAACTAAGACCCACTTATGCCACATAGATTATTGTATGCTTTCTTAGGTTATTGACTTTAAAAGTAATGAAGTATGGTTTTAGAAAATCACATTCTCATAAAACCGTGCTTTGCCAGTAGCACAGTGAATGTATGCCAAATGCAAGTCCATTCCAAAACCCATTGGAAATCCTAAGCTCGGCTGTGGTTCTTAAGAAATGCTTGCAGTATATAGGGCTCCCACTTCTGGTTTGTGATGAATACATGATGTTTACAACACAGAAAATACTTTGTACCATAGTCCTAATTTAGCTGAAAAAGTCAGTATGAGCTATTTATTTGCACATTGTTAACCAGCCAATGAGAGGGAAATTGAAGGTGGCTAACATCATAAAGTTGCATTATTGGAAGAGCAAGAGACTACTCAAGAAATAACATTGGGCTGGGAATGCAGCTCAGTGTAAGTGCAGTAGCTTAGCATATACAAGGTGCTCTGGGTATGAAAAGAAAAAGAAAAAATACCATCAAAAGAATGTTGTATACAGGGGGGTTGAATTTTTTTTTAGTTCAACAGACAGATCATACTGAATTCTGGCAGTTCAGGGAATATAAAGCACTACTTTAAAAACACAATGCAGGTGTGGATACACTGAAGAAAAAAATAAGTCAGGCCACTTGCTATGATGTGTCTTGAGAAAATTAATAATAGTGTATTTAAGTAGGTTCTTTGCCTTAAATTTCCTTCTTGTCTCAAAATTGAATTTTGGAATTTCTCCCCATTTTGGTGAACGTAGACAGCAATAAAGTAGGTTTTTTCCCGTCCTGAAGGATTTTACCTGAGGTCATAACCGTAGGAATACCAGGTCCGTCCCTACCTTCTGAATACACAGCCACTTTGTCACTATATTCTCATTTAGCAGTAATCCCTGTCAGATCTAGAAAAAAAAGGCTGCACTCAATAGCATTTTGAAACCAAAGGCATAACTCAAGTGTAGGTTTCTATCAGAATCATAATCTTACACATTGCATATAGCCTCCATATGTGGAGAATGCCCCAAAATACATCCATTTGTCTCATGAAGAGCATGATTATGTAATTACTGGTAAGTATCTCTCACACAACTGTAGCAAAACTGTGAAAATAATAATGGTGGAAAAGCAGACAGGCTCAAAACCTGGGATTTGGAAGGGGTGAAAGGCTTTTGTGACACAGGTCTCTTGCCAATCCCCAGTACCAGTAGCAGTCCTACTGTTCTTTTTTTCCTTTCTTAATGTTTTACTAAGTATGTAGCTGCTTGAGGAAGAGGTAAGAGTGCCACCCAAAGGAATGATTGCTACCTATTGTGAGGTATAGCCCTTAGGAGCTAAAGAGTCAAGATGGCATCAAGTGAGGTAGTAGCCTAATACTGTGCTAATCTTTGGCTATAGCCATGAAATAGTAACACTCACACAGTAAGGAAAGTGACTGCTAATCAACAAGGGATTTACCAGGATTGGGTTATAAGGATAAGTTGTCAAGATTAGTGGGTAGGCTTTATTTCACAAACATGGCAACACTACAGGTTTTCATTACAGTAATCAAAACGACATTGTATTATTAAGTCACCCCATTGTGTTCTTGGCCATTAATAGTGACAGTTTTCTTGTTACCAGTGCTGCAACTTTCAGAGGTGATAATGGGAACTTCTCCTAATAGACTGGTAGGGTACTGTAACAGGGTACCAGACAGGGTGATGAAATTGCAGGCTTGTCCAGTGGTGGTGTGATAATAGAGTAAGGTGGCTTGCACCCCTTCTTGGTCTAGAATATTCATATAATTTACTTCTTCATCCTCAAGTTGCTCAGAACTAAGACTTGATGCTTCTGTTGTTTCATACTGGGAGGCTGTTGTTCACTCTGAGACAGCTCCAGGACACTAGGGGATACAGGAATAGTAAACGAGGACCTGAACAGTTTTTAGCCTGTGATGGATAAGTTGGCAGGGGCAGGGGTTCTGTCAGGACAAGTTGGTCCCAATTATCCTGAAGAGACTCTGGAATTGTTAGCAGTTGTCCCTCATTTGTTAAGGGTTATGCCCCTGGCTGAACATGGGTGCCTGTCCATGGATCCAGGCCAGCTTGAGGAACTAAAGAACTAAAGATACTCTCGTGAGAAAGGGTTGGATTGTGATCATGTAGGGAGCAAGTGAAAGATTCTGAAGCTGAATGGTCACATGGTAAAATATTGAGAGAGTTTTCTGTTCCCAATCTAGATCAAGTACTAATTGTGGTGGGTTGGACTGAGTTTTGGTATTCTTCCCCTTCACCCTCTTCACTGTCTGAATCAAGAATCTGGATAAGAGTCATCTGATGCCTTTTATGGAGTGCCACTGCTGCTTTTCCCTTCACACCTAAGACTACTTCCTAGAATGTGATCAAGATTTGTTTCAATAATATTTCCACTATGGTAGTCTGAGATGTATGAGAAATTAGTAGGGGGCATTCGGGGAGGCAAATTGGTGGATGGGTTTGCAGGCTGACTAAGCCCACCCATGGCTGCACCGCTGATTGCGGTGGCCAATTGCTGGAGCTTCTCATGCTTAGTTGCCAATATGATTTCAGCTTGTTGGCTCCCAATTTCATGCTTTTTCTGGTGAAAGTCACTGTGGATTTTTATTTCAGCCTGATGCAAACCGAGGCTCTTGATCCTTTGCTCTTCTGCATGTTCTTGGAGCTTGTGCTCAGCCTCACTTGCTGCCTCCTGTAATTAATTGTTGATGCTGCTCTCCAACAATGACTCAAGTCAGAGTGCCCCCATGAGCCATGACAACTCCTAATGCAATAGCTGACAACTGTGGAAAAAGTCCGTGCTCCAAATTGTTTACCCTAGACAAGGACACAAGCAAAAGGGGCATATTCTTTATGCCTAGCTAGTCCTTTCAAAGTGAGGCGGAAACTGTCGACTTTGGCCCTTACCTGCAAAGTTCTTACTAAAGGATGGAGCATAATATGGTCACCTTCATGGTGCAAGATATGATCTAACATTGTTTTCACTATCAGCAGTCCTGAGAATCATACCTGAGAAATGGAGTTTGTAATACTAATGTCATCAGCATCATGTCCTGCCTCCAAGTTGATACCCTGGTAGATAAGTAGAAACTTAAATTTAATGCTTGCCCACATTATTTCAAAAATGATAATCGTGAAGCCTGTGGCCTTCCAACTTGCTGGGTATTTTGTCAGCCCTTGTTCAGCATGGATGGCAACTTGGTGCAAGACCTTGCTTGTCTTGACATGCTTTCTCTCCTACAACTGATTTAGGGAGAAAAGGGCTGCAAAATGACAGCAACTGTCCTGTGCATCTTTGTTCAATGTTGTTATTGGTCAATGCTTTGTTTTGTTTTTAAGCATCTACTGTAATTTTAATCTGGTAAACATAGGGGTAACTTTTAGGGTACCAACAGATAAAGTCCTCCCAGCCTGTAATACTTCCAAATGTGACCTTATAGAAGTAGGCTGTTAAGGATGTAAGTTAAGGTCATGATTGAGTAAGGTGGGACCCTATTCAGGTGTGTCCTGATAAAATGGAAATGGAGACAGAGTGCACAGTGAGAACAGATGCAAAAACTGAAGTCACATTGCCACAAGCTTCAGGAAGAGCATGCCAGAGAAGCCCAGGCAGCCTTGGTAGCCAGAAGGGAGTGTCTGTTGTCTCCTAGGTCCTAGGAGATCTGTTCTTCTAATCAGTGTGGCAGTTTCTTCCAGCAGCTGTAGGATGCTCACAGACCCTACATGTTGCTGTTCCCCTCAGCTGTTTTTAAAGTTGTTTTTATATTTAATTAGTTTGATTTTTATGTCTTAAAGTTAAAAAACAACTTTGAAAACTACACTGTTACTGTATGTGTGTACAGGTGCACCACAATCCATGTATGGTCAGAGGACACAAACTTGCAGAGACCCATCTCCCTGTCCACCTTTACAAGTCTCCTGGGGTGCCAGCTTGCAGCACAGGCACCTTTACCAGCTGAGCACTCTCACTGGACCTTCAGGCTTACATTGATGTGTCTTTTGGTTTTTCTGTTTGGGGCTCATCAGACTTGAAAAAAACCCCCCAGCATACAGCACTTCCTTCTCTATACTAAGTCAAAGCAATAAAGGTAAACAATTCAGTAATGCCAGGGTTGTGATTTGTTGCATGGCAAGCAGAAGGCACAACTAGATGGCTAGGGCACAGAGCTTCAGAAAGCAAAACTACCTACACAAGACCGCCCACCAACTTCCTTCATAAGGAGCTGTGAACTTTATAAGACCAAGCAAACAAAGAAAAGCACGTGGGATACATTTTGAAAAACTTGATAAAAATGCTTAAGAATCCTATCAGTGAGCTTTAACACACTTTACATTTGATTTATTTACTCATTTTGTATGTGGGAACATACTATATCACACTGGTAGAAGTCAGGGTAACTTGTAAGAAAATTAGTTCTCTCCTGTCAGATGGTCCCCAAGGACCAAACTCAGGTGGTCAGGCTTTTACCATCAGGGACCTTTGATTGCTGGTCCTTGTCAGGCCTCTATCAGCTGTTTTAAAAACAGATTGGTAAAATTCCATCCACAACAGCAAGCAAATCTTTTAAGTAATTATTAAATTTTTCAGAAAAGGTTACTATTGATGTACACATATATTCATGTTTCAGTACACATTAGTGTATGTCAAATACATGTGCATTCACAAATATGTTTGCCTTACTGAAGGATATAAAATAAGAACTGAATAAACAGATCATCTTGTTCATATTGGAGTTTCTAATGGGTCTCAAACAAAGGGCAGCTTTCTCAACCAAGAACCCAACATCATAAGCAGAGGTAGCACACACATCAGCATGAGACCCTCATCACCGAGTTGGACAATACAACTTACTTTGGTCACTCAAAGAGTTGGTTTGCCTGCTTAGTTACAGGCAAGGTCCATGGCCAGATACCCAGTGGTTCTTTCTGGCTTTGTCAATGAAATAAACTCACATCACTGTTCTAGGACATGCACAGCACATCAGAGAGCAGGACTGGCTCTGTGGAAAATTCCACTACCAGGACTTGACATTAGCCCCTATCAACTGCAGGCATTCTGGCTAGATGCACTCATCCACACTTTGCGATTCTATTTGGCACCACAGAGAGCTTTTCTAAGAAGCTGATAGGTAAATTCTAAATAATACCCCTCTGAACATGTTTATTAGAAAATAGAGACTTAAAAAAAAACACTGAGATAATCAAACCACTAAGAACATTAACAGCAAAGACACTGCTCTGACTCAAACACTTCCCCAATCTTCTTTGCTATTCAGATCTGCTTGTTACTTGTTTTGTTTTTTGTTTTTGTTACGGTAACTGCAACTGTGGTTTTCTTGCTCTTTCTGGAAGCTCCAGAAGGCTCTTACAAGCTACCTTGTACCTCTCTACCTGCATCAGAAAAATGCAGTGACTTGGCTTTAGCAAATGTTCACTTGCTTCTATGTAGGAGTCACTACAGGTGGGCAAGTGAACAATGGTTTGTCAGCCTCACCTTTGCAGTTAAGGGGATTAGAGTCTGTCACTAGACAATGGGACAGAAGATGAACAGGTCATGTAGTCTGAGCTATTAATACTGTAAACTTATAAATGAAAAACACTCAGTTGTCATAGGAACAACTGGAAATGACCTGGGAGTCAGCACTGGCTCCTCACATCCAGCAGGCAACATACATGCTATGAATTAACTACTATGAAGGCTAAACAAGTAGAGCTTAATGTTTGCTTCATGATCTGAAGGGGGAGGCAACCACACCCAGTGTAATGTCTGAAATGCTGAATGTGTTCACAGTTAAGACTGAAAGTATGACATTCATTTTAAAAAAACTATATATGTTATCTACATGAGCTCTCTGGTCTTAGAGATGGCTGACTTTGAAAAAAAAAATCTTCCAATTGTTCCTGTGTGACACAGTCTCATTCTTTAATGTGTAATTCAGGGCTTGAACATTATGTAAATTATCTGTCAACCTGCTTGAACTTACTTGTGAGTGTTCTGATGTAGGAGGAAGTCTGGTTGGTGGCGGAATGTCTTCTTACACATGTTGCATTCCTAGGGCTTTTCCCCCCGCCATGTATTTTCTGATGTTTAGTCAGTCCAAAACAAACAGGAGCTTTTCCCACATTCATTACATCCATAAGGTTTCTCTCCTGTGTGAATTCTCTCAATGCACTGTGAAGGTTGACTTATGGTAGAAAGATTTCCCATATTCTTTGCATTTATGATGTTTTTCCCCAGTATGAGTTCGTTGATGTTCAGTAAAACAGACCTTCTGGCAGGTTTTCCCACACTCCTTACACTTACAGGGCATCTCTCAAGTGTGTGTCTTCTGGTGGTGCCTGAGGGTTGGCTTCCAGTAGTAGGTCCTCCCACATTCAAAACATTTGGAAGACCTCTCCCGTATGATTCTCTTGTGTACAAAGCAGCATGAGATTTGTGGGCTGTGCGCTTGTGTTCGTGAGCCTTATAAAGCTTCTCCTTTACATCTACTCTTTTCTGTTCACCACAGTTTGCCTTCCCAGTGGCCATTGAGCCCCACTTACTGAGCACTGCATGCTTCTCTCCTGTGGGAGTTCTTTGATGTGCTGTGAGTGTTGACTTAAGGTAGAAAAGCTTCCTGCATTCACTACATGCCAAAGACTTCTTTCACGTGGTGCGCAATGAGGGCAGAGTTAGTTCACAGGAACTTTCCACACCGGTGACACTTATAGTCCTTCTCTCTGGTATGACTTCTCAGATGCATGTTGAGGGCTGGCTGACAAAAGAAAGTTTACTCACACTCGTTGTACTCATAGGGTTTTTCCCCTGTGTGGATTCTCTGATGTGCTGTCAGAGCTGACAGACAGAAGTAGTTTCCCCACACTCCTTGCATTCACTTGCTTCTCTCCCCTGTGAGTTCTTTGGCGCTCAGTGAGGTAAGCTTTCTTGCCAAAGGCATTCCCACACTCCTTGCATTTATAAGTCTTCTCTACTGTATGTATCCTGAAGTGCTCAGCCAGGACTGACTTCCCAAAGGTCTTCCCACATTTGATACACTCATAAAGACTTCTCCCCTCCATGGATTCTCTGATGCACAATGAGGACAGATACGTCAGTGAAGGATTCCCGCACTCTTTGCATTTGTAAGGTTTCTCTCCGGTATGAATTAGCTGGTGTCGAGTGAGGCTTGCCTTTATACAAAAATTTTCCTATAGTAAGTACAAGCATAGGGTCTCTTTCCCCTATATGGATTCTCTGATGTACAATGAGGGTCTGCTTCTTAAAAAACATTTTCCTACGCTCAATTCATTTATCTTCCTTTCAGTATGTTCCTTCGTTCTGTAGAGTGGGCTGACTCCTCAGAAGGCTCCCCACGTTTATTATGTTCAGAGAGTGGGGTTAAAGACTGGTTATTCTGGTATTGAGTGATATCTTTACCTTCATTCCTAACATCCCTAATTTCATTACATTTGTACATTTTCTTCTTAGAGTGACTTTTGTCAGGCTTCGTGTGGGGTGGTGGCGTCCCACTCCATTTTGCTCAGCAGTTACCATTGCTTTGCTTTGCTTTGCAACAGTTTGTTCTGAATTAGTTTTTAAGCCATTTACACCTGGATCATATTTACGGAACATTTTTTTTGGTCAAGAAACAATATCTATGTCATGAGCAACTGTTTTCTCAAACAGATCGGCTTTTTCTGGCATCATTTTGTTAATGAAGACTAAAAAATTGTTTCAGATGTTTTTCTTGTATTTCCTTGTCCTTCTCTATAGCATCATCATCTGTGTGGTTCTAACTTGGTGATTCTCCCACTATCCAAGGCTCTTTCTTCTCATTGATCCAATTTTAGGATCACATCTGGTTTGTTAATATGAAACCCCACTGAGATGAGGTTACTCTTAACTCTCCAGTATCATGTCCCTGTACAAGAGGCACTGCACTGGGCCCAGATATTGCCACTCTTAACACATGAAGACCATAGTCAAGTCCTTGAGGGAACCTGACCTGTGGGTACTGTCCATTTTCAGGTGCACTCAAGAAGGGGCCAGGAATGATGATTGAAGGGCAGTCCAAGGGCATCCGCAGGACTGCTAGGATCCAATTTTTGCCTGCACACACTTTTTACTAGGCTGCCCACCCCAAGGCCTGTAGCCCCATCACGCCCCATTTCTCATCCGGCCACTGGACATCCAAGAGCCTCCATGGGCACCAGGAAGGCACCAGTGCCTCTGATCCTGCTCCAGGATCACTACCTGGTCAGTACTCCTCTGGCTTGGAGGAAACCTCACTTCTTTTATAGTTCCCAGAAAGCCCCACGGAACCGTGGCACCCAGATGCCGTAAGGGCCTTGCCTAGAAGAGCCATTATTGGTCTTTGGTAAGAGTGCCTGTTTTGTCCAGTGTCCTAGACCAGTCATAGGAAAAAACTCATGAAGATTGTTACTTTCTTTGTTCTCCAGTACTTTCAAAACTAAACCATTGTCTTACAGGTACCGGCGTGCAGCACTATTTTCAAATGCCTGTTGGTTACCCTCATATGCGTAATGTAGAAATAGTGTCAGCAGAAAACTGTCTAGTAGATTCCCCAGATTAATACCTGCTTCAATTGCATGAATAATTGGGGAGCATAGCTCATTTGGATCAGCTACCTCTAGTGAATAAATCTTACAACCCCACACAAAGGACTCCGCAGGCTGGGTGCTGAAATTCAAGATGCCATGAAGTTCTGCTCCTCCATTCTTGTCACTATAAGAATAAGAAGAGTCCGTTTTATGTGTATTTTTGGGTTAAGAGTCAGCTAAGGATTAGACCAAGCTTAGTCACAATCCCAGGGAGGCTTGGCAAGGAGAACACTAGAAGATTTGAGGGTTTCCTGAGACATGGATTCTGATATTAATAGCAATGAGTCAAGTTAAAAGAGGATAAATCTTCCAGTCCTACTGTTCTTTAAGGTGCCCTTGCCTTTGTGTGATGTCTTCCTTCATAATGGAACACTCCACTTGCTGTTACAAAACAAGTTAGGGGAACATACACACTACTTCATGTATCTACCTAAAAGATGTACAAGTATTCAGAGTAAGTAAGATGCTTAAATACCAACAGTGTGGTACTTGTCGGTTGAAAATGAAAGTAGCATTGTGAAAAGTCTGATGCTTTATTAAAACCATTTAGATGATACTAAAACTATTGCATGAAAATACACCAAGGTCAATAAGCTGTTACCATACAGTAGGTGTATGGTTTCAGTCCTTTGATGATATAACTAGTCAATCATTTCTTTGATCTGCCAGAAAAAAAAAGAGGCAACAGTTGATGGGCTTGGTATGGAAGGTAGGTATGAGATATCAGAGGGACATTAAGAAAGTTCTGAACATGTTAAGTTTTAGTTGTTCACAAGTTTCATATGCCCCCATAGGCTTTATTCAGTTCCTAAAAATAAAACAACTTGACACTGACGTCCCATGTATAGACTGCTCCTTACCAATGACCAGCTCAAATAACTCACTGAACCTTCCAGGTGGTTTTGTTTTTTCTCAGAATGATCTCCTGATCAGATTGGTGTACATAAGTGAGTGGCATATAATGGTAGGATAGAACTTGGGTGATTCCTGCTGCTGAGGTGTCCATTCCCTTTGGATCAGTTGATGCACTCTTACTTCGTGTAAGAGGCTTGCTTTCTTAAAATACTAGCTTGATGTATCTGGTAACACAAACCTGACTCTACATTTTACATTTCACTGTTTTTTTAAGGTGGATTTTTAGAAAGCATGTTTGCAATTGTGTTTAAAATAATCGTCCCCTGAAATTTTGGAGTTGTTAAAGTTTAAAGTGGAAATAGAGGAGCCACAAACTTCTAAGCACTGTAAAATGTTTTGGATTGATACTGATCTAGTTTGGGAGAAGATAGAGGCAGGGGATGTTAAAGAAACAAGAAATGCTTGTACAAATATGTAGTTTTAGAACAGATTAATGATGGTGGAGGAAAGTATTGCTGATTTGTTTATTTCCCAGGAAGAAATGGGAAGTGTGATATGCAGTTTAATTTTTAAGGAGCTGGTCTCAACTTTAGTACTTTCTAATTATAAAAGAAATCAATGTTTCCTTAAATTTTGTCATTGGTTTGTCACAGTTATTTAGGGGTTCATATCCAACTCTTTGTAGCAACTCAATTTTATATTGTCTTTTAAAAAAGTAATTGTTTATGTATTTCTAAGAGTATGAAGAGAAAGAATATGTGGCATAGAACTGTCTTTTAGAAATATCAACAATGTATCCTGGAATGTGAAGATGTCCTTTTAAGATTACAAATTGAATTATTTTAATAATGTACCACTGTTAGACCTTGAATGAATCCATGTTGCAGTATGTGTCTGTATATTTGTAGAGAAAGGGAAATGACAATTGAAATCTTACTTTAAAAGCTTAGAACTGGGCACTGCCTGTGTTGCACCACTACTGTATCTTTTTGAAAGAAATAACAGTATTTCCCTGTTGTGAAAATTAATTTTGACAATGTTTCACATTCACCAGTTTTTTTCTGTATTATTTGCATCCCCAAATATTTAGTAAATGTAGAATTGTGCATGGCTTGGGCATTCAGAGATAACAGAATGGTGAGTCAATTTTAGTTTCTAAAGCCATGAAAAGTTGCTTTGAGACTGAACAGTTCTGAGTTATTTATACCAACATCCATTGTCCATGTTTCTTTCCCTACTGTAAAGAATTGGTCAGTTTCTTCATTAAAGCAGCAAGAAATTAATTTAATCTTGTACATACCATGTCTCTTAGATTTCTGTGTATGCTGTGAAGGACATTATTTTGAGAAGAAATTGTACAAAGGCATATTAAAAGGCTATGCATGCACCGTACCTCCAAGCAGTACATACTCAGAAAGTCAAAGATACCTGCAAAATAAATTAATAAACTAAAAACAAGCTTTACATTCTGCATCTTTTCTGTGAACTATTTCTGATTCTAAATACTCATAGTTCTGTATTGCAGGAGCTAATTGGCACATTTCCCATCTTTTAGAGCATATAATAGGGTTGGATTTGAAGTGAGTATCGTGTTGCGTACCCATTAACTCTGACTTGAAAGCATGGTCAAAGCATAGGTAAATAGGTTTTATAGAATGCTTGGAAAATGATAGAAAATCCAATACTTCATTCCATTCTACATTATTTACAAAAGAATGAATGATTTCCTTTTCTTTTAAAGTATCATTTATAGCTAGTTTTTCAAAGGTAAAAAAAATCAGAGGCCCTAATACATGTGCCTGGAGTCTTCTGAGCTTTTCCACTTTCTGCAGAGGAATCACCACAGATGGATTATAAATAATCTTTTCTTTAAATAAATAGAAATTTCTACATGTGTGATAAATAAACATTACAAACATAAAGAAACAGTTCTCTAATGATACCCCACTTACTCATTGGCCACCTGCCGAAATTATATGTAAGCATTCTGTATTCATCTTTTGACATTGCACTTGGATTATTTTGAAAGAATTCTCAGTCTTTCTATTTATTTGTAAACACAGTAAACTAAGCACATTGTGCTTGTGGTGTCTTAAATATTGAAACCCAGTGTTGAATTCCCTCAACAGGTATAAGACTTTTAAAGTAAGCTCTCCTAAATTAAAATATAAATAAAACACTTGAAATGCATAGCTCTTAAATCTTTACACACACACACACACACACACACACACACACACACACGAATGTGCATATTCTGCCTCTCCTTTACTGTTGTAAGCCATTTATTGACCAGAATGTGTTCATTTAGTTCAGCTATGCAACTTCTTACAGGTAATGCATTGGTAAAACATGGTTGTCTCAGCCCTGAAGAGGCTGAAATAAGTGAATTATGAGTTCAAGACAACCTGGGCTATAATATTGAGATACACACTCCCAAGAGAGTATGAAAATGCTTTTATTCCTCTCGTTTTCCACATCCCAGGTTGTCTTTTAAATGACTTATTCTGAAATAGTTACTTTAAAGAAAGATTTTTACCACACTGATGGTTTTCTATGGTGCTCACTTTTGTAGTTAGATTTCTGAGGACAATATCACCCATATTCTGATTTGTCTTCAACTACTGACCCAGGGTCTAAGAGTGTAGCTCACTAGTGTGAAGTCATAGGTTTGATGTCAAACACCACACCATCACACACACACACACACACACACACACACACACACACACACACACTATCAAATCCCAGCCAGCTTAATTTCCATATGGAAGGCTAGGGGTTAGATAGTGGAGGTCGTGTTTACATGTGTTGGGGAATGACCAGTGTTTGTTACCCGACTGTACTGCCCACAAAAACTAGACTAGATGATTCATGTGTCATTGCCCAGGTAATGTTTTGTGAGGGATGTTTCAAAGATGGTAGTACGTCTAATAAGGTGGATGTGGAGGATCTTGCCCACATTTAGGGAGGCTGAGATAGGACAATTATGAATTTAAGACCCCAAAACTTTGAACATGTTAAGCAAGGTATTCCATTGCTGAGCTACATTCCCAACCTATGATTGAAACTAAGTTTTGCATGTCTCAGATTCTCCAATTGTGTCTCTTGTCCTGCCTTTTGAACATTGGTAAATTGACAAATACATACTGCAAGAGTAGTGACGCTGCTTAGCTTTGTAGACTTGCATTGTGATTTGGGAACAGTCCTACTTCCTGCCTCCTGTAAGTCATTCTGTTCTTTTTACTTTCTGGTGCATTTACTTTCTGGTTGCTAGGCAGTTTCCTGGTAATTCTATTCCCTTGATAAGAACTGCTGGCTGGACAGGAAAAACTGGCTCTGAAGAGGACAGGAGCGCTGCACTCATGACTCACAGCAGCTGTGGTTGCCTGCACAGGATCAAAGCCAGTGGACATTCCAGCATGGAGGGAGGAGGAGCTCACAGACCTCTGACCCTAGCTGAGGAGTTACTGATGGCTACTAGGGGGTCTGAAAGGCACTTTTAAGTATGTGGTCTCTGGGAAGTTGACCATCCTCCAATGGATGGCCACATACCCAAGTGTATATGGACAGTACAAATGAAGTTAAAGTTTGTTTGGAGTGTCTCTCTCTCCCTCCCTCCCTAACCCATCTCTGTCTCTGTCTCTGTCTCTCTCTGTCTCTCTGTCTCTCTCTGTCTCTCTGTCTCTCTCTCTCTCTCTCTCTCTCTCTCGTCTCGCTCTCCTCTCTCTCTCCTCTCTCTCTCTCTCTCTCTCTCTCTCTCTCTCTCTGTGTGTGTGTGTGTGTGTAGAATGGAAGTTAGGAAGGGAGTGGGGAGATGGATGAGGGAGGAATTAGGACAAAGAGTGGGGAGTATCATCAAAATACTGAAAAGCAGCTTCACTATCCTTCCTAGCCCTCAACCGCACCACACATGAATGTATGTCTGAACTACTAATGTGTCTTGTTCTCTCCTCCCTCCTGGTCCCTCTCCCTCTTCTCCCTGTCCTCCATCTTTTCTCCTCCACCCCCATCTCTTTTGTCCCTGTTCGTCCACACATACCATTGAACTATAGATAGGTCTGAAGCCAACACAAATTGAATGGAGAGGCTGTCATTTAATCAGAAAAAAATGCAATTTTAAAAATTAGATTTCAAGTACAGGGCTCTGAAAGACATTAGATAGGTGAAGGAAGCCTTTTACACTGGTTGTGGTTCTTTCTACCTAGATTAATTTCCTTTTTTTTTTTTTTTTTAGATGAATTTCCTTTCGCTTTAAAAAAACTATACAATTCATAAATGATGCTAGATGTTTTATATTTTAACATTTATATGAGTGATATTCTCCATGATAGGTTTATGCAACCCATTTTTCCCATAAATGTTTTAATCAGAAATTTATCCTTCTGGATATACTTTAGATACTCTAGTTTTTCACATAGGATTCAATTATGGGAGGATCAGAATATATCCTGAAAAAACAAAAGCAAAAATAAAAAGATGAACAGCAAAAAACCCAGTAGAAAAAAGCCCAAAATATATTGTATGAGACTCTCAGAATTAATGAAAATATTTTAAGAAAAGAACTGATGGATAGGCATGATGGCTCATACTTGTTATCTACAGTAGGAGCCTAAGTTTTTAACCAGCCTGGTCTATAGAGTGAGAGACACTGCATCAAACCAAACAAAATGGCAAATGGCTGGGTATGTTGGTTTGCAGGCGTGGTGTGGTAACACATGTCTCTAAGATAGCAATAGCACATATATCTGAGCATGGAGGATCATACCTGTAATGGCATCACTCAGGAGACTGGGGCAGGACAAAGATTTCAAAGCCAGCCTGTGCGCACCAAGAATTTGTCTCTGAGAACCAAAACCTTCCTAACATTTAGAGCCATTTCTAAATCCCGTTCCCCAATTCTGTTTTCTTTTAAATCAATAGTAAGTACAGTAGTCTGGTGCATGATTCAGGAAATAAATATTTCAAGGTATTGAGGTAGAGGAGGAAATAGTATATTTCTCTGTTCACTATATGACAATGAATTAAGCGGCCACACATGGCAAAAAGAGTAGTTTCAAGCGCATGGTTTCACTTTTTCCTCCCAAATCCCACTATCACAATTAATAAAAACACTTGGGGTTGGAAATAGGGAAAAATACCCTCAAGGGATCAGAAATGGCAGGAGGCAAATGGGGACATATTGATGCTAGTAGCTGCCAGTGTCAGCTAAGCCCTGCTCTGCCCATCAGTGAAGTCCATGCAATGCAGTTCTGGGAGAGTTCAAAACAGGGCTCATGAAGAGCTCAACCCTGAGCAGCAAGCCAATGAAATGATTTGAGAACTGGACAAGAAGAAATGGATTGCAGCATTTGCTTTCTGGCTCATTTGGCATCAGCACTCACTAAGAAGAGAGGCACTTAGGAAAACGTGTTTCCCAACTTGTTGAGGGGCATAAGGCACCAGGTCATTGTAAGCTTCCACCATGAACAGATAGAGGAAACTTGTATGGCCAGCTGAGTATTCCAGGGAGTGTGTTTTAACTCAATAAAATTACAAAAAAATACTTTTGCTGCTTATTTAAAGGCAAAAAACAAAGAAACCCTAGCACTTAGCAAATCAATGAACTTCCCAATCTTTCCAAAAATCAAATAACTTCCAAGCAAGAAAAAGAAACCTTTCAAAGGGTAAAAGTATTTTCATTTTGTTAAACATTAAAGAATCTGACCAGTGTGACATATGTGGCATTTAAATACTTTTTATGAGTGTCTCATGTAGTACATAATACTGTCAAACTTACTATGTAGCCAAAGATGACCTTGAACACCTCATTCTCTTGTGTTAGATGCCCCAGGGCTGAAAATTACAGGAGTTCATCCCTTGTCATTTATGCAGTCATGGGTATGGAACCCAGGACTTACTTCACACTAGCCACTCTGTCACTGAACTGCATTCCTAGCACTTCTGAAAACTGTTAGCATATGGGGGAGAACAAGGAACAAACTTTCTAAAACTAGGGTCTTAATTCCAAACACCTTGAATCAATATTGTATTTCTCAAAAAGGAAAAATCAGATCAGGAAATATAGCATTCAAATAAAAATAAAGATGGTCTTTTTTTTTTTTTTTTATAACTTGTACAATGCAGGTACAAAAGAAGTGAACCAGTGTAAGGACCAGATGAAATGGATAAAAAGATGAAGAGCTCAAACTATTGCACTAACCAAAGACAATACCAGTGCAATCATCGAACTCCTACTCTGATCTAGCCAATGGACAGGACATTCTCCACAGTTACATGGAGAGCAGGGACTGACTCTGACATGAGCTCTGGTGCCCTATATTTGACCACTTCCCCTTGGTGGGGAGGCCTGGTTGCACTCACAGAATAAGCAGACTACCAAGATGAGACTTGGTAACCTATGACCATATAGTGGGGGAGGAGGTCCCCCTTGGTGTTAGACCTAGAGGAGAGGAATAGGGTGAAAGAGGGAGGGAGGGAGGAACGGGAGGATTTTTGGTCAAATCTTCATGTAATGAACCTTACACATCATAGCAACTAATTTAAAGGACTTTTAAATTTTTTCACATTTTAGTTCCATATTTTCTCTTTCATTTCCTGCCTCAAAACTCTTCCATATACTTCTTGTTCTCCAGATTCATGGCTTCTTTTTTTCATTAATTGTTTTTACATATGTGTGTATATACCCTATTTAGTCCGTATAGTGTTGCTTATATATACATATATACATACATGAGGGAAAACAATTTTTAAATGTTCATTGTTTACCAAAAACAATCAAGAACACCTCAATTTCTGAAACAGAATTATATAAGCCACATTTTTCTGATTGTAAGGCATTAAATGTAAAAAAAAATTACTATAAATAAATAAATAAATAAAACCACTGCAAAACCTATAGAGCTCCTGAGCATACTTGATTCAATAAAACAAAAAGTCATTTGTCCAGGAAAATTCACAAAGAATTCTTTAAAAAAGACATCTCAGACTACAAAGAGAAATGTCTACTGTCAGAAAACGGCATAACAAGAATACCATGTCATAGAGTTAGTTCAGAAACTGTAAATGTTGCATTATTTCTAGATGCATAACAGACCAAATTGCAAAGATAAATAATTCAGAACTCAAGGTGATGTCTCTTGTGAGAGATACATCCAAACACAAGATGTCTCTTCATAAATTGTGAGGTGGCAATGGGAAAAGCACAGCTCAATTGTATGTTGAGCAAACACTGTATAACGTGGCCAGAGTAAAGAATCTTCACAGGCAAATTGATGGAACTAGAAAAGATCATCCTGAGTGAGATAACCCAGACCCAGAAAGACACGCATGGTATATACTCATTTATAAGTGGATATTAGCTATAAAGTACAAGATAACCATACTACAATCCACAGACCTGAAAAAACTAAGTAATGGGATGCGGGATGTTTGAGTCTTACTCAGAAGGAGAAATAAAATAGACTTAAGAGATAGAGAGGGAAAGGTAACTGGGAGAGGGGTTGGGAAGGAAACAAAGGTGGGGATTAGGTTTTGGAGGTGGATAAACCTGGGAGAACAGAAATCAGTGGGGGTGGTCAGTGACATCTGGGAGGTTCCCAGGAGTCTATGGTGGTGAGCTTAGCTGAGATTTCTAGCAGTCAGGGATATGAAGCCTTAAGTTTCCTCCTCCTGTCCCTAGGTGTGACTTCCAGTTGAGGAAGGGAACACTAACACACCCATAAAAACTTTGACCAAAATTTACCCTGCCTATGAGATGTACAGGGATAAAGATGGAGCAGAGTTTGAGGGAATGATAAACCAGTGATTAGCCCAATTTGAGACCCACCCCATGGGAGAGAGCCAACCCCTGACACTATTAATAATATTCCACTATGCTTGCAGACAGGAGCCTAGCATAACTCTTCTGTGAGACTTCAGTCATCAACTGATGGAAACAGATGGGCAAACCCACAGCCAAATAGGCACAGCTAGGGGATTCATGTGGAAGAGTGAGAGGAAGGATTGAGGGAGCTGGAAGGATCAAGGATACCATAAGAGAACCTACAGTGTAAATGAACCTGGGCCCATAGAGACTCACAGCAACTGAACCACCAACCAAAGTGCATGCATGGGCTGGACCTAGGCCCCCTACACCTATGTAGCAGATACCCAGCTTGTTCTTCATGTGGGATCCCCTAACAATTGGATGGAGGGTTGTCCCCGACTCTGTTGCCTGCCTTTGTATCCTTTTCCCTAGCTGGGCTGCTTTGTCTGGCCTCAGTGGGAGATAAAGCACCTAGTCCTGCTGTGACTTGATGTGCCAGGGTGAGTTGGTGGCCATGTGGGGGGGGGGGAGAATCCCCTTATCTGAGAAGAAGGGGAGGGAGGGATGGGGGTGTGAAGGTGGGACAGAAGGGAGAAGAGGTGGCATTCAGGCTGTAAAGTAAATAAATAAATAAATGAGGGGGGAAAAGAATCTTCACAGGCTGGAGATCTGGAGAGTTCCTCATAAGTGAAACAAATACCTGAGCTGGCTTGGCACATGCTAGGTAGCCAGAGTGGCTTCAAACTCAGTCCTTCTGACTCACTCTCCCAACTGAATTTATTTTCTTCAGATGTATACTTAATAGTGAGATAGCATGCTAATATGGTAGTTATAATTTTAATTCTTTATGGAACTGCCATGTTGTTTTACATCATGACTCTTCATTCCTACCAACAGTGTGCAGGGCTTTCTTTTTTCCACCCTTCCTAGCATTAGGAACAAAGATGGCTGTCTTCACCACTGCCATTCATCTTCACACAGGAAATGCCAGCTAAGACAATCATGAACTAAAAGGTACTTATATGCAAAAAGGAGTAAAACTACTTTGGATCAGGTCTAAGAAGGCAGAGTAAGTTGCTACAGCAATTGACATCCCACAGAAAACCGCACGTGAGAAGCTGAATGTACCAAGGTGTCACCCCAGGAACTAAGAAAATAGGTACTACTTGCTTTTCTATACTATAATAAGAAAAGCCACAATGAAGAAAGCAGAAAGCAAAGATTTTCCTCAGTTACCACGTTCACCAACTCCAAGCTCTTCCTAATAGACAGAGATTCCTCATGTTTTGAGAAGGGGTAGGGATTAAGCCCATACCTTATACAGGAAAGCCAATACCAGGCCATCTATGAAGGAATGTTACACCAGACCATCCACCGGAATCTTTGGCCTGAGGCTCTGGTTCTTAGATGGTCAAGGGTCTGCTATGATCACCTCCATCCTCCAGCTCAGGCAGTAGAATAGGGTATAATAATCTTCTGTCAAATAAGGCAGAAGCGTGAACTCAGGAAATTGCTTTACAGCTCAGTAATGGATCTTCTGTAGTGAGACCCAGCACCAGGCTAAGCCCAAACATATGCTCATGTGACCTGTATGTACACCAGGCAGAATATGTATTCTAATAGAATGATCTCTTTATTTAGCATGCATCACTGCCATCATTGCTTGGACAATCATTTGGAGCTACACAAGGGTATACCAACTCAATATGTAGAAGCCTGGGAATGTTACCAGCAAGATGAAGTCTAAGCATAGGCCAGTGACTATTGGATGAAGCATCTGTGCCTGTTTTAGACGTAGGTGCAGGCCTTACGGAGATGAACTGTTCACTTTAGATACACTAGACTATGTTAAAGGACATACCAACTACAGGTTTGGAACTAATCTAGACTTGATGCAGCCTCTGGCGCTGAAACAGCAAGACAGGGACTGGTGCTATGAGGTGAATTTAGTCTTAGGGTGCCATCTAGTGCTGACAAGGAAATGTCTATCTACTCAGAAAAAATGAGTGAAAGGCTTGGAATTTTGGAAGGACCAATACAAACAAAGCCTGGTACAAAGATTGGAATACATGTTGAATTGTTCTTGGTGCAGATGGTGGTGCATGCCAATAAGCATCAAACTTTCAGCAACTCAGTGTAAATTATGTACAAAACAAGGCACCAGAAGCTGATCACATGATGACCAATCATCTGCAAGATCAAAATAGCTCTTTTAAGGAGAGACGGGGGAGGGAGGGAGGGAGGGGGAGAGGGAGAGAGAGGAGCTCGTTTTTTATTAAAATACAATTAAGTCATTTTCTTTCCTTCCCCCAACCCCTTCCATATCTCTTCCTTCCACCCTTTACCACACCCCCTTAATCTCTCTCAAATCCATGGCCCTTCCTTTATTATTATTGGTACACACACACACACACACACACACACACACACACACACACACACACACACAATTTATGTAGAACTACAAGTCTCCTGATTAATGGACACAATATTCAAGTGACTTCTAACAACTTACAGTTAGACCATAGGCTGATGCATCCCTCAACCCTCATTAGAGAAGCTTCCATTTGCAGTAACACAGAGAGCCACAACTTCTCAAGGGCCAGAGAATAAGAGGATACAGTGCTCAGCCCTAACTGTGATATCTGTTTCAGATTGCTTCCTTCAAAGGCTCAGACATCATTAGAATCATTATGGAAGGGGATTTTTCAGAAAAGCTGTAAGAGCCAGAGGTGGTGGATGACAGCGTTTGAACTCACAACAGTTTTGATAACATGCACAAGACCCGATCAACCTCAAGCAAGACAAGATTTCAGCATGGAGAGGGGATGTAAGCATTAGGTTTTACCCCTAGCTGAGGAAGTACTGTTAATTTACAGCTGCTGAGAGAGAAAGAGTCCGTCATCTTTATGAAGGTACCCCTTGGTAGAACAACCATTCCCCAGTAGAAGGTCGAATACAAGAATATTGGTGATATAAATTGGACTTGGTGGATTAAAAAAACAAAAATAGGACACAAAGTTAGGTGAGGAAGGAAGGATGAGGTTGATCTGCGAGGAGTTGAGAGGGGGGATGAATGAGGTCAAATTACATCATATGAAATTTGCAAAGAACTAAAAAATTAAATTACAATAACAAAGACAAATCCTTAGTTTCATAGTATAAAATTCTAAGTATCTATAATTGCATGACTGCTGCATCATTATTGTCAGTAGCAAAGATATGTGATCAATTCTCCATTAATGGACAAATACAGATATTGTGATACACGTACACACACAATGGAATACTATTCAGCTGTAATAAGGAAAGACTACCTGGTGTGACAATGGAGAGCGTGATATCGTCTATATAGAGAATCTTAAAGAGTCAACACTGTAGCTTAGATGTGGAGTGTTTACATAATATGCACAAGGTCCAAGGTTGGATTTACAGCACCAAATGGAATAAAAAGTAAAACCTTGACACTAGAGTGGCAATTATTAGGGCCTAAGATAATGAAGAAATAAAGACCCGAGGCTTAAAAAGTGCAAAGTATCAATAGATGTGCAGAATTTTTAGTATTCAGCATAGAATTTATAGGTCACAATTCTCTTACAAACAAAATTTAAGAGATGGGACTTCTCAGGGGGTCTGGATTCCCTTCCTCACAGCCCTGCTGTGAATGATGCAGGCAAAAAGGGCCAAAAGGAAGCCTGTGTGGTTCTGGCCAAGGATATGATCAGGTCAAGGAAGGCTGTGAGCAAGTTCTATGAGTCCAAAGCACATGTGGACTCTGTGTGGATGGGCATGAAGAGCTAGCTGGCGGTCTTAAGAGTAGCTGCTTTTCTGCAGAAGAGCACAGATGTGAGGGAAGCTTTGCAGAGTCATGTGAAGATCGCAGAAGTCCAAGCCATCATGTGGGAGCTGCCCAAAGAGATGATGAAGGCTTGAACCATAGGGGAGATGTTAGAGGTTGCAGTTGAAAGCATGGATGATCAAGACATGGAAGACGCAGCAGAAATGGAGATTGACAGAATCCTCTTTGAAATTCCAGCAGGAGCCTTGGGCAAAGCACACAGTAAAGTAACTGACCCCCTTCCTGAGCCTTAACCTTCAGGAGCGATAGCTGCCTCAGAAGAGGGAGAGGAGGATGAGGATAAAGAGTACCTGGAGGCCATGCAGTCCTGGCTGGCCACACTCTGAAGCTAGGGCCACCTAATTTGGGTCTCAGCTCTCTGGTATCCTCCCCTCAGTATGTGCACAGCCTCCTAGGAGTCACCGTTTCCTGTATCTCTTGTACTACACCTCTATTGTGAAGTATTACATTTTGGAGGGGGTTCTATGCTAGTATACCTTCACTGTCTGCAGAGGATTTAAGGATTGTTTTTTTTTTTTTTTATGAAGGTAGTGTAATCCAATACATTATTTTGAGAGCATAAGTAGCAGAAGTGTCTTCCACAGGGGAGGACAAAGAAACTCATTCTCTCATGAAGTTAATTCTGAGAAGAGATTCAATGTTGTGGACTCTATGTTGGTGTCTATGTGTAAAATACTATATAAATGGATGCCAATAAACTTATTCTCTAGCTCTTGGTGTCATTGTAAATGTGACATGCAATGAACTCATGGTGTTGATCTCACAGATTTGTCTCAGCGTTAGCCCTGGAAAGAGGAAGTGCCATCTCCAGGCATCAGTAACATGGGAGCTCAGCAGAAGAGCCTTCTGCTCAGGAGCCGCTGCTCCCGGTCTTCACAGACAGGGTGTGGGGGCCACTCTTGTACACTTTGCCATCTGTTTAACCAGCAGGTGTTGTTAATACACTGTGTTGGTTGGACGAGTATATCATGCACTGGTGTGTACATGGGTATCTTTGCAGCTGTTAGTCTTTCTTCCCCACTGTAAGCGGCATGCAGAGCAGACAACTCTGGAATCAGGACTTTTATACTCCATCTCCGCTTGGAGCTAAATGTCTTGAACACTGGAACATATCCCTAACCATGAACACCAAGAGCTAACTCGTAAGAGGTTTCGGTTATGTATTAAAACATACACACCAGGGCATTGAGAGAGAGAAAGAGGGAGGGAGAGAGAAGGAGAGAGAGAGAGAATTTGAAAGGCTTTTGGCTATGCATAGTCTCATGCAGTCCTCACAAATGAGAACAGCTGCTTGCTGAAGTCACAACCCCTGATGTCCTGATGTACAATGGCCTGTGTCCACCATTGTTGTACTAAAGAATGCCTTTGATACCCCAAAGTAACCCTACATGCTCTGTTCATCCCTTCCTGTCTAATCCACTGTCATCCACTGGCCCGCTTCCTGTCTCCATGAGTTTTGCTTTCCCAGCCCCTCAGTGTGTCTTCCCTCATGTAGTGATAAGCACTTACATTTCCTCTGTGTGGGTTCATGACTTGATTGGTCAGCTCTTCTCATTGAGCAGCATTCCATTTTCTAGCTGTACCACAGCTTGACCTCAAGGGCATCTGTACTGCTGCTGAGTTTGGGAATTGTAACCAAACCTGAAGCAGTGTCTGAATAGTTTTTCTTGTGTGTGAAGTTTATTTTTGCTTATTTTTTTATTTTTATTAAATGTCTTTTTGTTCTTACCTATACATTTATATTATTACATACATATACAATAAACTACCTACAGCAAGAAGAACCATGAAACTATCGGGACTTATATAAGTGTTACATCCGTAGTGTTTTGGCTATTTGTATTTGGCAGCCTTAAAGAAAACATCTTTCCTATCCTGGTGTGTCTAAAATTCTGAATATAAATCAATTTCCATCACAAAGTGGTCAGGGGAACCCACAACCAACAAAGGCTATCACTAAGACTATAGGTTGCTCTCCACAAACTGAAGCTAAGGCCCCGTTGCTAAAGACAGCACCTACACAACTCATTGGAGATGGAGAAATTGAGCTGGTGCCAAATGAGAGCATGATGGTTCATAGCCACCTATAACTCCAGTTCCAGGTGATCTGCTACCTTCTTCTGGCCTCTTTAGAAAATACACACATGAGATGCACTAACATACATGCAAACTAAACAACAAATTAACCCAGTAGTGCCCACTCAGAATCCTAGCCCAGGCAAGTTTAGCTCAGTGAGTCCCTGCAGCTTACTGGCCACATAGCCTAGTCAGTGAGTTTCAGATCCACTGAGAAACCCTGTCTCCAAAGTAAGGTGGAGAGTGACTGAGGACGTGCTAAATATTGACCTCTGGTTCTACATTTACACACACACACACACACACACACACACACACACACACACAGAAATATATTCAAGATGTATGTGAAAATAATATCCATGTGCAAACAACTATTAAATTACATAGTAAAAACAACACGGAAAGCAAAGGCTTCTCAGCTGAGTGTGGTGGTGCATGCCTTTAATCCCAGCACTTGGGAGGCAGAGGCAGGCAGATCTCTGTGAGTTCAAGGCTAGCCTGGTATACAAAGTGAGTCCAGAATAGTCAAGGCTACACAGAGTGACCCTGTCTTGAAAAACGGGGGAAAAAGAAATCAAAGGTTTCTCTAACAATAGAATATGTGCTGATTCGCTATTGATGACAGGAAAAATGATGTCAATACTAAACATGTAGCTAGAACATCTAACAAAGCCACAGATCCATGTAGCAACTGAACAAATTAAACTATGAAATATTTCAGAGACTTCAGTTTTATGATATGTGTTATTTCTTTATAACAAAACTTAAATCAGTTTTTCTTATTTTTAATTTCAAACAATGGAATTAGATAGACTGTGAGTATATCTAAGTTCTATAATATTTGGCCATCATGAGTGAGACTGGTGTGGGGGGGGGCAGAGGTAAAGCAAAGCAAAGAAAGCTAGCCAGGCAGGCAAGGTCATACAACCCTGTAATATCAACACTCCACGGACTGAAGCAGGGATATTATGAGTTAAAGGTCAGCCTGGACTACATAATGAGACCCAGGCAAGCTTGGGCTTATGTCAAGACCTTTTCCTTAAAAAAGGAAGGGGATGAATAGAAAAGAAGAGGGAGCCAGCAACCCTCCTCATCCTCCCAAAGATGGCAGTTGATAGTTATGGCTACTGATGGGATTCCCATACTCCAGTGGATAGCTACACACCCATGCATATATGAACAACACTAACTGGTCTTAATGGATTATAAAAAATTAAACACAAGGGGTTGTAAGGAGCATATATTGTGGGGGAATATGGAGGAAGCTGGAGAGGGAAAATCAGGTATAGATAAAAATAATATATAATTGTATAAAAGTATGAAATTCTCAAGAATCGATAAAAAATTTTAAATCTAATGTATATGTATTTAAAGATGATCATTGGATAACTTACCATAGGAATCATACCTGGGGAAGACACATTCTTCCTCTCTCAGCATCTCTCAGCAGCTGTTGATTGCCTGTAGCTAGTGGGTTTGATTTTTTATGAGAAAAACAGTGGATTGTCTACTGTATGTGGTGGGATTTTGTGAGGAACAATTAAAAGATAAGATTCTTCAAAGACTGTTACCTTTTTGTATAGTAGAAGCCTTTACTTGCTATCTCTAAATATATCAATAAATGTCTAAATTTTCTTAAATAAAAAAGAACTAATAAAATAGTGCCATAATAATTTCAAACGCCATCTATAGCTTCAAAATGGATGCACCAAGAGTCATCTTTATGTTTTGAAAATGTCATGATGACTATGGAAGATGTTAGCATTAGAGGGAGTTTGGTAAAGTATATATGGGGATTCAATATTTTTCCTAATCAAATATTTTCTTGACAAAAACTGTTATAAAATAGTAGCATGAATTACCCACACACTAAAACACAGGTTTAATAGAAATACTAACACATTCATAAGGATATAGGAAAGAATAAGGCATACTAGAACAGAAATTAAGCAAATGAAAACTAGGAAGACACCAAACATTACAAAATCAACCAAATGACAAGAGTTTATACCTTTCAATAGTAATTTGACTGTAATGGTATCACTTCCCCAAATCAAAAGATGCAGAGTAGCAGACTAAAATAAACAAACAAACAGAAAACCAAAACAGAGTTCATTCATTACATCTCACCACAAAATCCAGATGCAACTTTAGGGTAAAAGGGGAGGAATATCTTTCAAGCAAAGGAAGCTGGGGAAAAAGTAGGGGTTAATTTTCTAATACTTGATGAAAAAAGACTTCAAACAAAGAATAAAGGTAATAATCTATTAAAATCACATTACAATTCTAAACTGTACACATAGAACACAGGTGCACCTAACCTCATAAAACAAATTCTACTAAAATGGAAAACCACAGATTAACCCCAATTCTAGTATCAGTGGGTAACTTCAATACCCCACTCTCATCAGCAGATGGCCACCCTAGCAAAACTTAAAGAGAGAAGCATTAAAAGTAAATGACACCATGGACCAAATGGACCTAAGAGACATCTGAATAATATACATTCTTCTCATCAGCCAATGAAACCTATTCTAAAATGGATCATATAATAGGACACAAATCAAATCCTGACAAATACAGGAAATTTAATTTTTTTATGTTTTGTCTGACAATAATGGAGAAAAACGCTATGAACCATTAGCAACAGAAAGTACAGAATATAAACAAACTCATGGAGACTGGACAGCAAACACTCTGATGGATGGGGCTTTGAAGAAATCAAGAAGGAAATTAAGTGAAAGCAGCCTTATTAGCATAGTTCATAGATGCAAATGTCTTTTTTTTTTAAATCAAAGAGCAATGGTGCAGGAGGGCAGTTTAAAAAGTGTAGAGAGTGAGAATAATTGACATAAAGTATACACACTTATGAGAGTGTTAAAGAATAAAATTAGTAAAAAGTATGATAAAAGAATCCGAGCAATGTCAAATAAACAAGCTAACAGTGCATCTTAGGGTTCTGGAAACCAAGATAAAAGACACACCCTGAATCAATTCAGGAGATAGATTTAATTAAAGAGATCTTCTGCCAGAATAGTGGGCCAAACTTGGGGAATCCTGTGGAAGGGGTCGGACGAAGGTTTGTATGAACCGGAGAGGTCAAGGACACCACACACAAACACACACAAACCACAGAATCAACTAACTTGGGCTCATAGGGGTTCAGGGAGACTGAACCAACAACCAGGGAGCCTGCATGGGTCTGACCTTGGCTCTGTACATACATGTTACAGTTGTGTAGCTTGATCTTCTTATGGCACTCCTAAAATGAGAGCATAGGCTATCTCTGACTCATTTGTCTGCTTTGGGGACCCTTTTCATCTTACTGGGCTGTTTCATCCCATCTTAATACAAGGACAGGTGCCTAGTCTTACTGCAATGTGATATGTCATGTTTGTTTGATATCCATGGGAGGCCTGCTCTTTAATGAAGTGAAACAGAAGAGTAGTAGTAGCAGGGAGGAGAGGGGAGGGAGGAACTAGGAGGGGAAAGTATGGTTGGGACATAATATATGAGAAAATGGTTAATTCAAATGGAAGGTGAAAATATCTTCCTGAGTGAGGTAACCCAAACCCAAAAAGGCATGCATGGTATTTACTCACTTTAGAGTGGATATTGGCCATACAGTACAGGATAACCATGCTACAATCCACAGACCCAAATAAGTTAAGTTACAAAGAGGGCTCAAGGGAGGATGCTTGAATCTCACTCAGAAGGGGAAATGAAATCAAATTGGAAGTAGATTGAGGAAGGTAACTATGTAGGAGAGGGGATGGCGAGGGGAATAAGGATGGAGATTAGGAGTAGGGAACGCAGGAGAGAGAAGGAGAGGTGAGAGAATGGAAATAGGAGGTGAGGGGCATCTCTGGGAGTTTCCAGAGACCTGGTATAGAGGAGGCTCCAGGAAGTTTATGGGGGTCACCATAGCTGAAACTCCTAGAAGCCTGAAGTGTCCACCTCCTGTAGCTAGGCAAGACTTCCAGTGAAGGGATAAAAACACCAACCCACTCACAAAACCTTTGACACCAAATTTGTCCTGCCTGCAAGATATACAGGGACAAAGATGGAGCAGAGATTGAGGGAATGGACTACCAAAAACTGGCCCTATTTGAGACCCATCCCATGGGAGAGAACCAATCCCTGATACTACTAATGTTTCTCTGTTATGCTTATAAACAGGAACATAGCATAACTCCTCTGAGAGGCTTCACCCAAAAGCTGATGGAAATAGATGCAGAGACCCACAGTCAAACATGAGACTAGGGGAGTCGTATAGAAGAGATGAGAGAAATGATTGAGGGAGCCAGAGGGGTCAAGGACTCTACAAGAAGACCTACACAGTCAATTAACCTGGGCCAATGGGGGCTCACAGAGACTGAGCCACCAACGAAAGAGCATGCCTGGACTAGTCTTAGGCCTCCTGCACATATGTAGTAAGTGCATAACTTGGTCTCTATGTGGATCCCCAAAAAATTGGAGCATAGGCTCTTTGACTCTGATGACTCCCTGTAGATCCCATTCCTCTATCTAGCCTCAGTAGAAGAGGGTGCACCTAGTCCAGTAGAGACAATATGCCAGGAATTTTAATACCCACGGGGGATCTCCCCCTTTTCTGAGGAGAAGAGGAAATTCTGAGGGGAGGGGTATGTAGGATGGGGGACTAGGAGAAAGGGGCATGCAAATCAGGATGTAAAGTGAGTAAACAAATACATTTAAAATTTTTAAGTGGGGACAAAAAATATAAGCAGAGAAATTAATGAAATGAAATAAAATGATAACAAAACAAAAACAAAAGACACCCAAAGAATTAATAAGACAAAAAAATCATTTAAAAAAAAAACAAGCAAGGCAAGGCTGATAAGGCCTTAATCAAAATCACCAAATACATACAGAAAAGATCTGAATTAATAAAATTAGAGATAAATGCACCAATTTCCAATTAAATTCAGAAAAATTATTCCTATACTTTAAAAGTTCTTATCAGGGTTAAAGGTGTCTAGCATGTAGCCTGACAATCTGAGTTTTTAGCTCTAGGACTCACATGATAGAAGTGGATAGACTTCCACAAGTTGTCTCTGATCTCCATATACTGTCACGGTACTGCCACAGTTCTCTGTGTTTCTCTGTCTCTATCTCTCTCTTTCTCTCAATAAATATAAAAGGTTAAAAATTAATACTCTGTTCAATTTTAAGCTCAATGGCAAGAGGATGTAGTTCATTTAGTACTGATTTCCTTGCATACATCAAGCCTTTGGTTTCACCCCAGCATTTACAAAAATCTAGATGTTGTGGCATCCACTTGTAATGCTATCTATCACATGGAAGATTAAAATAAGAGAATCATAAGCTTAAAGTCATCTTACATGTTATGTTTAAGGACATCTTGCGCTATAATGTATATAATAATGATGGTAATAATAATAATAGAAATTAACACTTAAACACATTTTATCAAAATTAAATCAAGATGAGACAATATCAATATCTATAACAAGAAATGTGAATTAAAGGTAATAAAAACATTTCCAAGCTTTAAAAAAATGTTTTCACCCAGTGGAATTACTGATGACTTCAGTGACAGCTACAATGGGGAGACTTTATAAGACTCCGGGCCCTGGTCTCCACAGCCCACATTTATTCCCAGCCTTTTTGCTCTTGGTCATACCTCCTGCGTTCTTTGTCTAGCTGTTTAAGGTGTGAGGAATTTGGAGATGGGAAAGGTGGTAAGTGTTGTTTGATAGTCACATTTACTCTCTAGGAGCCTGGTGTACTGGGGCCAAATCTATGCTTCAACATATTAAGTTCTGGAGTCATTTTACCAATAGCGAGTCAAGTATTGAGTCAACACACACAATTACAAAGAATGGAGATTCATGGGGATCCTTATCAAAACCCCAGTGTCATTCTTCATATAAATACGAAAAAACATCTTAAAATAAGCACAAAAGACTCCAGATATCCCAAACAATCTAAACAAAAAAAGTAGTATTAGAAGTCAATTAGAAGGTGATTTCAAGTCATACTACAGCCATACTAATAAAAGTAGCATGGTACTGGCACAAAACAGACACATAGATCAACTGGACAAAGGGCCCAGATACACATATCACTTGGTTTTTTACAATGATGCAAAAATGATACATTTAAGGAAAGACAGCAGCTTTAACAAATGGTGCTGAGAAAACTGGATGTCTATGTGTAGAAGAACAAAACAGGTTTCTTATCTTTTATGCTGCATAAAAATTAACTTCAAAGGATCAAGTACCTTAATACACCCAAAACTCTGAAAGTGTAAAGGCAAAAAGGAGAGAGTACACAAAAAATGAAATATAAGCATTTGTAAGGACCCTTTTTCCCATTCTCTCTTTCTTTTTTAAAATTTATTTTTTATTTTTATTCTTTATTTTTTCTATTTTCTACATATGTATTTATATTATTACACACATATACAATAAACTACCTATAGCAAGAAGAACCATGACACAAGCAGGAATTATATAAATGTTACATTCTTAGTGTTTTGGCTATTTGTATTTGACAGCCTTGAAGAAAACATCTTTCCTATCTTGGTGCATCTAAAATTCTGAATGTAAATCAATATCTATCATATCTCATCATTATCAACTTGAAACATCTTTCTAGACCTAAAAACATCTTAGCCCCTAAGTAACTAAGCTTCATTGTAAAACTAAGCTGCCAGGTCTTCAACTCCATCAGAGACTTGAGAAGGAATAAGCTTAATTACCTGAGTATACAGGGAGTGCAGGGTAGTAGCTTTCCAAATGAGATGACAGAGACAGTTTACTACCTGAACAGTCACTCAAAACTCTCTATAATGTTGGAGCATCTTCTTCAGCCTTCTGCCCCAATATATCTGACAGACATATTTGTGAGACAGGAACTATTGAGGACTTGCTTATCCTGTCTTCACAGAGTTTGGCCAGCAACTCTGCCTGCATCCAAGCTTGCCCTTTTTTAGGCAGAATTCTGTCTGTTGTAGAAATGAGGACATTTTGCCCAGTGGCTTGTTTGCCACATTTGAAGCCATCTCCATAAGGAAGTTTTTTGATGTTCATCATCCTCTTTGAGGTAGGCTGGGTGTTGCTAGGAGTTAGCCTATCTCATTGTCAGTGAACCTTTAAAATAGCAAAAACACATTTAAATGCCATATTCTGCATGTCTCTGAGGTTTTTGAAGACCTTATATAATTATTTTACCTTAACTTTCTATAGAATTATATCTATATGTTGCACCTAAGATGTATATTCTTGTGATAAAAATAGACTAGTAATTGATATGACCATGATTTAATCAACTAACAATTAACTTGTATAACTTACTTATCCTAAACAGCCTGCAATAGCACTTTCAAAATACTGGAAGTAAATCTTTTATTATAATTGAGTTATATGGGCACAATACCTCATATTAGAGTAGAAATATATATAATGTGTGTGAAAAATAATCTTACATTTGAATTGTATAGCATTGTATTTAAAATTAAACTTATTTTGCATCTATATATAAAATTCTATATCAGTGAATTACAAATAACCTTGTGAGTGATAATTGAGGCATTAAGTTGAGGAGTAGATTCACTAATCTACTTTTTGTTATATCTTCCCTATATATTTCTATATTCCCCCTTCTTTCTTTTCTCCAAATCTTAAAGATAGAAGATGAATGAAAAGAGAGACATCCCTAAATCCAACCTTGTTTTCTCTCTAAATAATACCAATAATAACTTGCAATCAACTCCCACTGAAAATAACCCTGTCTAGCCCAAGGAAGCAACCAAAAACCTACCCAACTCTCCTTAAAGGAAATGGCACATTGTCGCTCTCTTAAGGTTTCTTCTGGCTGATTTGGGATTGGGAGGAATAATACCTTCATAGGGGCTCAAATAAAATTGGGGAAATGGTTAAACAAGCTAGGAATGAAAGGACCTTTTGAATAGGACTCTGGTCACTCAAGAAATATGGAAAATTTACAAATTAGAAATCGTGAAATTACAAGCCTTCTATGCAAAAAAGGAAATTGCCAACCAAGTGTAGAAACAGCCAGTGAATTGAATTGTGGCAGATTATGTTGTGTGACTAGCTGACAACCATATATAACCTTCTACTTTGCCTATCTTCCTATACAAGTTGAAGATGCCAAATTCCTCTTCATTTCCTACTTTAGACATCCTATCATTTTAGGACAGAATGCAGACAACTATATTCATAGTTGTTAGACTAACCCCTTTAGGGAGAGCCACAGATACCTTCAGCTGCAAGCACCAACCTAAATCAGCCAAAATAATTATCCAGCATACATTTTAGATCAATGAGTCAACATACACACACAATTACAAAGAACCATACTTACTAGAGTATGACTCTGCTTCACAAAGAACACTTCCATTGACTAAAAGTTATCAAGACTAGTCTATGATACAGTCATACAGCAAGCACCCATAGATGGCATTTTTATGGATGTTCCTAAAGAGGACAGTCAAGATATATCTCAAAACTGAGGGTGTTCTTTCCTTTAAATGTGTGTGTCAACAAAATACTACAGATGGCATTTAATAAGAAGCAAACTAGTCTGAGTGGCCTGCTCTTTTCTGAGGGAAGGTGGAGAAGGATGGATCTGGGAGAGAAGGGAGGTAGGAGGGAGAGACTGGAGGGAGGGGGGAGGAGAAACTGAGGTCAGAATGTAACATATGAGAGAAGAATACATTTTTTAAAAGAACAAAACTATTCAACTCTAAACAGGCAATACAAACAAACAAACAAAAACAAAACCAAAAACAACCCAGAAAAGAAAACCTAGTTCTTCTTTATCTAATACCAAATGGTCAGCCCTGAACACACAAGTAACAGTATATGTACTGAACATGTTGTATTTGTGTGTTTAATATTATATACATATACGAAACAACAATTAAAGAAAAGAGGTCATGAGCTTAAAAGAGAGGGGTTGGAAGGAAGAAAGGGAAGAGGGAAATGATGGAATTGTATTATAATCTCAAAACCCAAAAAGTTATTTTGAAAAGTTTGTTATGACAATATACAAAGCAAATATTCCCTTAGAGCATACCAGAAACATTTGGCAGCTATATACTAATCAAAGTTCATGGAACTGCTCCACTCAGAATTATATGACCACTTGGTATTAGGTAAAGAAGAACTAGATTTTTCTGTCTACTTAGAATTGAATAATTTGGTTCTATTGTTTAACTTTTATTCTTCTCTCATAGGATTCTTATACCCTTTATATTGCTTAAGTACTTGAGAAGAAATATTTACAGAAAAGTTACTTTATATAGCTAATGGACGAAGGAGTATTTTAGAAAACTAGGTGTAAATCTGTGAAATGGGAGAAAAATTAATCAAAATCTGATGGTTGCACTATTTAGACAGCTGGCACTGCTAGAAAATGAGAGTCAATAAATAATATTAAGAAATACACAGTGTGATGGGCATGGTAGAGCATGCCTTTAATCCCAGTGGAGGCAAGTGGATCCCCTCTGATTTTGATGCCAGTCTAGCCTACATAGACAGTTTCAGTACAGCCAGAGCTACATAGTGAGACCCTATCTCAAAAGAAATACACAACAAATAATAGCAATCCATAAACGAATATTAAATGTTTGCAGATGTACCTGATTTAAAAATTATGCCATGTTCACGTGTTTAACATAATTAATTAAAATTTTAATTATGTTCACTTACTAATATTTTTTTCACATACAAATTAAAAACTCAAAAAGAAAACACAGCTTCTAGTTTTCATAATTAGATAAGTCTAAGGTCTACAGAGTATTATCTGAAGGTCAATTCCAGCTCTGTACTTTATTCTTACAAGTAGAGTTTTATTGAAATCTGGTACTTTGCTCTTACAAGTAGAGTTTTATTGAAATTGTCTTGTCCGTCAGTTTGGAGAGCTTTATGGCTACAATCCTTCTACAATGGCAAAGTTGAATAGTTGCAACACAATTGGACAGTTATGATTAAACTCATAAAATGTATTGACTCTTTTACCATGTATAGAAAACATTTGCCAACCTACAATTTATAGGAATAAATGTAAATATTTATACAGCATATGTCTGTCATTTTTTTCTTTCTTTACCTCATATGTCTTACCTGTGTTAGACTTGCTGGAGTTTTGCTTCCTGTTAATTGAATTTACAGTAAATTTGAATGAGTTATAATACCTTGAATAGTCCCTTCAAATGTTTCAACCCATGATTTTTTTTTTTTTTAGTAAAGAGAGAAATAACTTGCTCTGCTCAAAAAGGGATAAAGGTATCCCCTACTTGGCTTATGAAATTATTGGATAACTTCTCTGAAATACTAACAAGGATTCCTTCACTTAGATCTAATCTTCAGTTGCATAATTAAATATTAAACTGGCTTATCTGCCTTCTAACAAAGCCATGGATAGTTAATGGTTTTCGGCTGCAGAACATCACACTTGAATGCTGTCCAGTGCCTGTAATGCAGCTTTCAAGCTCTGATGAACTCTTCCTCCAAACTGCTCATGAAACCACCACCGAGTGACAACCCAACTAGTTGTCACGCAGCCTTGGATTCAAAATCTGGCTTCACTGAGACTTTAACCTTGAGATTTATCACATTTTCTAACTGTCTAGAGCCCCCATGTACACACACACACACTTCTTTAGGGCTACTGTACAAAATAAAGGAGCTATAAATGTAGCTTTGCTAGCAGTATTTGCTTAGCCATGAGTTCAGATATCCAGTACCACATACACTGGATATTGTCGCACACATTTGTAACCCTAGCTCTTGGAGGTGGTAGCAGGAGGGTCACAAATTTATGGTCATTGTTAACTACATAGTGAACTCCAGGCCAGTCTTGGGTACATGAGATCCAGTCTTAAAAACAAAACAAAACAATAGAGTAATGCGGTTAGACAATTAAAATTTCTTGGCAAAGAGCAGTCACACAATATCTGCATTATTTATCCTTCCATATATTTTTCAAATCACTATTCCACATGTTTCTTCTTTAGCTTTGATTCTCTACATTTATTCAGTCATTATTGATAACTCAGCTTTGGCAACAGGCTTTGATTCAGGTATGTGCTTTCCATCAATGTAGCCATATTTGGCTTCTTTCCTAAATGGCTGCAACCATCTGTCATCTCTTTTTCCTTTCACTATTGGCTTTTTGAGCAATTGTCTTCATTTTTTCTAAGAATCAGGCATGGTTTTATTCTTGTGAAATAAAATGTCTCTCTCAGTTTGTCACATTTGGTTAAGTCTATTCAGTCACAGTGCAAGCTTCTATCTTCTTCTTCAAACCCAGTCAGAGATATATACCTGTCGTTCCTCTTTATCAATTTTGGGAATGCAGTGCATTAAGGGTATTTGCATTACAACGTGTGTGTGTGTGTGTGTGTGTGTGTGTGTGTGTGTGTGTGCGTGCGTGCGCGCGCGCACGCGCACGCACCATTGAAAACATATGAAAGTCAGAGGAGAACTTACAGGAATAAATTCTCTACTTCCACTATTTGGGTCCCGGGAAATTGAACTCAGGTTGCCAGGCCTGACCACAAGCAACTTTATGTAGTAAGCCATCTTACTGGGGCTGCAGCATAATTTTGGCAATATGATTACTCTATGGGCTGACTATTGTTTAACTCTACATATATATGTATATGTATATATTATATATATGGATTATATTTTAAGCATATACTTCATAATATTTCTATCCTCTCTTTTCTTCCCCTTTTCTTCCTATTTGTTCCCTTAGCTCCCTTCCAATTTTATTTTAACTTTCCTTTTATATATTCAGGAATAATTTTTATATAACCATGTAAAACATAGGAATCACAAATGAGAGAAAATGCACAATATTTGTCGTTCTGAGACTGGCTTAATTAACCTAATATGATTTCTCCAGTTGTATCTATTTATCTACAAATGACAGTGCTTTATTCTTCCCGTCTTAAGAAATTGGTAATGCAACTTTTCTCTTTTTACTAAGTATATGTAAGTGAAATAAATGACACATGCATATGGCATAGTCATTTGCACTTATTTATTAGAATCAGGAAATACCATCTATCAGTTTGAAAAATAACAGGAACTGTAGCCTTTCTATGGCATCTAACAAGAAATATCAAGGGTTCAGAGAAAGAAAGAACAAATTCACACATGCTCACAGCATAGCTTAAAAAATAGATGGCTGTGTAATTAAATGGCTTAGAACACTAGGCACATGCTGTTTCTCTTGACTATATAATTCAATGTAGGCAGTTCTGGTCCAGGCTAGCTCATCTAATTTCTGAAATTATTGGACATGCTATTTAAACTGAATTGTCTTGTATAGCCTCAGTCATGTGTCTAATGGCTTTTATGCTAGTATATCTCAAGTATCTCAACTGTGAAGGCTCATTTCTGTACCATATGGTTTCCAGTCTTCAAAGTGCATAAAGGACAATACAAAGTGGTCAGTCACTTTACAAGCCTTTGTTTCTGTAATGCTTACTAATTCCCCATTTAAGTCATTTTTTCTCACTGATATTCCTTTTCTTTTATCTGTAAAATGCAAATGCTGTAACATTAAGCCCAATAAAGATGAATAATTATATTTTAAGTTCTTTGCTCCTATTTACAGGTTAATTCTTCATACCATAAACATGTTTAATGTTTCCTTCCTAGGAACTGTGGAGGAAACAAATGTAAACTAAAGATGTTGAGAAATTATCTTGTTTATATTTAAATGATTGCATTGAAAAATGGACTGGGTTTAATATGGCTTTCCCCATGTACATTTAAAAAAGATATTCCTTAAGATTTATTTATTTATTTATTTATTATGTATACAATGTTCTGCTTGCATGTACATCTGCACAACAGAAGAGGACACCAAATTTCATTGTAGATGGTGGTGAGCCACCATATGATTGCTGGGAGTTGAACTCAGGACCTCTGGAAGAGCAGATAGTGCTCTTAACCTCTGAGCCATGTCTCTAGCCTCCTATGGAAATTTTGCAGTTAATGTCTTTCCATCATCCGATTTTGAAGTATGTTCATAGTAGAGAAATATGTATGTTGCAATCAAAAAAATAAAGGAAACTCAGGTCATGATTCTGAACAATAATTGGTTTTTAGCATCTCAGCATATTGCTCCTCCATAATCTTCTCCCAATAGATTCTAATCTTGTTACTAGTGTCATAGAAAAGTTAACATTTCTGACAAGAGAAAATGGAATTAACTATGGCCCACATTGAAAACTTATTTAAGACATGTGTGTCTTGAAATAACAACTGACTCAAATATCACTTAAATTTTCTGTGAAATATCAGGAATTGATATTGAATTGCCTAGAGAGAGAAAAATATTGACGTGCTTGCTTGGTGCCAAAACAAAACAAAACAAACAAAAACAACAAAAAAAAATCACAATCACTGACAAATTATAAATAAATCTGCCCCATTTCTTTTTTTTTTTTAAGAAAAAGTTCTCCATATAATAAAATATAATTTGCCTTGCTGCCTATTTGATAAGGAAGCCAGAAAAGAAGAACGTAAATAGACACATACTTATCAGCCTGCAAAGAACTCAGCTGTAATAAGACTTCACTATCAAACCAGACACACTGAACCTGCTAGAAGAGAAAGTGGAGAATAGCTTTGAAAGCATTGGCAAAGAAAAAGACTTTCTGAACAGAACACTGACAGCACAGGAACTAAGATCAACAATAAATAGGACCTCATAAAGTTGAGAAACTTTTACACTATAAAGGATATCAATAGGACAAAACAGCAGCCTACAGAAGGAGAGAAAATTTGCACTAACTTCACATCTTATACAGGATTCATATCCAAAATATACAAGAACTCAAGAAACTAGACATCAATAAACCAAATAATCCAATGAAAAATGAGGTTAAGATATAAATAGAATTCTCAACAGAGTAAGCCTCAAATGGCCAAGAAACACTTGAAGAAATGTTCAACATCCTTAGCCATTAAGGAAATGCAAATCAAAATGACTATGATTTCATCTTACACCTGTCAGAATGGCTAAGATCAAAACCTCAAGTGACAGCACATGCTGGCCAGGATGTGGAACAAGGACAATCCTACATTGCTGGTGGGAGTGCAAAGTTGAACAACCACTTTGGAAATAAATCTGGTGCTTTCCCAGGAAAATGGGAATTGATATACCTCAGGACCCAGCTGTACCAGCATGTATCCAAAGGACTCTTCATCCTACCACAGAGATACATGCTCAATCATATTCATTGTTGCTCTATTCACCACAGCCAGAAATTGGTAACAACCCAGATGTCCCTCAACAGAAGAATGGATAAAGAAAATGGGGCACATTTACACAGTGGAGCATTACTCAGCCTGAATAAACCTGTAACATTCTCAAGTAGATGGATGGAACTTAAAAAAAAAATCATGCTGAGTAAAGTAACCCAGACGCAGAAAAAAATAGCATATGTATTTGCTTATATGTGGATATTAGCTGTCACTGATTATCAAGCTACAATCTGTAGACCCACAGAGGTTAGGCATAGAGTAAGTGACTGAGGGGATGGCAGATATATCATTAGGAGAGGGAAGCAAATAGTTATGGATGGATATGGGGAACAGGAAAGGGAGGATCAAGTGGAGACCAGGGAGTGAAGAGGGGGAAGATCAAGTGGAGAGGGGGAGGAAAAAGGGGGTCAAGTGAAAGAATACAGGGAGAAAGACCTAAACTTAAGGGATATTTGAGGGGTAGTATGGAAAGCTAAGACAATAGAAGCTTCATAAAATATATACAGGCATGAAGGCAAGCTAAATGAAACCTGCAGATAATGCTAGACAAGGAACTTCAATTGGCCATTTTGTCACCAAATCGAGCTTCCAGTGCTGCTTTTGGGTTACATTTAATTGAGTTGTGGTCCAAAGGGGTTACATGTTCATGATTTTGAAGGCAAATTAAATTACAAAGACATACCTAGGTCCCCAAATTCTGATTCAGTGCATATGAGGAGCAAAGGTCAAAATCAGAGAATGATCCAATTGAAACATCACTGCAGTAATATTTTAGTGCCACCTGTGAATTAATTTAAGTCACATAGATGGAAACAAGCATGGCAGCACTAACCCACAAATGGGACGTAGAGAAGTAAGAATTGTGAGACTGAGTAGACCTGTGAGACATAGAGAGGCCTAGCTTCAAAGAAAAGAATAAAACTGAACAACAACAACAAATTGTGAGAGAAGACATGAACACATATTTGTAGTGCCAGGTATTTAGGAAACTGAGGTACAGGTGTTTGAATCCAGCCTGTGCAATATAACAATACACTTCCCTCGGCAAACCTAATGACATGAGTTCAGTTCCTGGAATCCATGTGTCTTGTTTACACATACTACTGGTCTGATGAAACAATATGATCGAAAGCAACTTGGGGAGGAAAGAGTGTTTTTTGAATTGTACTTCCACATCTCTGTTCATCATTGAAGGAAGCTGGGACAGGAACCCAAACAGGATGGAACCTGAAGGCAGGAACTGATGCAGAGGATATACTTACTGTCTTTCTCCCCACAGCCTGCTCAGCCTTCTTTCTTACAGAACCCTGGACCACCAGCCCAAGGATGGTACCACCCACAATGGGCTGGGTCTTCCCCCATCAATCACTAATGAAGAAAATGCCCTGCAGGGTTGCCTACAGTCACACAGTATGGAAGTATTTTCTTAATTGAGGGTTCCTCCTCTCAGATTAGTGTCAAGTTGACATAAAACCATCTAACACAGTTGACACCATCTCAACTTCACAGACAAATAACTGTTTTCCCTTTTTTTGTTCATCCCAAAGATTACACATTAATGTTGACATCACATATAAAATATTTTTATTTTATTTTTATCATTTAAAATATTTTAAATTTAAATATACATTGATCATATTCTTCCTCTCCCCAAAGTCATCCTTCCAGATCCTCTCCTTCTCTTTACTCACCTAACTTCAAGTTTTTTCTCAAAAAAAAAAAAAAAAAACCCAAGCAAATCAAAACCCAATATAACAATAAAACCAAGAAAAAACAAAACAGTGCTCAAAAATAAACTAAAAAAAACTACCAAAATGTAACCAAATAAAAGCACAAACACACACACACACACACACACACACACACACACACACACACATGCGCATGAATGAATAAATGAACTGTGGAGTCAATTATATGTTGGTCAACTGCTCCTGAATATGAGATCTGGCCTTGAGCGGTTGATATACCCAGTGTCGGTTCATTGGAAAAAATAATTTGTTTTCTCTCCCAGCAGGTATGAGTGACAATTCAATTGTTAAAACTATTATCCTAGTGGCTAGTTCTCATTCATTCATTCATTTAAAAAGTATATAACAAACTTCACAAGCCAGGCTACCAATGTCTGCACTATTTTCCTCATACATCCACACTCTCTTTTTTACATTTTATAAACTTTATTATATTTCTTTTTTAATTAAAAATAGATTCTTCTCTCATATACATCCTGACCACAGTTTCTCCTCCTTCCAATACTTCTAGCTCTCCCTCACCTTCTCTTTCCCCATGATCCACCTTCCACATGTTTCCCCTCAGAAAAAGAGCAGGCTTCCTAGAGGCAAGAAGAAACACATCAAATAAGATACAATAAGACAAGGCGAAAGGCTTCATATTGAGGCTGGACAAAGCAACACAATGAGAGGAAAAGAGTCTCAAGATGAGCCACAAAAGTAAGAGACACATCTCCTATCACTGTTAGGAGTCCTACAAAAATACCAAGTTAATACCAATAACATATATGATAGATGCAGAGGACTTGATGCAGATACCTGCAGATCTCGTGATTGCAGATTCAGTTTCTGTGAGTCCACAGATTTAATTGGCATGTTCTGCTGTCCAACATCCCCTCTGACTCCTACAATCATTCCACACCCTTTATTGTGGTATTCTCCAAGCTCCAAGTGGAGGGTCCCAGTAGAGACCTCTAATTTAGACTCTCTCTTTGCATAATATTTGGCTGTGGTCTCTGCACCCAGAGGAAGCCTCTCTGATGGTCATTGGATAAGGCACAAGCCTATGAGTATAGCAGAATATCATTAGAATCATTTCATTGATTCATTGGGTCTCTAGGATACCCAGTCTCTGGTTCTTAGTCATTCAGGCAGTGTGAGACATGGGCCTCAAGTTGGCCACTCCCACAAGTGCGGTACCCCATTTGCTCCATTACATCTTGAAAATAGGACAGATTTTAGGTCAAGGGTTTTGTGGTTGCGTTAAGGGTTTTGTGGTTGCGTTGGTGTCCGAGTTTCTCTTTCCGTAGCCTATCAGGTCTCATCTTGGTAGCCTGCTACCCCCTCCTCTGTGTGCCACCAGGATTCCTCCCACCCCATAGGGAAGTGATCAATTTGGGGACACCAGAGTTCATGTCAGAGTCAGGCACCACTCTCACAACAACCATGGAGAATGAGCTGTCCATTAAAACATATTTTTACTGAGAAGTTTGACTGGATAGTCTGCCTAATCTGAAAGATTAATGTAGCCACCTACCACATGGCTGCTTATATTACAGTGTATTCCCCTTCAATCAAAATTTGTCTTATCTGCTTTGACTACACAATGTGGTAGAAATCTTGGTATAGGATATACCAATCTGAGAATTCAAGAGGTATTGCAATTTCTACTTTCCTCCTTTCGAAACTCAGAAGATGTCTGAGCTATCTTGCTGGATAGTAAACATAGAAGCAATCAAGATCCTCTGGCTCACCGCTCCAGTTCTCTGCCAAATGTATGAGGGCAACAGGGGGCAATTAGACTCTAGTCAGTGGGCCATCTGACTGCAGGCCCAGGCATGAGTGAATGAGTGCACTGGAAATGTCTCTATAGCAACCAGACCAGATCAATGATATATAAAATGGTGATCAATAAAAGGTTTCTTGTCTTATGACACTAAGTTCTTTTAATGTTTTTGTTAGCATATACTAGTTATACATGATAATGGTTTGATTATGACATTTCCATATATGTACATAATCTATTTTAATAATATCCACCCCATTAGTCTTTCTTGTCCCCTTCCTCCTCCTGAAAATCATTTTCCTCTTTCCAACTACTCTTCTTCTACTTCCGCATTGTATTTATGCGTGTGTGTGTGTGTGTGTGTGTGTGTGTGTGTGTGTGTGTGTGTGTGAGAGAGAGAGAGAGAGGGAGAGAGAGAGAGAGAGAGAGAGAGAGAGAGAGAGAGAGAGAGAGAGAGAGAGAGAGAGAGACAGACTTAGTTGCATTAGGGTTCTCTGTAACAGCATGAGTGGGAGTCTTTACAGGTGTACCTTTCCAGTTGTTACACCACTGAAGAAAATATCTCTCCATCCCCTGTCAACCACTTATCTAAATCATCAGAGAATGGTGGAACCTCATGGGTCCCTTCTTTTCCCCTCTGTGACAGGCTGTTAATGGGCCCAATCTTATGCCAATCTTGTACAGAAAATCACAGCTGATTTGAGTTCAAGAGTTCTACAGGCACATCCTGCCCAAATTCTACATTCCTACTACTCCTGCCTAGTCTCCCAGCTGCAAGGAATCTTCAGTTTCAAGGCAATAGACAACTGATACATGAAGTTCATTATTTATCAAATTCTTCCACTAAGGGTGACAAAGCACTTGGTGTACACCTGTCATCAAAGCTTTCAAGAAGCTGAAGTACTGGATGGTCATGCATTGGAGATCAGCTTGAGTTATGGTATTGAGACCTTAACTGAAAATTAACTATTCATATATATTTTGAGACAGAGTATTACTCTGTAGCCCAACCAAGCCTGGAATTCAGTGTGTAGCCTAGGCTGGCCTCAAAATTGTGGCATCTTCCTGCCTTCAATCTTCCACATACTGAGATTGCAATCATGAATCCTCATGCCAGGCTCTTAATTGAAAATTTACTACAAAAACTTAATTTACTAACTTAATCTCTTTTATTCATTATTCTGAAAAGATATTTATGTAAAATGTGATAGTGCTGTAAGAATAGTTCACTATAGTAACAAAGTCTTTGTTGAAAGAATTGGATTTTTTTCCTTCTGATTTCAGGAAAATGTTTGAGCTTACATAGTTGAAATGCCCAGGTTCATTTGGATACACGACAGTCAGCTGCTTACAAAAGCTTGGTAAGAAAAACTGCACATTTCTCTCCCCAACCCTTACCCTTAGGGGGACTAAAATTATCTCTCCTAAAGCAACATTTAGAAATAAAGCTCATTATTCCTTAACCTAGAAACCTTAGAGTAGAAGAAGAAATAGTACAACCCTAAGGCCGTTCACTTTATTGCAAGCTAACATCTTTATTCATATGGTTTGGATAAAAATCCTTTTGATGAATTTCTACAAGAGAGCTCCAGAACAGATTGGCATCAAAACAGTGTCTTTGATGATACAGTCATACTAGGGTATTTTTAGCATCTCTATATACAACAGCATTCTTACTGACTCCACAATGAGCAGAAATCTGTTTTTACTTCTCTTAAGCAATAATGAGTCCAGATTACTCAATTAAAATAGCATATCATTATTTTAAGAAAATATGCTGAAACCAAAAAGATTATAACTTCCTTTTATTATTTTTTGCTTTAGATGCTGGGGATGGAACGCACAGGAAAGGTTAAGCGTTCGATGATGGAGCTAATTTCTTATTCCAAGTACAATTAATTCAATTTAAAATAGTTTATGCCTCCTCCAAAGGCTAAGGAATTAAGGTGTTAAAATCATTAATCACTGTGTTATAGTTGAAATAATTTGTAGTGTATTGACATTGGGTTTGAGCTATTGTGACATGTAAAACATGTATCTTTTTCTCATAAAACTGGATGTATTTTTCCATACACAATATTTATAAGTTAGATTATTTACAATTTTCCAAATTAATTTGATTTTAATAGTTGGTGCTATGGTACTTGTGCTCAAAATAGATAATAAAATGCTGATGGCTTGTGGCAAAAAAGATATTGTTTTTCCTTATAATTTTGTACAATTAAGTAAAAGGTACAAACAAAATAATGATGAGTGAAAAATATTTTATTTTGTATTGGGGCTATAATGGGGACACCGTTTGGTCTTTAAATGAATTTGTCTTATATTATCCAAAGAGCCAGTTGACTAAGAACATATTTATAATTGCATAAATTTAGGAAATTATGTATTCTATAATTAAAAGAGAGATTGCAGTTGCTGAGGGTTAATTATAAGGTATGAAGAGAAATATTGAGGGGATGTGGTGATACATGTTTGTAGTCTAGGGACTTGGAAGACTGAGGCAGTAGGATCACAAGTTCAAGGCTAGCTTGTGCTGAGTATCATATTCCAGCTCAACCCTACATGGTAAGATTCTGTCTCAGACAAACAGATAATAACAACACCAGTGACAACACACTAACACATACACACTGATAAATTTTACTTTTTATAATAGGTTGAAAATCCTAAGGAAAATCGACTCATGAGAGTGTCAATGTACATAAGCTATCAATTAAGCCTTTGCTTTTTATGATCCTAGCATGGCAAAAGGCCTTCTGTCTCCCAGGGACACTCTCCTGCTTTTCTTTAAATGTGATTAACAAAGACAACTTTTTTCAGTACACATTGCTGGTAGGCTTCAAGGAAGCCTGACGTTGGGTAGCAGTGCCACCTAGTGGCTAAAGTAATTTCTTCCAAGAAGACAGTTTTTCTAACCTTAAACCAATACCATTAGATTCTATTTTATTTTTTCCATTTCTTTCTTTCTTTCTTTCTTTCTTTCTTTCTTTCTTTCTTTCTTTCTTTCTTTCTTTCTTTCTTTTTCTTTCTTTTTCTTTCTTTCTTTCTTTCTTTCTTTCTTTCTTTCTTTCTTCTCTTTACAGCCTTATGCAAGCCCCTCCTTCTTCTCTCAGCCCCATCCTCACGCCTCCTCCCATCACCCTCCCTCCTTCTCAGAGAAGGGGAGGCCCCCATGGAGTACAACCCACCCTGACACCTCAAATAGCAGCAGGACTAAGAGCATACTCACCCACTTAAATGGCCTTTAGCTGACTGATAAAATAGTTTAGGCCATAGGTGATGCTCTTGGAAAAGAGAGGAATTCTATTGGTGCATCCTTCAATTAATTGCAATAGCATGTTTTATATGCATAGAAAGAAACAGGTCAGCATCTGTGAATTTCATGATAATTTAACTTTGGCTTTATATTGTCTAAATTACAGCTTAATGTGGGCTTGCCATGCAGCTTATTTGGTGAGTGCTAACCTAGGATGAATGTGGCAGTGTGTTTGTTCTTTAGCATTACATATACTAGGACTGGTGACTGGAAGACAGAGGAGGAAGAATTAGATCATCCTTTGTTACATAAGGAGTTCGTGGCCAGCCTGGGCCAGAAACCTGGAATAAAAAACTCAATTCAATTAAAACAACTCAAAAACAAAAACAAAGACCTCATTGAATGTGCTGTAACTTCAGCATAAAAGAATATGGGGAAGGTAGATTGTTATGAGTTACAGGCCATCTTGGCTGGTCTTGCCAGGTGGTGGCAGTGCACACTTGTAACCCCAGCACTCCAGGAGGCAGAGGCAGGCGTATGTCTATGAGTTCGAGGCCAGCCTGGTCGACAGAGCAAGTTCCAGGACAGACAAGGCTACACAGAGAAACTCGGTCTCAAAAAACCAAAACAACAAAAAAAAGTATGTTCTAATAAGTACTTATTATTAGGCTATGTTACAACAGCAGTATTATATAACCCACTTTTACTATCAATAAAGACACAGACATCTGATGTGTTTTAGAATAAGCCTTTATCTAGGGCCATGTCTTTAACTATCCTCCATTATCTCCCAGTTTTCATCCCATTCCATTTACTTCTAATAATTTCTATTTGGGCTACTCCCCATCCATAATCCCAAAATACTTGCTAAGGTTGTTCGTTTTGGCCATCCCTTCCATGAGGAACTTCAGAGTTTCTCCTTTGGGCCCACATGGCTCTATTCCTATCCAGTGGTGGTTCTCCTCCTTCTTCCTCCTCTGTCTGGTCCTCTCTATCTCCTAAGTTCCTCCCTGTTTTCAAAGCCCTCGAACCTTAGCCATACCTATTCCATTTGCCTGCCCAGGTGTGTTGTCTTTTTATTGGTCAAACAGGAATACATTTTTTTTAGGCAAGGTTACACAGTAAATATTTTGGATACATAAGAATGTGCTTGCCAAGGTAAGAATTAACTCTTGGGAAGCAACAATTAGCATTAGAATATATATTATTAGACCAACCCCCAACAGACTACAGAGTAAGACCCTTTCTCAGAAGAAAAAGAAAGAAGAAAAGAAAGAAAACCGCCAAATGAAAAGGAACAACAACAACAACAACAACAAAAAAAAACCCAACCATTAATTTCAAAGACCTGTCTACTATGATCTAATGAATGCAACAAGAAACACAGCTTTAGTCTGTGCCCTAACTAGTTCTTTGAGTGAAGGTCAGAAATCCTTGACTTAGGCTATTCAGTTCCTTGGCTCAATCCTAGAATCTGGAATGGGTATGCAGCCTCTTTTTCCCTTAGTTCTAAAGGCAATCTGTTTTGGCAGGAAGGCCCACATAGCAAACAATGAGTGCATTTCAACTAGTTAAATATTGTTATTAGAGTTGGTTAAGAGACAATTACTGGAGCCAGCAGGCTCTAGAGCATGCAAAGCTGTGTGGGTAATAGGTATGAGCCTCAGAAAATGATGCCTCTGTGTGCATTTTACAGAAAAACAAGACATATACAAATTGGATACCTGTCACAGACTTACTCCTAGTGTTCACTGCTTTGTTCTGCAGCAAAATAGCTTAGGGTATGCGTATCATTGTAAAGGCTTCACAGAAAACATTAAGAATCCCCCTTAGAGTCACATAAGCACGTTCAATAAAAATATGTACTCTGAGTTGTGGGAGGTTGTCACTATTGGGTGGACATATAGACTTATTTTTTGTTGTTGTTTGTTTTATGAGACAGGGTTTCTCTGTGTAGCCTTGGCTGTCCTGACTCACTTTGTAGACCAGTGTAGCTTCAAACTCACAGAGATCCACCTGCCTCTGCCTTCTGAGTGCTGGGATTAAAGGTGTGTGCCACCATGCCCGGCTGACATATAGACTTATATTTAACATATAGAATTAAAGAATAGCATCCAAGCTTTGTGGCCACCTATGTGTAATACCAGCAGCTGACAGGGAAACCCAAGGCAGAAGGATTTGGAGTTTGAGGTCACTCTCAGCTACATAACTAGTTTGAGACATGCCTGGGCTACATGAAGCCTCCAAGACCTTGTTTCACCTTCTTCCTCAACCTCCTACTCAACCTCCTACTTAATTTGCCATTAGCTATGTCTCTCCCATTAAAATCTATTAGATAAAGCAACTAGAAGCAACATGTCAATGAGTGTAAGCAGAGAGTAGTAACATATAAAACCACAATGGAAAATAAAACAGCATAGATGAAATTGGGTAACTGGCCTATTTCAGAACCCAATTTTCCCATTAATAGCAGTTGTTAAGCATACTTCTATCACCCTGCCATTTTATTTTACTCACTTGTTCAAAGGCTAGGTGTGGTGGCACATTCCAGTATCCTACCAGTCAGCAGGAAGATCCAGAGTTCAAGATTATCCTTGGCCCAAGGCCAGACTAGGCTACATACAAGACTGTCTTTAAAAATGAAAATATAATAGCTGGGTGTGGTGGTGCACACCTTTAATCCCAGCACTCGAGAAGCAAAGGCAGGCAGATCTTTGGGAGTTCGAGGCCAGCCTGGTCTACAAAGGGAATCCAGGGATACACAGAGAAACCTTGTCTAAAAAAAGAAAAAAGAAAAGGAGAGAAAAGAAAGAAAAATGGAAAAAATAACAGAGGAGGGCAAGTTTTTAAATAACATTTCAAAAATATATTATAATTAAAACTGAATTATAACACTTTCCTCTCTCCCTACTCCTCCTCCAGCCACTCCCATGTTCTCTCAAACTGATAGGCTCTTTTTCTTGATTATTGTTATATACATATATGTGTATGTATATATATGCACAAATATATAAATACAACCTGCTGGTTTTTGTATCTGTGTATATGGAATCTCTAACATTTTCAAAGTTTATTTATTCACTTTACATCCTAAATTCAATCTCCTCTCTCTTTTCCTCCTGGTCCCATCCTTCCACCCTTTTCCCTCTTTCCCTCTCCCCTTCTCCTAAAAGGGGAGTCCCCCAAATCAACTCATCCTAGCACATCAAGTTACATCAGGACTGAATACATCTTCTTCCATCCAGGCCAGACAAGACAGCCCCTCTAGGGTAAAGTGATCCAAACGCAGGCAACAGAGTCCATGTCAGAGATAGTCCTGTGCTCCACTTTGCTCAGGGACCCACACGAAGACCAAACTGCCCATTGGTTACATATGTAGGAGGCATAGGTTCAGACCATGATTGCTTCTTCAGTCTCTGTTAGCCCACATGAGCCTAGGTTAGTTTACTCCATAGGTCTTCTTGTGGTGTCCTTGACCCTTCCAGCTCCCTCAAGCCTTCCCCCCACACTTACACAAGACTCCCTGAGCTCTGCCACACATTTGGCTTGGAGTCTCAGCATCTGTTTTGATCTGCTGCTGGACGGAGCCTCTCAGAGGACAGATATTCTAGGCTCCTGTCTGCAAGCATAGCAGAGTGTCATTAATAGTGTCAGTGGCTGGGTTTCAGGTTGGGCTAGACATTGGTTAGCCAATCCCTCAACCTCTGCTCTATCTTTATCGCTGCACATCTTGTAGGCTGGGTAAATTTTGGGTAGAAGGTTTTGTGCATGGATTGGTGTTCCCCTTCCTCCACTAGGAGTCCTGCCTGGCTAGAAGGTGGTCACTTCAGTCTCCATGTCCTGCGCTGCTAGTAGTCTCAGCTAGAGTCACCCTCATGTCCTCTCATGAGCCTACCCTGTTGCAGGTCTCCATCTTATCTCAGAGATGCACCCATCCCCTCAGCTTACCTTATCTTTCCCAGCCCTCTCACCTTCTGCTCCAGCTTTCCCCACATCTGATTCTCACCCTCATTTCCCACCCCACACCATAGCCTACCCAGTTCCCTCTCTTCATCCACTTCTGCTGTCTATTCTATTCCCTTTTCTGAGTGGGATTCAAGCATCCTCCTTGGGCCCTGCTTGTTGTTCAGCTTCTTTGGGTCTGTGCATTGTAGTATGGTTATCCTCTACTATATGGCTAAAATCTGCTAATAGAGTACATACCATGTGTGCCTTTCTTGGTCTGGGTTACCTCACTCAGAATGATCTTTTCTAGTTATGGAAACCCTACCATTTTAATAAGGTTTATAAACCTTCAGGTTGTGCAAACCCTCCTTTGATGTTTCAGGGGGAAATTACAATGATAGCCACAGTGATTATTTTCAATGCTTTCCAGTTTTTTAAAGAGTAATATTAGTTTTATTCTCAAGAAAATAGATTTCTTTTTAAAAAGTTAGACAGAAATGTTCATTTTTACAAAAAGCTCCTCTGTCAGATGAGAAATCAGATATTATGTGAAATGGCAGATATTCACCACCATTTTAATTAGATTTACTTAGTATTTGTTTATAATGAATCAAAGCAGTACTTTACAAACTTACTGCTTTATCTTGTAAAATTTGCAGAGGGTATTTTGTGAGAAATTAAAAGCTGAACGTTTCTATTGAAATTGGGAAAGGTGATAAACAGATGAAATTCTTTAGCAAAATTAAGAAACACTTAAATGTTTCCACTTGGGGAACACTGAACTGCTAATTATGATACTATATTTTTCAGAAGACTGTCTTCTCATTTATCAAGTTGTTCTTGCCTGCCCTGTAGTATATGAGTGTTATAGGGGTAGTTGGTATGAAGTAGTTGCATACTTTAATGTCAGTATATTCTACTGAATAGACCCTGGAAATGTGAATGGAAAAACAGAATTCGTTTCATGATAGTATTTCATCCATTAATATTAACAACTGAAGTATTTTTTTTCCTCTATAGCCCAGGCAGGTCTTAAAAATAAGGTCTTCCTTTGTCAGCCTCCTAAATATCTGGGATAATGAGCATATGCTAAGAGGTCTAGCAAAAACATTTTTTAAAATTTTCAATGTTAAACACTTGAAAGGTGTTAGTGAAAATGTAATGAAAATTTCTATCTCATTCAGATCTTGTTTAGGCAGCTATATTATTGAGGTATCATGGGCATAGCATCCTTTTCATTTCTAAGAGACACAATTTCACAAGAGACTTTCAAGCCCTCTGCCTCTAACAATCTTTCTGTCCCCTCTTCCTAAATATTCCCTGAGCCTCTAGTTTTAGGATTGTATTGTAGATGCTGTAGAATGACCACTGGGACATGGGGCCCATTCCTAGACAAAGAACTACAGGCAACTAATGAGATAGAATTAATGTTCCCGGGGTATGAGCCTCTTAATTGGTATATAATATCAAGTAATCAGCCATGAAATTATATACATACAAGCAACACTAAATGGACCCAGCAAGTTGTATTTATATATTTATGCATATGTATATATGTATGTGTATATCACAATAATTAAAAATGAGGCTGTGAATTTGAGAAATATGGAGGGGAACAGGGGAGGGCTTGGAGGGAGGAGAGGGATGCAAGAAATCATTTAACTATATTTTAGTTAAAATTATTTGCAGAAAAGCAAAGATACAAACACACACACACACACACACACAGAGAGAGAGAGAGAGAGAGAGAGAGAGAGAGAGAGAGAGAGAGAGAGACAGACAGACAGACAGACAGACAGACAGACAGACAGACACAGACAGGCAGTCAGCAAGTTGAGGAAGGCATGGAAAGAAAATCAGTGATCAGTGTTCCTCCAGGGTTCCTGCTTCAGCTCCAGCTGAATTTCCTTTCCTCTCTTCCTGCAATGGTGGACTGTGATGAGAGGATGTAAGCCAAATATCTCTTGTACCCCGACAAAAAGTCTTTTAGCAAAGCAAAAAAAAAAAAAAAAAAAGCTAACATTTATTAACAGTCATTTTCCAATGAATAATAAATTTTATCTCTGGGATCCCAAACTCACAGGCCATCAGAGACTGAGTATTTATGTTTCTTTTATGTACAATACAAATTTAAAATAATTCTGTTTTAAACAAGCCCAGAGGTGAATCTGGGTCACTAATTCATGACCTCTGAAAATTTTAATTACATTTTATTAATTTAATTCACAAGCTATAAAATGCACACTTTTAAGTACGCCACTGATTTTTAGTATCACCATAAAGCTGTGCAATAATTACATCTACTTTCAGGATACTTTCACCATCTCAGAAGAAAAGCCGTGTACCTATTAAGACTCAATTGCCATTTCTCTTCCTCCAGTTCTAGTCATCATTAAAAGTACTTTCTAGGTCCACCCATTAAGCCACAAATTTCATTTTTCTTTCCAGCTGACTACTATGCCATTATGTACGTACATCACACTTTCATTATTCATTAGGTGAAGGACACTGAGATTGTTTTCATTTCCTAGCACTGTAAACAGAACATGATGAACATGGCTGCCCACGTATCTGTGGTGTGGGATACTGAGACTTCTGATCATTTGTCAAGAAGTCGTAGCTGGGTCATATGATAGATTTATTTTTACTTTAGTTTTTCTTTCTTTCTTTCTTTCTTTCTTTCTTTCTTTCTTTCTTTCTTTCTTTCTTTCTTTCTTTTTTTTTTTTTAAGAATGCTCCACACTGATTTCCAGAGTGGTTGCACCAGTTTTTAATTCCACCAACATTTCCTGAGGCTCCCCTTTTTTCTACCCCCTTGCCAGCATTTGTTGTCAGTTTTGTTGTTGTTGTTGGGGTTTTTAATTTTACATATTCTGACTGGGGTAAATGTTATACTGAGTGAGGTAACCAGTTCCAGAAAGACAAACATTGCAGGCCATCATCTCCTGTTGTGGACCATTACTCTAAACCTTTATATTTGAGTACAGAACCTGCAGTAACTGAAGAAGCCAGGAAAGCAAAAGGGGACCATTGTTGGGGGGCAGAGAAGAAGGAGATTTATCTAGAGAAGGGGCAAAAGGACACAGTGCTATGAAGGGAAAAAGGGGGAAGTGGTAGGAGGAATTTTTAACTAGGAACTGAAGAAGAGTAATACAGAGGGAGACGAAGAAAAGAGAAATAACAGAAGATGATTGAGAAAGCTATAGGAAAATAATTATTTATAATCTTACTTAAAATAAATATCTATAATATATATGTATATGTGTGTGTGCATGAGTGTGTGTGTGTGTGTTAAATGGAATTATGCCACATAGGGTGACAAAATTCCCCCGCCAAGAGTCACAGACTATCCAACAATAACCCCAGTGCCAGTCAAGGGTTTCCAAAAGACTCCCAAAGTAACATGGGGCCACTGTGATTGCCTTTGGTTGTCTCCTGTTGCCTTACTTGAAAGTAAGACCCATTTGCTGAAGAAACAACACACTTTAGACACATGACATGAAGGAATCTATTTGGACTTGACCTGAAAACCTCCTTCCTGAGGGCTAGTTCTCATGGTACCCAGAAGATACTATGTAAGAACCAGCTGTAAAGTACTTGAACCCAAACAATAACTGCCTGGCAAGATATTGTCAATGGTACAATAGTAGCTTATTGTTTTGGAGGTAACCAACATCTTTCTTTTTTTAAATTTTTTTCTTATTAATTTATTCTTGTTACATCTCAATGGCTATCCCATCCCTTGTGTCCTCCCATTCTTCCCTTCCTCCATTTTCCCCTTATTCCCCTCCCCTATGACTATTCCTGAGGGGGATTACCTCCCCCTGTATATGCTCACAGGGTATCAAGTCTCTTCTCGGTAGCCTGCTGTCCTTCCTCTGAGTGCCACCAGGTCTTCCCCTCCAGGGGACATGATCAAATATGAGGCACCAGAGTATGTGAGAAAGTCATATCCCACTCTCCACTCAAGTGTGGAGACTGTTCTGACCATTGGCTAGATCTGGGTAGGGGTTTAAAGTTTACCGCCTGTATTGTCTTTGGCTGCTGCCTTAGTTTGAGCAGGACCCCTGGGCCCAAATCTGCCTATCATAATGTTCTACTTGTAGGTTTCTAGGACCCTCTGGATCCTTCTACTTTGCCATTCTCCCATGCTTCTCTCATCTAGAGTCCCAATAGGATGTCCTCCCCTGCTTGGAACTAAACAGAGAATTCTCAACAGAGGAATATCAAATGGCTGAGAAACACTTAAAGAAATGCTCAACCTCCTTAGTCATCAGGGAAATGCAAATCAAAACAACTCTGAGATTCCATCTTACACCCATCAAAATGGCTAAGATCAAAAACTCAAGCGACACCACATGCGGGCGAGGAATGCAAACTAGTACAGCCACTTTGGAAATCTATCTGGTGCTATCTCAGAAAACTGGGAATAGGGCTTCCTCAAGACCCAGCTATTCCACTCCTTGGAATATACCCAGAAGATGCTCCAGCACACAACAAGAAAATTTGCTCAACCATGTTCATAGCAGCCTTATTCATAATAGCCAGATCATAGAAACCGCCTAAGTGTCCCTCAGTAGAAGAATTTATAAAGAAACTGTGGTACATTTACACTATGGAATACTACTCAGCTATTAAAAACAAGGAATTCCCAAAATTTGTGGATAAATGGATTGAGCTAGAAATGATCATAATGAGTGAGTTGACCCAGAAGCAGAAAGACTTAAATGGTATATACTCACTTATATCTGCATACTAGCCCAGGGGGCATGTCCCACGAAAGCTTTCACTAACCAACATTTTTCTAATTGAAATTAAGGCCTCCCTGGGAGGCTGGTCTGCTCTTTTCTAAGGGAAAGTGGATTGAGGGATAGAGGAGGTGAAGGAGGAGAAATTCAGGGAAAGGATGAAGTGGGAACCAGTCAGGATGTAATATATTATAGAATAATTTTTTAATTTTAAAAATTAAGGCATTATCAATAGAGAGGAATTCATACCTGGTACTATAAACCTATCCAGCTACTCATAGTTGGAAAGGACAAAGAACTTAGTGGAGAAACTACTACTACAACTTTCCTTAAAAAATTTAATTTCTAACTTCATTCTCAATACTCACCCCTTTACCCACAGATAGATGTTGCTCTCACCCATCATCCAAGAACTTCATTTTACAGCACAGTTACTATTACAGACACCCACAACTGTTAAAACACAGAGAATAAGAGTCCTTGGGGGTGTTCAACCCCAGTTGGCACATCTATTCTGAAACCTCTACACCAAAATCTCAGAGGATGTCTCAGAACAGGAGACAGAAATTGTAAGAGACAGACCTGGAAGCCTGCTGATATGACAGGGAAGCTGCTGCACCCACGCAATCTCAACAATATGCTTGCCTAAACAACATCTGCATAATGACAGACCCAACCAACATGCCCATGTGGATGGTGGAAATCTGATAAGACCCTGCCCCTAGGTCAGGAACTACAGGCAATCAGTGGCAGTCAAGAGAAGGAGAACCCATTTTTGTCTAGAATAACCCCCTGATAAGTTATTACTCCCAAGATGTCATCTCTAAAAGCATACACACATATGATCAATACTAAATGGTTTTAGTAGGTCATGAATTTGAGAATGAGTGGACTTGGGGCACATGGGGGGTGGAGTTGGAGATGGAGAGATAGAAATGATATAAATACAGTGCCCAGGAATTTAAATAAGAAGCTATACTCTGTCTCTACACATTTGCCAATTCTGGACATTTCATGTAAACAGAGTTATACTACACATGACATTTTTGTCTAGCTTCTTTAACTTTGCATGGTATTTTAAGACTCAGATGTTTTAATGTTTTTGATGAATATTTCCTTGTACAGACATAATACTTTTGCTTATTGACTCAACAATTCTTAGATCATTTGAACTATTTCCTTTCTATTATGATTGATGTTTCTACAGATATTTATGTACAATGACCCCTGGATTGAAATTCAGACATTTTAAATTCTGTAATTAGTACATTAACCAGTATTTTAGTAATTAGTACCTTAACAAGTATTGATACTAAGATTTAAAATGGCCCATGTGTGTGTGTGCATGCACACACGTGAACGAGCTTGCATATGCACGCTCTTCAACTTGGTTCTTGGTGCCATGCTATCATTTTATTCTGTATCCAAAAGATCCACACAAATAAGCACCCGTTCTTCAACGTGGGAAGACAGGTTGAATCTAGGAATTGTCTAGATTAGGTAGTCCCATGGACATGTCTACAGAGGTTTGTCTTGTTAATCCCTGTGGGTGGACCCAGATCACTGTGGACTTTTCATAGCCTGGGGCTTGCACTGTATAAGAGTAGAGAATGTCTCTTTTTAATTGAAAGGTGGGATGCCCATGAAACAAAAAGTCACTGTGGTGATTTCAATGAGTATGGCCTCATAAGCTCATTGAATGCTTAAACCCTAGTCAGTGCAACTGCTTGGAAAGAATTAGGAGGTATGTCAATGGGAGTGGGCTTTGAGGTTTCAAAAGCCCTTAGTTAGCTTTCTGCCTCCAACTTGAGGGATTTTTCTGGTCCTAAAAAGCATCAACTAGCCAAAGTTTGTACAAATGTAATCCCAGGAGAGGGACAGGTTCCATTCTAAACAAGCAGATGAACTTGTGCACATAGCCTATATAGTTCTAACTTTAGAGTCATGAATAATAATAGAGTTAAGAGGGATGTGGAATATCCTGATTGTTAAGGAAGGAAAGGCGCTGAGGCCAGACTTGTGGCATGAGAGTCCTTGCATTGAGGCCCAGAAGGGCCATTGTGTGAAGCAATGAAAGTGAAGCATGGATTGCTTTGGAGACCCCAAGATGTTGAAGATGCCGGAGCTGTGGGATATCTATCTGCTAGGGGGTGATGCATATAGGTAGTAGAACCAGCTCAAGAAAGAGAAATGTGTGGTAGACACCAAAGATGGAAGGGTAGGGCTGTCTAAGCCTTTTGAATATCACATGGATTTGGTGTTTAACCTGATGGGGTTTCAGTCTTGCTTTGGTTCAACATTTCTGCACTATGGCACCTTTCCTCATTTTTGTAATAGTAGTGTATATCCTGTTCCATTATATGTTGGAATTGTGTAATTTGCATTTTAGCTTCAGGGGTTATAATTAAGAGATTGCCTTGAGTCTCTGAAGAGACTTTCAAACTGTGCCTAGACTACGGTAAACTATGGGGACTTTTGAAGCTGGACTAACTGTATTGTATATTATGATATGGCTACAAGTCTAGGCGAGCCAGGAAGAGGAATATGGTGGTTTAAATGAGACTGGTTCCAAAGGCTATGTTTGAAGTCTTAATCCCCAGTTGGTGGAACTGTTTGTGAAGAATTTGGAGGTATAGCTTTGTTGGAGGAGGTGTGTAATTGGGAGTGGATTCTGAGGTTTCAAAAGCCCATTCCATTTCAACATCACTCTCCTTCTGCCTTCTACTTTTGTATAAAGATGCAAGTTCTCAGCCACTGTTCCAATGCCTTCAATGAAACTGTAAACCCCAATAAACTGATAGTCCCTGTACTCCAGCTTAAAATGAGTTACAATAGCAGTTTGATGGTGATTGCATCATATTCCTCTAAGCAAGAAGGAAACGGCATTTCTAAATATCTTTAGCTAAAATAGTATGACAAATGGAATGTCTTTTCTTAAACTTCAGACTGTGCTGGCCTTGATTTGTGAAGCCTCTACCAGATGATGATATTGTAGTGACTTTGTTCACTTAGACCAGAAACCTAGACTTACAATGCAGGGCTTGAGTGCTCTTCTCCTAAATAGACATGAAGCTACTGTTGTCAGGTATTGCTTGTAGCTCTTTGGACTAACAAAAGACATTTTTATTTATGAATATACAAAAGATAAATCTGTCAAAATCACTTTTGGCCACATGAGAATGGCATTATTTAACTAAAGAGAAAATAACAATTTTTGTTTGTGCCTGTCAATGTTTTCAATGTAATGTATTTATTTTTCTATTTATTTTGGGATGACAGAGAAGTCTTTAAAAAGGTAGGACTGAAAAAAAAAAGGTAGGACTGGTGAATAAGAGAAGGTAACAAAATGTATGTAACATGAAAGCAGAAGGGGCTCTTATTTGGGGGAAGTTAGAAGGCAGATGAGAAGGGTATGGGGAAGGATAAGAAGGGCAAATATGAGCAAAGTAAAGTACATTTGTATATGTACAAAATTGTGACAGTTAAGCCCTATTCTTTATATAACCCAAACAAACAAAAATAGGGTACTTGTGCTGTATGCATAGCATTTTAAAATTGGCTTGGTTTGTTTTATTAATAAATATGTGATTTTGCACTGTCTTACACAACATAAGTTTTATAGTAATTGTTATGCTCAGAATTTGATATGCTTTAGTGATTTTGTTTCTGCTGGTGAACATACAAACATAATTTTTCAATGATATGTAAAAATATTTTATTTTAAATTGTGTTTGCGTGTGTGATGGTGCATGTGAGTGCAGATGCTTATGAAGACTATTAAGAGTGCATAAACCCCCTGCAGCTAGAGTTACAGACAAGTGTGGGTGTTGGGAATTCAACTTAGGCCCTCTGCAAGAGAGGTACATACTTTTAACCATTAAGTCATCTCTCCAGCTCCCAGTCAAGCATAATTTTTACTTCTATTATCTAAGATTTTTACTAGGAATAACCAAAAATTTAGTTAATATTTGTATTTACTAAAATACATTTATAATGTTAGGCTATCTTTCTCAGTTTAAAATAAATATAAGCAACCTATATATGTTAATATGTACTTAGATAAAGTGCTAAGTGTTTGCAATTTTAAGTAACACAAAAGATATTAAAATACTCTCTTCAGTGAAACCCTTACCTGCTGATAAGTTATAGGTTTCATGCTACCTTCTCTTGTTTAAAAGAAAGATGGCACATTTATCCAGGAGTATGGCTTTTCTAATCATTTTAAATGTTTCCATTTGTTTCTAGACAGTGTCCTCATTTTCTTTCAAAGCTATAAATATTTTTGTGATTGTATTATAGTCTATTCAACCAACCTCTATTTCATATGCATTTTGGTGATTTAAATATTTTGCATTAAGAAATTGTGAATGAATAATGTAACAGTTAAAGGCTAATAAGTTTTATTATGTTTAGTAATGTAGAATAAAGATTGATGTGGTGGTGCACTCAGTAGGCTGAGGCAGGAGGATCACTGTGTGTTCAAGTGAGTATGGTCTACATTATAAGATCTCTCTCTCTCTCTCTCTCTTTGTGTTTTTCTCTGTTTCTCTCTCCTTTCCCTCCCTCCCTCCCTTCCTCCCTCCCTCCCTCCCTCCCTCTCTCTCTCTCTCTCTCTCTCTCTCTCACACACACACACACACACACACACACACACACACACACACACACACGGGGTGGGGGTGGGGAGGAGGCAGAAAGACAGAGACAGGAAAAAAATAAAAGCTACTTAACTTTAATATACAACAAGAAAAATTTAAAAAGACTTGAAATTCTGAGCATGGTGGTACATGCCTTTGATCCCAGTTAGAAGAGACAGAAGGCAGCAGATCTCTGGAAATTCAAGGCCAGTTTGGTCTACACAGTGAGTTGCTGTCTCAAAATAAATAAATAAATAACTGATACCAATGAAGGAGCATTCATGCACTATTTCTTTTATGGACCAATTAGAAAACAAAATATTGAGATGTTGGTGTAACATTGGAGCCCAGACCTCACTGATTAACCAAGATAGACAGAAGCTGAGGCAAAGGAGAAGCCTAGAAATATGAATGTCTCAGCCAGGTGAGACTCTACTGACAATGGCCATTGCCTTGAACATGTATTTTCTGGAAATGCTGAGGTAGAAACGGTTTAGTCTGTTCTAACAGAATGTTTGTCATTCCAGAAACTACGTCTGCTGTTACTCAACGCCTCAGTGCACATGAATGAGTGCTAAAGAAAAGGCTTTTGTGTCTGCTGAAACACCTCTGAACGTTAACTTTTATCTGTAAATGAGAAATGACAATAAGAAATAAGGGGTCAATTTATTTTAAGTAAATTTACCATTAATTATCAATGGGTACAATGTCAGACAATTATAAATCTTGCATTTTGTAGAAAAATTAATGTTATCTTAAAATTACTGGAATTGCTTTACACAATTATTTACAATGAACTCAACCTGCTTTTATAGAAATATAACTAGTTTAAAAGTCTCCCACCATAATAATTCACAGTACCTTATATTTAAGCCACTGCAGTGGCAGCCATATCAGTGAAATCCAGCAGATTCAAGAATTAGGAACAGTACAATCAGAACAGGAACTAGAATCTACCAATAATTCCAAATAAAAGTTTTAGGTTAACATATTAATATTTTCCATTCAGAAATGATGAAACAAAATGATGAGGAAGTATTATTTTCTTATTTCTTTACTACAAAACAAACATGATTTTAAAAATTGATGTTAGGAACCTACGTTACTGAGTTATAACAACTCTAAATGTTTGAGAAATTATTGGTTCCACTGTGAGTCCTTTGCAATGATAATTTTTGCCAGCGATGACATTAAATAGAGATAATGTCTATCATGCCAGAAAATAAGAACATCTTATTAACAGGTAATAAAATCTGAAAGATATTATTAGCTTTATTCACACATTCTTTTACTTGGCGTCTGATTCCTCAGTAGGATCTCAAATATGGAAAACATAAATTCAAAGGAAAAATTTCACTGGGCTAGTCCTCGTGCCTAAGAACAATATGTACTGTTCTATGCCATACTTGTGCTTCTTCCAGCTGAGAGAACTAAATGGTAGAGTATAAGAAATATAGTTGAAATCACAATATAGTACATTTTATTTGATTGATACTGAATATATACTTAAATTTCAAATGTTTGATTTTATAAGAAATAATTTCTTCTGGTAAATAATATGCATAACCGTTTCAAAAAATGTATACAGCTTGCCTACCCCCCCAATTTATATACATAGTAGTCCAGTTAAGACCAGCCCTCTTATAACTTACTGAATATAATGTGCTCTTAATTTATAAATGGGCTACTCTCTCAGTATATAAAATATATAAGCACATATGCTATACATACAGAATAAAAAATATAAACAGGAGAAATGAAAATAAGCAGAAAAAAAAGTGTTCTATCCTGTAAGATACAGACAGAAAGTCATGATAATTAGTGTGATGGTGTAAAACACCTGAAAATTTTCAATTTTGGCAAATGCTGTTCAAAAAATGTCCAAGCTATGAGAACAGCAAATCACTATCTAATAACTCCCTGGATATTTCCATTGAAATATTCAGTGATGTTGTTGTCTTCTAATATGTAGAAAATAAGACATCTGATCTGTTAAAAGCAAACAAGCACAAGGCCACTCATTTTGAAGAAGATGGTAACAACTTCTTCCTCAGACACGTGTAGAGAAGAGGATCAAATCCAGATCCAATAGTATATGAATATACTGGTGGCAGATTTCAATCGTCAGGATACGAATTCACCCTAGACCTTAGACAGAATAGCATAAGATATCATGAAAGTGGAGGGGGCAGCTCCAAAGGTAACTGGCCCTACCTTAACTGTCAATGTTAAACAACTACACTAAATGTTTCTGGAACATTCTTTCTGCTGCATTTTCTCTATTTCAAGCCATAGGTCTACTTGGAGGATCATGCAGCAAGTGGCTTATGAAAAAATTATAACACAGAATTGTCAGATTTCCTTATTACATAAAAAGCTTGCATCCTGGGAATCCATGAGGTGATATTATTTATGGGATACCTAAAGGGAGACAAAAACCATAAAAGTCAATAAGGCATATATGCATTTCAGGGGTTAGAACAATAAAGACTATTCAAATATTTAAGCTACAAACTCCATACTTTCTATATAACAAAATCCATTATTTCTATATAGTACATCATAGTTAAGGAGCAACAAATGTAACTGAGCCAACTCCAAGATAAGCAAATATTAGCACTATGATAACTGTTTGCTAAGGCAAACAATAGCTACTAAAATTGAATCTCAGCAGAGGTCACCAAAAAGAGAGCCTAAAGATGGCGGCCTGAAACCTACTACTTTTGATACTTAATATATCATTTAGCTTAGAGACACATTAGATGTCTCACTTTCTATAGAGTTGGAACTTTTCAAGCTAGTATAGTATCAAAAGAGAAACAAAATACCAACAAAATAAATGAAGGTTTTCAGCTCTTTTTTTTCCTTATCTTTTCTAGGTCATCATCATATAGCAAAAATACTCAGGATAATGAAAATGTGATGGAACATTTTCTAAAACAGTATCTTTGTAAAGTTAAATTAAGTTATCATGGCAATGTTCAGAGTTTTCAGGCAAACAGTTATCAGATATAGAAAGAGAACAAATATTTGCTAATTCTGTTATGTTTTCACAGAGAGAGAGCCTTTAGTATATTAGTATCAATACCGAAATAAGGTATTGTTAGTACCAAAGTGATTAAAAATTTTATCCTGAGTATGCTTGAATATGAAGAATACAGGAAAAGGCAATACAATCTAAGTTTAAATTCTTATGCAAATAGCTGTTTCTTGTTACTTAAAATATAATCTAATGTTCTAGTCATTTAAAAAGTTATTTTATATTAGATATGGCATTAAGTTGATGATGCCAATTTAAAGAAATGCATGTCAGCTTTCTGTAAACAGATGTTCCCTCAACATGAATTAAGTTCAAATTTTATATCTTAAACTGAGGTTGGACATCGCCATATTAAGCACAAGAATTAATATAGCTTTTTCTCTAAATATAAAGCTTGAAAAACAAAAGCTGTTTCACTTTCGTGAAAAGTATGGCAGGAACAAGTATTTAAGTATTTTTTAAACTTTGATGTAAAATTCTGAAGAAAAATTGAAGAATCGTCAGAAATAGAAATCGCTTCCAAAATGGCAATTATGTTTAATTAGTGCTGCTGGTGCTATGCATTTCATAACATGTGAAGCCATTATGTTTATATGAATATTCAGCAGAAACTAATGTGCAGAGAATATTTCCATTTTATTTCAACCTGAATTTATTTAAACGATAATTTAAAAGACTTCATAAAATGTTGTCTTTTCACTAAAAATAAAGTAACTGAGTATCCTTCCCAGTCTGAGAGTTTTTCAGAAAGTCAGCTAACAAGCTCTAGCCAAAATTCATGCAAGGGTGGATACAGAAGACAGACCAAGGACATTTTCAGAAGGCTCATAAAAGTATACATATTTAAAGCTAAGATGGTTAATGTCCAAATTACAGTAACTTTCATCAGTCATTCTGAAATTCCTTTCAGTTAAAAATTAGCATTTGCACTTTTTGCTTTTGCTTATTGCTGCAGCTGATAACAGCATGTAGTCCTTCAAAGAATCATCTGATAACATAGTCCTTAATTCTGTCTCCAGAGATGAATCGATACAACTAATGAGGCCTTCGATTGATACTCTGGGTTTTTAAACATAGGAAGAATGAAAAACACTAAAAGCTTTCTGCTGAGGTATAAATACATACATTCAAGCTACAAGTGGTCTAATTAGACTACAAGTGGTCTAATTTAAAGAGTAACTAACCTGAGATGTACCTTGCTCCGATTAACATTACCATGCTACTCACTATAAAAAAGCCCAAAGGCAGACTACAGAAGATACTAGGGTCACCTGTGGCCATCCAAGTAGAAGGGAATTCCAGTCAAGCAAACCAAAAGAGAGACACATAATTACAATATTTATGTTAAGAATCACATGATAGCAAAACAAGTAATAAAAATAGCATATTCATAAAAGCTAGCAGAGTTATGACTTCAAATCAAAAATATAATCAATATCAAGGCTAATGAAAGTTAATAAACAATACAGATAGCATGCCATAAGTAGCCAAGAACATAACACACATAGCCCAACATCAGCTTTCCACTGGCAGAGCCAAAGAGAGCTTATGGAGAGCTTTTTGGGAGGCTACTGGTTTAGGCTTTCTAGATTCTTCTCCCAATGATAGTTAAATGAGCAATGTCATTCACCCAAGAGTATATTAGAAAGGTTTTATTAATCTACTCTTTTTATATATAATTTTTACTGAATTTGTTCTTTGACAAGTCCATACATGTATAAAGTGCATTTTGATCATTGTAACCTCTAATAATCTAAAAATCTCTATAACCTGTCTGATTTCCCTTTTCCAATTTCAGGTCTGTTTTGTTTTAAACACTAATTTGGTCTTCTGTTTCAAAATAAACTTTGGTGTACAATGAAATAAATCTTGAGTACTGCTGAAACTAAAAGATATAACAAAACTAAATTTTATTAATTACTGGAAAAGATGATTATTTTTGTGACCCAAGTCCTCTTGGGGTCCTTTCTTTTTAAATCTACACATATCCTTCCCTTAAATTTATGTACCCATAGGCTGGAAAAAATGGCTCAGTAGGTTGAAGTGCTTTCTGTGCAAATCTGGCAAGCAGAGTTGGATTTCCAAAAGTCATGTAAAGGTGGAAGGAGAGAAAAAAATAGTTGTCCTTGACGTATACACATATATGTGCCTGAGCAGACACACTCCTCTATACACAATGTATCTAAACTATTTAGCACATTTTGAGTTGTTAAATATTGAACTGGGAGCTTTCTAGCTATACTTCCAGACCCTAGAATATAAGGTAATGCCCAAGCATTATGAAAATACAGCCATTATACAGGGCATCGTTCAAATATGCCAGATAAAGATTATTCTGGGTATATTTCATGCTATGAAGTCTGAAAATAGGGTTTTTTCTATTTTGGAAGAGGATTTTCTTCCTCTCACCATGTATTTCTTTCTCCCTTAGAAATTGGATTTTCAATAAAGAGTCTAATATACTAGTTTCCCTATTCTGTCACTCTTTGTTACTCTTTAAAGTACAGAACAAATTATTTTTATTTCCATATTTGTAGTGACCATATTTTAGTTTGATTTTAGGAAGGAAAATGTCTGGTTCTCTTAAAGAAAGCCATTGGTTGTAACTTAGAATAATTAAATTTTCTGATGTCTTTACAGTGAGTTCTAGTGTGAAAAGATCTAAGGATTGTGGCTAGGGGTGTAGAATGCACAAAGCTTGAATGTTCAATCCTCTAACAACAGAGAAACGGCAGGCAGATTTTCTAGAAGTTCATGGTCATCCCTTTACTATAAAGTGAATTTGAGGCTAATCTGAACTATAAGAGACCCTGTTTCAAAAGGCAGAACAAAAGAAAAAAATAACAAAAATATCTGTGGAGCACCTATCAATTGTGGTGGTACCTGTTTGATGTAACTATTTCCTTTTTAGTGAGATGGTCACATGTGTATGTTGCATAGGTATTAATATACATACACACACACATATATAAGAAATTTAAATTTTATTCATGATAATAATGTAGTGGCATAATATATTTAAAATAATCTGAGCTATTTTCAAAGTGTTTGGTGTGTTGTAAATCAAAAGCCAAGTCATTATAATTGGCTTGCTCTAAAAACCACCAAACTCCTGAGATGGACATGGTGGCTCACACCTATAATCCCAGAATCTGGAAGCTGAGGCAGGAGGATTATGATTCTAAGGCCACGTTGGGCTACATAGTAAGGTACTTTCTCAAGGATTAAAAATAATTTCTGGGTGTGGTGATGCACACCTTTAATCCCATTTAGCACTTGTAGACAGAGGGAGGCAAATCTCTGTGAGTTTAAGGCCAGCCTGGTCTATATATAATTATTATTATTATTATTTAAAATATAAAAATAAAAGCATTATCTCATAAGGTCATCTACAACATTAGAATATTAACATATGTGATTATATAATTCATATTAACTATATAATTATAGTTCATATTTAATATATTTTAAAATGTTTATAGTGTACTAAAAACTTTTATAAACAAAATAATATGTTTGCTTTAACACTGCCACACTCCTTTAGAAAGATATATTATCTTTTCCTTAAATTATGGTAAGATAAAGAGAATAAGTTTCAAGGCACTAATTCTGAGGTCTTTCTGGTTTTCTTAGGTTAAGGTTCTATCGGTATTGCTATTATCCATATACTTACACAGAATATAAATTGCCATTATATAGTTTATATTGTTTAAAGGAAGACATTTAGCAAAACCTTAAATGTTATTCTGAATTAATTGGACAGCTTAGCGATCCCCTAGACCCTACACACCTCCGTATTTTCATATAACTATTAAAATACTTTTAATCACTAGTATAACTTTAAAAAGAATAAAATTAAGAGATGGATCTGGCAGTGCAGACCTTAATACTGGTACGTGGGAGTGTGGCTCAGCAATCACTGAGCTCAAGAACTGGCTGGACTACAGAGAAGTTCAGGGGCATCCTGAGCAATGGAATGAAGCCCTACCTCAAGATAAAAAGTAAAAGGATGGCTAGACATAATGAAACCCATTACTCTGTGAGCTAATTTAAAAAAAAATGAAAAACTATTTAGAAACATGAAAGGAAGATCTGGGATATGGCACTTGCCTAATATGTGTGACCCTAGGTTTAATCTTTAGGATTGAAAAAAATTGAAATTCTCAATGAATGAAAATAAAGAGATGTAAACATTTAAGGTTGGGCATAGTGACATATATCTGTAATTCTAGAAGTGGAGGCAATGAGATCAGAAGCTCAAGCTTCTACACAATAAGTTTATGACCACATAAAACAAGGAGAGGAAAAACAACAACAAAAGAAATTCAATTGTTTGTTTTCTTTTACCATTTCTTCAAGTATTACAAATTCATTGACAATAAGGAACATAAATGGAAAATAATCTACTGCTTTTATGAAAAATCGAAGGTAACATTATATCTTTAAGAGATAGTAAAGAGAAATGTGTATGGAGATATAAAGTGTGGTGGAGGACAAAGGACGCCAGGATGGTTGTATCATTAACAAAAAAATCAGCTAGTCCAAGAGATCATATACCCAATTTCACATTGCAATTATATAGGGGAATAAGCAAAGAAATCAGAGTCCACATTTGTTATAGCGCACACAGTGTGCGAGAAGAGTAGTATTTGTGACTGAGAAAGTAATTGTCAAGGGTCTTAAGGTTGCAGTCATTGCAAAAATAATTTAATCCACCATTTCAGAAAAAGATGGTGCCTAGGATATCCATGAGACTTAACAAACAGATATTTTGAAAAGGAAAGAAAAAAATAAGATCAGTCTCAACCCCCAAAACATATTAAGTTTACTGAGGAGAAAAAAGGGACAATTTTAATTAGGAACATCCAGGACTAAAAACACGATCACAGTGAAGTAGAAATGTCTTGTAAAAGCCACAAGAATTAACAGTGGCTCTATACTCACTGTAGGCTTGGAAGTCATATAATCATTTATAAACTTTTCCCTAATAAAGTGTGCCATCATTCTATGTCATATCTTGAGTTTCTGTAAGGGCTATAATACTGTGTCATCAAATGCAGTCTACAGATATCTAAATTACTAAAGCTGAATACTTTCCTGCCTAAATGATTTGAAGACTAAAATTGCTCTTTATTTTCTGCTAACAGCATTTCTCAATTATAAAACTTCCAACTTACTATATATAGTTTACTTCCTCCTGTCTGGTTTCATTTACATTGCATCATGGCTTACTTCGCCTGAATGCTTTTTGTTAGTGTCTGAAACCAGATTTGGAAGTTAATATCCCTCTCAGTTGCTTCTAGTGATAAAGAAAGCCTCCCAAAAAGGTAGAAATGATCAGGGAGAGGGAAAATGAGCCTAGTTGATTTTTTTTCATTAAGAAAGGAACCAGAAATAATAATTTTTACTTTTGGAAAATTCAGTTATTCATTGACATGCCAGAAATAAATCAACAAGGAATGATATGGCAGGCTAGAGTGAAGGGACACTTATTAGCCTACAATTTCCATTTTGTGTTTTAGAAGTGTTTTCAAAACATGCAAAACTTTAGATATAGAGTAATCCTTTTCTTTAAAGCAGCCATACACTTAAATAAACTAACACACTAAGAAAAAATGTCCATTATAAAATAAAAAGTTTCAATAATGGCTAATAAAAGCAATTTACCACTTTCTGGAGACTGGGTTGTAACCCAGCCAATTGACTTCATCACAGCTTTCTTCCATGTGGAGTAACGGATTTCACTTTCTAGAATTAAAATGAGGAAAAAACCCTGTATGAGATGAAGTTTGCTGAGGTGGTCAAAGTACACTTGTGACTGACAACTTGGCATTCCTAACAAATCATTGCACACCCTGACCCCAGGTGCAGAGTGCAGAGTACACAGCTGGTAGGGACTGGCAGTGAGGGGAGGAGATCCATAGAACCTGGAGGAAAGTTTTATAAAGGCTAGGGGAGACTGGGAGACAGGCTCTCTGCTATGAAGGCAGGCCTATTCACAAGAAATGGTGGAGGAAAATCCTATTTGATTCGTTTTCTCTTCTTTTTGGGCGGTGGCGGTGGCATGGGGAGAGGTGAAGGAAAAACCAGAAATAATTTTGGTCCAGTTGAAGGTAATAGCAAATACTGATTGCTCACAAGATTCAAATCTTAACTGCCTCATCACCAACATCTTACAGGAGGGATTTTTATGGTCAAAATCTATAATTTAAAAATACACAAAAATGAACAATGATGCTGCCCCATTATAGATGCAGAATCCTGCATAGGACTACTTGCTTTTTTTTTTTTTTTTAATGCTGAGACAGTGTTTCACTGTGTAGCTCTGGTTGGCCTAGAACTTGCTATGTAGATAGGGCTGGCCTCCAACTCACAAGAAATCTGTCTGCCTGTTTCCCGAGTACTAGGATTAAAGGTGAGTGGACACCTTGTCTGACTTTTCCTTCTCACTTAAGACAAACAAATGCAGAGGAACTTTAATTTGGAACATGGCTGCTCTGGCAGGAGACCACATCTAAAGACCTTCTAGGTCTGTGTGATCTAGCTGGAATACAAATACACCTTTAATCCCAGGAGACAGAGGCAAGCCGATCTCCAAATTCAAGGACAGGCTGGTATAGAACAAATTACAGGTAAAGAAAAGCTTAGGTCCAGGCATGGTGGTACACGCTTTTAATCCCAGCACTCAGGAGACAAAGGCATACAGATTTCTGAGTTCTAGTCAGTTCTCTTCAGGCAGTTTGGTTGAGTCAGTGAGTTGAGAGGCAGTGGAGTTCATGGTGCTTCAGTTCGTGGAATTCAGAGGCAGTTTTAACTGGGAGAGTTTTACAGAGAGGGTGAAGAGAGAACCAGCTAGACACAGGTGAAGACAGAATGAACCAGAGAATGAGAAGGAGCTCGAAGATTAGAACAGATTAGTAGAGTTAATTTGAGGCCAAGCAGAGCTATTCAGTGAGAAACTGAGAGAAGCCAGGTTGAATCAGTCAGTTTGGAGAGGGGTTTGAGCCAGAATAGCTGAGTTGAAACAACCAGCCAGAGTTCAGAAAGAGCTAAAAAGGGTGAGCTTGTTCAGCAGTAAGTCTCAGAGGCTGAAAACATTCTAGGCCTAGATTAGATTGTACAGAGGCTAGAAGCTTCCAGGACTAGGTCTAGGTTAGCAGACAGAGGTAGTAAACCTCCAAGATGACAACTGCATCAGGCAAATAAGTTACTTTTACAAACAAACAAACACTTTAGGCTGACAAGCTATAGTTGAGAAAGTGGGAATGTTATTCTTCAAAACATTATAAATGAGACCCATTTCCCTCATTCATTCTTGCTTAGCAAAACCCCAATATACTTAGCAGCCAAATTATTTTGCTCTATAACTTATAAACAAATCAAAGGGTAAAAATTTCCTCACGTGGGGGCCATTTTCACTGTATTCCATTAAAAGTTTTATTCTTTAACTATACCTTCAGCATTGATCTGAGGTTCAAACCGCTCCATTGTGACAGCTGACAAATCCTCAGGTTCGAGACTCCAAACACCAACCCCCTCTGCTGCCCCCGCTGCCATGGCAGCTCCTAGGGCAGTTGTTTCAGGCATGGAGGGTTTCACTGAGAGGAGAGAACTATGTCAACAAGTTTGTAGTTATATATGCCTGAAGGATCAGTTCTCCCCAAGCCAACATTATTACTTCTGGGTTTAAAGGGAGTGAAGGGTCACTAACCTACTGGAATATATAGAATGTCTGCTTGTAGCTGCATAAGAATTTTATTGCTGGTCATTCCTCCATCTACCTGCAAATGACTGAGTGGAATTCCACAGTCGCGGTTCATGGCATCCAAAATCTTAAATAAATCAATGCAATTAGCATCATCAAACTACGTCACAGTAACATGTCTCAAAATAACAACCCTTCATATGCAATGCTGGATGTATTTCTCAAAGCCTGAAGAATGCTGTCGAGACATCTTACTCTGCTCTTCGAAGCCCTCCTTCATTTGCTTGCAATCAACTTTTTCTGGATTCATACTTCTGTACTCACCCTGCTAGTCAGCAAGCTAAGAAAGTCTATTTTGCATTTTTATTTCGTGTCTTGATGCCTACATTTGTGCTCTTTCCTCTGCCCAATGTGTATTACTGCACTAACCAGTCTTCTCTCCAATATAAAATAAAACCTCCAGTGGTTGGTGATAAAGGTGCTTATAAAATGATAGTTGGCTGCGGAGAGAGGGCACACTTGAATTTAGAGTAGTGTTTATGCCAGCTACATTTTTCAGTTGGGAACACTTTAGGTTTTTGATAACTTGCAGGCATAAACATATACTTAATATTTAATTTAAGAGTGACAAAAATGGATCAAGCACAAGAAAAATTGGCCTATATGCATTACCTCTCGGGTTTGGAAACAAACGGCTTCTAATGCAGCAAAAGCGATATGACATTTATTGGTGAACTGAGTGAGTCCACAGATGATCCTAAAAATACACACAGAGATTTTCAGACTAGAATGGTACAGACCACTGATTTTTTTTTTTTTTTTTTTTTTGCCTCCCCAACCTTTGACTCTTACAGTCTTTTTGTCCTCTCTCTTGTGATGGTCCCTCACCCTTTGAAGAGGGGATGTAAATAGCCCATTTAAAACTGAGCACTTAACTGACATTTATTTTCTATACTTTGGCTAATTGTGAGCCTCTGTTATATTAACTACCTCTTCTCTGATGAAGACTGAGAGCTGCACTAATCTATGGCTATAGAGAGCCTATGTAAATGAGTGCCCTGTCACTGAGCCACATCCCACCCCTGGCACTAAGCCATTGATCTTATGTCCCAAAGATATAGTGAATTCAAAGCTGGGCATGGTGGCATATGCCTTGATCCCAGTACTTAGGGAGGCAGAGGCAGGCAGACCTCTGTGAGTTAGAGGCCAGCCTGATCTACAATGGAGTCCAGGAAAGCCAAGGCTACACAGAGAAACCCTATCTGGAAAGCCAATCAACCAACCAGCCCAAAAAAAAAAAAGAGTAAATTCAATGTAGGCAGGAAAAGAAAACAGGATATATTCATTGAGTAGTTCAGAATGTCCTTATAGTCTTTATCCCTATATCCATGGGTGGAAGTACTTGTGATCTAACAGAATCAAATCACATTCATTTAGATGATAGTACTTTGATCTACAATGTGCAGATAAAAACAGACAGAAAATGATTAATTAGTTCTTAACTAATTTATTAAATAACCAAGACCCCCCCCCCAACATACACAATATTGTCAATGCTATTCATCTTTCATTACTGTTCTTAATTTTTATTAGCATATTAGTTAACCTAATGAGATTCATTGTGGCATTTCATACATCTATATAATGCTTTTGAGCATATTCAACCCATTACTCTTTTACTCCCAATAATCCCTTTCTCTTCCTACGTAGCCTCTCTTCTACGTTAATGTCTTCTATCATCATTTACTTTTCAATTAATACATACTATTCATATATATATATTAACAAAGTGCTGTGTGATGTTTGGAAATATGTATATAATGTGTCATGAGGCAGGTCTGTCACCTCATTCATTTTGATAAGATATATTTGAAATAGGAACATTCCATGTCCTCATTTCTAGCTGTTTTAAAACACGTAGTAAATTACTTGTAACTATAGAATATACTTACCCTCTTGCACTGGGCTCCCAATAAGGGGCATATAACCCTGAAAATGCTGGAACAAAGTAGCAGCCATAAGAAGTACCTACTTCTTTAGCAAGTTTTTCTAGTAATGAAAAGGAGAAAGAAAGGCAAAAAAAAAAAAAAAAAAAAAAAAAAAAAAAAAATCAAACCAAGATCTTACTTTGTTAAATAAACATATATACTTTCAAATTTAGATCAGCAGTTTTGATTTGTGGTTCATTAGTAGCAAAGTATTACTAATTACAGTAGAAGGCTAATGGTAACAAGAAAATTTCCCCTACATCGAATGCCCCCACACACTAACCTTAGCTGACCAAACAGCGGACCTGGATTCATTTCCTTTAGGGATCTTGGTTCATTTGCATATCAATGTTTGCAGTATATGTATATATTGTGAGAGTGTGCATGCATGTAAAGGCCAGAGGTTAACCTTGGGAGGGGTGTTTCTCTGGACATCCCCGTCTTGTTCATTAAGACAATGTCTCTCAGTGGCCCATAAGGGCTAGACCAATGTGCTGTCCAGCCCCAAGGATCCACTTGTCTGTGACTTCCTAGCCTGGGATTAGATGTGGAAGCCACACCTAATCCAATTTTTATGTAGATTCTGGGGGCCAAACTCAGATCTTTGTACTTGCACTGCATACAGCCACCGAATGATCTTCCCAGCACTATTTCCATGATTTTTAAGTTTCTTGACTAGAAGATAAGGTGGCTTCTCCTCTGTGCCTAACCAGAAATGCATTTCTCAAAGGCTTACCTTCAGGCAAAGTTAAACAAGTAAATATCTGAATTCAAACTAATTACCCATAGACTGGATATAGCCATATTAATACTTAATTTATAGGTACCAGAGTTTTAATGCTCACTCTAATCGAGAAATTAAAGCTCTTTTTCATCAGATAAATTGTTAACTACGCTGCTTTACCTGCAGACTCAGGCACTCACTGGTGTTCAGTTTTACACATGGGTAATTTTTATGCCCTCTCTTACAAGTTTATTAATAACTACCACAAATTATGTCCATTTATTATGTAATGAATCTTCATGAAACAGTCTTTTCTGGACAAATCAAATTTACAGAAAGGGTGCGCATAATTCATAGAGCAAGTTAGTAACAAGTAAATACTGACAGATTGCAGGGACAAAATATTAACTTTTTATTCTTTAGAGGTTTTTTCTTTTGAAACTGAGCCTCACTATGTAACTGTGGCTAGTCTGGAACTTGCTATGTAGACTAGGCTGGCCTGGAATTCACATAGACTCTACCTCTGCTTTCTGAGTATTGGAATTAAAGGCACACACCATAATGCCTGGCTTTCTTTAGACATTTTACCTCTTTACTAAGACACACTTACCAATTTCCTCTGAGGACTTAATAATTCCAAGGTTGTCTCTTAGCCAGCGGATTACAGCACCAGCTATAGCTACAGAACCCTATGGGGAGGAAAGGAATCAAAGATAGAATATATGTTGCCACTAGAGGGTATTCTCTATGGATGATACTTTGAAGTAGAAATCATTCGAACAATTCAATTTGGGGATCCCTAAAAATATGAAAAACTATGACTTGTAATACAAACAATTTTACCTAGACCATAGGATAGGGAAAGAAGTGAGGCGCAGCACACCCTTGAACCTATCCCAATAGATGACCATTCCATCTCTTGAGCAGTTTGAACTTTGTATAATTTGGTGAGCTTCTTAGGCATAGTGTCACCTATTGAAAAAAATCTTACACCATCCACAAAGCCACTGCAATGAGCCACACTAAAATTTAAGTATATTTTATAGAAAACATCAAACAAAAATCTAGCAAAGACACAAGTGATTATTCTTTGAAGTCAATCATGTGTCACAGGATTAGGGACTGGATTAGATTTGAGTATTTCCCCACACCCAGCCAGTCTCCAGGTGATTTAGAAGAGAGAAAGACGGGTGAAAACACAAAATTTTAGCCATATTTGAGTCCATGCTTTATTACTTAATTGCTATATGACCTCAGATAAATTATATATGCTTTCTGAGCTCCAATTTTAACCTACAGAATGATAGGTACTATTACAATACTTATCTAAACAAACTACCCTCTTATTATGAGACCACATGTCAAGGTTCTTACTAAACACAATAACCACTAGCTTCATTAATCTTTAATGGCAGTAGCATATACTATGATTACATGTATATGGAATGTCTGAGATCAGTAAATCCATAAAGAGAGGAAATAGATTAATGGCTACTTAGGTCTGAATGGGTCAGGGAGAGATGGCATAGGGTAGAGCTATGCCATGTAAGTGGGGTTTTTCTTTAGGGTTATGAAACATTCTGAAGTTGTGCTGTTGTTTGCAAAAATCTATGACTATACTAGAAACCACAGATTTGTAGACATGACAAAGGTAAATTTGGGGCTAGAATCGTACTTGGTAGAGTATTTTCCTAGCACATACAAAGCCCTAGTTCCTATTCCCAGCACCACAAAAAAAGAAAAAATGCAAAAAAAAATTAAAAAGAAGTTTTGGTGTATGAACTATAAACTGAACTATAATTGTTCAACAAGGCAATTATAAAAATATACTAGGCTGCCAGGTGCAGTGGCGCATGCCTGTAATCCCAGCACTTTGGAGGCAGAGGCAGGTAGATCTCTGTGAGGCCAAGGCCAGCCTGGTTTACAAAGTGAGTCTCGGATAGCCAGGGGAGTTACACAGAGAAACCCTGTCTCAAAATAACACACACACACACACACACACACACACACACACACACACACACGACCAAGGGTTTATCTGGCATGTTTAAGGTCCTGGGTTCAATTCCAAATCCTATAAAAATATAAACAACCAAACAGATCCTAAAGGCACAAAATGTATCAAAAACAATAATTAAGAATTCTAGTTTATTGCTCTGAAATTTCATTAATAAAATTACTTCTATTGAGTCATTCTACACCAAATAACAGATGATATTAAGTGTAGAAACTTGTTGAATTGAATGAATTTCAAATTGCCTTATGGGTAATCATGTTGCACATCTATAATTCTAGCATTTTAGAGATGGGGGGGAGAAGGATCAGGAGTTCAAGGTCATCCTGGGCCATGTAGTGAGTTAGAGGCCAGTTTGAGCTACATGAGATCCTTCCTTAAATTTAAAAACAAAATAACAACAAATAAGGGCTGGAGATATAGCTCAGAAATTGGGTACCGGCTGTTATGCCAGAGCACCCAGGTCGAAGACCCAGGAACCAGATGGCAGCTTGCAACCATCTGAACGCTAGTCCCAAGTGACCCAGCACCCTCTTCTGACCTCCTTGGGCACTGCAGACAGGTATGCAGGCAGAATAATCATAGCCATAAAATAAAAATAAAGTTTAAAAAAGTAAAACAAATCAACCATACACATTATACCATTTTGCTGTCATTTGCCAAAATGCAAGTGAATCTGAGAATATACTGATATATTCTACCAGTTTCTATAAGAAGTCACTGTTGGCTGGGCAGTGGTGGTGCACGCCTTTGATCTCAGGACTTGGGAGGCAGAGGCAGGTGGATCTCTGTGAATTCAAGGCCAGCTTGGTCCACAGAGTGAGTGAGTCCAGGACAGCCAAGGCTACATACAGAAACCCTGTCTTGAAAAACCAAATAAATAAATAAATAAATAATAAAGGAAGGGGAAAAATACTGCTTTTCCTTACACAGTAATTTTATATGCAGAATTATTCAGTAGTGGAATAAATAAAAATAAAATAAAATAGGTAAATTTAAAGTATATTTAATATAATACATTAATGTAATTATAAATATGTAATAAATATTAAAATCACTAAATTACTTTTATAGTATGAGCTTAAAATATATATTTAAAATATACTTCAAATTATTGTTGTTACATTATTATTATTATTATTATTATTATTATTATTATTGTTGTTGTTATTATGTATTCATACAGCCATGCTACAGTGTGAGTGTGGATTCAGAGGACCACTTTCCGGAGTTATGAGATGGCTCAGCAGGTAAAGGAGCTTGCCAGCGAGCCTGATAAGCACATGGCAGGAGGAGGGAATTGACTCTTCAAATCCCTACTCTGCTAGGGAGTGGCGGCACACACCTTTAATCCCAGCACTCAGGAGACAAGAGTGGGCAAATCTCTGAGTTGAAGTCCATCCTGGCTTATAGCCCAGGACAACCAGGGCTACACAGAACAACCCTGTTTCAAAAAGCCAAGGGGGGAAACAGCTCTCCTCTGATCTCTACATGTAATGCCATAAATCTCCTAAATAATAAATAAACAAATGTATTAAAATATAAAAGGAAGCAGCTGTGTGTGGTGGCACAAGCTTCTGATCCCAGTACTCGGGAGGGTGAAAGCTATACAATCATCCCCTCTCAGCTCCATCGTGAGTTTGAAGCTAACTTGGAGTACATGAGATTTTGTTGAAAAACAAACAATAGCAACAACGAACAGCAAAAAAGCAATTAAAGTGAAAGGGTAACATGGTTTTAGCAGAAGGAAAACCAAAGTTTTGGCTACAAGGTGACAACTACAGAGCATTATTTCAATTCAAGCAAAATGCTTTAAAGATTACAAAGTCACAGGGCCCATGAGATGACTCAGTATGTAAAGGCAGTGATTGGCCACCAAGCCTGCCTGAGCCAGCCCCCAGAATCCAGAGACTGAAGAAGACTGACTCCTCAAGTCTGTCCTCTGACTTCCATACCTATACTGTGGCATGTATGCTTAGAGCCACTCAATAAATAAAGACTTGGTTTTCAGGAGATATGGACTGTTTTCTTCTAATTGAAGAAACACAGTGAATAAACAACAATGAAAAGTAGCTAAAATGGGTATGTGAAACAAGGATAGAAGTTTGGTATATGGATAGAATATAAAGTATGATTTAGACTTTAAAGAATTTAGTAAAAATGTGATAATCCTCCTAATAGAAAAGAAAAAGCATGTAGGGATTGGAGCCGTGGTTGGTGGGTTAAGAGCATGTGCTGCTCTTCCAGGACCCATGTTCAGTTTCCAGCACCCACATCAGGTGGCTCACAACTACCTGTAATTCCAGTTCCAAGTGATCTAACCCCTATTCTGGCCTCTTTGAGCACGTCCAGCCACTCACACAGACATAAATAAAAGTAAATACATTCCTTAACGTGAATTTTAAAAAGACATGTGAGTTCAGAAGCAGTAAACAAAATACAGTATAACGCTCTGAAGCTGGACAGGAAAAGAACACAGAAGAAACCAAAATTGTCTACTCATCAAATTAGCACATATTGCATCCTAAATGCAAAGGTTCATTCATTGGTAAAGGTACATATAAGCATCTAAACATCAACAGGTGCACTTAAGAAAGCATCAGTAGAAAATGAGAGGGTATCTTAAAAGTCAAATGATTATAGAACCTGGTGCATGTATTATTTAAAAACTAACCGTGTGCCCACTCTGTGTATCTATTTCTGTCTTTCTGTCTTTGTCTCTCTCTGTGATTGGGGTGTATCCTCAATTTTTTTATTTTTTATTTGTGTGTGTGTGTGTGTGTGTGTGTGTGTGTGTGTGTGTGTGTGTGTGTGTGTGTGTGTAAAGACTCTTGCCGAGGTGTGGGACTCACCAGTTACACCAGGCTGGGTTTGCTGGCCAGTGAGCCCTACAACTCCACTTTTCTCTGCCAAGTATAAATCACAATGCTCAATTGTTTTTCACGTGGGTTCTAAGGATCAAACTCAGGTCCTCATGCTTATACAGAAAGCACCTTTAAGACTGATACCCTTCTCCCCACAAAATGTACATTACAAAAGTCCATAAAAGGTTTATTTGTGGCATATATTCAGTCTTATTGACATAGCTTTCATAATTCCTAATGTTCATACTATTTTATGATTCCTTGCTACAATAGAACCAATGACTTGCTTCTAATCAAAGGTGGCAGCGTTATGCAAAGATTGTGAGTATGTGACAGCAGACCAATGCTCTTGTCTGCTGGGCACTCCCTTTCTCCTTTATTCTTTGAGGATACTGAGGGCCATGTTGAGAAGCCATAGTCAGCAAGGAGCTATACATGGCCTCCAGAAGCATCTAGTAGTTTCCAGATGACAGCTAGAAAGAAATTGAGTCCCTTTGTATGAGAAGGAACTAGATTCTGCCAAAAGCTTTTATTGGGCTGAAAGCAGATGGAATGCCAGATAAGCCCATGGCCTCAGCCTACACCTAACTATAGCCTTTTGAGATGCCAACTAGAGTACCCAGCACTGAGAGGTGACAAATGAGCAATATTTTAAGTCATTCAACCTTGTGCTAATATTATTTTATTTCAAATAACTGGCTACTACAGAAGCTCCCACCTAAACTTGCACAAGTATAAAAAAAAAAACCTCTAAAAATAGTAACATGGTAATCATAAATCACACCAATGTAGAGGTGGGTCAAGGGACAATTGAAGATACTGGCAGAATATAGACAAGCCTCTAATGCTTATACTTAAAAGGAGAAAAATACAGCTTAACATAGGATTTAGTATTGTCTATACTCTTTTAACACGCATTTAGGATAAAGGGGTGGACAAAACAAACAGTAGTTTGGCCTCTGAAAGCCTATGATGGTGGTCAGCAAGTACTCTCATAAGCTGTCCTCTAAACACACACACACACACACACACACACACACACACACACACACACACACACACACACAAAATTATTTTTTAAATTTTTTTCTTGTTGAGTATTTTTTAAAATTTTTTATTAATTTGTTCTTGTTACATCTCAATTGTAATCTCATCCCTTGTACCCTCCCATTCTTCCCTCCCTCCCATTTTCCCCTTATTCCCCTCCCCTATGACTGTACCTGAGGGGGGGACTTCCTCCCCCTTTACATGCTCATAGGGTATCAAGTCTCTTCTTGGTAACCTGATATCCTTCCTCTGAGTGCCACCAGGTCTCCCCCTCCAGGGGACATGATCAAATATGAGGCACCAAAGTTACACACACACACATTTTAAAAAGGCCTATGTCCTAATAAGAAAATACAGAACGTGCAAGTCTCAAGCCCTAACTTGGGTCAAGTTCATGACCATATTACAGGCCCCCAAAAGGAGGTTTGTTTTATGAACCAATACTTAGAAAAAGAAGCGGAACAAGGAAAAGGAAAACATGGCTTCAGGAAGTTAGTGTCCTCTGACTGATGACAGAGGGAAGACAGACCACATAACTGCCCTACTTTGTTTTAGTTTCTTCCATCCTGGAGAAACACTTTCCAAACAGAACTGGCAGGACAAATTAAAATAGCTTATATGAGACTACAGTTTCAGAATAACATGACGATCATGTGCCCAAGCTGCTTTTCACATAAGATGAAGTGAGAACTCGGAGATTTAAAAATATTAAGCCTAGAATCACCTGCCCACAGCCTGAGAGAAAAAGAAAAAAAAATTCCCTCGGCAATGAAGATGCTTACATAAATGTAGTCAGTCTTCACTTTTAAAATGTTTGTTTTAAGTACAGAGGATAAGAGAGGAAATAAATAGGGAAATACACACTGACTTAAGTCCAAAGTTACATTCAAGTAGACAAAACTGGAAATGTGCAGTATAGTTAGAATGCAGCTGCAGGAATGATGGCTTCTGATTTCTTTCTCTGTGTCAAGACATAAGAGTGGCTGCCAGAAACTGCTTCCTCTAGAGGAAATGCATCCAAAATGCTTTGTGCAAGACAGGGAATACAATCAGGCTCAATGCATGAAACCAGAGGTTTAGGTCGAGCTCTGTTTGTGTAGGGGTGTAGAAAAATAAGCACCTGTTAACTTACTAAGTAAGGCTATGGCATAATGGAAGAAGAGACTAGTAATAAAAAATATTAAATTCATGAAGAAATCCATAGTTAAAATTTCAGCCACAAAACTTACCATTTGGAATAGAATTCATTTTCAGTCTGACAAAGACCATAAAAGTAAGTGCTAAAAAATCTGAGGAGATAAATTAGGGCATGACTTCCAATAGAAACAACCACCACAACAAATCCAGATATGGTGTCACACCTTATAATCCATGGATTTAGGAGGCTTAAGTGGGAAGCTGCCAAGTTTGAGTCCAGCTGGGAATACACAGTGAGGCCCTTTCTCAAACAAACATGAAACTATGAATCAAGGGAAAAAAGAAACAAAATGAGCTAGATATGAAAAACAAACAACAATTAACTAAAAATATTAAATGAAATAAAAGGGATAAAGTCTAGAGCACACAGATATGAATACATTAGTGACCTGCTGCATTGCTGTTGGCTAGAACTCACTACCCTCCTGTGACAAAGTGTCACCAATATGTACTCAGAGACAACACACGCAATCTATGGCCTAGAGATTGGGGAATGGGAAGACACAAGTGAGGGGATAACAATCGGATAGACGCTGAATAAATTATAAGAAAAAAGAAAAAGTATGAACATACATGTGTATATGTGTGTATCATACATATGTGTGTGTATCAGAAGTCATATATAAAAATTTTATAGCTCCACTTTTTATAATATGCAGACACCAACGCCAATTCATATACAATGTATAAAAATGTATATACTATGCTGAAGCAATGAGAAAAAGTAAAGAATAAGCTATCACAAAAGATATGGGTAAATTTCATAAGGATAATGCTGAGTGAAAGAGGCCAGACCAAAGAATGCAGGACTCAGATTCAAATGCACATGCTCAAGTGCTTTTATTTTCCCCACCTATTCTAACATCTAAGCTATCACCATCATGTGTTTAAGAGTACAGATCTAGAACTATAAAGTTACAGTCTGTAACTTTTAAATAAACTCAAATACACAATCCATTACAGTCTTAGAACTATAAATAAAAATAGGAAATGATTATGCTAAAAATTAGGACACTGTTCACCTCAGAGAACAGGGAAGCAACTGACTATGGGTACCATAAAGGGGCTCCTGGTGGTTGGTAGTATTCTGCTACATGACCTGAGCAGTGATTAATTACATCATATTCTCTTTGTAATTACTTGATTAGATATATATGGTATACTTGATTCGATGTTCATATTTTATTATTTAAAGCAATTTTTATATTTAAATCTATTTTATCATATTCTTTCTCTCTCTAAAACCATATTTTTTGAGATCTATTTTTTATGTGTATCAGTGTTTGACCTGCCTACTGTACTCTTGGAGGCCAGAGGAAGATGTCAGATTCCCTGGGACTGGAGTTACAGAAGGGGTAAGACCTACCATGTGGGTGATGGAAATACTGGATGCTCTGAAAAAAATGCTCTTAACTGCTAAGCCATCTCTTCACCCCTAATTCATTTTTCTTCAGGTGTCTAATTTATTGTTGTTATTATTATTGTTGTTGTTATTATTTTGGATTTTCAAAGATTTCTCTGTGTGTGTGTAGCTTTGGCTGCCCTAGACTTGCTTTGTAGACCAGGCTGGTCTTGAACTCACAGTGATCTGCCTGCCTTTGCCTCACTAAGTGCTAGGATTAAAGGTGTGTGCCACCATACCTAACTTCTTACAGTGTCCTAAACACTTCACAATGCAAAACAGCAAATGGATTGTGTATTTAAGCTTATTTTAAAGAAAGAATTTGGAAATAGATGGTAGATACTGAGTCATTCACCAGGGATGCAGCACAGAAAAACAAAGAGATTAATATATATAAAGAAGGGCAGTTGAAGAGACATGAAGGATGGGTTCAAAGGTTCCAACATGCATCCAATAGCAAGTCCAGAAGAAGATGCAAATAATGGTAGGCATAATATCTGAAGAGATAACTGCTGAGCATTTTCCAGATCTGATGACAGACTGGGATCCAAGTACCTAACAGGACAAATAAAATTAAATCCAAACCTAGATACAGCACAGCAAAACTAGAGAACACCAATGATAAAGAGATAGTGTTAGATACTCTCAGGCAATAAAAGAAATTATGTGCAAAGGAACTACATTTAAACTGCCAGCAGAGGTCTCATTAGCACCAAAGGCTAGCTGTGGAGTTCCAGCACTCAGCAGGCACAAGAAGAAAGCTTTCTCTGGCCAGTCTGAGTTGCATAGCAAGACCATGTCTCAAACAATGAAAAATACCATAAGGGATGTGGGAAAAAATGCTACTCTAGAAATATGTACTTATCCCAAATGAGGACAAAATAAATTTAAAGCCTACATTCTTCCTAAAAGACTTACAAAAGGATGACCCATCATCAAGAACAACAGCAACAAATGAGAATGGGGATATAAAAGGTATGGGACCAAAGAAAAGATACTGGGGGTGGGGATGGTGGCAAATACACATAATGCTAGCATCCGGCAGGCTGAGACAAGTACACTGAAGGCCAGGTTGGGATACACAGCAAGAGTAAGCCTCAAATCAGTGATACTGGATACAGGAATGTATACAATGAGTCAATCGGTATTACATACTCGCCACTGCAAGGAAAAGAATCAATATTGTTAAAGGAAAAAGGGGAAATGAAAGCTTTCAACAACAGAATTGAACATGGCTGGCGAGTCTCTTGAAATAAGGTATTTTGGGGCCTCGTCATAGTTGGGAGATAAAAATATTAAACATATACTCTTTTAGAAAACTATTTAGTTAAATAATAATTTTTACATGTAAAAGAAAAGAATCACTAAACTGAAATAAAAAATAATCCAATCTGTGCTATGCTCAACTCAACAGGAGAATGAAGGAAGGCTCAAAGAACTGGCCATGGAAGCTCACATCTATGAGGCGGGAGGGCATTCCAGGCTGTACAGGGACATCCTATCCCAGGAATCAAAAACAAAAAAGGGGGCAGGGAATTAAAACGGTGAAGACAGGAAGCTACAGTTTCAGTGTATACATCTACCAAGTTTTCTCAATCTAGCATTATTCCTCTTTTTTAGTTTGTTTAGATTTCTTAAAATGTTTTAACTGAACAAAAAAGTTTAAGAACAGATAGAAAGGGAGTGGCAATCCTATTTCCTAATATTTAACAATTTGGTTTTTATGGAGGGTTTGTGTACTCATTGTGGCAAATGAAAAGTATTTTAGACAATAGCAGAATAGCCCTGGATAACTATCTTGAAAATAGAGAAATAAAGCCCTGGATTAGATTAATCGAAATGTTTTGTACTAATACACAATGGAACAGGCTTGGTTTGAGAAAGGATATTTTGGCATATGCTCTAAGAACCAACAGTATAAAGAAGGTATTAGACTAAAATAACTTCTTGGGCCAGATTAGCAGAAGAATGCTTATGGTGAGAGAGGCCCAAATCACACTGTTGAGTACATGCTAGATTACCTGGAGACATCATTTTCTCTCTAGAAAGACTGGTGATTTGAAATGGGAGCTTAGAACTATCAAGCATATGAGTGATGCCTGGGCATCCGGGCAGTTTCAACTGGATGAGGAAGACGCAGACAAACTGAAAGCTGCCTCCTAGCAGTTGGAGACATAAGAGATGACCTAGACCCGTTGCTGGGTGTGGTGGCACATGCGTATAATCCCATCATTCAGGAAGTAAAGGCAGGAGGAGCACAAGTTACTCATCCTTTGCTACATAGCAACGTTGAGGCCTGCTTGAGGCACACAAGACACTGCCTCAAATTAAAAACAAATTTACAAACAAACAAAAACCTACTTGTAATTCTTTCTTGAAAGACAAGCTGGGAGGGAGGCTATTATTGACAAGGAGATGAGAGAAAGATTTCATACTGAATGAGAAGACAGCATGACCCCTCCCCTTTTGAGGCCTTTTCTAATCTAAAGTTAACTAACATTCTGTCTCTCATGGAAGGCAAAACAAAGCATATTAATACTGCCAAGCTGCTGCTACAATTCAAGTAACTCCCAAAACATCTCTTTTTTTAATGTGAGCAATGCTATCCTGAACATTCTTCAAAGTGGAGAATAAAGGAGAAAAGGGGCTCATGGGATTTTTAAATTCTGAGAAGTGGTAAGATATGTTTAATATACAGCTGCCTTTGTGTAAGAAGGGGTTGAGAGTGCTGTGGATATAGTTCAGTCATAGGGCCCTTGCCAAGCAAGGTCAAAATCCTTGGCTCAACTATCAGTGCTATGAAGAAGGGGCCACAGTTTGGGAAGAGAGATTACAGTGTTTACGGGGAGAGGTAGAAAAGCTGAACCAATGTTCATCACGCTGTGGACCTAACAGCCGAGAAAATGTCTTAATTATGACTAGAAGCCTAAGCCCTTGATTAAATTATCATCAAGCATTCTAAGAAATGAGTCCCAATAAGTTACCAAGTAGTCCTTCCATAGTGAATTATACAGGGCGAGGGACATAGCTCAATGGTAGATATCTCCTAGAGCACACGAGGCCCTGGAGCCAATCTCTAATAGCACATGTAAAAAGATCTAAAACGGACTGTATAGACATGATCTCAAGACAGGTGTCTGATTTTACAAGCAAAATATTGCCTCTGTGACTTTAAACCAATGTTTGGTTCTTTATTTATTTTTGTGATGCTGGAGCCTGAATCTAGGATTCAGCTGGAGCCTTGAGGATGTCAGGTAAACAACTCTATCACCGGGCTCTGCGTCAACACCTTCAATGTCTCTTGTAGAGACCTATCATATCCTACAGATTTTGACCAACATTGTTCTAGTACAATTTGCAAATTTGTTGGAAACATGTTTCCCTGGATGAATGGGACAAGTCACCTCTCTTTGTTTCCCGCATCTCTATGTAACACAAGACTAATGGAGACACAAGTGAAGGGAGTAGCTCTGGCTTTCTGTGCCCAGTGATTTACTACGGACCACTGGGGCATTTTAGTTACTAAATTTTTAAGTTGATAGAAGCACTAGAGTCAGCAATCCAATCATTAAACTTTAAGGATATAAAATTTTAGATTGCATAGAAAGTAAATAATATCCTTAAGGTGACAAAATCAGTTGGTACCAACAACGAAAGAGATGGGATGGAGCCTTAACCCCCAGTTTAGTCCAAGGTTCTTTTTACCCAATCAAAGGCCAAAATCGTGGAAATCTGGCATCCTACATTTTAAAATGTGTGAGAGATCATGACAATTTTTCCAGGTGTGGTTGCTCATGTAATTGCAGAGGAAGAACGATCACCATATATTCAAGGGCAATTGGAAAAGACAGTAGAGAGTTCTTGGCCAGTCAGGGAACCATGACAATATCCTGTTTCAAAATGTCTCTTCCCCTAGACTGGATGGTAATTTTCATTAACTTTGTCATATCATTTGTACTGACTGAAAAGAACTTACTTCCAATGCATAATAAACAGGTTTGTCTCTGCCGAGTTTATAGGCCACGGTGGTCAAAAGGCCATGTTCAGAAAATACACACTGTGGGGAAGAAAAGCAGAGATTTTAGTGTAGAAAAAATGGAAAGGATGGTATAAAGCCTTTTTAGTGTTTGAGACAAAGTTTTACTGTGAAGTCCTGGTTAGCTGAGAACTCACTAGACTAGGCTGGCCTCGAACTCACAGAGATCTGCCTGGCTCTGCCTCCCAAGTGCTGGGATTAAAGGTGTGTGCCCCCACACCCAGTTTCTGTGTGAAGACATTTTAAAAGTTAAAATAGAGTATGTTTACTCATAATAAATCAATCAATAAAATAATTATTAAAAGTAAGTTTTAGTCACTGGTAATAAAAACACACTCAAACTGCTAAAACATTATTCCTTGTTTCAAATTAGATTTTTACTAAGAATCTCACATGATACTAAGTATATTTTCAATTAACACAAGCAAAAGAACACATATGAAAATTTAAAAAGTATAGAAGTCCTTTTATTAGAATCACTCAAATTTCATGATTTTCTTCCTTTCTATTGAACTAAGTTAAAGCATTATTAAGTTAAAGATGAAGGCCCCAAAAGCATATCAGTAATGAATTATATTCAAGCATTATGCATATGAATGAAAGAAAAGAAGACTTTCTTCAATCTGAATTCAAAAGAAACCAACCTTACGGCCTGTGTTACACAGCAAGAAGCACCCTGTTCCATACCTATAGGTGGAGGAAGGATGAACAGCATGACAATTTTATCAAAAGCAAATAGCAAAATCTTAATGCTATAAATGACCAAAACTGACATTTTACTTAGTCAAATAAAAGTCATTTTATGAAGTTTTTTTTTTTCAAGTGCTGAAATCTAACAAACATTACACACTAAATACTCTTTGGGCATATTTTTCTTTTTTAAAAAAATCAGTCTAGAAGGAAATATTTTGTGAACAATTAATGGGGAAAATGCAGGTATAGAATCTAGCATTTGGTTGGTTAGTCATAGGCCAAGGGTATATTTGTAAAATATAACTGAATTACAACAAATTCTATATACAGTTGCAGTTAAGGTACTCCTTATCTACACAGGGTGAAGCATCACAACTAATGGCCAGCCACCAATAGAGTTGGTCCCCTTATCTCTATCACTAGAAACATCACCATGTTCTGGGAGAGTAAAATGGAATAGCAGAAAGGGTAGCTTGAAAGCTAGGACCAAAGTGAGATTCAAGGAAAAACTAAGGTTTACTGATCATTCTCTCTGCAGGACAATATATTCCAACAGTGGTGGGATAATCAAAATCAGAACTCAACACGGTTGATATAGAAGAACTGAATGACTTTGTGGCAGTCTTATCAGTATAAGCTTTGGACTCTTCCATGAGCCTGGCACTTTGACATAATGGATATTTTGACTTGTACTTAGAGGATCAGTTACTAACCCCAACTGATACTACTAAGAGTCACAGAGAAATGGTTTTAAAGTGAGTAGGGATAACAAGGCTGCTACAGCCACAGATGTCTCTACCTGTGTTGGTTTGAATAAGAATGGCCCCCATAGACTAATGTGTTTGAACGCTTGGTCAATAGGGAGTGGCACTATTAGGGGGTGTAGCCTTGTTGGAATAGGTATGGACTTGTTGAAGGAAATGTGTCACTGGGGTGGGCTTTGAGGTTTCAGAAGCTCAAGTCAGGCCCAGTGGCTCATTCTTTCTTCCTGCAAATCCAGATGTAGAGCTCTCAGCTCCTTCTCCAGCTTATGTCTGTCTGTATGCTCCCATGCTTCCCACCATGACAATGTATAATGGGCTAAAGCTCTGAAACTGCAAGGTAGCCCCAATTAAATGTTTTCTTTATTAAGTTCTGCTCTTCCAAAGGTTCTGAGTTCAATTCCCAGCAATCACATGGTGGCTTACAGCCATTTATAATGATATCTGTTGTCCTTTTCTGGCATGCAGGTGTACATGTGTGCAGAACACTGTATATATAATAAATAAATAAATCTTTTTTTTTTTAAAAGTTGCTGTGGTCTTCACAGCAATAGAAACGCTAACTAAGACACTGCCTAAGCTTGGATTTCCTGCCCCACAAGTCTTGTTCCTATGCTATGGGAAACCATGGTTCTAACTGTGTTAGTCACATTCTAATAGTGCCTAGTGTCCATACTGGCAGAAAGATGGTAGCAGAATATGAATATGTATAACTATTATCCTGGTGGCTTCATTTTTCTTGGGCAAGAAAAACAAGCCAAATGTATTTTTCCTGATAAATATTTTCTTCATCTCAAAATATTTCATCTCATTATATCAAAGTGGATTTTTGGCTTGCTCAATGAACAAAGGACACATCCAAGAGGTGTGGGACTACTGAATATTTAAGTTTGTAGAGACAATAGTCAAATACACTAAGTATAGATAATACATTTACAAATTAAAGCATGTTAATTACTGTACTTTTTTACTGCCTTATCACTAAAATTGAAGCTCATTGTCACTTCGTACTTTTTCATGAAGCTGAGTTTGGATTTTATTATAAGTAGAAAGGCACTCAAGAAAAAAAAATAAGACCATACCCAAGAATATGGATGTGAGCTTCTCAAAGAAGAGTTGCAGTTTATTGAAAGGCATTTTAAACACAGACTTTATGCTTATTAGACTGTATAGCCCTGGCTGACCTGGAACTTGTCATATAGAGTAGGCTGGCCTTGCAACTTTGAACTGTAAGCCAGCCCCCATTAAATGTTTTCCTTTATAAGAGTTCCTGTGGTCATGGTGTCTCTTCACAGTAATAGAAACCCTAACTAAGACACTCCTAAGCTTGAAATTCCTGCCCCACAAGTCATGCTCCTACACTAGAGCTGCCTGCCTCTGTCTCTGCCTTTAGAGTGCTAGGATTAAAGGCATGTGGCAATGGTCCTGACAATTTTATGCTTTTAAAAGCCAAAAGGGAGCTAGAGAGGTGGCCCAGCAGGTAAGAATATTTGTTGCTCATGTACAGGACTTAGGTTTGAGTGCAAGCACCTACATGGTAGCTCCCAACTATCTGCATCTCCAGTTCTAACTTATCTGATACTCTGTTTTGACTTCCATGTGTTCCAAGTACACATGTTACACAAACATATATGTAAGCAAAATACTTACATAAAACGTATACTTAGCTCATTTCACATTTCCTTGTGTGAATAATATATAACTTAGCAGTACCACATAGATGGTCTAAACACAAATTCTTTTACTGGACCTGTTTTACTTTGGGTAAACTGAACCTTTTGTCCCTGGATCTAGACATCACTACTAATTCTTCTCTATTGACTCTCTGCAGTGTCCTATGTATCCCTGTAGTCTGTGTTTCTGTCCCCATCCTCTGAGTCTGTAGTATTAGGATATAGTGGCTTATACTATAGGTTCTTGGCATCTAGCTTCTCCTTGCTTTGACCCAAGACTGTCATCATATTCACTGTCAACTACAGTCAGACCTAAACACTAGCTCATAAATGGTTAGAAGTTACCCATTCTCTATCAAGGAGAAAAGAAGAAAACAAAACAAACAAACAAACAAACAAACAAACATCTTGGCTTGTAATTTACAGCTTTCCAGTATGGTTGTTATGGTGTGAATGAAACACTACTCGTGGGCTCATGATCTGACCATTGGGTGCTATTTTGGGAAGTTATAGATGCGTTGGGAGGTGGGGCCTAGCTGGAGGATATATGTCACTGGATGTATGCCTTTGAAGGTTGTAATCAGTCTACTGTCCTCTGTTTCTTCCTCCTTTCTGCCAGGATGGGAATTTCTCCAATACACGGTCCTGCCACTACATTGTTCTTCTAAACACCACCCACAGCTCTGCTTTGTTATTTTATGCTAAGTACCTCAGGCTGATGTGGCATTCACCATTTAACCCAGACTGTCTCTCAGGTGCCTGGAATACATGCCAGAACCACTGGGATCATGTTGGCTTATTCTCTACCATTTTCCTACCCCAATGTTCTCTACATTCTCTATACTAAACTTTCCTATTTGTATCCTTGTTAAGAGTCTCCTGCACTCTCCAGTACTGCCCATTCTCTAAAGCATCTCACTACTAGCATAATATTTCCTTATAGAGCTGGAGCAAGTCTAGGGTGTTGTGCATGCTAGGCAAGCACTCTACCACTGAGCTACATGCTGAGTCCATTCACATAGTCACTTATGATTTTTCTGGCCTCACACTGAAAGCCCATGGCATTATTTCCATGGTTTTTATGTCATGAAAGACCTAGTTTATACACCATTAAGTGGATTATCTGTGTTATTTCCCCTCAGGGTAAGAAATGAGAGATCACGAGCTGATGATTTGCTGTTTTCCTCCTCAAATCTGCAGTCACTATATAGGTACTAAAAGGTGTTACTTAACTTTAATTGCTAACTTAAGGACTTGGCTGACATTGGTACAGAGAGAAAGGAAGAGAAGAGGGGGAAATGAAAGCTATTTTACTGGGTCCCTATTATGTACTATATACTGTGCTAGGTAATGGGCATGTAGAGATAGCATCTAATTTACTAGCATTAGTGTTCCTGGCAAAAGAGGAAAGGGAAAAAAACAGCCTAGTTTTCTATGACTTCTGATTCTGTTGCCAAAACCCTGATTCAAAGAAAATGTTTTCACACTTATGTTGACTCAAATGCTCCTGTGTAACCTGAGGTCACCACAGCCTGAAAGAATTTTCATATAACTACTTCCAAACAAACTTTCATTTGAATAAGGTTATCCTCTCATATGAAGGTGGCTGGCCCTGCTGAATAATAATAGCATATATTTTAGGACTGCTAGATATTTCATTATTTGTAGACAAATAACTTAGTCACCTAAGTCAAAAATAAAGAAGTCATCATCATGGTAGTGCATGCCAGCAATCCCATCATTATTATCCCAAGAAATAGGGAGACAAGGACAGGGGCGTCATAGGCAGTCTAAGAACAGCCCAAGCTTCATAAGACCTTGTCTGAAAAACAATCCAATGAACCAGTAAGGAAAATATCTGGTGAAGGTACAGTGATGCATGTCTCTAATGTTAACACTTGGGAGACTGAGCCAGGAGGATTATGAATCACAGGGCAAGCTGAGGAACTACACAGCAAGATCCTGTCTCTAAAAGCCAACAAAAACAAAACAAAAACAAAAAGCTTCAAAAAACAAAACAAATCCAAACCAACTAGTGACAGAATTAGGAAGTCCTCAGGAGAAAAAACATCAAGGATACAGTCTTCTGTCTCACAGAATCAACTGGCTGAGATTCATGGGGGCTTGCAGAGGTCAGGGAGCCTGTAGGTGTCTGACCTAGGTCCTCTGTATATATGTCATGGCTTAGTGGCTTAGTGTTCTTGTAGGATTCCTAACAGGGGGAGCAGGGGCTGTCCTTGAAGGGAAAGGGACCTCTTTCCTCTTACTGGGTTGCCTCATCCAGCCTTGATGTGATGGTACGTGCCTGGTCTTATTGTAGCTTGTTATGCCATGTTTGGTTGATGTCTCTGGGAGGCCTGCCCTTTTCTGAGGGAAAGAAGGTAGGTAGGGTGGTAGAAAATGGGGGCAGGAAACATGTGGAAGAGGGGGCTGGGAAGAGGGGAGGGAAGAGAACCTATGGTCAGGATGTAATATATGAAAGAAGAATTTTTTTTTGGAGACAGAGCTTCTCTGTGTAACAGAGCCCTGGTTGTCCTTGACTCAGTTTGTAGACCAGGCTGGTCTCAAACTCACAACGATCTACCTGCCTATGCTTACCCAAGTGCTGGGATTACAGGTGTACCAGGAGAGAGAAGTAAACAAAGCAACATTGTGTTAAACTCACGTGTTTTTGGCCTGTCCATCCTGGAAGCACATTTGTCCCACCAAAGCAGCAGACTGGTCTCCCAAACACTAAAATTATACAGGACAATAAAAATTACCGAGACAATATTACTAATTTCCTTTCCTGAAAAGCCTCAGGTTTGTTGTCTGTCTTACATAGTCAAGGAGGGAGATATCTACGCCTTCCATTTCCTCCCATTGGCATTTCCTCAATGTATTAATCAAGATAAAATGCATGAGAAGAGTTAGAGTTCATTTCCTCCCTCCTCTTTTCCTCCCTCCTTTCTTGAGACAACAATTTCCTATAAGCCAGGGTGGCTTTGACCTCACTCTGTGGCTGAGGCTAAACTTAGAGTTAGGACTCCAAATTGTTGGGCTTGTACTGTATCACCATGCCAGGCTTAGCAATTCCTCAAAAGATTTTCAGTGCCCAGCCTGTGTCACAGAAGAACAACTGGCCAGGATTGCTGTTCTTACTTCTTCTCCCCAGTTCAAGAAAAGGCAGAAGGATTAAGATAGATAAGGAAAGCTACAGCAGTGCATGATAGTGGTGTGTATGGCAGGGAGGGGGGGGCGGGGGGAGTGGCTGACAGGAAGACATTTGTTGCCGATACTTACCCCAGATATTGGTACACCTTCCAAGGCCCCGGCTTTCTGATAAAAATTTTTTTTAAAGATTAGAAACAGTCACAAAAATTTGGCTCAACTAATATAATTGCAATAGGAATGAACAAGAAGAGCAACATGCCACAGGATGTGAGAAGACAAGACAAAGCAAGTGTTTCAACTACATGAGCGGGACAAAGACAGTAACTAGAAGTGTTTGTAGAATGACGAAAAGAGATATGGCACTAAAAGGGGACCTAAAACACTGGACAAGCAGTCAGGAGACACAGGCTCTTCTCCCAGTTAGTTAGTGTTAGGACACAGGCAGGCTGCTGCATCACACTACACAACATATTTATTTACAAAGATGACAACAATCAAAGTTAGTGCTTTGATATTGTTGTGGCTATTATGAAACAACCAACATATTTTTAAATAACTATCAAGCTAAAATGGAACATGGTTTCCAGAATGCTGTATTTGATCAACTCTTCTTTCTACTCAAACTGCTTTTAAGAAACAAGAGTGCTTGGATTTCAGCTATTCAACAACAGTTAAATTTAGGCAAGTAACAATTTATAAATTATGTTTTTATTTTTGTTTTGTTTGGTTTGGTTTTAATTTCAATCAGTATAGCCAGCAAGAATCAAAGTGAAATTTCAGTGCCTGGCCACCAAAACTTTATTAAATAGTTTCTGAAAAAAATATATTACAAGGCTGAGAATCTATCTCAGTGCTACAGCTATTGCCTAACATATACTGGTCCCTGGGTTAGTTCCCAGGGACCACAGCAGGGAAAACATTACCATAGAGGTATTTGTACTGATATTAAGGGATTAGAGAAATGAAGAATTGTGATCCCTAAAGTAAGGATGATGCACTAGAAAGAACACTAAATGAAAAACTTCAGGTCGATTCCTTTGCCTACCATTTGTTACCAATAGTACCTGAGCCATTAATATGAAGAATAGTATCTTCCCCAGGCATCTTTTATAGTAGGAAACACACACACACACACACACACACACACACACACACACACACACACACACATATATATATACATATATATATATGCATATATGTATGGAGACCCTTGACAAAATAGAAAATGCTCTCTAGAGTACTACTATTTCTTTCTTTCATGCTTTCTGGTTAATTAAATACTGGCTATTTTTCAAGGTTGGATTTTTAGTGCTAAGGATCAAATCCAGGGCCTAATAAAAAGTAAGCAAGTCCTCTACTGAGCCACACTCCCTGCCTATGACCTGATGTTTTTATTTGTTATATCTATTCTTTGGATACTAATAAAGGCTAGACTAGATAAAATGCTTAACAAGTAGTCATTAGGAAACCTAGAGGCTTTCTATCTGGATAGATTTATTATAAAATGTCTACTTATTCTCCCAAAATTATTAAACTTTTAACATAATCTAAGGAATGTTCAGGCATGTAAAGCGCTCTGATTTCTTTATTGGGGGAAGCTTCTAGAGGATTCCATGAGGGTCCTCTGAGGAAGCATGCAGAAAAAGTGACAGTGCATTTCCAACTAACTGGTCTGAAACACTGGGCAAGATATTCTATAAGGCAGATTTGCAGGATGTTTAAAAACCATTTCTAATTTCCCTACTATGTTAAAGGACAAAGTATATTGAAACTGTACTTTGCAATGGGTAGCATCCAATTTCTGGAAAGTTCCCTCAAAATTTTAGAAAGATTTATTTTAATCTTGGGGAAATATAAAAGAATAAAGAAGATTCTGCTTTGTTTTTAAAAAGCCCTAAAATATGACTACAGCTTGTAATATTTTGGAAGATCATGAAAATTCTAGCTACATTTGTTTAGTGAATATATTTATGCCTTATGAAAATAAATGGAAATGCACTGTATCTTTTCAAAATGAATGGGTAGCATAATTGGTGGGCAGCCTACTCACCAGGCTATGAGAGATTTTCTATAGTCAGCAAGGGGAAGAGAGGGGGACAGAAGCATAATATTTTAAATGCAAGAGGAAAAAAAGTAGGCCAATTTAATATTTTCTTTCAATCATTCTCTGAAGCTATTTCAAAAATAGCTTCTTTTGCTCTGAACCAAGTGAGTTTGCGAAACTATAGCTAAGCAGGGACTATGCCTGCCTTAAGGAATGTCACATTGCCTTAAAGGCTTATTCTACACAGAGCACTTAAAAATCCTCGCTCAAGCATTAACTAGAACATTTGGCATTTGTTTCTATTTTTAATAATTCTGTGAGTGGAATTCCTAATATTTTTCATGAAATGGCTACTTTTGAAACTTCCTTAAACTTATTCTTAAGTTTTATCACGCATTTCAAGTTTGTATGCTCAAATATCAGTGCAAACCCAACTAAAGGCGTTTATTCCCGATACTTGACTACAGATTTTCAATGATGCTAAGCACACTTACTTTTCTCCTTCGGGGTTTCAGTAAATGACCATTATGGAAATCGCCTTAATTAGCAACCTAATTTAGAAACAGACTCTTTGCTTTCAATTTCTCTGTTAAATTGTTCCAAACTAACAAAGAATGAAATATATAACAATGGTTTAGCCATTAAAAGGGATTAACTAGAAAAAAAGAACACTATTAAGGTGTGAACAATACTTGCTCTAAATTAAAAGCAGACATCACAGCTACTTTAGTTATGTTGAAGGATAAACTGGCCCAAACATTCCCACACCAATAAGTTAGGTTATCTATAAAGCTAAAAATATTAATATTCAAATGCCAAAAACAATATTATTGAAAGAAAAGCTAATCAAAGTTTATAAATAGAAAATCAATAGGTAGTAAGAACTCTGAAATGTTTAGTGTTTAGCTTTGGGTATATAATACTGTTTTCAATAAACATGTAAAAATATTTTAAATGCAAATAATTAGAAAGTAGGTACATCTGAGCATAAAATTCCATAATGATAAACATCAGTTATTTAAAACTAAATCCATTTCAAAACATTAAATCCTTATTTTACGTACTGCTGAAATTCACAGAGAAAGTCCCAAATCTCAAGCTATAAATCATAATAAAGTTGACTGTTGAATTCTAAATGGCAAAGGTGTTTTTTAAATAAAATCCCCTCCTCCTGCTATTTATTTTACCATTAGGCCATAGATCTCAGAAGAACTCCGAACATTGGGAAGAATTTCCATTGGAATTCCAAAAAATCTGAAAAATAATATCTTTGGGTATATAATACTGTTTTGAATAAACATGTAGAAATATTTTAAACATAAATAATTAGAAAATAGGTACATCTGACCATAGATGAAACAGTAGTAAAAAGAACACAGCTGTATGTTTGGGTATTTAACAGTCCAACCTTAAACAACCAAATCATTACAAAGTTTAAAGCACACTCAGAAAGCAAAGACCTTTTCTAAAAGAGGCTAATTCATAAGGAATGATTAATATGACCTATTTACCCTATGTGCAATAGTCATCGTTGGTGAGATGGCTCAGCAGGTAAAGGCTCTTACCCCCCAAACCTAAGGAGCCGTTTGATTCATGGGAACCAAAAGGTAGGAAGAACCTGACTCAAACAGGTGCATTCTAGCCCACAGAAACACACCTTAGCCCTTGTGTCTTTAAATCTGAATGTGTACAGCCATACATAATATATAAGGTTAAAGTACATATACACCATAGAAGCTGGCTGTGGTGGTTCATACCTATAAGCCCAGAATTGGTGACACTGAGGAAGGGAATCACCACAAATTCAAGATTAGAAGCACTGCCCACTCTCCCCACAACCATCGAGAATGAGCTATCATCCATTGGCTAGATCTTAATAGGGAGAAGGTCTAGGTTTACTGTATGCATTGTCCTTGGTTGGTACAGCAGTTTGTGCAGGGCTCCCTGGGTCTAGATCTGTTGGCGCTGATGGTCTCCCTGTAGGGCTCCAGGCTACAGTAAGACATTATACCAAAATATGACCCCCCCAAAGAACAAAATAAAAATCCTCACCCAAACAACCCATATAACCTTGCATATTGTAGTTGAAATGTCAACAATAAATGTTAGCATACAACTACCATCTGCAAACAAAAACATTCAGATTCTAAATAAATAATGTATATAGACGAATTTATAGGGAAAACTGCATTGAGGCCAAAACATAACTTACTCGCAGAGCTCTTTATCCCATTCCAAAGAATGAATGTTAAAAAGCATCGTCCGACTTGCATTTGTTACATCTGTACAGTGGACACCCCCATTGATTCCTCCTGTCAAACTCTAGATAGAATGAAAGGGATAGGTTAAGTCTGAATTAATCTGCACTATAATTTATATATTGTTAAGGGCAATTATCAACAACAGGGCTCATAAAACATGTATAAAAGTCAAGCATTTCAATAAAACAAGTGGAAGAATCAAGCATTTCAATAAAACAAGTGGAAGAATCAAGCATTTCAATAATTGAGTCTCAGAAGCACTCAATAGAAATACAATGTGAACTACATATGTAATTTTAAAATGTCTAGTAGCTGGGCCTATAAGATGGCTCCTCAGGTAAGGCACTTGCTGCCAAGCTTGATGGACCTGGGAGTTAATTCCTGGGATACACATAGTAAAAAGAGAGAACTGACCCCCACAAGCTGTCCTCTGATTTCCATACACATGCCATGATAGGCACTCCCCCCTGCACATACACACCTAAATGTAATAAAAGAAGAAGCTACTTTAAAAACACACAAAGAGCAAGGTATGGTGGCACACGCCTTTAATCCCAGCATTTGGGAGGCAGAGACAGGTGGATCTCTGTGAATTTGAGGCAATCCTGGTCTACAAAGTGAGTCCAGGACATCCAGGTCTACACAGAAAAACCCTGTCTCAAAAAGCCAAACACACAAACCAACCAACCAACCAAACAACAACAACAACAAAAACCACACAAACAAAGAAATAGAACTATAAAATAACTTTATTTCTATATTTCATCTTATTTTATTTAGCTAGAATATCTACCATTTGAACATATAAACAACAGAAATACTATTAATATACTTTAGTCTTTTTTCATCTTAAATCTGTGAAATACTGTGTGTATTTTATATTTGTAATATATCACAGTTCAGATTGACAGCACTCAAGTATTCATAACTTTATGTGGCCACTGTATTTGTGCAAGTCTAACTAATTTCTGGTTAAACAGAAGTCAGTTTTGTTTTTAATCTTCTATCTTTGCAAAACTTAGAGCCTTATAAAACTTGACTAAATGGAATGCTACTTCTTCAAAGGTTTATGGAAAATCTTGTATCTTCTCGTTTTCTTTTTTAATAAAACATCTTTTTGTGTACATTCTGAAAGCAGAATTATAAGCTCCCTATAAAACCTTGGGAACGAATGCTACCTTCCTTCATGTGTAAGCAATAGAAGGCAAGAAAAGAACAAAGGTAGAAGAGCACACCATTGGGAATAGCCTCTAATGTTCCATCCTGTCTCCTGGTATGGTTCCCATACCATTATGTTCCAACGCAATTGCTAGAGTCATTCATTCAACTGTGACTGATATATGAGAAAACAGTTAGCTTCTACAAAGTACAAAATATACATTCCTTGGCCAAGTACAAAGCAGGGTGGAAAATGCAATTCTTCTAGGATGTGCTCTGAAACACATGCTGTATCGATTCTATAAATAAGAATAAGGATAATACTGGCTTGAATTCCTCACTCAAGTGTTGAAAAAGTTCCTCACATAGTTACTAATGTATTTACAAATGGGATTATATGTTTGGAATTATGTGAATATAGTTGAAGCAAGATTGGCACAAGAGTTTATGATCTTGTGCATTGCCTACACTGGCTACAGTATTGCCTATTTCGGTGCACGGTAACAAAAAAAATGCACATAATAAACATAACACAGATAAAAGGAGAGAGAGAAAATGAATCACAAAAGGACATATACTATAAAGATATCCATTGTAGGACTGGAAAGATGGCTCAGCAATTAAGAACAGCAGCTACTCTTCTAGTGGACTCAGCTTCAATCACCAGTCCTACATCAGCTCACAACTCTATCAAATGTAGTCCCCAGGAATCTGACACTCTTCTGTCCTGGGAGGACACTGCATGCACACGGTGCACATACATACATATATATAAATATAAATATAAATATTTATATACATACACACATACATGCAGGCAAAATGCCCATACTCAAAAAGTAATAAAAATAAGTTAAAAATCAAAAGATCTACATTGCAAGCCAAGTGTGGTGGCATACACATATAATCTAGCACTTCGGAGACAAAGGCAGGCAGATAGATGTCTATGGTCTACACAGCAAGTTCTAGGTCAGCCAAGGCTACATAGTAAAATCCTGTTAGAGAGAGAGAAAGAGAGAAAGGCAAACAGGCAGAGAAACAAAGAGACTGCAGGCTGGTCAGGTCTGTATACTGAGACCCTATCTCAAAAAGTCAAAAACAGAAAAGTAATGTGTCATGTAAATATCTAAAATGTTCATTTATGCTGAACTGTGTTCAGCTCTGGACAAAATATCTTAATATAAACTTCTGCCATGCCTTAGTTTCATATCCTGGCATGATTTCACCAGAGAATACGATAAAATGTTCACAGTGAAGGAGAAAAGTAGTGTATTTTACTGTGTGAAATAGTTATTTCTTCTAAGAAATGGCTAGTGGTATAGAAGGAAATGAGAGACATGAGAAAAAAGCTACTTGCCTCAAAGAGTTATGAAATATGGTTTTGGTAATTATCTTCCTCTATCACTCAAATGAACAAGAAAAGTAAAAAGAGTAGATAAAAACTATCTCTCAAATGGGGACAGAGACATTTTGCTGCTTCTTGTAGTTTTTCTCAATAACAATCCTATATAGAAGTCTAAAATGCTGGTCAAACATAGTAGGTAGGACAGTAAAAAAAATCCCCCCAAACATTCTCTGTGCATACGTCACATTTAAACATACCCAAATGAGCCACGAGTCAATGGTCCCAAAAAGAGCTCTGTTTTCTTCAACAGCCTTTTGAACTTCTCTCACGTTGTCAAGGAGCCAACGAAGTTTCACTGCACTGAAGTAAGTGCTAAGTGGAAGGCCTGTCTTGGACTAGAACAGTTATGAAGGTCAGTCAGTAAATTATACTTACTACAATTTAAAACAAAACCTCTAAATAAAAGAACTCAACAAAACAAATGGGTTTGTAGTTTCCCATCAGCTTTGAAATGAAAGTACAAAAGTAATAGCTATCTATCCCATGGTACACGAAAGCATGTTCATGAACAAAGACCAGAGTGATTGTTTGCAGTTCAAAGGGCAGCCACGCAAGCAAGGTAAAGAGAAAAGGAAGCTATACACCATTTTCTAATTAGATAGTGACAATGTAATGCCATTTTGAAAACAATTGCTCATCTGTAGATCCTAAACCAAAATTTATTTTTCTTTTCATGGTAGATAGTGATATTTAAATCATAAATTAATAACAGGAACAAGAAAATTATCCTCAAACATGTTTTAATAACATACTATATTTCTATGTGTGCACACATACATATAAACATGCATACATGCATATTCAAATAACAGAGTAATACAAGCTTAGTGGGAAATAAATAAACTAGAGCTCACTGACATGCCAGATTAAAGCAATACAGAATTGCTGTACATAAAAGAGCAGCTGGCTAAAGTCAACAAATACAACAAATGGAAGAATGTGGACTGGGTAAAGGCTAAAGGGTAAAGATGAAACTCATGCATGCTTATTGATCTTTCTGGAGAATGGGTGAGGTTCAATTCTTATTAGCATAATAAATATCAATGCCTTTATAACATTCAAGTAGAGGGATTAATGATGTAACTAATATAAAATGATATAATTAGCTTACTCTCTGTCCTATTCTATTCGTTTTTCATATCTCATGAGCATATTTCATGAGAAAAATTATAGCTGATGTGATATGCTAGTACACGCCTATAATCTGAACATGTAAGTGGTAGAAGCACAAAGATTGTTGGAGAGCTGCTCTTTCAGTGGACACAGATTTGGTTCCCAGCACCCATTTGGTGATTAATAGCAGTATGTATCTCCAGTTTCAGGGAATATGGTAACCTCTCATGGCCTCTGTGGGTACCAGGCATGCATGTAGTACCCAGATAATACATGCATGTAAAATGCCCAGACACTTAAAATAAGATAAAAAAGCATAAAAGAAAGTTGCTGTAAGTTTGAGGCCAGCTTAGTATATACAATGAGGTTCAAGTCAGCCAGAGCTACACAGTAAGACCCTGTCTCAAAAAATGTTTTCCAATATATTTTATTGAAAAATATTCATATAATATATTCTGACCACAGTTCCCTTCCCATAATTCCACCCAGATCCTCCCCACCCACTCAACTATACATGCCTTATTTTCTCTCTCTTTAGTAAGTAGGCAACAAACAAAACTCCAAACAAAATTGAGAAAAACTCAGGAAACAGAAACAGACACACAGACACACACACTCCATGAAAACACATAGCCAGAAACTATAATATTTTTCAAGTATTTTAATTCAGTCTTCAAGTTAAAAATCTTAATGTATGATTTCTAGCTTTCTTTCGGGTTTAGGGTGAACAAGGAGGAATCAAGAAGATCTTGCAAAGCTATTAGACACAGAGTCTTAAAGTGCTACAGGCAAGGAGTGTAATAGTTGCCTGCGGTGGTGGTGCAGGGAAAACTATGCAACCCTAGAAGCAAAGTGAAGACGGTAGGAGGGAGGGTTATGCATGGTGAAGAAACAACCAATAGGAAATAAATGGGCAGGACAAGACTGAAACTACTCCGACAGGGTAGGGAACAGACATGGGATTGTTTGCTAGCCTGTTAAAATTAATAGTGTTTGAACATTCACCTCAGATCTAAGAACTAATACATGACCCACTGGCAAATAAAACAGGGACATACCTCATCAAAAAGGAAAAAAAGAAAGCAAAACAGAACACCAGAAAAGAACTACTTTGTAAGTTCTAGAATAACTTGAACTTGCTAAGAAATTAACTTCATTTACCTAACAAGGAAAAATATCTATATGAGGATTTAAAATTAGGCATATTCCTGTGATTTGATTTGATTTTTTTGTTGTTGTTGTCTATGGTGAATGTGTATAATGATGTCTACTTTTCCCTTGTTCCTGAATTCCTAAAAACTCAGAAGTACCCAAAACTTTTTTCAGTGGGCAATTGAAAACTATGCTGATGGATTCTGAAAGCATGGGTAAATTAAAGAAAGCACCCTTGGGGAGTATGATTGGAGTTACTTGGACATTAGGATCTCTACTAGTCTGTAGTCTTAAGGTATTTTTATTCCATCTGCCCTGCAGAATAAGAAAGACAGAAAGGTTAAGAATTGATTTGGCCCCAGTTATTTGAATGAAATAAATAACCATTTTGTCATAGGTTATAAGACAAGATAGTTTGCCTCATGAAATCAGAGAACTTTTTTTAAAACATTCTTTTTTTTTTCTTCGAGACAGGGTTTCTCTGTGTAGCCCTGGCTGTCGTGGACTCACTTTGTAGACCAGGCTGGCTTTGAACTCACAGCAATCCACTTGCCTCTCCCTCCCAAATGGTGGCATTACAGGCATGTGCCACCACTCCAAGTTAAATAAACATTATTACAACGTACTTCTGAAGAGATTTCTTACCTTGACAAAGTTATTATTTCCTGGAATTCGTTTACTAAGGTTCTCTACAGTAGACTGGGTTCTTAGGTCAAGCCACACTATAGATCAAAACATAATAATATGTAAGAAGACCTTCATAAAAATGAGAACCTAGTGAAATCACTGTTACAGATAGGAGACTGATTAGTTTCCATAAGCAATTAAAATGTTATAGCTTTTAAAGAACAGAAATTAGAAAATTAGAAATGAATAGACATACTGTTAGAAGAAAATATATTTACAAAAGAGAATTTAAAGCTTTTATGCAAAATTACAGACAAATTATAAGAACAATACAAACCTTGGGACTTTTACTTTGCATTATTTTTATAGGAAAATACAAAATATTGAAAAGTATTTGGAATAGGCATTTTCTGAACATATATGAATGGACTTAAAACCTGGGCAGGCTAGTTAGCAGTGCAAAACCAGAGTTCAGGATACAATGTGTATCTTAGAAACCTCTGGGAAGACTAAGACAAAGACTAAGTAGAGAGAACCTGATCCTATTACTGAAGTAAGACAAGATTCAGTCTCAAGTGCGGGATGCGTATTTACAATAAAATCTTTCAAAGGATACAAGATCTGAAACCATTAAAAGATTTTCTTTAAATAGAATCCATTTTTTTTTTTTGCTAGATTATATGGGGTAACTCTAATGGGCTACTATTTTCTTTACTAAATTTCTGTTATCTGCTTCCTGATCCCCAAGTAGAAAACACTTCATTTTTCTTTGTGGCAAACCTTGGGGAATAGAAAGCAATAAAAACCGCACAGTAGATTGCATAAGTAACCAATAGAACCAGATTTGCTATCTTCTTTTAAGAGACAGGTACTATTGTATTTAACTTTTATATATATCTTTTAATGTACTAGTGGTAACTCAGTATTTGGGGAATACTAACTATGCTTAGATGCCTCCTGACAAAAACTGAGGCCCATATCTAAAGAATTCTGAGGGAGGTAATGCAAGCCTGCACACTACATTTTTTAATGCTGACAGAATTAATGCTAATTTGATTCACTTTGTTCTCATCGATTAAAATCAGTTCTTTCCTGTAGTAAATTTCTACAAACTCTTTCTAATTATGCAACTAGCTGTATACTTCATTTTGATAGTACTAATTCCCATGAGATTTTTAACTGGAGAATTCAGGATACAATAATGATTTTCACAGGTAGAAAAAGCAGCAAGCAAATGATCCACATGACAACCAAGAAAATAGGAGAATAGCAAAAGCCACAAAGCAGATTTCCCTCTAGTTAAGATCTGCATTTGGTGCCCAGTACCTACTCCTCTTGACACCCAAAGTACCATCTCAAGTTCCCTTGGGGATTTAGATTTCCATAGTCCTTAGCCATATGGTTTATCCACAAATTTGCCCTATCCCAAGTTATAGGGTCGGATATGAACCATAACTTCTTACAGGAAAGATTCCTTGGTTTAATCACCCATCTGAGAGTCTGTAATTGTCATTGATCTCAGCTGTGTTTGTCACTGTGTAATTTGGGTCTGCTAGTCTCATGATGGGAGAGTTGGGTCTGTTTTGTCAAGAGCCATTTCAGAAAAGACAGACCGGAGGGGGATACCAGTGACTTTGTATTAGGAATGAATCAAAACCTAAACTAAGCTACCAGTGGGTGGCTAGATCCATTAGCAAAATAAATTTCCTTGTTTTTCTCCTTTGACTTAGTTGAAGTTGAGTTTTCTATCGCAATGTCAGGACATAAACCATTAGCAATATCAGAGGTGGCAACATCTCACATACCAGTGGAACAAGAGTTAGCTACTTTTTACACAGTAACAACACTGTGTGATGGTGGCCAAAATAGAGTTTCCTTAGACAAGCAAGCTTAGCAGATGCTATTAGCTTAACAGGAGGAGTTGGGAGGAAGTGGAAGGATTCAAAGAGATATTTCTAATTTGGGATGACTATGATTAACAAGCACATCTTAATTCTCAGAGGTTTGAACTACAACTAGCTATTAGTTTAAAACTCAATTTAGTGAGTTTTGATAACTACTTCAAAAATTAAATAGGAAAAATTAGGATAGCAAATATTAGAGTTCATTGTACTCAGTAGGATAGAGAGATTTGTGAAACACTTGTTTTAGTTATATGGGTTTGTTGAATCATGATATAAAATACCTTTCATAGAGAGGTATCTAAACAAATAGATTGGAAATTCATTAACTCGGCTTTCTAGGCTTGTGTTTGATAATATAAGCCTCCTACAACTAGTGGCCTCCCTCTTTCTATCTCTTTCCTCTCTCCTCTCTGTTTCCCTGCCCTCTCACTGTGAAGAGTGGATAGAGATGGGAAGAGGGAGCTTTTTAAATGTTATGTAAGTACTCTTCCACTGACTCTACACCAGCAGTCCCTGTTCACTCACATCTTAATGGACACAACAAATACAGGAAGCTGAAAAATAGACCCCCATGCTCTATAATTCTGGGACAATAGATCTCTGGATAGGACCTATAAATTTGACTTTTAAATAGGTGCCTTCCTTTCCAAAAACTACTACTACAACTCCACAACAGTGGTTCTTTCTTAGGAAGCATAATAGAACAACCTAGAAATCCTTGAACTTACCTAACCATAACCTACCTTGAAGGATTCTGGTTCAAGTGTAGGCCAAGATTGAGCCTATATCCTTTTCTGTGAGTATTCCAAGTTATCCAACATAGCACTAATATGTGAGTAATTCTTTTGTAGGGTATGCTCTTTAGAGTATTAATTATTTAGTTATAAAACCAAACCAAACACTGTCAATAAGGTCAATAGGCATCTCCTTGGTCCTATGACTTTATTGCTCTTCAACCAACACTAGTTAAACAGACTTGAAGTTATGCTTGACAACAGCGGTATCTACAGATCTAAACCCTCACCACACAAAATCAAAACACTTAATGTGAAATCATGAGTCCAAAGTTCTAAGTTTGGCTTTGCTACCAACAAGCTTTGAGACTTATTCATTTTTTAACCCTTCTTGACCTAGACTCCCTAAATATAAGATAAAATGCTGGAGTGAATGGCATCTAAAGTCCTTTTTCTTCCATTGCTCTGGGATTACAGAAGGCTGCCATGATGTCAACTTTGTTTTCACAATCAAAGAGTTCATGGCAATTAGAGTACGTGGACTGAATTAGTACAAATGGCAAAGAAAAATATGTCAGTGGTTGATACACTACCAAGGCAATTCACAAATGTTCAAAGTTAATTGAATTAAGAACAAAACAATTAGACAGCAATTATAGAAGCAAAGATGGCAGAATTAGATTTGCAGAATAAGAGAACAAAAGCCCAAGAGAAGATCCCAAAGCTGAAAGACTTGTGTAGGTAATTTCTGAGATCAAAAGAAGTGACAGATCCAGATCTGGCAGTAGCAGTCAATGTCCACCAACATGTCTGAGTTGGGAGGCTGGGAAGTGAGCAATAGCCAGAGCACCAATACCTGAGGAAGTACCAGCAGCTGGAACTGAAGAGCCAGAGGGGCCAACGGCAACTGGAACTGAAGAGCCAGGAGAAACTGGAGCAGCTGGAGCATTAGGAGAAATAATGGCAATTCATGCTAGAGATAGCCAGGTTCAAGATCTATGTACGCTTGTTTTGAGATGGTAGATCACTTGGGCAAGTTCATCAGAATGAATATTTTTTTCTACACATGTGAATGTAGAAAAGGAAATGGAAGAGACATGGAGCAGAAGAGGAACAAGGAAAGTCCAGCTTGAATGTCTTGTTCACTAGCATTTCCACTTGGATGAAGACCATGTGTGTGTTTCTTGTTCATAAAGATTTTCCCCTACTTAGCAACATATATGCACCATAATTAAAAAAAAAACCACTGAACTGAAATCATGCATGATATATTACAGGAGCACATCTTCGGGAGATGTTAAAAGGGAATGCTACCAAGGATCATGCTGTAGCCCCTGCCATGGTCATATGCTGTAGAACATAAAAGAGCTATTTTGGAAGAGCACAATCCTGCGAAAGTACTTTCCTCGTTGGGAAGCTGGAAGTAAAACCATTCCCACAGACAGGAACGGCACTGTCTACATAAAAATAGGGAACTGTTAATTCCCAAGGTAAGAAAATAGATTCTAGTGGGTGTAGAATACTATATAGACCCCCCTTTTAGAAGGTATTAATGATATTTATTTAGACTAATAAATTGGAATTTCAATGGTCCAGTCCATGCAATGAATAGTTTACAAAAATAATTTGGATACAGCTGGGTGTGGTGGTTCATGCCTGTAATCCCAGCACTCTGGGAGGCAGAGGTAAGAGGATCTCTGTGAGTTCAAGGCCAGCCTGGTCTACAAAGTGAGTCCAGGACAGCCAAGGTTACACAGAGAAATCCTGTTACAAACAAACAAACAAACAAACAAACAAAAAAGTTGAAGAAAATAATTTGGATATTGTAAATAAAGTCACATCTAATATATGTGTAGTGCATTTAGTTTGTTCAAATAAGAGTTTTACAAGTGAAGAGAAATACAGTTGCCTCAATCTCCAGGGATCAGTTAGTTAAGCGATATACACAGTATAGAAGAAATAATCATCTTCAGAAGATATTAAATAATAAATCACACAAATTTGCACAATTTTGGCTTATCATGACAACAGAAAGCAAACACATCTAAGAAACAAAATGAAAATGGAGAAAAGTCACTGGAGACCATCTATGTCTAGTTGGCTAAGCACAAAGCAAATAGTAAATCTCCTTAGAGATGGTTAGTTTGTAGTGTGGTAAGAAGAAGGGGAGCTTCCATGCTATCCAACACACCAGAAGCAAAGACCACCAGAGTTTTACAAAATGCTACTTACTTATCTCCCTTCAATAATATAGGAATTGTAAATGCTAATAGTTAAGCCCTTAATTAAGCTGGTTAAAAGGTCATATACAAGGGCAAAGAGATTATACCTCTCATTTGATGATATTTCTAATAACAGACAGGGAAAAGAAAATTGGGGAGTGGGAAAGGCAGAAAAATTAAAACCTATTAGCTCCTGCCTGTGCTGTGTGTCTGTGTGTGTGTGTGTGTGTGTGTGTGTGTGTGTGTGTGTGTGTGTGTGTATACATGTGTATATACATGCATACTCATATAATGGAGAATCTGAAATCAATTTGAGCTGTTAGTACATAATGCCAATGACAGACCTGAGTGCCTGGGAAGCAGTGATAGAAAGTGATGCTCTTTCTTAGATGCCGCACTAGAATTTACTGTCTTAACCTCAGAATTAACACACTAATTTTAAAATTTATATGGGTTATCTAAAAGTAGGCTATATGTACCTATGGACCCACTGAGCTTTGTTTACAATTGGAAAAGACATCAGTAAGTACATAGCTTTATTGCAAGTAAGTATAGCCTTTCTCAGGATTCAATTTGGTCAATAAACTTACCATATTTTTCAGACCATAATACACACCTGACCATAAGATGCACACGGTTTGTAGAGCAGTTAAAACAAGAAAAACAGTAAAAGCAGCAATAATACCATAAGGCGCACCCTAATCGCGCCCCCCCACACTTTTGGGGGGGAAAGTGTCTTATGGTCCAAAAAATATGGTATGCTGCAGCCACCACTGAATCCTAAGACTCTTGTATCTTATTTTTGTTGTTACTGTACTAGTGGTAAATATACTCTCTACTTATCATGTTCAGTGCTCATATAGTAAAAAGGAAGGCGACATGAAAGTGATTTTAAATTTTTTTATTATTTATTTATTCAATGTTGTTTGAGGATGTGTGCTATGCATACGTGAGTGTGTGTGTGCGTGCGCGCATGCGCACGCACGCACATGCGTACTTGCCCTGGCATGTGTGTAGAGGTCATGTGACCCTTTCAAAGTCAGTTCTCTCCCTCTACATACTCTTCCCAGGGCTCAAACTCAGGTCATCAGTTCGACAGCAAGCACAATGAGCCATCTCAGAGAATTTTTTAAAAGAAAAATACAAACTGTTCTTCTCGTTTGCTTATTCATAATAAATACTATTTGTAAGTTATAATTTAGTTAAGCAAAAACAAGAAAAGGAAAACAATAGTGACAGAGCTTTACAAGAGGAGGGAGAGAAGGAAGAAAATGAGTGCCATGAACGGATTCATTGTTATATTTGGTTTAGTCTTATATATCCCAGGATGCCCTCAGATTCACTATATACTTAGAGTAAACTTGAATCCCTGATCCTCATGCCTCCATGTCCAAGTGCTTGGATCAAAACTATACACCACTATGACTATTTTGAACTGAATATGTCATAGGAAAAAATTGATAGTGAAATACTAACCCCAAATTTGAAGGAATTAGAATGGGAAACTTTGGCAAATGGTTAGGTCAACACCATAGTCATAGAAATGGGATTAGTGCACTTATAAAAGACTAGAAAGAGTTTGCTTCTTGCCCTGTGCTCTCTACCATATGAAAACACAAGTCAGGCAATGGTCCCTTACCAGACCAAATCAACTGGCATGGTGCTCTCAGGCTCAAACTTTTAGCCTCTACAACTGCTATAAACATACATCTGCTGAATAAGCCACCAACTCTATGGTATTTTGGCTCTAGATGTCTGAACTAAAATCAAGAAAAATTAAAAGTGCAAAACATCACATCATGATATAAACAAGCCAAAAAAAGCTTGAACAAAAATCCATGGAATAATCTAATTCTGCTTCCACTAATCCTGTCTGATCTTCCCTTTGAATAAAGCCACTAAATATTTAATACCATGATGAAACTCTCAGCATGGATGGATGATAATTCAATGTTTTTCTAGATGAAATGAAATTGGAGGAAAATTCTACCTTTTAATGATTAAGCATGTTCTTTCTAGAATTTCCTATCCTCTGGTTCTCTTCCCATGTCTTCCAGCTCCCAAATTCCTACTCTGAATTTCTGTGACACAAAAGTAAGGGACAGGCCTCCTCAGTTTATCATGATATACATAGGGGTCACCACAGAACAGGAAACATACAAAGGCATCTAGCCAAGGTTTAGGATTTAATTGTACCTTCATTCCTATAGTGAGGTCATCTATAATAAGTTGAGATGATCGCATCTGTGTTGGAAACTTTCAAATCTGCATTGATAGCTATCTAAAAGGAAGTATGGTGTGCCATACTGGTAAGCAAGCACTTGGCAGGTAGAGGGAGGAAGACCAGGAGTTCAAAGTTATCCTTAGCTACATAGTGGGTTCATGGGCAGCATGGAACACATAAAACATTGGCTCAAAAACAAACAAACAAGGTCCAATGAGACAGTTCAGTGGGTAAAGGTGCATGGGGACAGGCCTGACAACTGTGTTTGACCCTTGAGATCTGCAAGGTAAAAGTAGAAAACTAATTCCAGCCGGTTATTTTCTTTTGTCCTCATGCATACCATAGAATGCATGCCTGCTTTCTCCCCAAACTAACTAACTAAATGTAATAAAAACATCCAAAACATCTAATTTCTAATTGCCTAGAAAATAGTTTCAACCACAAGTTTAATAGCTCATATAAAACAAAAAGCTATTTTCCTCCCTTAATATTACTTACTAACTTCAATTCTTATAAGCTCAATTTATTTTCCTTTATCTCCTTTATGAAGCAGTGTTGGAGTTTTGTTAAAGATGGTATAATACAGACCTTAAGCACAGTGCTGAGAAGAAAAGAGGCCCTCAGAAAGAAAAACACAGCCTAGAGCACAAGCGTGGGCTTCTCAAAGAATGATCACCCGCTTCATGCTTATGAATTGCCCCGTGTACAAACCTATGGTCAGATCTACCCTCTGAGACTCCTAGGCAACTTTCCTTCTCTTCATTTTCACTGCCCTACTTCAGTAACTCGATCACAGTATCAATTAATAGCTTTCACTCCACAGAAAAATGTCCTGTCCTTTTACATATACATCCTTAGATTTACAGGCTTTTTATTTGCTTATCCTCCCTGTTTCATATTCCTTTCCTTCTTTATGAAATTCACTGTTTCCCTTCTTTATAACTTATTCTGATAATCACATTATTTTATCTTTTCTTTTCTCATTTTTTTTTTTTTGGATTTTTTGTTTTGTTTTGCAATGGAGTTTAGCTTCATAGCCCCAGGTGACCTAGAACATGCAATGCTGTGGCCTTGAGGCAATCTTCCTGCCTCATTGGTGGGATTATGGGCGTGTGCCATCAGAGCCAGCAGGATTTGCTATTTGTGACAGAAATCTTCTAAGGATTATAGATTTAGACCACAACTTTCCCTGGAGGACACAGTAGTATCATTTAGTGCTCTGCGACTCTCATGTGCTAAGGATGATGCTCGTATCTACTCAGGACCTTTTCTTCTAAGACAGGACGCCTAATGGTACAACTCTTTAGATTTTGAAGTTTGTGTGCCCTGATGAACAGTTAAATCCATAACAGAAGCAGCTAAAATTCTGATAACTTATCTTAATAAGTTCAAGTTTTTAGATAGAAAGTACAAATTTACAAATAATTTATAGATAAGTTTGAGCACTTTCATTGTTTATTTTTCAGGGTAGGAAGGAAAAACTCTTCTAAATGTCAAAAACACAGTGAGGGGGGTCATAAAACAGTTCTGACAATATCCATTTAAATAATACAAAGAATCAACAAAAGGAGAGAGCACGGGAGAGAAGTAATTAATTCAATATGTGAATAAATATGATCTGAAAATGTTTAGTACACAAGAGCTTATCTCCTAGGACTCTGCTGCCCATCTCATCAGATTACAGGAAACATAAGGTTTGTCCATCAGATGTTTTAGTGTGACCACCTCTGCAAATGGAACAAGGCCCTGTGCTGGACCTCTCTGCATGAATGGCTTACCCACGGCATTGTAGAGAGGCTTTCCAGTTAGCTTGTCCCAGACTACTGTGGTTTCCCTCTGGTTGCTGACACCAATGGCTTTAACAAGAAAATTAAACAGAAGGAAGGAGAAAAATTAAACATGTAATATATTACTTCAGGATAACTGAAACAACTAAACAATTTTTTTAACTTGCAATTTCCCAAGACAGGACCTCATCATGTAGCCTAAAACAGACTGGCCTTAAATTACCAGAGACCCCACCCCAACCGTGCTACCTCTGCTTCCAGAATGCTATGAATAAAGGCATATGCTACCATATCCAGCTTTCCATTTGGAATATTTGTGGTGTTACCTGGTGTGTTTTCCTTAAATGCTTCTGAAAGAAGTGAATGTGCAATGTAAAGATTCTTCAGAGTCCTTCTGCTTCACCACAAGCACACACTGATGAACCATATCATTACTGAGGAAAGGTTCCCAGACTGTTCCAAGGAATGTAATGACTTCACAAACACACAATGGGCAGTTTATTATTCTATTCTAAGCATCAATAAAAACTCATTAATTTGTTTCCTAATTGTTATGTGAAATTTCCCTTCCTATGTGTGTACATATGTGCAGACTTGCACTTTTAGAAAATAGCCACATCCAGGCATGATAGTAGGAATGCATGCCTGCAACTCCAGTGTTTGGAAGGTTTTGTGAGGGAAGAGACCAGGAGTCAAGGTCAGTCGGGGCTACACAGAGAATTTAAAGGCTATGTGAGGCACTGGCTCTAAAAACAAAACAAAAAGAAACAGTAAGATGGCTCAACAGATAAAGATGCTTGCCATACACGTCTTGAGTTGGATCCTTGGAATCCCCATAGATGAAAAGAGAACTAGAAAGACACCGTAGTTATCATCTGACCTATATACACATGCCATGGTATATATATATACAACCTCCACCCCAAGACATGCCATGTTTTAAAAATAAATAAATAAAGAGATCTGGGCACAGTGGCACATGCCTATAATTCCAGCACACAGGGAGGCTGAGGCAGGAGGATCGCTGTGAGTTCAAGGCCAGCCTGGTCTACAAAGCAAGTCCAGGGCAGGCAAGACTGGACAGAGAAACCCTGTCTCAAAAAAAATCTTATGGAAATATTCAGTAGCAGTTAGGTTTAGCAAAACCAAATAGCTGGGTTTCAATTCCAATCTCGTGTCTCCTTGTTTTGTCACTTCAGAGTTTTATTTCTTGGATATTTGAGGAGACTTAAAAGGCCTGACCTAGCAACAATAAGTCACTATAAATTAAAGAAGATGTCTGGAAGAAATAAGTATTGAATTGATGTCCCCCAGGCTGCTGTCATAATCACCACTGAGGACAGAATACAGTGACAGTTGCACAATGAGGCTGAACTGAGCAGATTACGGGAATTCCTTGGAATCTCAGAGAGTACGACAGCAGGAGTGTGGCAATGGGTAGCTACAGTGGAATATTGTGAAAGTGATACTTGTTTTAAAAATAAAAACGTCACGATATGGAACCACAGTGAATTCACAGCTAAATAGAGTCCATTTCCTCCTTGTCGATTTTCCTGTAAATCATCAGCTGGCTAGTCTTTTTAGTCATAACCCTTAAGTCACATGTCTGTCACGCTACCTTTTATATTGGCTCCTTCTGACTCACTGAGAATCTAATCTAGAGCTATTTCCATCTGCTACTTGGTCCAGGATTCCTCTCTGAGCACTCCCTCTGTCTCCTCTATCTTAATTCTAGACCTTCATGCCAAGTGAAACTGCTTTCCTTGCAGACAGTCAAAGTCCTGTCAAATTCCTTTGCACAGTTCTCTTTAGGCCACAGATATCTTTATCCCTGCACACTGGTTTCATACAATGCCACTGAGCTTTCTCAGTGTTCCAACCTCAAATCCCATTTTGTAAAAAATCATTTATTCACATATCTTAATTACATTTATGTATTGGGGTGAGTGCTTGTATGTGGAGGTCAGAGAACAACTTGCAGAAATTCTCACCTTCCACCTCAAACTCAGGATTAAGGCTTGACAGCAGGAGTCTTTACCCACTGAGACATCTTACCTGTCAAAATCATTATTTGCTCCTAATTTTAATTCTTTCTTTTGCAGAATACCACATTCAGGTTTATAATTCTCCGCCATAGTTCAGCTGCACCATTCAGTTGCATATAATCATTAATTGCTCCTACTTTTAACTTTCTTTTGCAGAATACCACATTCAAGTTTATAATTCTTCATCATAGTTCAGCTGCACCATTCAGGTGCATATGAATGTAACATGCACAAGACACACGTTTGTTGTCCTCACAGGACTGTATTTAGAGATACAATCATCCACATAAATAAAACCCAACAGATCAGACTTACATCAAGAACGTCCACACTCTACCTAATATTTTAAGGGGTTCTTTTCTCTAAGTGACTGCTCATAAAATAGCGAAACTATTTAAAATCTATCACTCAAAGCCTACTACAGTCCCAGCACATTTTGGAGGCTAGATAGGAGGTTGCTACGGTTAGTCTCAGTCATAGTAAGTTCCAGAGGAGTCTGGACTCCACAGCCACATCTTATCTCCTATCTCAAAGACGAATAAACAAAAACCACCACACATAAGTAAACAAAAGGTTGTAACAATTTAAAAAATAGTCTTAGAAAAAGTCTTTGTAAATACTTAAAGTCTTAGTAATTAGACTTAGTAATCAGGCTTTCAAAAATAAACTGGTAGGAATATAGCTGGCTCAGTGCTTATGTGTAGGGCCCTGTATAGAATCCCCAGCACTAAAATAAGTAAATAATGCCTTATTTATATCATTGTAACATACTTTGGAATAAAAACTGTAAATACACAGATGACAATAATAAAAGTTTTATGTGCACTATATGGGCAGATGCATGAAGCTTTTCATACTGAGCATGGTGACATGTGCCTATAATCCCAGCACTTAGGAAGCTGAGGCAGAAGGATGGAGTTTGTGAGTACAAAGCCAGGTACATGGCTAGTCATTGTCTCAAAACAAAAACAAAACAAAAACCACAAACCACTTTTCAGCTTTTCAAAAAACAAAAAAACAAACCAAAAGCAAAACACTTTTCAGCTTTTCAAGCAGTCAAAAACTATGCGTAGTTTCACATATAAAATGTATATTTGAAAATTAAAAACAAGATATGGCCTCTAGTGGAAAAATATTTTAGAGAAAAAGGTGCCTCTCTGAAGAGCACTATGAGTTCCTAAGTCTAAGATATGTGTTAGGGCGAGGAATGGATGTATTGGCTTTCTTTTCCTTTATCACCGAAATAACTGCTTGAGATTTTAACTCCAAGGACCTATGTTCTCATCTTTGAAACAGTTTTTGCCCATCACTTAATGAGAATATCGGGCTTTGTAACTTTGTGTATGTGGTCATTTCTAAGGTATCATTAAAGGCAAGCATAGCTGCCTAACACACACAGAGCAGCCTGTTGGCCTGCTTTAGGTTTAAATGTGCCATTCAACTAGAGAGTATATTTTAATTTAGAAAAAAGCAGTCTTCGCAGTGGCTTAAGTAAAAAAAAAAAAACATATTTATGGTGATGGTGTCTGAGAAAACAGTCTCAATTCAGTACCTCATGCTGGTCTTGAACACACCAGTAACCCTCTTGCCTAAGCCTCCCAAGTGGTGAGAATATAGACTTGTACGAACACACCCAACTTTGAAGTCAATGCTTTCGGACAGATGATGACAACTAAAATAAATGAATCAGGAATTTGTGAAAGGTATATAAGCAGATATGATGAACTCTGTTAATGATTGCCAGGTAAAACTAAATGATAACAACTCTCAGCTGGCAAAGCTCATTTGCTTGTTGCATAGGAAATAGAAAGCAAGTGCTTTATGAAATTATCAACGTGGCTCAGGGAAAACAAACTGGTTCAATTATGTGAGTGGTACTTTAATGCCCTCCACTAATAAACAGCTATGGATCCCACAGCCCTCTTCCTCCACTGCAGCTGAACGAAGTTGATCTAGGTGATTGCTGATTGCTGAGTATATTCTAGTTTAGAAGAAAGCAGTCTTCACAGTGGCTTATGTCAAAAAAAAAAAAACAAACAAACAAACCATTTTTATGGTGAGGGTGTCTGAGAAAACAGTCTCAATTCAGTAGATCACGTTGATCTGGAACACACCAGCTTTTATAGTTTTGTTACCTAGAATTCCACATAGGGAAGAAAAGCTTGCTCATTCTGATGGCCCACTCAGTAAATTCTCAGGGGAGAGCAGTAGTGTGACTAGCTTCGTGTGGTAGACTTTATGAGATGTTCTCATCCTTGGCTACAGGTGAGTGGTTGCAGACAAAGAATCACTTTGAATTGGTATGACTTTTATATTGGATAAACGGGTGTGCCAAAAAGATAGCTGTTTTAATTCCAGCACTTGGAAGAAAAGGCAGGTGGATCTCTGTGAGTCCAAGACCAGCCTGGTCTACAGAGAGAAGTCCGGGAGGGCCAGGGCTACATATGGAGAAGTAGGAGGAAGAGTAGCAGAAGGAGACAAATACATGTTTAACGTCTAATAGGCCTGTTCCTGTAAGTGCAAGACAAATTACTTGGTGAGGAACACTGTCGTCTTCACATATGACACAAAACCCAGAAAGATTGGTACGGCAGTAGGCTCAGAAGGTCACCATATTGTATCCCACCTTCTCTGTCAGGAAGGTAGAACAATGTCAGGGCCAGTTACTTTGGACTCTATATCACACATCTCTTTAAGCTGTGCAATTTATTTATGAGTCTGAGGCAATGACTCTTCTGACAACTGAGTACTAATAAACACCTACTAATTATTTATACTGTTTCAGACTACAAGAATATCCCTAAAAGCCGAGCGGGGATGGTGCATGCCTTTACTCCCAGCACTCAGGATGCAGAGGCAAGTGGATCTCTGTGAGTTTGAGGCCAGCCTGTTCTACAAAGTGGGTCCAAGAAAGGCAAGGCTACACACAGAGAAACCCTGTCTCAAAAAAAAAAAAAAATTAAAAAAAAAATAAAAATAAAGTACTGGAAAAAGTGGTACAGGCCTGTAATCACAGTACTTGGCAAACAGGGGCAGGAGAATCACAGCAAATTTCAAGCCAGAAGGTCTTTTAGTAAACCCTTATTTCAAAAAAGTTGAACAAACGACAACAACACAATACAAGCTATAAAAAACAAGGGGCAATGACCACATGACTATAGAATGTTCCAGCAACCTTGGATAGCTAAGTAACCTGTTCTCCCTTTATAAATAGTAAAAGCCAAGTATAGGTATTCTACTTGAAACTAGTGATTCATAGAGAGATTTACAACAAACTCATACTTTTGGGAAATGATTTCATAGAAATTCTATAAGTATTTGACTTTCAAACACTATTCCTCCAAACTGTTCCTCCCACTAGTGTTTGTCCTCTTCTCAATAAAAGGCATCCTTGGGGCTAGAGAGATGTCTCAGTGGTTAAGAGCACTGTCTGTTCTTCCAAAGGACTCAGGTTCAATTCCCAGCACCCACATGGTAACTCACAACTGTCTGTAATTCCAGTTCCAAGGGATCTGACACCCTCACATCAATGCACATGAAATAAAAATTGAATAAATTTTAAATTATTTTTTTAGAAGGCAGGATGATATCTGTGAGTTTGAGGCTAGCCTGGTTTACACAGTGAATCTAAGACAGCCAAGGCTACACAGAGAACCCCATTAAAAGAAGAAAAGTAAGATAAAAAGAGAAAAATTGTCCAATAATGACAAAAGGCATGTACAGAATTAGATAAATATAAGAAAGGGAATAAAAACTAACAATGTAATTTAAAACTACAGTAAAATGAAATTCCATTAGAAATTGAAAGAAGAAAAAGGAAAACCACAGGGGGCTGGAGAGATGGCTCAGAGTTTAAGAGTACTGTTTGCTCTTTCAAAGGTCCTGAGTTCAGTTCCCAGCAACCACAACCATCTGTAATGAGAACTGGTGTTCTCTTCTGACATGCAGGCATACATGCATATAAAACACTGTATACATAATAAATAAATAAATCTTTTTTAAAGAAGAGAACAACAAATCTATCCCATTCTGATGTTTCAATGTTTCTCAAGTGCCATCTGGGCTCCAGAATTTTCTTACCAGGCAACATATTTGAACTCATTACCTATTCTACTGAACTGAGCATTAGGATATTATTATATAGAAATGGAAGGGAAAAGAAAACAAAGAATGACTAAAACCCAATTTAAATTTCTACTATATAAACAGAAGATCCATTGATGAATTTTCATTATATTTTTCCATTTTACTTTTTATCTTAAGTTTTATTTATTCTTTGATCATATATTACACCCTAACTGCAGATTCTTCTTCCCTCCTTCCCTCCCAGCCCCTCCCTCACCTTCTCCCCACATCCACTCCTCCTCCTTTTCCTTCAGAAAAGAGCAGGCCTCAGGGATATCAACTAAATATAGCATATGCATGGGATGTTTATTTTCTTCAAATGTTTTTCTCCAAACAGTCAGTCATATGACTGACCCCTCAAGTCCCTTAAAGTGTCAGCAAAACAATCACCTCAGAGAAGAAAAGCCTCCCATGACCACCTTATCTGAGGTACCCTTGTAGACACATATCACTCAATTTAAAAAATTTCCCACATGGAATTTATTACTATCTGAAATTAATTTGTAATGTTTTCTTTTATTGATCCTCATATTCATAAGAATAAAATGTATGTGTGAACAGGGACCGAATCTTGTTTACTGTTGTGGACCCAAGGTCTCACACACACACACACACACACACACACACACACACACACACACACACAAGTTTTGCTATACATAAGGACTCAATTATAAGCTCAAAGAATAGTTAATGAATGGGATTGGCCAAGATATACTATATGAGGAAATACTCAATTAAAATACCTTTGATGTTGGAGATATCAATATTGAGCTGTCCAAGCTTTTCACACGTTTTCTCTATACACTCATAAACAGACTGCAGGATTTCCTTTGGGTCTTGTTCTACCCATCTTTGGAACAAAAGAATAAATGTGTTAGTCTCCAATAATTCAACACAAAACTAACATGTTTCCATAAATAAGTTAACGTATTAGATGTGCCTAGCACATAAGTGAAAAAAATTAGGATAAGCAAAGCATATTTATAGTCTACATTCTAAAGGAATCTACAAGAAACATTTTCCTTATATGTTCTTATATTTTTCTTATTCTTCACAGAGTAATATAATGATGTATCCTTCTAAGGATGTTCCTTAACCAGGTGTGGTGGCTCACACTTCAGATCCCAGCACTTGAGAGGCTAAGGCAGCATGGCTGATTTAAGTTCTAGACCAGGCTGGTCTGCAGATTGAGACTACCCTGGTTTCAAGAGCCAAAAAATAAAGAAAACTGGAACAACCCCACTAAAAAGTCATCATTTTTGCACTTTTAGTAACAACAGAGATAAAGAAATAAATGACTTCAGAATTAGTGCAAAATTTGAAAGTTGTATTACTTATATTTGTTACGTATTACTTATATTTCTTACATTATTTATACTTTGCTTTACATCACTGAATTCCTAAGCCACTCATGGTCCAGACATTTTTGCTGAACTACTACATTATAGCTTCATTTTTTTGACCAATCCCATTCTCTCAGGTCTTCTCAAGAGGTTGTCTGGTTATGTTTCATATACCAATCCAGAGCATACATAGGGCAAGATAAACCAATAAATGTGACATGTCTTTACATGTTAAGTCAAGAAACATACCCTTCTCTTGGGAATTCCTGTTTTATTTCTACTTGATGATGACTAAGAAGTTCGGCTGTCTTTGAATTGAAAACCTGAAAAACACACCGGTATAAAAATGCAGGTTGATATCAAATCTGAAGTTATTGAGTAAATGAAGTTCTTGCTAGCATATGGAAAATGCTGAATCAGACTAAATGACCACCAATGAGGCTTGTCTTATTCTTCACACAGAATCATAAAATATCACAATGTGGGTGGCTGTAGAGATGATTCAGTGGTTAAGAGCACTTTCTATTCTCTCAGAGGATTTGACTTCAATTCCTAGCAGCCACTTCAGTTGGCTCATAGACAACATCCTGTAACTCCAACTCCAAAGAGTTTGATGCCCTTGTATAGCCTCTGTGGGTATATATAGGTACTCTAATGAGCTACTTTGAAGATATCTGTTTACTGAACAAAAACATACAGAGTTGGGGGAATGATATGTACATATATGCATACACATTCATACACACACAAAAACAAAAATTCATCAAAAAAGTGCAATGTCATATCAAAAATGGCTTCTCATAACCAGGATTCTTGGGGACTCGCATCTGAGAACCTAACACTCAGGAGGATAAGACAGAAGAAACCAGAGTTTGAGGCTAGCCTGAGCTACAATGTGACATCCTGATCCTGTCTATAAAAATTATAGACACTTTATGAAGAAGAAAGAAAGAAAGAAAGGGGGAGAGAGAGAGAGAGAGAGAGAGAGAGAGAGAGAGAGAGAGAGAGAGAGAGAGAGGAGAGAGAGAGAGAGAGAGGAAGAGAAAGAGAGAGAGAGAGAGAGAGAGAGAGAGAGAGAGAGAGAGAAAGGAAGAAAGAAAGAAAGAAAGAAAGAAAGAAAGAAAGAGGAAGGAAAGAAAGAAAGAAAGAAAGAAAGAAAGAAGTAGAAAGAAAGAAGTGAGGGCCGGAGAGATGCTCAGCAGTTGAGAGCACTGGCTGCTCTTCCAGAGGACCCTGGCTTCCATTCTCAGGACCCCCCTTCTGTCACTCTAGTTCCAGATTTGGCACCTTCTGGCCTCCATGGACATCAGGCATGCATGTGGTGCATAGATATACATGCAGGCAAAACACACATATACACAAAATAAAAATCATTTAAAAAAGAGAAATGAAAGAATTTCTTCTGAGATGGTACTGTAAACCTGGTTGGGGCCTCTGAGAAGTGTGTAGGCTCAGAAGGGAACCTACCAGTACTCATTTGCTAAATGGACATGTTATTAAACTGCCTTCTAAATACTCGTGTTTTTACACAGAGATTAGTGCTGCTACTGGTCTTATTCAGAGAAGTGTTTCATAGCTGTGAGGAGGCAGTTATTACAGAGACTCATTAGTGGTCAAAGTGTGAAGAATAAAAGGGATGATGTATGACAGGACATCTATACCATCCCTCCAAGACTCAGGGACCATCGAAGAAGACAGGATGAAGACAATACAAGAGTTGGCAGGCAGATGCGGCACAAAAAGCTGTCTTCTGGACATGACTTGGTTGCTGCCCTCATAAACTCACTACAGCTGTGCTTACCTGTGCAAACCCTGTACAAGATTCAATCAGCATTTCATCAGAGACACACAGAGGCTCACAGGGCATCACCCTCCCTGACACAGTTTTGGTAGTGGTGCTCATACTCATGCAAGCAACTCTATACAATAACAGGCAAAGGAAGAGCAGGTCTTCTTTGGCAGAAGGGTTTCTGCAGATAATGGAGGAGGAGATGAGAGGCTGGGGTGAAAACAACTAATTACTGTCCCCACGATTGAATGTGCCAACTAACAAATTTGAACATATATTTAAGAGACTTTCTCCTGAGAAAAGGATACATAATAAATATTTTTTTTTGTTTTTTCAAGACGGGGTCTTTCTGTGTAGTCTTCGTTGTCCTGGACTCGCTTTGTAGACTAGGCTGACCTTGACCTCACAGAGATCCGCCTGCCTCTGCCTCCCGAGTGCTGGAATTAAAGGTGTGTGCCACCACGCCCAACTCTATAAATTATTTTTTTAATGAGGAAATTCCTGCCAGGTGTGATGGTATACCTGTAACCTCAGCATTCTTGAAACTGAGGCAGGAGGATTGCCACAAGTTTGAGGCCAGCCAGACCTACATGGCAACATTAAGTTAAAAAAAAAAAAAAAGGAGCTCTTTGCCTCTAAATAAACCAAAATGGCTCTCTACAGAATGGAAATTAACACAAACAATAGAATGGACTCCCCTGAAAAACAGAAAAAATTAAGAATGAGAAAATTGCTGGCACACGCCTTTAATTCCAGCACTCAGGGAGGCAGAGGAAGGTGGATCTCTGTGAGTTTGAGTCCTGTGTGATCTACAAAGTGAGTCCAGGACAGCCAAGGCTACACAGAAAAACCCTGTCTTGAAAAAAACAAAACAAAAAATAATAAGACAAAAGTTGATATATCCTCAATTAATCTTGAACAAGAAGAAAAATGCTCATGCAGGGTTGTGTACTTGTGAATTTCTTTGCAGGGAGATGCAGTGGTGACTTTATTGAGCTCTTATAACAGGAAAACAAAGCCCTCTCAGCAGGAAAAGACATGGTTAACTGGAAGCCTCCACTACCTAGGCATGCTCTTGGGCATCTGTATGATAAACTGCAGACACTTGATACAAAACATTAAAACCAGGGAGTGCAAGCTAATAAAGAAGTTAGCTATATAATCCACCACAATTTCAATGAAGTAAGGCAACTCTTTTTGAAAATATAGCAACTTTTTTCTTAGACATTGTTTCTACCAGTTAGTACTTGCCCTTGAGTACCAAGTTTCTTACAGTTTCATAAGAATCCATAATTTAAATAAAATTAACTCTCCAAATCACTGTAATTATAGCATGAAAGTCACTTCTAATTAGCTCATAGAGTAGTTCTAGGCCTCAGTTCCCTGTGGGAGAAAATTACTTGTTCAATGCAGACTAAGAAAAGCAATAGTGCCACGAGTGGTGGCACATGCCTGTAATCCCAGCACTCAGGGAGGCAGAGGGAGGCAGATCTCTGTGAGTTTGAGGCCAGCCTGGTCTATAAAGTCCAGGACAGCCAAGGCGACACAGAGAAAGCCTGTCCCCTGGAAAAAAAAACCAACCAACCAAACAACAACAACAAAAAAGAAAAGCAACAGTAAGACAAGAAAATACTCATTGACCACTTGCTTCCTTCCCTTGTCATAATACACAACAGCTTTTTCTGGAGAAGTGATTAACATAAAATAAGAAGGAAAATTCTAAAGTTAAATATCATTCAAATCAAAGACTAATTCAATGCATTAAAAAAAACTGACAGAACCCAGTGCCATATCTTATGATTTACAACTTAGTACTAAAGTATGTGCCTAGAACGTAGACTTAATTAGTTGTGATTGATTTATTGACATGTTCCTAGGGCACAGGTTGTTACCTCGAACATTTGCTGAAGATCTGAAAACATATGCTCCATTACTTGCAGAACAGTTATCAGGTAAGAATAGCAGAGGTGGAGGGTGGTGGTGGCAGTGGCGCACACCTTTAATCCCAGTCCTTGGGAGGCAGAGACAGGTGGTTCTTTGAGTTTGAGGTCAGTCTACATAGTGTGTTCTAGACAGCCAGGGCTTCACAGAGAAACCCTGTCTTGAACCTCCCCCCACGCCAATAAAAAATAGCAGAGGCAGGTATGGTATTTCACATATGTAATCTAGTAAACTTGGAGGCAGAGGCAGGATACTTGTTACAAGTTTGAGGCTAGCTTGCTCTTTGATATCGACATATTGAATTAACTACAGATCAGATAGGGGAACATAGCAAATAAATAAACATCTCAAATAATCAAAAAGGCCATTTCTTAATTAGTGATTGAGACCAGTCTATTGTGCATAGGGCCATCCTTGGACTGGTGGTCCTGGGTTCTCTAAGAAAGCAGGCTGATTGGCAGCCTTGATGAAAACATAGCCAAAACACTATGAATGTAACATTTATATAATTCCTTATTGTTTTGTGGTTCTTCTTGCTATTGGTAGTTGTGTGTGTGTGTGTGTGTGTGTGTGTGTGTGTGTGTGTAATAATATAAATGTATATTTTAAAATATTAGAAAATATTTAATAAAAAATAAAAAGCAGGCTGAGTAAGCCCTGAGGAGCAAGCCAGTAAGCAGCACTCCTCCATTGCTTCTGCATCAATTGTTGACCCCAGGTTCCTGTCCTGCTTGAGTTCCTATCTTGACTTTTTCCAACAGCAATGTGGAAGCTAAGCCGAACAAACTCTTTCCTTGCCAAGTTGCTTTGAACAGGTGTTTAATCACAGAAACCCAGTGCTTTCCTACTTTCATATCACACTACCATCATTGCTATTTTAATCATCTATTCCACAATAGTGATACAGAGAAATCTCTTCTCATAGCACTGCTAGGGCCATGAAGAGAAAAAAAAAACACATCTCATGAAGAAATGTGGGAGTCAGGTAAGGTCTCTCAGAAGAGGTAAATTCTAAACTGGCTGAACAAAAATGTGTCATGTGGGGCAGGAAGTCCACGTATGCAGGGTGAAGAGGTGGGTGAGAGTACCCAATGCTCTCTATGGCTATGATGAGAGTAGAGGGAGACAAGGGTGGTCCCAGGAAAACCACTATGTTGTACCTATATTAATGAAAAGTATGACATATAGGATAGCAGCAGCAGTCAGGACTCAGAGACTTGAAATCAAAGTACAGAGGCTGCAAGAAGCAAAGTAGAAGCATTCAGAAAGGACCTGTCATGTGGCTGGCTGGCATGTGTAGACAGTATTTACACAAGAAAGGGAGGGCAGGTGCAGTAGTTGTAGGGCAGAAAAATACATTTATGTGGAGGATTCTATCTAGAATCTTAGCATATGGGAGGCTGGAGCAGGATCCTTGTGAATCTGAGTCCAGCCTGCGTTATATTACTGAGTTCCAGGCCTGCCTGAGACCGTCAGACTCTGTCTCAGTAAATAAAATAAATAAACGGTAAATTTCCATTTAGACAATGCTCATTTGAGGTGTTGCTCTGGCTTGGAGGAAGGATGCCCAGCAGTTAGTTGTTCCTATCTTAGGTCATTCATTTAAAGAAATATCTATTCTCAGAATTTCATGTGGGCCAGAGAAACGGACAAGAACTTCATGTTTGGCAGAATCCAGAGGCAAAAAAAAATGCACAGGGCCTGCGGGCACACAAAGCTTGGGGAGGCTAAGCCCCAGCCCTGCCCACATCAGCTGTTTGGTTTTCATTTTTTCTGAGCCTCATGAATTCTCCATTAGTGAAAGGACTGAATAGCTGGTGATGGTGATGCATGTTTTGTAAAGCCAGCACAATGAGTATGAGACGTTTACTACAGTAAGATAATTCATTAAAAAAAAAAAAAACACCAATACAGTCTGAATAAAAATAACCTAAGCTAGGAATGAAAGATCATATGTGTAATCCCGGAATGTAGGAGGCTGGAGCAGGATCCTTGTGAATTTGAGTCCAGCCTGGGTTATATACTGTGTTCCAGGCCTGCCTGAGACTGTGAGAATCTACCTCAATAAATAAATTAAATAAATAAATACCAAATGAAACAGTTAGATATGGCAGGTTGTATCTACAATCTTAGGTTTTGGGAAGTGAAGGCAGGAGGAGCAGGAGTTCAAGGACATCCACCCTTGGCTACATATCTTGTTTGAGGCCACCCTGAGCTAAAGGAGATCCTATCCTCAAAATACAATAAGCACATAAATCCTTTACCTCTAGGCATTCTGTCTCAACTCCAGATTTTGTCCTGGGTCTTGATTTAGATTCTCAATATCAAAATAATAAGGGGGTGGGTCTGGAGAGATGGCTCAGTGGTTAAGAACACTGGCTGCTCTTCCAGAGGACCAGAGTTCCGTGTCCAACATCCACACGCGCTCACGAATCCTCATGTACTTAAAAGTAAACGTTAATGTAGGAAAGACTTTGGCATAGTGCAGATAATAGTGTATATCCAGTTGCTGTTTCCAGCACTACAACTGTTACTTCTCCTTCTACTTTGTAGCATTACCTCGAAGTGCTAGAAGCAGAGTTAGGTCTCATGACAAGGAGAACTGAGATGGACAGTGTGGCACATACTTGTAATGCTAACACTTTGAGGTAAGAGGAACTACAAAGCCAGTCTCAGCTATGCAGCAAATTCAAAGGTTTGGGCTATGTGAAACTCTGTCTCAAAAAACTTTTTTAAAAAGTCACCAGATTTCTATTTTACGTCTATGACTAAATTACTACTCAAATACAAAGACATTTTTGTTAGTTTGGGTTTTTTTGTTTTGTTTTGTTTTCGGTTTTTTGAAACAGGATTTCTGTGTGTAGCACTGGCTGTCCTGGACTCTCTTTGTAGACCAGGTTGGCCTCAAACTCATAGAGATCCACCTGCCACTGCTGGGTTTACAGGCACAGAGATAATATTCACTGCTGAATCAAAATTGCTATTTTAAAAGTTTTACAATAATTTGCTGAAACATTTTGATGGATACATTCCCTGACTTGTAAAGAGTCATAGAAAGATGACATGCTCACTTTCCTACGTGTCCTGTAGGTTTGCCTCTGTAGTCGCATGACTAATGTAGCCATACGATCATAAACATGCATATTCATTTTCCTGCCTACACAATCCTTCCACCAGCCTAATCTTTTATGGCACACTAAAATTTACTACGTAATAAGACAGTATTCATGAACATAGGCTGGGTGTGGTGTCACATGACTATAATCCACTGGGTTTAGAGGCAGGAGGACTAGCAGCTCAAGGTCATCCTCCACTACATGGCCAGTTCAAGGCCAGCCTGCACATTAAACTCCATGCCAAAAATAAAAGGTAAAAATGGAATGAGAAAACTATTTTACACAAACTTTGATGTCCAAAATCAAAATACTATCTACAGGACTTACACGATGGAAGGAAAAGAACCAATTCTGGGATGTTGTCCTCTGACCTTCACAAACAGACACACACACGCACACACACACACACACACACACACACAGAGATAGAGAGAGAGAGAGAGAGAGAGAGAGAGAGAGAGAGAGAGAGAGAGAGAAGAGAGAGAGAGAGAGAAGAAGGAGAGAGAGAGAGAGAGAGAGAGAGAGAGAGAGAGAGAACAAACACACAGACACACAGACAGAGAGACCCTCACCAAATATTTCAAAACAGTTTAAATGAAATTGAAATTGGGGCCCAGAGTGATACCTCAGTAGCTAAGTGCACTTGGTGCCCAATCATGAGAACAAGAGTTGGAAATCCTAGTATTCACATGGGGTAACTTTAGCTCCAAATGATCTGATACCCTCTTCAGGCCTCTATAGGATTCACACAGACATATATATGCAGATACATGCACACAAAAGTAAAATAAAATCTTTTTTTAAAAAAACCAAGGGCTGGATAAATGGCCCTACTTGTTCTTCTAGAGGAACTAGGTTCTAGTCCCAGCAAGCACATTGCAACAGCCATCTGTAACTCCAGTTCCAGGGGATCTGATGCCTGCTTCTGGCCTCTGTGGGCACCAAGCATCCATGTAGTACACAGACACCCAATGCAGGCAAAACACCCATACATGTAAAATAAAATTTAAATATATATATATATATATAAAGTGAAAGTGTGCTAGTACAATGGGTCAAGTACAAAGGTGCTTGCTGCCAGGCCTGACTACCTGAGGTTAATCTTCAAGACCCACATGGTAGAATGACAGAAAGGACTCCTGCAGGTACAGGTTTCTGCAAACACACACACACACACACACACACACACACACACAAACACACACACGCACATACACACAAACACACAGTATTTGTAATAAAAATTATAATAAAATTGTAGGCAGATGGTGACACACATCTGCAATCCCAGCATTTGGGAAGTGGAGGGGGTCAGGAGTCATCCTTGCTGGGTTGCATAACATCATATGAAACAACAAGCCTCTAAAGCGAGGCATATAGCTCAGTGGTATAGCTTCTTTCTAACATCTACAAGGCCCTGTCCTTGGTCCCTAGTACCACAAAATATTTTGTTTCAGGACATATGCAGACATCTAATATAGCTAGTGGCCATATTTCATATTTCTCAAGATTCTCCTTCAGTCAACACATCTCAGCCCCAAATAGCTCTCTCTCATATTGACTCACATACTTGCTCATGTATAATATGTGACTATTGATGCCTTTAGGGGAAAAAAAGTCCTTCAAGTTCAAAATCGAAAGCTCCTAAAAGCTAGGCAAAGTGATTCATTCCTGTAATCTCAGCAGGAAACAGGAAGACAGTCATGTGTTTGGAGGCCAGACTAGGCTACATTGTGAGTTCCAGGCCAGCCTATGCTCCTGCCTCAAAAAAGAAAAAGAAAAACAAATGTGTTGAATGAGAAAGAAAAAAGTAAAAGGAAAGGAAAGGAGAGAAATTAGAATATTTGTTTCTTTTCTTTCTTTTTCTTTTTTTAGAGAAGATCTTGCCGCATAGCCCAAGTCGGCCTCACTTTGGAATCATTTTGTGTTGGTATAACAAGAATATTACAGACATGCATCATCATACCATTTCCTAAAAATGAAATCCTAGGGACCAATGAGAAGAGCCATTAGGTATGGGCATTTGTTACCAAAAGAAAGAAGGGAGGGAGAGAGGGAGAGGGGGAGAGAGAGAAGGAGGGAAGGACAGAGAGGGAGGGAGGGAGGGAGAGAGAGAGAGAGAGAATGAGAGAATCTACCATAGCCTTCTGAGATCTCTAAGTATAATGAGACAACTGGGGCCAAGGCAATGTTTCTCGCCAAAGGGAAGCACAGAACTACAATTCTTGTCATTCTTCATATGCACTGGCAAAATGATTACACAATCATTATCCATGGTGACACATCTGAGCCCTGCCCAGGACCCATTGAACCTGAGTCACAAAATGATCATAACCTGCAGTACTTATTCAAAGCAGTACTTACTCATATCTTGTGAAAACAATTAGTAAGAATGTTTTTCTTGGTGGAAAGCCATTCATTCATTTACAGCTATAATCCTATGATCAGAAGTGACATTTGACTAGCTGGGTCCTCTCTAAGTCTCTCACCATTCTCCAGGCAGTACTTAGCTTACTCTTTGCCAATGTATAAGAGACTTGGACTTGAATTCTTGTTCCACCAGTTATTCTGTGACCTTGGGCCCAATCCTCAAATCCTCAGCCACAATCACATCACCCATCTAAAGGTGCTTCACTGAATATTATCTATATCTCATCAAATGACACCAGTCTAAAAAAGTCCTCAACTCTGTCCTTGACATATTGCAAACCACAACATTCTCCAAACCTTTTTGTAAACATTTGACATAGTAGAGGGGAAATTAAGTTAGCAAAGTAAAGAAGGAAGTTGACTACTTAAGCTGAAACTTCTTTCTCATAAAGAAATTGCCCCTCCTTAAAACCTGTTACACTAATTCTCTTTCCAAGAAGTTCCTACTTTGCAACCTGTATAGCCATGTGCCAACACAGGTTAGCTTTCCTATCAGACAGGATGGGAATTTTCCTCTAGTACAAAACATTTTCACAAGATCCCAAAATTTAGTTTTTTGACAACTTGAAGAAATAAACATAGGGGTGGGGGAAATGGCTCAGTGGGTAAAGGTGGGTGCCACCAAACCTGATGATCTTAGTTCAATCCCCAAAACCTACAAAGTATAAAGAAAGAAGTGACTCTCAAGCTGGGTGGTGGTGCACACCTGTAATCCCAGCACTTGGGAAGCAGAAGCAGATGGGTCGCTATGAGTTCGAGGCCAGCATGTACTATAATTCGAGTTCAGGACAGTCAAGGTTACACAGAGAAACCCTGTCTTGAAAAACAAAAACAAAAAAGAAAGGTCTAGGGAGATGGTTCACTTTTGCTCTTCCAGAGGATCCAGGTTCAAGTCCTACCACCCACACCATAGGCTACAACCAGCTGAAACTCTGGTTCCAGGGTATCCAACAGCTTCTTTCCGGTTTCCTTGGGCATTGCACACATGTGGTACACATAGAAGAATGCAAGCAAAACACCCATATAAGAATAATAGAAATAAAATGGAAGGTGTACTACTAAAATCAAAGAAATTAATCAAATCTGAATGTTCATTTTGTTTGCAAGTTTGGATTCAGTCTAGGCTACAAAGTGAGATACAACATCTTTGTCTTAAAAGAAAAAGAAAGTTTATACTTTTTTTTTTTTTTGCAAGAAAGAAAGAAAATCAGAATTAAGTCAGGTTGATCTATTAAGGAAAAAAAGTCTATGTAATAGTAAGGCATGCTATAGTATACCTGTAATGTCAATTATTTGGAAAGTAGAGAAGGATCAAGAATTCAAGGTCATTCCTATTACACAGTGAGTTCAAAGCCAACCTGTTTCATTTTTTAAAAAGCAAAAGAACAACAAATAGCTCTATTTAATAAATCGATTGCTCTCTGTCAACAAATACAGCTTATTTGCTACACTGACGATTTTTAAGGAATACAAGAATGAACAGGGCTTCTCTCAATATTACAGGTATATAACTAAACACAAAGGTAAGGAGGATAAGATCTAGCTAGTTGTATAAAAAGAGCTACAGGGTTGGAGTGGGGGACTCAGTGATTGAACACTTGCTTCATATGTACGAGGCCCTGCATTTGATCCTCAGCACCACAAAAAAGAAGTAAATAAATAAATAACTGATGCAGGAAGAGGAAGAAGCTCTGATTAAGGATTTGAGGAGAACTAAGAAGGCAGCATGCCTTTAATCCCAGCACTCAGGGAGGCAGAGGCACGTGGATCACTGTGAGTTCCAGGCCAACCTGGTCTACAAAGCCAGTCCAGGACAGCCAAGGCTACACAGAGAAACCCTGTCTCAGAAAAAAAAAGAAAAGAAAAATATAGCTATTGAACTACTATTTATGGGTAGAAGAGTACCATAAGAAACATATATGGGGCATAGAGGAAGAGGTAGTTACTTTGGATGAAAGAGCAGAAAATTTTTTTAACTACTAACAATTTTTTAACTAATAGGAAAGAGAAGAACAAAGCTTAATGGGGTTATTGGTCTCCAACAACTTAAATATGCAAGTTAAATGAAGACTAACTAGATTGTGTAATTATCTTTACCTTCGTGAGCTTCCTATAACAATTTCTAAGCACTGCACCCTTTCCTGAGAAGGTAAGCAATTACTTTTGAGTCATCATTACAACATGGAGCAGTAACATGGGAACAGCTGGGAATCACCTTGTGATTGAGGCAGCTATTCATCAGATCCACTATCTGCCTTCCCCAGGGAGTGGTGTATAACTAAAGGAAACACTACCTTGCTAAACCATCACCAAGTTTTACCAATTACCCACTTGGCCTTTGAAGCATTATTTTATACTTGTTGCTTAAGGAATAGATAATGTTATCTATCAACATTTATTTTTAGTTATTTATCATTTATTTATTTTTGTTTTCTAAGACATGATCTCACTATGTAGCTCAACCTGGCCTAGAAGTGAATAGCCCAGAGAACTCTCAGCAATTGCCTACCTTAGCTTTCTAAGCACTGGGATTACAACTGTGTACAACCAGGATCAGAGATGACTTGGGGTTCTTCTGAGTTCTTGGGTCACAAATGCCTGGGACTCCAGCTCCAAGGACTCACTGTCCTCCAAATGGACCTACATACATGTGAAATACACACACACACACACACACACACACACACACACACACAAATCTAAAAAAACCAAAACATAATAAAAAGTATAAGGCACCATATCTGAATTTTAATTAAAATTGAACATTATTAGCATGCTCATAGGGACCCCAATAACTGCAACCAAATATTGCTTTTAGTATGACATATTTACCTAAGGCCTTACATATTCTATGTAAGTGCTCTACCAATGATCAATATTCCCAGTTTAAAACATAATTTTTCTTTGGTTTTTCGGGGGAATGTCCCTCCCCCAGGAAAGGTTTCTTTGTGTGGCTCTAGCTATCTTGGAACTCATTCTGTAGACCAAGCTGGCCTTGAACTCAGAGATCTGTCTCTGCCTCTCAAGTACTGGGATTAAAGGTGTGTGACACCACCATCTGTCAGTGTCTTTGTTTTTGTTGTTTTAGATAGGTGTCACATAGCCCAGGCTAACCTAGTGGAAGATGATTTGAACATCTGACTCTATCTACCAAGTGTGGGGGATTGATTACAGGCATATGCCTTGATGCCCAACTTCTGAAACTTAATAATGTTCATGTTACAAACTGACAAATGATTACAGCATTATGAACTTGATAAATTCATTCTCTAGCTATGTAAAAAGATGCCTTTAGGTAACAAAGTATGTAGGACCAGAAACAACTGCTTGGACTACATAGCTAACACTATGAAGACACTAAATGAAGGCAAGCTCATTCAGGCTGACTCCTAATAAGAAAATTTTGTATATGAGGCTGGCCTCAAACTTACAGCAATCTGCTGCATCTACCTGCCAAGTTCTGGGATTAAAGGCGTGTGTCACCATGCCAGGCTTAGAAGAAAACCTCTAAAGTTATAAAATACTTTACTCATTCATATGGGGCAAAGGCTATACAAACTTGGAAACAACTATCATGCTTGGTTTGGCTTCCCCCAATACTTTGAGTTAATAGTTACTATCTCCTAAGAACTGGAAAGAAGCCCAGCTTGTTGGCACACACCTTTAGTCCCAGCACTCAGGAGACAGAGGTAGTAGGACTTTTGTGAGTTCAAGGCCAGGCTGGTCTACAAAGCCAGGACAGCCAAGGCTATATAGAGAAACTCTGTCTCGAAAATCAAAAGAGGAGGAGGAGAAAATGTTTACCAAAGATTCTTTAAAAACAAACAAACAAACAAAACACTAGCATTTATCAAAATAAATGGAAGATCTGGCATTAATGAGCTTGTGTTCCTGGTTAGCAGCTACAGCTGTTTCCTTGGCCTGGTACACTATTGCCATTATGCTTGCCTCCTTCAAACAGCCTGGCCCCTGCAACCAAAATGTTTTAACTATTTCTGTGGTGTGTGTGCATGCCACAGCACACATGCGGCAGATAGAGGACAGTGTGTGAGAGTTGTTGAGTTGTCACTCATTCCGCCTTGTAGGTCCCAGGGATCAAGAACAGATCATTAAAACTGATAGTAAGAATCTTTATCCTTTCACTGAGGCATCTCTTGAGCCATTAGTGTGACAATTCTCAAATATGGCTTCAAAATTCAACCAGCCTGGCTGATTGTGGTGGTTTGTGCTCATAATCATACTTGCTTACTACACGTTTCAGACCCCCCTGTTCATTAACATCCTGAGCTACATAGCAAGATAGTATCTTAAAATAACCAGCACATGGAGAGATGGCTTAGCAGCTGAGAGCACTAGTGCCTCTTCCAAAGGACCTTCATTTGATTGCCAACACGCACAGTGTGGCTCACAACTGTCTATAACTCAAGTTCCAGGAGATCTGACACCCTCTTCTGGCCTCCTCAGGCACTAGGCACATAAGTGGATTATAGACATTCATGTACACAAAATAGCCTCACACACACACACACATCATATACATTTTTAAAAATCACTCTAGTTATTCAGTCCTTGTTTTAATGGTCTTAATAAGCTCAGAAAACGATAATGGTTTGTAGTTTGTATATTAATCAAATCCCACTAAGCAGACTTTTTTTTTCTCCCAAAACGTAGGGTTTCTCTGCATAACAGCTCTGGCTGTCCTGGAATCACTTTGTAGACCAGGCTGGCCTCAAACTTACAGAGATCCACCTGCCTCTGCCTTCCACGTACTGGGCTTAGAGGCATGTGCCACCATGCCCGGCTTAAGCAGACTTTCTTATTTGTGACTCAGGATTACTTTATAAAGGCTTATATGAATATAAGACAAAATGAAACCTACTTTATGCGATCAAAAAATGTAAAAATGCAGATATAGAACAATGGTTGGGAAACTTAAACCAGGGTTGTCACTAAGTAAGAGTTAAATTGAAAATGGACTGAAAGTTTCTTAATTTACAAAAAAAACCCTTCTCATGATCACAACACAATGCAGCTTTTAGCCAAAGGCTTATTGAAGAAAATACACACGTGTATGTGTGAATACAATCACATGCGCAAGTGTGAGCATGTGTACGCACACAGACACCAGATAGATAGATAGAGGAGTTGGAAGTGTAGCTTTGTGGTAGAGTGCCTGTCTACCATGCTACAGACAGAAAGTAAATAAATAATTGAGGAAAAATTATTTTTGATAAAGAAATAAAGAGGAAGGTAATTAGTCACTACACATTTACATCAACTTTCCAGGTTAGTCAAATGTCCACTGAAGCATGGGCTTTTACCTGCACTGTATTTACTTAAATTACTTCTAAATGATCTCACTGAATGGAATGCTAGATCATTTCAAGAGCAAGTTTCCTAGTTGTGAGCTAGCAGTGGTTCACGTACGTAATCCCAGCACTTGGCAGGCTGAGTCAGGAGGATCATGAGTTTCAGGCTTCTCTGGGGTAGACCCCATCTCAAAAACAACAACAACAAAAAAAAACAAAAAGAAAAGAAGCTAAACGTCCTAATTGCAAAACTAATCAGCAGAGAGATATTTAAACTGTGCTTCTTTATGGTAAAATTCTAGTCATGCACACTAAATAGAATTGTCCTGTTCTATTAAGGGTCCAGCAGAGGGGGCAGTGTCTAGTGGTAATGGGCAAAGTATCAGAATTCAAATTATTGAAATAAATGAAATAAAAATAAAGATTACAGAAAATAACTGTAATGTGCCTGTTTCTTAATTTGTTTCGCCACCCCCTCAGTGGTCTATCCTCTGCAGTTTCTGTGGGAGAGGATGACAATGCATCATCTCTCTAATACTTTATTCGTTCTACCGCTCGAAACGCTGGGTTACCACAGCCGTGACACAGCTTTCCTTCCATCCAAGGACGTCCTGCGCCTAACAGGCCAAAGCTCCTGGGGAAGACCGCAGCAGTGTCAGTGTGACCACCTGTCCCCTAGTGCACCCGGGTTGCTCTGTGTGGATGCTCCAAGAGTACTCACTCTCTCTGGGGGAAAAAAAATCTCCCCATTGGTATGTGACCTAGCTTCACCACCGAGGCTAAGACTGCTCAACTCTGCCGCGGGGGTCCTGGGAAGCCAAGATGCCCCCAGGCCGGTACAGGGCAATCTCTCTGCATGGTAGGTCCCCTCTTTGGCCTCCCTTCCTCGCCCCACCAGCCTGGGCCCAGGAGAGCAGGAGGCGCGGACTGAGGACGCAACACCCGCCTTTCTGTCCTCTAGCTAGTGTCCCAGTTCAGGGGCTGAAGAGATGTCACCCCAGGCTCACCAAAAAACGTGTGGAGCTGGTACCCTGGTCCACTGCTCCCACCAATGGCCCCAGAACTGCTTTCTTCACGGCTGCCATGGAAATCAGTCTGCTTCAGGTTGGAGAGCTTAATACGGCTGGTCTCTGGGGTGACTGTGGAGGGCTGCGGAGGGCGGAGCAGGGAGAGCAGACGGTGAAGCAGCGCGCTTCTGCTGAAGGCTTGCTCGGCTTCTAGGCAGCCCCTTTACCCGCGCCGGGCTGCGTCGCCCCGCCCCTCCATCCTAGTCCCCGCCCAGGCCCGCATTCCCTGAGGCTTCGGGAGGCGTGGCAAAGGGGGGGCGCTGTCTTCGGAGCCGGCCAATGAGCGATTACAGAAAGAAGCCTGGTAGCGGGCTAGTCCGAGGGGGCGTGAGACGTCACAGGGGCGGGGTCGGCGCCGAACGGGACGATCACATGGTTGGGGGTGGGAGAAGCCTCTGCCTTAGGCTTGCTAAGGCTTACTGGAGGGTGGAGGCGGGAGCTGCCTATTGGTCGGGAGCATCACAGAACACACCCTGCACCGAGTAGGAGGCTTGCACCCGGCCCTGAGGCTTTCGTCCGCCGAAGCAACCCGAGGTGCCGAATCGCCAGTTCCCTCTCCGGTAGGCTGTACAGAGTGCGGTCTGAGTCACCTGGAGGACGACCTTGTCCTTTCCTTCCCACGCCCCAAGCGCAGAGCCCCAGTTAATAACAATAAACTCTTCTATTGCGATCGATTCGGGGTGCAGCCAGCCACAGGAGCCACGGAAATCTCTCACTTTTGTAGGCCAGAGACAAGAAATGCGGAAGTTATTTCGGTTTATCATTTAAGGAAAACATTTCAAATCATTGTTTCCAAGTACCTCAGTTTGACCAATCACGAAGAAAGCACCAGGCACCTCCAGGTCCTGGAGTGCCCTTGCTTTTTTTGCTTGACTTCACTGGAGTATGCCCTCCCCTATGCGCCATTTCCGCTCTCTTTATTTACCACTAGGTTGGGAGCAAAATGGGATTCTCACTTGACCTTGAATTTACCTTGCCTAGATCCTCTGGAGGCTTTGTTTTAAAGGTTTTCAAACTTTGGGCTGGACCCACTGTGAGAAATACTTTTCCAAAGAGTCTGGGGCTGGTATTTGTGTGCTGCTCACTGCACTTGGATTTTTAATGTATAATAATTACACACTATATAGCCATGCACATTTTCAAATATTTTCTAAAAGCACTTCTATCCATGCTATGCAGTCTAAGTAGCTAAGTATTTCATTCTATGATAAACCATTTTTTAACATCTTGAATGAAAAATATCGCTAAATCAAGCTAGGAGATTTAGTGTGAGTTTATAACCCACTCGGTAGGAGGGAGGTGAGAGGAGGATTAGGAAGGAGTTCAAGGCTATCCTTGATTACCCTGCTAAAAGAAAGAAAGAAAGCACAGACATTGATTTTGTAAACCACCATGCTATCTATCATCTTCAAAATTTATACTATTCCCAATCTCTTTCCATCCCTTTCACAAATCTCACACTGTTTTTGTAGCATCCTTTCTATTTTCACTAATTTACTTTAATCTGTACCTCATCGCTCATCTATATTTGATTATATATATTTGTGTGTGTGTGTGTTTATATAGTTTTACTATGCTTAATATTAAAGCACAATTTCCTATACTCTGTCCAGACAGCAGAACCTGGTGTTCCAGATGAGGATTGCTTATAGAGATGGTACACTTGCTGAAAATTGATAAGCTTGCAGGATAAGTCAGTATTTTTCAATTTCCTGGAATAGAGTAACAGGCAAACGGGCAGAGTAGATACATATTAAGGACCTAGGCCAACTTGTCTATCAAAATTGTGATAGGCATTAATTGTATAAACTATATGACTAAGGATTTCCTTAGTTCTAGAATTCGGTAAAAACAAAGCCGCTGACCTTACCTTGTTGAACCATTTAAAAAAAAATCCTGACCACATCTGAACTTTAGCACAGTTGTGGCTCAGATTCCAACAGGACAGCAAATTATTTGTTTAGCAGCACAGTAGGGATCAGAATTCAGTCACTTCAGACTAAATGGAAGTAGGTACATGAAAGAGCCTTAAATTCATTTTTACCGTGGTTTTTACAACAGTCTATATTTCACAAGTTCATTGCTTTCACCAAAACAAAAGTGGAATACTGAAATATTTGAATTTTCAAAAATCACTGTGAGCTCAAATATCTTCTAAGAGACCAGAAAAGAGGCCTAAATGGGAGAGTCTTGGCGTATCCTAATTACATCCCTAAATGTTTACTCTAAACTTTCACAGATTTATTTTCTTTCTTTTATCTGGGCCGGCTGATATGCCTGGAACCTCAGCACATTGTAGGTAGAGGCAGAATGATCAGGAATTCCAGGTTATCCTCAGCTGCATAGGTAATCAACACCTGACTAGCCTATAGAAGACCTTGTCTTAGAAAGAAGGCAAGGAGAAGAAGAATTGCTCTGTTTTCTTTCCCCTTTCTCCATCCCTTCAAGCTGCAACTGCAGTCCACAAATTTTGTATAAATGTAAACTGAATAATAGGTACTGTAACTGCATTTTGATATTGTCAAATAAGGCAGCATAAAAATATTGGAAATAACACTAAGAGGAGAGCTGAGTCACAGAGCGCACAAATAATATACGTATTTGAGACCAGCCAGCTTCCAGTGTCACATCCCAGACTAGCATTTCATTCTCCTGACATCAGACCTCGTGTCCTTCCCAGCAGCTTAAATGAATAGAAGCTGAAGAGAATTATAAAGGAAAATAGATGGGAAAGAAGATGGTATATGCTATGCTGGTCCTCCTCGTTCATCCTGACCACTTCCAGAGATGTAAAGGCAAAGCAGGGCCATAAACCCTTAGAGTCTTGGCTCTGCCATCCAACACTGAATGTTTGTGACCTCAAGTAACTCATGGCTTCCTATTGCTTACTTGTCAAATAGGGTAAATGTCACTGATACTGACGTGAATGAGTTACTGAGACTTAAGTGATGTAATGCCTTGGAAAATGTAATACAAACAGTACAGCTAGGCAGGAAAGGCAAAATTCTTGTAGTTTTATTTTGTCAAGTCTGCTTTTAAAGCTATAGAAATCCAGATGTGAAGGCTAAGACAGAAGTTCTTCATGCAAATAGTTTAAGGAGTCTAAGTCATCTAAAGTGTACACTGGGATTATTTTCCTTTCCTTTCCCCTTCTGTCCTTTTCGGTTTTTTTCACTGAGGTCTCAGGTAATGCAGCCCAGCCTCTAATTCTATCTCTATCTTGCAGAGGAGAATTAACTAGATCCTTCTATGTCCACTTCCTTCGCATTGGGATTTCAGGTATATGCCATCCCATCTGATTCTTCCTGTCATTATTTCTGACTGGTAGAGCAGGAAACCAATGTTAATCCCTGCTGAGAATCTTCAGTTGGCATCACTTATTTCTCTTTGGTTTTTCCTGTTATTAGTTAACTTACAAAGACTTAACTTACAAAGCATAAACAGAAAATCTATTTTTGCCTAGAGAATATTGGTAGCAATCCTTGATCTTCTCACATTTGCCTAATAACTAGCAGTTATTAGTTGGGTATGGTGGCTTACACCTCTAACCCCAGCTCTCAGGAGGCTAAGACAGGAAGATTGCCAAGAATCAGAGGCCAGCCTGGCTACAGTGCAAGATGCTAATCTTTAAAAAAGATAAATAAATAAAAAGTTGTACTTAATTTTCAACTAATCTATTTGGAAAGCTAACATTTGCTTAATCCCTCCTGTGTTTTAATGATGTATATGGGTTAGTATGGACAGTAAAAGCATAACATGGAAAATTAGTGTTAGAAATGTTTATAATTGCCAGGCATGCTAGCACAATCACACACCTTTAGTCCCAGCATTTGGGAGTCAGAGGCAGGTGGATCTCTGTGAGTTCCAGGTCAACCTGGTCTACAAAGTGAGTCCAGGGCAGCCAAGGCTACACAGAGAAACACTGTCTTGGGAAAAAAAAGAGAAAGAAAGAAAGAAAGAAAGAAAGAAAGAAAGAAAGAAAGAAAGAAAGAAAGAAATGTTTATAATTGAAAAGCACAGACACATCACTTTATGGAATTGGGATTGACTTGAGCAGATCTGTGTAAAGTATTTGTGTAAAGTGGCACCGTGGTACCAGATGGACAAACAAATAAGGAATTCAAACACACTTGATTTTTAGTCTCTTCTCTTCACAATTTATTGAATCTATTCATATGCATTTTAGTAATCTAAAGGTGAGCTTGGCCATGTGATGCAGGCCTGCAAGTATAGATATTTGGAATGCTAAAGAAAGAACAATCATCAGATTAATACCTGCCTAGGCTAAAGAGTGAGTTCAAGGCCAGCCTGGGCAATTTAGTGACATCCTGTTTCAAAATAAAATGTAAAAAAAGTGATGGGAATATAGCTCAATATTACAGCGCTCCCTTATCATTTGGGGACAGTTGGTTTAATATAAAAGAATCTAACTACTAAAAATTGTACATCACTTTACAGTGTTGCATTCATAACATGGTAAGACTATAACTGTATCCTGGTCTGGTTTCCTGTTGTGAACTTGACACAAACTTCAACATATCTGGGGAGAGGGAACTGTATTTGGGAAAATGTCTCCATAAGATTGGCCGGTCAACAAGTTGGAGGGGCATTTTCTTAATTAATATGGGAGGGTCCAATTCACTGTGTTCAAGACCACACCTTGACTGATGATTCTGGTGCTGTAAGAAAGCAGACTGAACAAGTCATGATGAGCAAGCCAGCAAGGAGCACTCACTCTTCCACGGCCTCTGCATAAGCTCCTGCCTGCAGCTTTCAGCATTGAGTCCCCTTGAGGATGGACTGTGATGTGAAAGAGTCAAGCCACATAAATCCTTTCCTCCCCAAGTTGCTTCGAGTCATGGTGTTTTATCACCACAATGGAAAGCCTAACTTGTGATAAAATTAATTCTCGTACGCTTAGAGATTAATAAAGGAAAATTCTCTTTAATAATCATATGCAACTGACTCTGGCTAATGCACAAAAGGAAATCAGCTTCAAATAAAATTATATCAGCATATGTGGGCCATGGGCTTATCATTCTACATATGCTGTCATCCTAAAATCCTCAGGTCCTCACCCCAAGTTGTTACACTTTGAACAATTTAAACAGAGATAGGAGACTGCAATTCTGACCAGTTGGGTGGATTTACACAGCACAGATTTTGCCAGAATTATTCTTAAGTACACTAGGGCTATTCTTTTGGGATACTTATTACCCAGGTTTATCTTGCCCACCTGCAGAATTATGCTTTTCCTCATAAAAGCACAGGGGACTTAGTGTCTGACCAGGACTTAATGATGGCTTTGACTCTGAATTATCCCTTATGGGAATGGGCTTAATGGTCAATATGTAAGTCAAGGTTGTCTCCATTTGTTGTGGGAATAGAGCCTAATTGGAGGTCAATCTTGGTGAACAAACATTAGTCAGACACTTTCTCACCAACCCTAAACTTCAGTTATGGTACAAAATTGCCTTTCCTACAATTTCTAACGGTCCTGATTAGCACACTACTTCTCTCCCAGCCATATTGGGGTCAGCTCTCCTTTATTTAAAGTCTACTCTGTGTAACGTCACCTTTCCTTGTAGAGGAATTTAAATTCAGAACATGGCTGCTCTGGCAAGAGATCACATCTAAAGATCTTCTAGGTCTGTGTAATCTAGCTGGAATACAAACACACCTTTAATCCCAGGAGACAGAGGCAAGCAGATCTCTGAGTTCAAGGCCAACCTGATATAGAGCAAGTTATAGGTAAAGAAAAGCTTAGGTCTAGGGGTGGTGGTAAATGTCTTTAATTTCAGCACTTGGGAGAGAGAGGCATGTGGATCTCTGAGTTCTAGTCAGTTCTCTTTAGGCAGTTCAGTTGAGTTAGTGAGTTGAGAGGCAGTGCAGTGGAGTTAAGTGGCAGTGCAGTGGCGTTGAGTTCCTGGCAGTTAAATTCCTGGAATTCAGAGGCAGTTTTACCTGGAAGAGGATGAAGAGAGAACAAGCTAGACAGATAAAGACAGAAGGAGCCAGAGAATGAGAATGAGCCAGAAGATTAGAACAGATTACTAGAGTTAATTTGAGGCCAAGCAGAGCTATTCAGTGACAAACTGAGAGAAGCCAAGTTGAACCAGTCAGTTTGGAGAGGAGTTTTGAGCCAGAACAGCTGAGTTGAACCAGCTAGTCAGAGTTCAGAAAGAGCTAGAAAGGGTGAGCTTGTTCAGCAGTAAGTCTCAAAGGCTGAAAGCATTCTTTTTTGTTTTTTGTTTTGGGTTTTTGAAACAGGGTTTCTCTATATAACCTTGACTGTCCTGGATTCTCTTTGAAGACCAGGCTGGCCTTGAATTCATAGATCCACCTGCCTCTGTGCCTGCCTCCTGAGTGCGGTGATCAAAGGTGTATGCCATTACTGCTAGCCTTGGTTGAAAACATTCTAGGCCTAGATTAGATTGTACTGAGGCGAGAAGCTTCCAGCACTAGGCCTAGGTTAACAGATGGAAACAGTAAGCCTCTGAGATGACAATTGAAGTCAGGCTAATAAAAGTTACTTTTACATTTCCTACACAAGTTTCTTAGTAAATCCTTTATTGCAACAACTTTTATAACTTCAAGTTTATCCTGACTAAAACTAAGAGAAGCAGTGATTCCCAAAATTTCCTTATGTCAAAACAACCTTGAAGATTTATTATAAATTCAGATTGTTTCCAGGCAGTTGTGGCACATGTCTTTAATCCCAGCACTTAGGAGACAGAGGCAAGCAGACCTCTTTGAGTTCAGCCAGGTCTAGAATGAGTTCCAGGATAGCCAGGGCTACACAGAGGAACCCTGTCTCAAAAACCTAAAAAAAAAAAAAAAATCAGGTTGCCTTACCTGGGTATGTAGTTCATTGGTGCTAAGTACTTGCTTTGCATACTTAAAGCCTATGGTTCCATTACCAGCTTCTCAAACTACATATACACACAAAGAGAATCTGCATTGCTACAGAGTTTCCTGGTGACACTGCTGCTAGTATATGGGCCACACTTTGTGCCCCCCTCTGTGGGTTGTTTGACAAAAAATGTTGCAAAACCATGGTGTTAAAAAAAATTCTGGCCTACACTCCTGGAGCCAGAGGCAGACAGATCTCTTGAGTTTGAGGCCAGCCTGATCTACAACGTGAGTCCAGGATAAACAAGGCTACACAGAGAAACGTTGTCTTGAAAAACAAAACAAAACAAAAATTGACCATCTGGTCAGTGGTGGCATGTGCCTTTAATCCCAGCACTAGGGAGGCATAGGTAGATAGACCTCTGTGAGTAATTTATGACTAATATCCACTTATTACTGATTACATACTGTGTGTGTCTTTCTGGGTCTGGGTTACCTCACTCAGGATATTTTCTAGTTCCGTCCATTTGCCTGAAAATTTCATGATGTCCTCATTTTTAATAGCTGAGTAATGTTTTATTGTGTAGGTGTACCACAATTTCTTTATCTATTCTTTAGTTGTTGAACATCTAGGTTGCTTCCAGATTCTGGCTATTATGAATAAAGCTCCTATGGACATAGTTAAACAAGTGTCCTTGTTGTATGGTGGAGCATCTTTTGGGTATATGCTCAGAAGTGGCATAGCTGGATCTTGAGGTAGAACTATTCCCAATTTTCTGAGAAACCATCAATTTAATTTCCAAAGAGATTGCACAAGTTCATACTCCTATCAGCAGTTGAAAAGTGTTCCCCTTGCTCCACATCCTCCCTAGCATGAACTGTCTCTTGAGGTTTTTTTTGTTTGTTTGTTTGGTTTGGTTTTGGTTTTCAAGACAGGGTTTCTCTGTTTTAGCTCTGGCTGTGCTGGAAATCACTCTGTAAAACAGGCTGGCCTCTAACTCAGAGAGAGACACTTGAATTTCTTATCTTAGCTATTCTGATGAGTGTAAGGTGGACTCTTAGAGTCATTTTGATTTGCATTTTCATGATGACTAAGGACACTGAACATTTCTTTAGGTGTTTCTTGGCCATTAGACATTTTTCTATCAATAATTCTCTGTTTAACTCTATATTCCATTTTTTAAATATATTTTATTAATTTATTCATATCCCTTCTCAGTTGTTATCCCATCACTTGTTTCCTCCCATTCCTCCCTCCCATTTTCCTCTTACTCCCCTTCCCTATGACTGTGACTGAGGGGGACTTCCTCCACCTATATATGCTCATAAGGTATCAAGTCTCTTCTTGGTAGCCTTCTATCCTTCCTCTAAGTGCCACCAGGCCTTCCCATCAAGGGGACATGGTCAAATATGAGGCAACAGAGTTTGTGTGAAAGTCAGTCCCTACTCTCCACTCAACTGTGGAGAATGTCATGTCCATTGGCTAGATCTGGTTAGGGGTTCGAAGTTTATTGCACATATTGTCCTTAGCTGGTGCCATGATTTCAGCAGAACCACCGGGCACAGATCTGCCCATCATAATATTCTTCTTTTAGGTTTCTAGGACCCTCTGGATCCTTCTATTTCCCCATTCTCCCTTGCTCCTCTCACCTAGAGTCCCAACAAGAAGTCTTCCCCTCTGTCCCACTTTCCTGATAAGTGAAGACTTTCATGGGACATATCCCTTGGGCTAGTGTCCAGATATAAGTAAGTATATACCATTTGACTCGTTCTGCTTCTGAGTTAACTCGCTCATTATGGTCATTTCTAGTTCAATCCATTTGTCCACAAATTTCGGGAATTCCTTGTTTTTAATAGCTGAGTAGTATACCATAGTGTAAATGTACCACAGTTTCTTTATCCATTCTTCAACAGAGGGACATTTAGGCTGTTTCCATGTTCTGGCTATTATAAATAAGGCTGCTATGAACATTGCTGAGCAAATGATCTTGTTGTGTGCTGGAGCATCTTCTGGGTATATTCCAAGGAGTGGAATAGCTGGGTCTTGAAGAAGCCTTATTCCCAGTTTTCTGAGATAGCACCAGATAGATTTCCAAAGTGGCTGTATTAGTTTGCATTTCCACCAGCAATGAAGGAGTGTTCCTCTTTCTCCACATCCTCGCCAGCATGTGGTGTTGCTTGAGTTTTTGATCTTAGCCATTCTGATGGGTTTAAGATGGAATCTGAGTTGTTTTGATTTGCATTTCCCTTATGACTAGGGAGGTTGAGCATTCTTTAAGTGTTTCTCAGCCATTCGATATTCTTCTGTTGAGAATTCTCTGTTTAGTTCTGAGCCCCATTTCTCAATTGGGTTTTTTGGTTTGGTGGTGTTTAATTTCTTGAGTTCTTTATAAAGTTTTGATATTAGACCTTTGTCAGATGTAGGGTTGGTGAAGATCTTTTCCCAATCTGTAGGCTGTCGATTTGTTCTGTTGACAGAGTCTCCTGCCTTACAGAAGCTTCTCAGCCTCATAAGGTCCCATTTATTAATTGTTAACCTTAAGGCGTGGGCTGTTGGTGTTCTGTTCAGGAAGTTGTCTCTGTGCCAATGTGTTCCAGGCTCTTCCCCACTTTTTCTTCTAACCGATTTAGTGTCTCTGGTTTTATGTTGAGGTCTTTGATCCACTTGGACTTGAGTTTTGTGCATGGTGACAAATATGGGTCTAATTGCATTTTTTTTCACATAAACATCCAGTTAGACCAGCACCATTTGTTGAAGATGCTATCCTTTTTCCATTGAGTAGATTTGGCTTCTTTGTCAAAAATCAAGTGACCCTATATGTGTGGATTTATTTCTGGGTCTTCAGATTCTATTCCACTGATCAACCAGCCTATTTCTGTGCCAGTACCATGCTGTTTTAATTACTGTTGCTTTATAGTACAGTTTGAGATCAGGTATGGAGAGTCCTCTGAAGGATCTTTTATTGTACAAAATTGTTTTAAATATTCTGGGGTTTTGTTTTTCCATATGAAATTGAGAATTGAATTTTCAGTGTCTTTAAATTTTTGTGTAGGTATTTTGATAGGGATTGCATTGAATCTGTTAATTGCTTTGGTAAGATGACCATTTTTACTATGTTAATTCTCCCGATCCACGAGCAAGGAAAATCATTCCATTTTCTCATGTCATCTTCAATCTCTTTCTTCAGAGTTTTAAATATTTTTTTCAAACAAGTCCTTCACTTCCTTGTTTAGAATAACTCCTAAATATTTTATATTGCTTATGGCTAATGTGAAGGGTATAGTTTTTTTTTTTTTTTTTTTTTTTTTTTTTTTTTTTTTTTTTTTTTTTTTTGTTTTTTTTTTTTTGGTTGAGAGACTATCAATGATTGCTTCTAATTCTAGGGGAAATGGGACTATTTAGCTTGTTTATCTCTTCTTCACTCAAGTTTCTCAAGTGGAATTGATCAAGAAAATCGTCCATTTCCCTTAGATTTTCAAATTTTGTGGCATATATGTCTTCAAAGTAGGATCTTATGCTTCTTTGTATTTCTTCAGTGTCTGTTGTTATGTCTGTTTTTATTTATGATTTTTTAATTTGAATACTGTCTCTCTACCTTTTAGTTAGTTTGGCTAACAGTTTGTCTATCTTGTTGATTTTCTCAAAGAACCGGCTCTTTGCTTTGTTGATTCTTTTGACTGTTCTTTTTGTTTCTAATTTCTTTTTTATTTCAGCCCTGAGTTTGATTATTTCCAGATGTCTATTCCTCTTGGTTGTTTCTGCTTCTTTTTTTTCCCTAGGGCTTCCAGCTGTGTTGTTAAGTTGCTCATGTGGGATGGTTCCATTTTCTTTTTAAGGGCACTTAGTGCTATAAATTTTCCTCTTAGCACTGCTTTCAATGTATCCCACAAATTTGGGTATGTTGTTTCTTCCTTTTTATTGAATTTCTGGAAGTCTTCAATTTCTTTCTTTATTTCTTCCCTGATCAGGTGTTATTAAGTAGAGAGTTGTTTAGTTTCCATCTATGTGTAGGCTTTTTGTTATTTCTGTTGGTGTTGAAGTACAGCCTAAGACCATGGTGATCTGAAAGGATACAAGGTATTATTTAAATCCTCTTGTATTTGTTGAAGCTTGATTTGTGACCTACTATGTTATCAATTTTGGAGAAAGTTCCATGGGGCGCAGAGAAGAAGGTATATTCCTTTTTGTTTGGGTGAAAAGTTCTATAGATATCTGTTAGATCCATTTGATTCATAGCATTGGTTAATGTTATTTCTCGGCTTAGTTTCTGTTTCAATGATTTATCCTTCAGTGAGAGTGGGGTGTTGAAGTTTCCCACTATTATTGTGTGGGGATCAATGTGTGGTTTAAGCTTTGTTAATAGATCTTTTACAAATGTGGGTGCCCTTGTATTTGGAGCATAGATGTTCAGAATTGTGATGTCATCTTGGTTGACTTTACCTTTGATGAGTATGAAGTGTCCTTCCTCATCCCTTTTGATTAATTTTGGTTGAAAGTCTATTTTGTTCGATATTAAAATGGCTACGCCTGCTTGCTTCTTGTGATCATTTGCTTAGAATATTTTTTCCAGCCTTTTACCCTGAAGTAATGTCTGTTTTTATACGTGAGATGTGTTTCTTGAATGCAGAAGAATGTTTTATCTTGCTTATGCATCCATTCAGTTAGTCTGTGTCTTTTTATTGGAGAATTGAGACCATTGATGTTGAGAGATATTAATGACCAGTGACTATTAAGATTCTTAATTTTGGGGTTGGTTCCAGTAGAGTTTTTGTGTGGTTGTGTTTTTGCGATGGTGTAGCTATCTATTTCCTGTACAGTTTTGGATGTAGTTTGTCCCTTTGGGGTGGAGTTTTCCTTTTAATACCTTCAGTAAAGCCAGATTTGTGGATAGGTACTGTTTGAATTTGTTTTTGTCATGGAATATTTTGCATTCTCCATCAATGGTTATTGATAATTTTGCTGGGTAACGTAGTCTGGCCTGACATCTGTGATCTCTTAGGGTTTGCAGGACCTCTGTCCAGGCCCTTCTGGCTTTTATGGTCTCTGCTGAGAAGTCGGGTATAAGTTTGATAGGTCTGCCATTAAATGTTATTTGGCCCTTTTCACTTGCAGCTTTTAATATTTTTTCTTTGTTCTGTATATTTTGTGTTTTGATTATTATGTGATGGGAAGTTTTTCTTTTCTGGTCTAGTCTATTTGTTGTTCTGTAGGCCTCTTGTATGTTTATAGTCATTTCTTTCTTTAGATTGGGAAAGTTTTCTTCTATGATTTTATTGAGAATATTTTCTGGGCCTTGGACTCTGGCATCTTCTCTACCCTCAATGCCTATTATTCTCAGATTTCTTCTTTTCATGAGGTCCTTGATTTTTTGGATGTTTTGTGTCAGGGTTTTTCCAGATTTAGCATTTTCTTTAATGGCTGCTTCAAGGTCTACGATTTTATCTTCTAGACCTGAAATTCGTTCCTCCATCTCTTGGGTTCTGTTAGACAGACTCGCCTCTGTGTTGCTTGCCTTCCTCTTTGAGCTCTCACGTTCCTGTTTTTCTTCTGTCTATGTGTTTATCATTGAATCCATTTTCATCTTCAGATCTTGAACAGTTTTATTGATTTCCTTCATCTGGTTGTTTGTATTTTCCTGAATTTTTTCCAGTGTCTCTCTATGGGCCTCTTTTATGCTTTCCACCTGTTTGGCTGTGTCTTTCTGCATTTGATCACTAATTTTATTTGTTTCCTCCATTATCATCCTCATTATTAAGGATTTGAGGTCATTTTCTTGTATTTCTGTTGTGTTTGAGTTCTCTGGGTTATTTTCTTTGGGATAGCAGAGATCTGGAGACACCATATTGTTTTGTTTTGTTTGTGCATATGATTTTATGCTGTCCTTTAGTCATCTTGCCATCTCTGTTTTTGGCAGGTAGCTTCCAGAGTTGGGTGGAGGGAGTCTGAGGATAGAGTCACCCATTTTCTCATGATTTCCCTAGGCCGGAACTCTGAAGCTTCACTGGTCTGAATGGCAGGAGGCCAGCCCCATAGTTTGGGTCTCTCACAGCCAGTGATCCCCAGCTCCTCTGTACTGTAATTGTCCTGGGTCTCAGAATGTGCACTGGGTCAGGCCAAAGTGTCCACAGCCTTCTGGTTGCCCTTGTGGCACCAGAGCTCTCCAGGGACTGACGAAGATTGGGCTGAGGGGGTCCAATGACCACTCTACTCCCTGTCTCCCTGAGATTTCCTTAGTCCCAGAGCTCTGATGTTCTGCTGGTCTGTAGTTCCTGGAAGTGTTTTGGAATCCAGACTGCTTGCAGAGTCTAGCTGTACCCCATTTGTAATGGGGTAATTTGGTTTGTTGGTATCTAATTTCTTGAGTTCTTTTTATATTTTGGATATCATCCCTCTATCAGATGTATGGTTGGTAAAGATGTTTTCCCAATCTGTTGGTTGCCTTTTTGTCCTATTGATGGTGTCATTTGCCTTACGGAAGCTTTTAAGTTTCATAAGGTCCCATTTATTAACTGTTGATATTAGTGATTGAGCTGTTGGTGTTATGTTCAAGAAGTTGTCTCCTGTGCCTATGTGTTCAAGGCTACTCACTCTTTTTATTACTATTGATCTGAAGTACAGCTTGAAATCAGTTCTTTCATTGTAGAGGATTGTTTTAGGTACCCTGGCTTTTTTGTTTTTCCATATCAAGTTGAGTGTTATTCTTTCAAGGTCTGTAAAGAATTGTATAGGTATTTGGATGGGAATTTCATTGACTATGTAGATTGATTTTGGTAAGATGGCCATTTTTATTATGTTAATCCTGACCACCATGAGTATGGGGCATCTTTCCATCTTCTGTTATCTACTTCAATTTCTTTCTTCATAGACTTAAAGTTCTTGTCATATATTTCACTTGCTTGGTTAGACTTACACCAAGGTATTTTATGTTATTTGTGGCTATTATTAAGGGTATCATTTCCCTAATTTCTTTCTCAGCCTGTTTATCATTTGTATAAAGGAGGGATACTTCTTTTTGTTTGTTTGTTTTAGTTAATTTTGTATCCAGCCACTTCGCTGAAGGTGTTTATCATCTGTAGGACTTTTATGGTAGAATTTTGGGGTCACTTATGTATGGTATCATAACATCTGTGAATAGCAATCCTTTTTTGTTTTGTTTTGTTTTGTTGTTTGGTTCTTTGTTTGGTTTGGTTTTTCGAGACAGGGCTTCCCTGTTACACAGAGCCCTGGATGTTCTGGACTCTTTGTATACCAGGCTGGCCTTGAACTCACAGAGATTTGCCTGCCGCTGCCTCCCAAGAGTGCTGGGATTAAAGGCGTGTGCCACTACCCAAAGCCAGGAATAGCTATACTTTGACTTCTTCCTTTCCATTTGGTATCCCCTTTATCTCCTTTAGTTGTCTTGTTGCTATAGCTAGCAAGTACTGTTTTGAAGAGCTATGGGAAGAGTGGAAGTCTTTTCCCTGATTTTAGTGAAATTGCTTTGAGCTTCTCTCCATTTAATTTGATGTTGGCTCTCAGCTTGCTATATATAGCCTTTATTATGTTTAGGTATGGGCTTTGTATCGCTGTTCTCTCCAAGAATTTTATCATGAAGGGGTGCTGTATTTTGTCAAACGTTTTTTCTGCAACTAATGAAATGATCATATGATTTTTTTCTTTCGGCTTGTTTGAATGGTGGATTACATTGATGGATTTTCCTATGTTGAACCATCCTTGCATCTCTGGGATGAAGCCTACTTGATCACGATGGATGATGTATTTGATGTGTTATTGGATTCGGTTTCCAAATATTTATTTTATTGAGTATTTTTGCATCAATGCTCATGAAGGAGATTGGTCTGTAATTTTCTTTCTTTTTTAAGTCATTGTGTGGCTTAGGTATCAGGATGACTGTGACCTCATAGAAAGAGTTTGGTAATGTTCCTTCTGTTTCTGTTTTGTGGAATAATTTGAGAAATATTGGTATTAGCTCTTCTTTGAAATCCTGGTAGAATTCAGTGCTAAAACCATTTTGCCCTGGGCTGTTTTTAAAAGATTTATTTATTACCTATACACTGTTCTACCTGAACACCATAAAAGGGTACCAGATCTCATTATAGATGGTTATGAGCCACCATGTGGTTGCTGGGAATCGAACTCAGGACATCTGGAAGAGCAGCCAGTGCTCTTAACCTCTGAGCCATCTCGCCAGCACCCATTGGGACACTTTGAATGACTTATTCCATTTGTTTAGGGGTTACATGTCTATTAAATTTGTTTACCATTTCTTGAGTTTATTTTGGTAAGTGGTGTCTATCAAGAAAATTGTCCATTTCATTTAGAGTTTCAAATTTTGTGGAGTATAGGTTTTTGAAGTAAGACTAAAATGAGTCTTTGGATTTCCTCAGTGTTTGTGGTTATGTCTCCATTTTCATTTCTGACTTTGTTAATTTGGATATTGCCTCTTTGTCTTTTAGTTAGTTTGTCTAAGGGTTTCACTATTTGTTTATTTTCTCAAAGAACCACCTCTCGGTTTTGTTGATTATTTATATTGTTGTCTTTCTTTCTAGTTTATTGATTTCATCCCTGAATTTGATTATTTCCTGCTGTCTACACCTCTTGGATATTTTTGTCTTTTTTGTTCAAGAGCTTTCAGGTGTACTATGTAGTTGCTAGTATGACATTTCTCCAATTTCTTTCTTTCTCTTTTTTTTTTTGTTTTTGTTTTTGTTTTTTTTGTTTGGTTTTTGGTTTTATGAGACAGGGTTTTTCTGTGTAGCCTTAGCTGTCCTGGTCTTGCTTTGGAGACCAGGGTGGCCTTGAGTTCACAGAGATCCACCTACCTCTACCCCAACCCCCAAGTGTTGGGATTTCAAGTGTACACCACCATGCCTGGCTTCCAATTTCTTTATGAAGCACTTAGTGCTATAAACTTTCCTCTTAGGACTTCTTTCATTGTCTCCCATAAATTTGGCTATTATGTGCCTTCATTTTCATTGAATTCTATAAAATCTTTAATTTCTTCATTTCTTTCCTGACCCAGTGGTCACTGAGTAAAGAGTTGTTCAGTTTCCATGAGTTTGTAGGCTTTCTGTTGTTGTTCAAGTCCAGTTTTAATCCATAGTGGTCGGATAACATACAAGGTGTTATTTCAGTTTTCTTGTGTATGTTGAGGCTTGCTTTGTGACTGAGTATATGATCAATTTTGAAGGAGTTTCCATGAGGTGATGAGAAGGTAATTTTGTGTGTGTGTGTGTTTGGGTGAAATGTTCTATAGATATGTTAGATCCATTTGATTCATATGTCTGTTAGTATCATTATTTCTTTGTTTAGTTTCTGTTTCATTGGCCTGCCCATGGGTGAGCATGGGCTGTTGAAATCTCCCACTATTAATGTGTGGGGTCCAATGTGTAATTTACACTTTAGTAATGTGGGTGCTCTTGCATTTAGGGCATATATAAGCAGAATTGAGAAGTAATCTTGGTGCATTTTTTTCTTTGATGAGTATAAAGTGTCCTTCCCCATGTCTTTTGATTAATTTTGGTTGAAAGTCCATTTATTATATATTAGAATGGCTACTCCAGCTTGATTCTTAGGTCCGTTTGCTTGGAGAACTTTTTTCCAACACTTTACTCTGAGGTAATGTGTATTTTGTTGCTGAGGTGTGTTTCTTGTATGCAGGAAATTGATAGATTTTGTTTTCACATCCATTCTGTTAGGGCTGGGATTAAAAATGGAAATCAGCATGGGGGAACATCTCTGGGACAAGGCTGAAATCTGGGATGGGAGAGGCTCTGGGGAGTCTATTAGGGTGACTCTAGCTAAGACTCCTAGCAGGGGAGAGATAATGGAGTTTGAAATAGCCACCTCCTATAGCCAGGTGGGACTCCCAATGGAGGGAGAGGGCCACCAACCCACTCACAAAACCTTCAACCCAAAATTTGTCTTGCCTTCAAAATGTTCAGGGATAAAGATGGAACAGTGATTGATGGAATGTCCAACCAATGACTGGCCCAATTTGAGACCCACTCCATGGGAAAGAGCCAACCTGTCATTCTTAATGATACTTTGCTATACTCATAGACAGGAACCTAGCATAACTGTCTTTTGAGAGGCTTCATCCAGCAGCTGTTGGAAACAGATGCAGAGACCCACAGCCAAACAATAGGTGGAACTTGGGGAGTCTTGTAGGAAATTTGGGGGAAAGATTGAGGGAACCAGAGGAGTCCAGGACATTGCAAGATGACCTACAAAATCAACTAACCTGGGCCCATGGGGGCTCACAGAGTCTGAACCACCAACGAAAGAGCATGCATGAGCTAGACATAGATCCGCCTACACATATGTAGCAGATGTGCAGCTTGTTCATCATGTGGGTCCCGTAACAATTGGAGTAGGGGTTGTCTCTGTTGCATGCCTTTAGATCTCTTTCCCTCAAGCTGGACTGCTTTGTCTGGCTTCTGTGGGAGATGATGTACTTAGTCCTGTTATGAATTGAAGTGTCAGTGTAGGTTGGTACTCATGGGGCCTCCCCTTCTCTGAGGATAAGGGGAGGTGGGAATGGGGGAAAGGGTTGTGAAAAGACTGGGAGGAGAGGAAGAAGGGATCTTGGATCAGGATGTAAAGTGAATAAATAAATAAATAAGTGGAAAATTTTGGTTTTGTCTTGATATATCTTGTTTTCTCCATCTATTGTAATTAAAAGTTTTTCTGGATATAATAATCCAGGCTGGCATCTGCGGTCTCTTAGAGACCGTAAAACATGTGCCCGGGCCCTTCTCTCTTTTAGAGTCTCTGTTGAGAAGTCAGGGGCAATTCTGAAAGGTCTGCCTTTGTAAGTTACTTGTCCTTTTTCCCTTGCAGCTTTTACTATTCTTTTGTTTTGATTATTATATGGCAGAAGGATTTTCTTTTCTGATCAAATCTAATTGGTGGTCTATACTCTTCTTGTATGTTTATAGGTATCTCTTTTTTAGATTGAGGAAATTTTCTTCTATGAGACCCACATCACTGAGACAAAATCTTCTAGGAAGTAATTCTTTAGAGTCAACATAAAGAAGCTATAGTCTAGAGTCAGCCAAAGTTGTATCTAGTGCTGGCAGCTGAACTTGGTAATATGTAAGAGTAGAGCTAAGGTTTTTATTTTGTTTTGTTTTGTTTTATAGTGCTCTAAATTTTGATGACATAAAGGAGTCATGGAGATAGGATAAAGCTGTTTGGTAGGGATAGAGTCCCTGAAAAGAGGCCAGAAGAGGCCATTAGTGAAGGCACAACGTCATTCAAAGTAGAAGCCCCAAGACTGAAGGGCTTATGGAGAATAGTTGAGGCTCTTACCATATAATAGGGTCAGAGTCCCTGAAGAAAGCCTAGGAGATGCTATTGGTGAAGGTGCAATCCTGTTGCAGTAAAGACTCTAACATTTTGTAGATGTCAGTACCATGAGAAGGCCACCAAGGACAACAGCAGCTGTAGTATGGAACTGATCTGAACCTAAGAGATGTTTTATGTGTGCTGTAGAGGACAGAGCCCAAGAAGTGGACCAAGCTCTTTGGACAAGCCTAGAATATGGTAAGTGAATCCCAGATGTCTAACACTGAGCTTTTTGCACTTTTGGACTTTGTTTTGCTTTGTTCAGATTGTGACTATATCCTGGTTCTTTCTTTATGGAGTAACAAACTGTATAACTAGTTTTGATTTTCCAGGAACCCACAGTTGGGAGATTTTGGAGTTTTAGAAAGGATTTGGATATTTTAAAGAGACTTTGGATATCTTTTTCTTTAAATAATTTTTAATTTATTTTATGTGTTTTGGTGTTTTTCCTGCATGTATATCTATAAAACATGTGGTCCTGGTGCCTGCAGAGGACAGAAGAGAGCATTAGATTCCCTGCAACTAGCATTACAGATGGTGACAAGTCACCATGTGCGTGCTGGAAAATAAACCTTAGACTTCTGGTAGAACAGCCAGTACTCTTAACCACTGAAAAATCTCTCTAGCCCAAAGACTTTGGATATTAAAGAGACTGAACATTTTGTTTTGTTTTGTTTTTGGGGGGTTTTGTATTGTTTTGTTTTGTTATTGTTTTTGTTTTCGAGATAGGGTTTCCGTATATATATCCTTATTCTTGGCTGCCCTGGACTCTCTTTGTAGACCAGGTTGGCCTTGAACTCACAGAAATCCGCCTGCCTCCGCCTCCAGAGTAGTGGGATTACAGGCGTACACCACCATGCCTGATGAGACTGAATTTTTTTTTTTGGTTTTTCAAGACAGTGTTTCTTTGTGTAGCCTTAGCTGTCCTGGACTCACTTTGTAGACCAGGCTGGCCTCGAACTCACAGAGATCCACCTGTCTCTGCCTCCCGAGTGCTGGGATTAAAGGTGTGTACCACCTCACCCGGCTGAGACTGAAGTTTTAATGTCTGAATTTTTAAAGACTGTGGGCTTTAAAATTTGGAACATGTTTTGTATTGTGATATTGATATTAATGGCATTGGGAACAATAAGACAGCAGAATTTATGGCTTTAAAGTGCTGTGTTTGTGTATCAAATTGACAAGCAGTCAATTGTGTCAACTTGAGACAAACTAGAGTCATTTTAGAAATGGCAATCTCAGTTGAGAAAATACCCCCACAAGATTGGCCTGTGTGAGCTGGAGAGATGGCTCAGAGGTTAAGAGCACTGACTGCTCTTCCAGAGGTCCTGAGTTTAATTCCCGGCAACCACATGGTGGCTCACAGCCATTATAATATGATATGATGCTCTCTCCTGGTCTGCAGGTATACATGCAGGTAGAGCACTGTACACATAATAATAAATAAATAAATCTTTAAAATATATTGGCTTGTGTAAAAGACTGTGTTGCTTTTTCTTGACTGATGATTGTTGTGGAAGTGTCCAGTTCACTATGGGTGGTAGCACCCCTGGGCTAGTGGTCCTGGGTGCTATAAGAAAGCAACCTGAGTAGGCCATAAGGAGCAAGCCAGTCAGTTCCTGTCTCCAGGTTCCTGCCTTGAGTTCCTGACTTCTCTTACAGGCTGTAAGATGAAGTAAACCCTTTTCTACCTAAGTTGATTTTGGTCATGGTGTTAGGGCACAGCAATAAAACTCTAAGATATCACATGTGGAAATTATTTGGCCATCCAAGCCTCCTCCAGCAGTCAGGTATATTAGACAAAGAGACCATAGGTGTAGCTACAACTACAGTGCCAGTCAAAGCCTCTTAGACCCAGGGAATCAGTTTAAGAAGCAGGTATAACTGGGAAAAGATACGTCTCATATTTTGGCCATGGGAAGAGCAAAGTAGCTTGAGCTTGCCCATGAAGTTCTTCAGGGGTAGAGAGATTCACAGGCAAGGAGGATCCATGGATGTTCTGTAGGGTAAAAGACTGGGATAGTTCAGGAATAATGACTAAAGATGGCAGAGCTGAGATAGGGCCTTTCAGCCATGCTGCCATACTGAGAATTGATCTTTTGAGGAAACAACTAACACAAATGATAGTATATTTACATGCTGTTTTGAGCCTCCCCTTAGATGTGGGCTTCTGAGATTAGCTGACACCTGCTTGGAATGAACTACAATGAATTTTCAGAGTAAGAGTATCTCATCAAGGTTACCTTGGTAAATCCCCTATTTACATTAGTATAGTGGCCCAGGACTTTGTGGTGTTATCCTTCCTGTCCTCCATAAAAAGACTTTCTTATATACATAGCATAATGCTAATTACTGGGTGCTTTGCAGATTCAGAAACTCCTTTGAGAAGCATGGAAGTACACCTGAAGGAGAAAGGATGGGAAATGAGTTCACAGTGGCCCAAAGGGCTAGATGCTCCTGTGAAATTCTTGGGAGCTTTATGCTTAGGAAAAGCAAAGTTGATACCCACTAAATGATTAAGAAAAATTTACAGCAGCCTGTACTTTGAAATATTAGGGGAAGAACAAATTACCTTGTGAGGATGGAAAATGATGCTCCCAGAAGCCTTGAGGTCTTTAATTGAGAATCAGGTGTATTACTTCCTGGGGTGGTTTGAATGAGAATGACTCCTATAGGCTTACATGTTTGATGTTTGACTACTTGGTTCCCAGTAGGTGGAACTGTTTGGGAAGGCTTAGGAGGTATGCCCTTGTTAGACTAGGTGTGTTGCTGGAGGTGGGCTTTGAGGTTCAAAAACCCCACTCCATTTCCAGTTTCTCTCTCTCTCTCTCTCTCTCTCTCTCTCTCTCTCTCTCTCTCTCTCTCTCTCTCTCTCTCTCTCTCTCTCTCTCTCTCTCTCTCTCTCTCTCTCTCTCTCTCTCTCTCTCTCTCTCTCTCTCTCTCTCTCCCCCTCATGCCTATGGATCACATGTATGCTTCCAGGCCTGCCTGCCCACCTGCTGCCATGCTCCCTACCATGATGATCATAGACTATGACCTTCTGGAAATGTGAGGCTCAATAAACCGTCTCTTTTATAAGTTGACTTGGTCATGATGTCTCTTTAAAGCAATAGCAAAATAACTAAGACACCTCCTTAGGAGTTCTGGCACAGGGAGGCCCTAGAAGGCCCCAAATCAGTAATGGCTATGGCTACTACTGTTGAATGTACTCAAAAAACTAAATGAAAATCACACATGATTTGATTTCAGGACTTGGAAAAATAAAGGCACGACTAAGACAAAAATTTTCCTCCCTATATGTTAGCTCTTGTATTGCTGGAAAGTGGTTTTAAGGTTGCTGGGGAGAACTATGGCAAAAAGCCCTACTCAACTGTGGATCTTGCACACTACTCCTACTGCTACTACTTTTTCTAGTTTTTGTTTTGTGTTGTTTTGTTTTCAATTTTTCTATGTAGCCTTGGCTGTCCTGGACTCGATTTGTAGACCAGGCTGACCTCTAACTCACAGAGATCCACCTGCCTCTGCCTCCCTTAGTGCTTGGATGACAGGTGTGCACCCCCATTCCCAGCTTCCTGGACACTACCTTTTTTAATTATTTATTTTTATTTTATGTGCAATAGTGTTTGCTTACATGTATGTGTATGAAGGTGTCAGATCTTCTGGAACAGGAGTTACAGACAGCTGTAAGCTGCCATGTGGGTGCTGGCAATTGAACTCAGGTACTCTGGAAGAGCAATCAGTGTTCTTATCCACTGAGCCAAGGCTCTAGCCCTTCTGCATATTTCTTAATAGAAGTGTCAGATAAGATGTCAGCTACTTCAGTAAAATTGTGAGTGGCTATGAATAGGACTAATGTTTTGAATGGGCTTAAGGCCACTCCATGAGGGGAAATTCATATCTGGAACTGGGTACTTATGGAAAAACCTGTAGCCAAAGAAGTTGTGGTAGTTTGAATGAAAATGGCCCCCATATACACATAGGGAGTGTCATTATTGGAGATGTGGCCTTGTTTGAGGAAGTGTGTTGCTGGGGGGCTTGCTTTGAGATTTCAGAAGTTCAAGCCAGGCCCAGTGTCTTACACTCTTTTCCTGCTGCCTGCAGATCCCGACACAGAACTCTCAGCTACCTCTCCAACACCATGTCTGCCTATGTGCCACCATGCTCCCCCCCATAATGGTAATGGACTAAACCTCTGAGCCTGTAAGCCAGCTCCAATGAAATGTTCTTCTTTATAAGAGTTTCCATGATCATGGTGTCTCTTCATAGCAGTACAGCACCGACTAAGACAGAAGTAATAGGCACCAGTGGAGAAGTGACAGCAATTACTTTGTGAAATGAATATGATATAGCAGCTAAGGTGCCTTTCCTGTACCATGTTGTTTATGACTGTTAAAGACAAAGGGTATTCTGAGTGTTCAGAAAGGAATACACAGATAAAGTGAAAGCTTGGCAAGAAAATTCTTTTGTAAAAAGGGCATGACAAAATCCAAACAGGGCTATCAAGAACACTGGACTGTATGTTCACTGGCTTTTACTCTAATGCAGGTGAAGATTGTATCTTTCCCCCATAGATTGGGTTCCAGTTTCACAGTTTTTCATTATTGGCTAGTTTAAAAACAATCAGCACAAAAGAAATGAAGGAAAGGTGTAGAGGAATTTCAACTCAGAACATGGTTGCTTAGGTAAGAGATCATATCCAAAGTCCTTCTACGTCTGTGTGATCCAGCTGCAATACAAACATGCCTTTAATCCAGGAGACAGAGGCAAACAGGTATGAGTTCTAGGCCAGCCTGATATAGAGCAAGTTTCAGGTAAAGAAAAGCTTAGGTCCAGGCATGGTGGACCCTAAATTCCAAACAATGAAGGTAAAGTTAGTTTGTAGAAGGAAGCACCCATGTTTGAAAGTGATGTCTAATTGAGTGGCAGAAAAAGTGATGAATCAGAGAAAGATTGGACAGAATATGATATGCCCAACTCTCATGAGAAGAGAGAGGAATAATGGAGCTACTTAAGGGGAAATGCAGAGAGAGAAAGGAGGCAGTTTTTCCAAGACAGTAATAGAGATAGGATGAAGAGAGAACAAGCTAGACTCAGGTGAAGACTAAATGAGCCAGAGAATGAGAAGAAGCCAGAAGATGAGAACAGATTGCTGGAATTAATTGGAGGCCAAGCAGAGCAAGTCAGAGACCAAGAGAAAAGCCAGATTGTATACATCACCTAGGAGAGGAGTTTGAACCTGAACAGCTGAGTTGAACCAGCCAGCCAGAGCTCAGTAAGAACAAGAAAGGGTGAGCTGATTAAGTAGTAAGTCTCAGAGGCTAAAAACATTCTAGGCCTGTATTAGATTGTATGGAGGAGGCTTAAAGCTTCCAGGACTAGGCCTAGGTTAACAAACGGAGGCAGTTAGCCTTCCTTTTATAGAAAGGGAGATGGGCTCCACCCCCAGGCCATTGAGTTCTAGGACTGGGGACAGTGAACCTTTTCATGAACAAATGTTTAACCAGGTAGGAGAGATTTAAAGATTTTTACAAAAATTTTACAACATGGGGGAGATGAATTGGCCCTTGGTGGAAAAAATACCTTTTATAGAGAGAAATGTTTACAATATTCTTAGGTTATTACTGCTGTCAGTGTCCTTCAGATATATTTTCATTTCCCATTTTTTTTACATCTCCTCTTGTGTTTTATAGTAAAAGAAATATGTCCAAGACTCATCACCTGTCATATCCTTGGGATACAGGGACTGATGAGAGGTCATAAGGCTTTACTATCTTGCTGGAGTTGGAGAATAGTAAGAAAATTCTGTCACCTCCTCTAGAGCAAAAGGACCATGGGGGAAGAGGTAGGCAGAAAGATTGTAAGAGCCAGAGAAAGCAGTGGAATGTTGCCTTGCAGTCTTTTCCAAGGAAAATTGCTGCCATGCTCATCAGATCAGCTGTACCGGCTTGCAAGAGTCCATCAAAGGTAGACCTGAGGACATTCCCATAGAGAAAGAAGGGATGGAGTCACTGGACCTGCCCTTGATGTTCTAGCCACTCCTTCCAGTCATTTGTGTTAGGATCCAGAGGAAGCCTCACAAATCACTCAGACACCAATCTCAGTGAGATATGGATAGTTTTTTGAATGCAGCACCTCAAGACTGACCATGATCAGGGACACAGTGGACTCAGGAGCCAAACTGTGACATCAACCTGTTTCCCAGAGTCCATTTATAAAGGCAAAAACTGCAATTAGCTTATGGGGGGCAGGGGGCAGATGGTGGAAGAGGGTGGTCATCTCTGACTCAAATTATTTTGCTAACTATTCAAGTGGTTTTAGATAACCTTGAAAGTGTGCCTGGCAAAGGGGCCAGCTGGGTTTATGGTTGGGGAATTTCTAGGAACAAGGCCACAACATTTTTCTCATTGAACATAAACAAAGTTTATGATCAACCTTACTTTGTGTACAGAGATTCTTTTACATCATCAGCATGCTGAGATGATATGGGCTGGTGGGCTATAGTTATGCCAAAAGAAGCTTTCATGTCTAAGGGAGGTGTGAGATATAGGTTGGAGGAGGCTAAGGGAAGGGGCTCTAATTACAATGGGGAAGTCATTGCCCAAGCTGGATTGAGTGCTGACCTTTTAGTACACACAGCTGCTCTAGGATCTCCTACACTCCAGTTGGGCCCTGATTCTTTACCCATCCTCTGAAGGTAAGCCTAGGAAACTCACTGGTTCCTATGGATGGACTTAAATAAAGTTTTATTTTTAGGGTAGCAGCAGTTGGCTTGGGCAGTTCAGAGGGGACCTTATGAGGAGGAGGTAAATTTTGTTCATATCTCCCCAGGGTAGGGACTCTTGAAACAATAATTTACATATACTAATCAAAACTTTAAAAATGTTCAGATCACATAAAAATTAAAGAAAACAAACATTTGTTCTGGGAAAACAATGATTCCTAGAACATCCTCAGGATTGTGGTTGGATTTATGAAGGATGAAGCGGTATTTAAGTTAAGATCACTAGCTCTGTGTGTGTGTGTGTGTGTGTGTGTGTGTGTGTGTGTGTGTGTGTGTGTGTGTGTGTACAGGGTCTCTCAATATGTAGCACTAGCTGTGTGTGTGTGTGTGTGTGTGTGTGTGTGTGTGTGTGTGTGTGTGTGTGTGTGTGTTTCACAAAGATCCACCTGCCTCTGCCTCTAGGTGTTAGGATTAAAGGTGCGTGCTATCCTGACAGGCTGTGTGTTTGCTTCTTTGTTGTTGTTTTGTTCTTTTTCAGATAGGGTCTTGCTACATAACTCAGAATAGCTTCCTACTCATTACTGTCCCACTCCAGACTTCCTGTGTACTGGGTGTGCAGCACCGTACTACCCAATTGTTTTGGTTTTGCACAGCCTGGGACAGCAATCTTCCTTCAAAACTAGTTTTTCTTTTTCTATTTTTAGACAGACTCTCATGCTTTGACCCAAGTTGATTTGAAACTTAGTAGCCTTACATTACCCCCACACTTTCTGAGTACTTGTTCTTGCAAAGGACCTGGGTTCAATTCTCAGCACCCACATGGTGGCTCACAACTTTCTGTAATTCCAGTTCCAGGAGATTCAACACTCTCTTCTGACCGCCTTCAGCACCAGGTAATCAGGTGGTACATAGACATATATTCAGGCAAAACATACACATAAATAAATCTACAAAACAATTAAAATTAAAATATCTTGGTATCTAGGAGATGCTTGTTTTGTCTTTCCTTTACTATGCTCCAAACCAAGTCTCTTTGACTAACAGAGAAACAAAGATGTATGTTCTTTCTAATTATCTGACTATTGATATTTTATACAGAAAATTTTAAATTAAATATACTAATAAAAATGCTGACTTATCCACAATTGTGTTCACATTCTACACTTATATTGGATATAAAATTTTGAACTTTTGAAGTACTATGGTTTTTTTGAGACAGGGTTTCTCTGTGTAGCCTTGCCTCTCTTGGACTCGATTTATAGGCCAGGCTGTCCTAGAACTCACAGAGATCTTCCTGCCTCTGCCTTCTGAGTGCAGGGATTACAGATGTGTGCCACTATACCTAGCAATATGGTAGTACCAAGAATCAAACTTCAGACCTTTGGAATAGCAGATCCTTACTCTTAGCCACTGAGCCATCTCTGCACTACTTGAAGTACTCTTATCATACAGAATTTTCAGCCTTCTGTACAAGTAAAGTAGTAGGCCCAAAATATAAATTGAATAGAGTAATTCATTAATCTCGATGAGATTATAAGCATTCATTTAATGACAAATGTGTTCTTTGGGTTTTTTGTTTGTTTGTTTGTTTGTTTTTTAGTTTTTAGAGACAGAGTTTCTCTTGTTATCTTGGCTGTCCTGGAACTCTCTTTGTAGACCAGGCTGGCCTAGAACTCACAGTGATCCGATCCACCTGCCTCTGCCTGTCTGAGTGCTGGGATTACAGGTGTGCACCACCACACTTGGCTTTCTTTTTCTTTTCTCTTCTTTCTTTCTTTTTTTCTTTTCTTTTCTTTCTTTCTTTACTTTTTTTCTTTTTTGGTTTTTCAAGATAGAGCTTCTTGGCATAGCCTTGTCTGTCCTTGAACTTGCTCTGTAGCCCAGAGCTACAATTCTTAGAGATCCACCTGCCTCTGGGATTAAAGGCATGCACCACCATTGACTAACTTGAGAAACTTTTTATTTTTGGTTTTTGCAGACAAGGTTTCTCCGTGTAGCCTTGGCTGTCGTAGATTCACTTTGTAGACCAGGCTGGCCTCCAACTCACAGAGATCTACCTGCCTCTGCCTCCCAGAGTGTTGGGATTATAGGTGTGCACCACAACGTCCAGCTAAGAAACAATGATTTTATTTGAAGTGTATTTGTTGTTGGCTTTTGTGTTCTGTGATCTTTTGAGACAAGTCTTGCTATATCATCTTGATTGACTTCAAAATTTTAGCAATCTCCTTGTATCATCCTCCCAAGTGTTTAGATTAAAGCTGCATTCTTCCTTGTATGGATTTCATTGTCTTTTTAATGGGAACACCTCTTTTGGGAAGCAATCCACATTTTTTTGAGAGGGCAAATCTGTTTGTGAATGGTGTGTGTGTGTGTGTGTGTGTGTGTGTAAAATTGAGCCATCACTAAAAAAAATTGTCACGTTATTTCAGAGACTCTTTTTTCCCTTTTCTGTCTGATACCTCCTCCCTGCCCCTTTCCCTCCCTCACTCTTCCTATCTTTCTTTTATAGGTTTCTCACGTAGCCAAAACTGACCTGGTATTCCTCATTCTCCCCCAACTTCTAGGATTATGAGTGTGTGCCACCATGCCTGACTTCAGCTTTTATTTCTGGGGTAAAGTAGATGTTGGTGTTTTGAGATGACATCTCTAGCCCTATCTATAAGCTGTCCTGAAACTCAATACCTAGTCAAGATTGACCTTAAAGTCCTGCCTCTACTTCCCGAGAGCTAGGGTTATTCGAGTATAGCACCATATCTAGTTTATGAGGTGCCATGATACAGCCCAGAGCTTCCTACTTGGCAGGCAAGCAGTTTACAACTAAGCTATTATATCCCAATCCCTGTTTTTTGTTTGCTTTTGAGACAAGGCTTTATTCCACTGTCCAGGCTGTCCTTAAACTAATCACAGTCCCCATCTCAGCCTTCTGAACACTGAAACTACAGACATGAGCTGCAATGGTCAGCTGGTCAGATTGGTTTATTATGTTATACAAATTCTTACCATACGATCCAAAACCACACTGCATGGTATTTACCTAAGTGAACTGAAAGTGTGTTCACATTTAAAAGCTCACACATGATGTTTTTTGCAGCTTCATCATGTTTAAAGCTTATACTTAACTAAGATGTTTTTCAGTAGGTGAATAAACTACATCAAATAATGAAATGTTACACAGTGTTAAAAATAAATCCGTTTTTGAGCTAAAAAAAAAAAAAACAAAAAAATGAGCACATATAAATGTATATTACTAAGTAAAAGAAGCCAATGTGTGTTTCTTGTTGTATGATTCTAACTGTGATAAAATGGTGTGTAGAGGGGATTTTAATCCAGCAACATAGCTACTTTGGCTGTAATACAGACACACTTTTAATCCCAGGAGACAGAGGCAAACAGATCTCTGAGTTCAAGGCCAGCCTGGTGTAGAGCAAGTTTCATATAAAGGAAAGCTTAGGTCCAGCACCCAGGAGATAGAGGCATGCAGATCTCTGAGTTCTAGTCAGTTCTGTTCAGGCAGTTTGGTTGAGTCGGTGAGTTGAGAGGCAGTGCAGTTTATGGTGGTTCAGTTCGTGGAATTCAGAGGCATAAGCAAAAGAGAAAGGGGAGAACCAACTGCTGAAAGTTGTCTTCTGACCTCTGCAGACACACCTTGGCACATGCATTACTAACACACACACACACACACACACACACACACACACACACACACACACACAAACACACACACCAAACAAATAAGTATAGTAAAAAGTACCCCTGCATCCTTACTATTCAGGACAAATTCAAGTACGTTTTTCAGTTTACATTTTTAAATGTACTTCACTTTTCTTGGTTCTCCGTGGCCTTTCCCCTAATTGCTGATTAATGACACTCCAACCCACGAATGGAAATTTTTTTGTCATATTCAGTTTGTGTCTGGCTGCTGGGAAATGAAGGTGATGTCACAATCTTTGGTTTGAAGTGAAGCAACATCCTAAGAGGAACCTGGTTAAAGGGGAAATAACTTCTATCTGTAAATGAGCATGTGCACAATGTAGAAACTCAATGTCTGTGTCTCATCTCCTGACTTCTTTTCTTCTGTGTGTGGTAATGTGGCAATTTCCTATGGAAGACTTGCTTTGATAGTGCCCATGTGTAGACACTACCTATGTCAGTAAAATCTGCCTATGTCGTTGGTTACAGAGTGCATATTTCTGAAATGCTAGAAAGCTCCAGTCTATCAGTCTCACACTGATAATGGATAGGTAGGCTCAGATGTCTGCTCAGGCACAGGAAAAAGACGGACCACTTTGAACTTGAGATTCACAGCTCTGGGGTAAGGAAGATATAAACCCATCTCAAATAAGGGTTTGATGACTGTTGTTTCAAGCCTTAGTGAATTGAAGCATTCTGTGCTGAACAGTTTTTCCCTCTGCAATGATGCCTGTCATTTGTGAATCTTTTCTTCTATCGAATACAATAAATTTTGTAAATGGCCATGGTAGTTCCCACCTGTAATTCCACCATGTAGGATGCCGAGACGGGAACATTGCTATGGCTCTGAACCTAGCTCATTCTTCATTGCGAATTCTAGACCAGCCTGGGTTACAAGTACAACACAACACAACAAAATTGTACGACGATCTATAGCGCTGGAGAGATGGCTCAGTGATTAAAAGTACTTGCTGCTCTTCCAGAGGACCTGAGTTCAGTTGCCAGTACCTATATTGAGTGGCTCATAACTTCCTGGAAATCCAGCTCTGGGGATCTGATGTCCTCTTATACATGTACCCACATGCACATACATATGTACATACATATACACATGAATAAAGATTTCTTTAATTAAGGAAATCTGTGATGTGGATTATATTCAGGGAATTATTTTCAGTCTCCGTATTTACTTGCTATTTCTGCTATAATGATGTTTTTCTAAAAGAAGAACAACAGAGCCTGGTGTAGTGGCTCATGCCTATAATCCCAGCACTTGAGAGGAGAGGCTGGAGACTTAGGAGTTTAACATTGTCCTTGAGTACATAGCAAGATTGAGGCCAGTCTGGGCTACATAAAACTATCAAGAAGCCTAAAGTAAAAGTCTTAGAAAGTAGGTCTGGAATGTGCTCAGTTGATGCAGTGCTTGTCTCCATGCACAATGCCCTCTGTGTGATCACCAGCACTGCGTAATACTGTCACCTCAGCACTCAGGAAGTGGAAGCTAGAGCCTCCCATGTACTAAGTAGGCATTTTACCATTTAAACTACAGCCTCAGCCCAGTTATTTTATAATTCTATATTTATTTTTGATGTTTTGAAACAGGGTTTCACTCTGTAGCCCAGGCTGGTCTCAAAATCACAGAAACTCCCCTGCCTCAGTACCCAGAGTTCTAAGATTACAGGCAATCACCAATACATCTATTCTGGATTAACTGCTTAGAGAAGTGTTTCCATAGCTTTAGAATCACATCTCTGTGGACTCAAATATCATATCCTCCAAAGATGTGTAATGTAACACCATAGAAAGCTGAAGTTAGCCAAGTGTAGTGGCTCATATCTGTATTCCCTGAACTTGGGAGGCTGAGGCAGAAGGATCACTGTGTTTAAAGCCATCCTGGAGTCTATAGGGAAAAGGACCCTGACTCAAAAGGGAAATTAAAAAGTTGAATTTGTGGTTGATCATGGTGGTGCATGCCTGTAATTCCAGCACTTTGGGAGGCAGGTCTAGAAAGTGAGTCCAAGACAGCCAAGGCTACACAGAGAAAGTCTGTCTTGAAACAAAAAGAGTTGAGCTTGGTAGTATGTGCCTATTATCCCAACACTTGAAAGGCAGATATAGGAGGATCTGGACTTCTAGGTAATCCTAGAATGAGGAAAGAGGGAGGAAATGAAGGGACAGAGAAACGGAAGCTGAGGCTCTAGGCCTGGTATATAGTTCTGTTGTAGAGTGCTTGCTTTGCATGTGTAAATTCAAGCCCCTAAATTCGATCTCTAGCATTAAAACCAAAACATAATTACCATAAACTGGTGGTTTTCTTGCTCCACTGATCTTTGGCCTCTGTTCAAAGGCTCTTCCTCTTTTATCAGTAATTCCTTCCTGTTGATAGTTGATTCCAATGTATTTATACTTCCATAAAGCTTAATTCCTATTCACTTCGATGCCATGCTTATCCTGGTGACCTAGTTGGGCTGATGGGACAATAGTAAAGAGGACATGAATAGAGATTTTAAAAGAGCTTCCTGCTGGGAGTGTGACTCAGTGGTCTAACACTTAGCATATGTGAGGCTCTGAATTTGATTCACAGAACTACATATTGAAGTCTATTATGTGTAGTTATTATATGTTAAAACATTTTTTAAAGGCTTCTTAAGTGGGGTTAGATTTTCTTTGTTGCTCCTTTGGGAATCCTAGAGTTCTATGTTAAGAAGCTTAGACTAGCCAGTTGAGAATCACAGATCCCATGGAGCAGAGACAAATCATTACCTGGAACGTTCTTCAGAATAACTCGCTTAACAATCACAGATGTGACTGAGCCCCGAGCATGTCCTCTTGGCTCAGCCTAGCCAGTGATACCATGGGCATCCTAAGTATCCCAGACCTCCCAAGCAATCCCCAAGATTGTCTAAATTCCTAAACTTCAAGGGGGTTTGTTTATGTGGAAAAAACGGCTACAGATCCCAGGTGCACAGTGAATTTACATTCTCACCACTTAAGGGAATACTCATTACACATGTGGTTGTTTTGTCATTGAGATAGGTGTGTACACTGGGCACTGGGCGTGATGGCACATACCTTTAATCCCAGCACTCAGCAGGCCGACACAAGTAAATCTCAAAGTTCAAAGCCACCCTGGTATACAGAGTGAGTTGTAGGACAGTCAGGACTCTGTTACACCGAAAAGCACTGTCTCAAAAAACAAAATAAAATAACACATACAAAATAAGGTAGCAACTGAGAAATGTGTCTAGATGGTGTGCGTGCATGCATGCATGCGTGTGGAACATGTGTGGAAGTCAGTGGACAATTTTGTAAAGTTGCTTCTCTGCTACCATTACATAGGTTCTGGAAATCAAACTCACCCGCTGAGCCATCTTGCTGTCCCATTTGGTTTTTTTTCTTTGTTGTGCTAGGGATAAAATTTAACGCCTAGGAGAGACCTTTCTGCATGTGCGAAGGAGTGGAATGTCACATATAACACAAACTCAGATTCAATCAGATGCAGAGGATTAATGTTGTAAAATAATGTACAAGAAATGAACTACAATGGAGATTTTAAATTTTGATGTTATTATTTTATAAATGAAACATGGAATTTAAGAATGTCTTCTATCTGTGCCCCATTAATGTTTCTTATATAGGCAGATCTTGAATTGGCAAGTCTACTTTGGCCTCCCAAGTAGTTTAGATTATAGCCACATACTACCTCACCCAGCTGAGATGAGGGAAAGTTGTGATGGCAACTCATACAATGTTTTTGACATAGACCTGCAGCTTAGGCAAGTTTCGTCTTTGCTAATGCTAGTCTAGACTCAACTGAATCTACCCACCCTTCCCCACCTCTCCACATCCTGAAATTCATCTTCTTGGCTATTTTCCTTCTTCACTCTGAAGATCAGGTTTCTCAAGCATTCATCTGGTTACACGGGGCTCCGAAAGATTCCTCAGCCTCAAAGTGCGCAAGGCATGATGAATCTTTTGATTACAATCTACCTATAAATATAAGCCCTCATGAAGAAATATTTGCCTACTGCCTAGCATCAAATGGTCATCTTGATCTGGCCAGCTGCAATGGCATGGAACCGATGGCGTGGGAAAGAAGTTTATGTATCTGTTTATTGGCTGCTGTTTTCTTGATCTAGACCAGGTTCAGCTAAATGTTCCTATTTCTGGCCCAAGAATCTACAATGACCTTTTTAATCACTGCAGGTGATGTTTTGGGTTGAATGATTTGGCTCTATGTGTTCTCATCATCCTCGGGTCAGTGAGAAGGCTTTTTCTTGTATACATTTTCCTGGTGATGGCACAAGGGCAGATGGAATATCTGGCAAAAAAAAAAAAAAAAAAAAAGGCTGTAAATAGGGAGTGGAACCAGTCCATAGGAGAGATGTATGCTGTAAGCATCAAAGTTAGAGGGGCAGATGTAACTCAGCCTCTTAAAACTAAAGTCCCACACATAAGGTATGGAATTGGGGGGTTTGATGTTTTCCTGCTGGGTTTCAGACTTGCTTTGGCCCAGTAATTCCAGACTATGTGGCACTCACATATAATCCAAACAATTAAGAAGCTGAAGCAGGAGGATCACTTGTTTAAAGCCATCCTGAGATACTGTATCAGCTAATTTTCTATTGCTGTGATAAAGCAGCATGACCAAAGCAATTTATGGAAAAGTTAATTTGGCGTAAGGGTCCAGAAAGACAGTAGTCCATCATGGTGGGGAGGCATAATAGCAAGAGGCAGACATGGTGGGAGGAGTGGAAAGCTGAAAGCTCACATATTAAATCCCAGGCACAAAGCAGAATAAGTGAACTTGAAGTTATACAAGGCTTTTAATCCCAAAGCTTCCACACAATAATGTACTTCCTCCAGCAAGGCTGTGTCATCTAAATATTCCTAACTCTTCTACCTATAGGGAGCCATGTGATCAGATATTCTCATTCAAACTACTAGATTCCACCCCATAGACCTAATGGCCAAATTTGAATGCAAAATGCATTTAGTCCAACTTCTAAAGTCCCCATAATCTTTCAGTCTCAACACTATTTACAAGTTCAAAGTATCTTCTGAGAATCAAGGCAATCTTTTATTTTTAACACCACTGACAAATCAGAATATATTTTCAACATATATTAGTGCAGAACATACATTGCCTTTCTAAAATGAAGAAATGGAGTCATAGTCTGGAATTACTGGACCAAAGCAAGTCTGAAACCCAGCAGGAAAACATCAAACCCCCGCAATTCCATATCTTATTTCTGGGACTTTAGTTTTAAGAGGCTGAGTTACATCTGCCCCTCTAACTTTGATGATTACAGCATACATCTCTCCTATGGACTGGTTCCACTCCCTATTTATAGCTTTTTTGCCAGATATCCCATGACTGTCATGTCCAGTATCTTAGGGCCTCCATTACAATCCAGACTTTACTTCAGCAGCTTCATGCAATGGTCTTTCATGGCCTTCTTCCTTTGAAGGGCCTTCATTCATGGAATCCCCTGCCAAACACACTGGCTAGCCTTCGTGGCTCTGTGAAACAATGGATGAAGAATACAGAACCCTTTCACTCTTGTTTCCTTTATGTTTCTAAAGCCAGAACTGTGTGGATGACACAGTTACATTTGGCTGCTTGCTAGTTTGGGATGGCCCCTGCTCCTCCCAGTTTGAATTACATTAGCAACAGAACTTTAATTCAGTATTCAGTTGCTTTACAGGTGCAGAATTACCTTTTTTTTTTTTTTTTTTTTTTTTTTTTTTTGGTTTTTCAAGACAGGATTTCTTGGTTGTCCTGGAACTCACTTGGTAGACCAGGCCGGCCTCAAACTCTCAGAGAGACACCCAGCTCTACCTCCCAAATGCTGGGACTATAAAGGCATGCACCACTGTGCCTGGCTACTTACATTCTTTTTCACAGGTTAGAAATTAATTAGGTGGAGTCTTGCCCTTCCTTTATTCCAGAGTTGAGCATGAATCTTCCCAATGGTACTAGTCCATTTATCTCTTACAGCATAGCCTTGCTTCAACATTAAGCCTCCTAGTGTTCCTTATTTTTCTTCAAACTGTACACTTTGTATTTCTTTCAGCATTTTTTGCTTTTTCTCATTGTAAACCTGCATAAGAGTTATTAATAATAACAATGCAATGAATTCAATTCTATCCTTCACTGAAGAAACTAGTCCATTCTTAATTTAGCCTCAGTCAAGTTCTTAGTGCAAAGTCAGAATACAACCAGATTTGTTGCCAAAACATCACAGACCAGCCTCTGGCCCAGTTCCTAATTGTCACCCTCTGAAGCTTCTTTAGCTGGGCCTCCACAGTCCACATTTTTCTCAGCTCTACTGCCTTGTAGGCTCATACTAGAAAGGCTCTTTAAGCTCTGCGCTTGGCATTTAGCCACTTTGCTAGAACAAACTTCCAAAGGTTTCCACATTCCTCTAAAAATTTGTCAGATTCTTGACAGCAGCAGCCCATTCTCTGGTACCAGCTCCTGTACTAGTTCTTTTTCTGTTGCAGTGACAAAATACAGTGGTCAAGTTTAAAACAAAACAAAACAAACTTTTATTTGCTTGATTTAATTGTCATCTCAGAGGCTTACTGCCTCTGCTATCCTAAGCTGAGTCTGGGAAGTTTCTAGACTCCATACAATCTAGTCTAGGACTAGAATGTTTTCGGCCTCTAAGATTTATGGCTGAATAAGCTCACCCTTTCTAGCTCTTTCTGAATTCTGGCTGGCTGGCTCAACTCAGCTGTTCTGGCTCAAAACTCTGCTCCAAGCTGATTGATTCTAATTGGCTTCTCTCAACTTCAGACTGTTTGTTCTGCTTGGCTTCATTCTACCTCTAACAATCTATTCTAATCTTCTGGCTCCTTCTCATTCTATGGCTCCTTCTGTCTTCACCTCTGTATAGCTTATTTTCTCTTCAACCTGTTTCTATAAAACTCTCCTGGTAAAACTTCCTCTGAACTGAACTGTCATGAACTCAACTCCACTGCACTGCCTCTCAACTCACTCTTGACTAAACTGCTTGAACAGAACTGACTAGAACTCAGAGATATGCATTCCTTTGTTTCCTGAGTGCTGGGATTAAAGGCATGAACCACCACACCTGGACCCAAGCTGTTCTTTACCTGAAACTTGCTGTATACCAGGCTGGCCTTGAACTCAGAGATCTGCTTGCCTCTATCTCCTGGGTTATATTTTCTCTAGTAATGTTGCATCTCCTAAACCTCCCCAAATGGGTGCCATCAACTGTGGACCAAGTGTTTAAATATCAGATATTTGATGTCTCCCATGGGAAACATTATTATTCAAACCACTACAGCTACATAACAAATTCTCTTTTTTAAAAAGTGCAGAGGGATAAATAAAAAATGTGCTACCCCAACCTAGGATCAAAGCTTCACCTTTACACTTCCATTCAAATTTTATTCTGTGAAGCCAATTATATTAACCAATCACAAAGTCAATGTCAGGAGTGTAAGTGCTCCATAATATGAACTTGGCATGTCTGTATGCAAGGAAGTCTGAAGAATTGAAGTCGAGAGTGCCACCTGGCATACCTTTCCCCTTTGATGACTTAGGTATCTACATTGGACCAATACTGATGATAATCATGGTGACTAGTAGAAATAGAAGACTAACATGCAGATGGTAGGACTGATTTGTTTCTAAGAGAGGCCTTTAAGGTTGCTAACAGTCAAAATTTTGACATTTAAATGAATGAAAGGAGCCGGGAATGGTGACTCATTTGTACTGTGTACTCAGGAGGCTAATGCAGGATTGTTATGCATTCTGAGGAGGCTGAAACTACAGAATGAAGTGCTATCTTGTTTTATTATTAATTTATTCTTGTTACATCTCAATGGTTATCCCATCCCTTGTATCCTCCCATTCTTCCCTACCTCCTGTTTTCCCCTTATTCCCCTCCCCTATGACTGTTCCTGAGGGGGATTACCTCCCCCTGTATATGCTCATAGGGTATCAAGTCTCTTCTTGGCTACCTGCTGTCCTTCCTCTGAGTGCCACCAGGTCTCCCCCTCCAGGGGACATGGTCAAATGTGAGGCACCAGAGTACGTGAGAAAGTCATATCCCACTCCCCACTCAACTGTGGAGAATGTTCTGACCATTGGCTAGATCTGGGTAGGGGTTTAAAGTTTACCACCTGTATTATCCTTGGCTGGTGCCTTAGTTTGAGCAGGACCCCTGGGCCCAAATCTGCCTATCATTGACAAGCACTCTGCCAACTGAGCTACACCCCTGTCCCATACCTTTTTAAAAGCTATATTCCCAGCCCCCTTTCTTTCAATTCTATTTGAGATTCTAGTGTCTTCCTAAGTTGCCCATGTTGGACTTGAACTCACTCTGTATCCGAAGCAGACTTCAAGCGTCCTATTCTCCTGCCTCAGCCTTCTGGGTTGCCGTGATTTCAGGTCTTCATTACCACAGTGGCTTATATGATTGAGGAGCAGATTCAGGATCAGAAAGTCAGAGACCTAGTGAGTACAAAGTAACAGAGGGAGGAAGAGGTAAAAAGTAAACCACAGAGATTCACTCTGATCATCCTGAGACAGGCTCCTGATGCAAGTAAGTTGCTATCAGAGGAAAGAAGGTGGTTCCCTGACTGTATTAAAAGTAGGGGAGGAGATAACCCCCCCATTCTTAGGGGAACAGTCCCAACAGGACTGCGAACTCTTTAAGCTTCCTCATCTCTGAATTCAAAGTAAGCTCCTACTTATCTGTCTCTCTCTGTCCTACTACTTCCCTGTGTGTACTCTAATCACTGCCAAATGTGAGTGTTTTTCATTCTCCAAAGACATCCTGCTCTTGCCCTGTTCTTGGCCTTGACCTTAATGTTCCCTTCATCTAATATATTCTCTTTCTAACTTCTGCCTATCAAATTGTTCTTATTCTTCAATCATGAGCTTCTCTTCCATTCCCTTTTTGAAAGTCTTTGTTTTTTTATTGTTGTTTGATTGTGGCAGAGTCTCAGGTATAAATCATGAGACTGGCTGGCCTAAACAAAGTAGCTGAGGATGACCCTAAATGCCCATCTTCCTGCCTGCACCTCCCATGTTCTTAGAGTTCAGATATGTGCCACCACACTCAGCAAGACATGGTTTTGATGACTTCCTGAGGCTCACCTGGTATTTCCTATGCAGCTGAGGCCGCACTTCACCTTGTGATTCTCTTTGTTCTGTCCCTGACTATTGAGATTATAGGTATATACCACAGTATTATTACAGAAGGAAATTTGCCTATACCTCCTAATTACTAGGATCACAAGAATATACCAACCACACCTCGCTTCTATTATTATTATTATTATTATTATTATTATTATTAGTAGTAGTAGTAGTAGTAGTAGTAGTAGTAGTAGTAGTAGCAGTAGTAGCAGCAGCAGCAGCAGCAGCAATAGTAGTGGTAGTAGTAGTGGTAGAAACAGTGCTTGTTTTATCCAGCTTTTCTCCACTTTCCCTCTTATTAGTTATCCCTTGTGCATCCTGTATGTTATCTAGACTTAATAAGATGAAAATTCTTACTGCTTCTCCTCTTGAAAGGCTCCAGTTGCAGCCAGGCACAGTGGCGCACACCTGTAATCCCAGCACTCGGGAGGCAGAGGTAGGTGAATCACTGTGAATTGGAGGCCAGCCTGGTCTACAAAGTGAGTCCAAGACAGCCAAGGCTGCACAGAGAAACCCTGTCTCAACAAACAAACAAACAAACAAACAAACAAAAAGAATAGTAGAAAGAAAGAAAGAAGGAAAGACAGACTCCAGTTGCTTCAGAGGGAATTGTATTAGGTAAATGAGAATTGCCACATTTAGTAAAAGCTAAACAGAAGTAAATGTAGGTGGCATGAAGGGCTCTGTGAATGGCTTACTACTTTTAAAGGCAGTCTCATGGATCCTAAACTAGCCAAAAGGTCATACATAGCTGAGGGTGACCTTGAATTCCACCTTCCACATCCTGAGATAACAAACCTGTGCCACCAAGCCTCTGAACAGTTTTATCAAAGACAGAATCCTGAGAGTAAAGGGCAGAAGTCATTTCAGCAGTGCCAGTAGCAGCTCAGGCAAAGTTCCTGGGACTTATTTTTTTAAATGACAAAAGACCCAAGACATTAAATATTTATATTTATACATTGATAAATTAATAACCTAAATATATAAATACACAAATGCTTTTATATTTGTTGTATATTCTGGCAAACTTTCATGAGCTGTTATTAACTTGTGTATATAAAGAAGATAACCAAGACTCAGGGTTTAAATGGCTGTTCTAGAGAAAACCAAATTTAGAGAAACAGAACAACAACAACAACAAAAATGCCGAAATAGGTTTTCTGATGCCAAAGAAGTGCTCTTTCCTCTACATTCTGCCTCTCAACTCTGGTTTTCTCTGATAGTGGAGAACTGAGCAAAAGGTCAAACAGAGGTTCCAAGAGAAAATTTAGGACCTACAAGGGGCAAAATGGTATGACCTTTACACTTTTTTGCTTTAAAGTACATTCTGTTTAAAGCAGCTATACAAACTCCCATGTTTAATAGGTAGATTAGTGTTTTCATTCCTTTGCATGACCTCTTATCTGTTTTCAATGGTTGGCACTGCCATTCACATAGGTAATAAAAAACGGAGGCGGGAAGCAGGATGACTTCTAACCTATTTAAACAACTAATGTGGAGGAGTTGGTGGGAGCCAACGAAAATGTCATAACGTGGAAAGTAAGCATAAAGAACTATTGTAGAGGAGTTGTGCAAATCACTTGACTGGTACTCTTTTGTTGTTTTCTGATTTGTTTTGTTCTGGACAGAGTCTCACTGGGTAACCAAGAGTGGCCCCAAATGTATGATCCACCTGACTAAACCTGAGTGCTGACATTAAAAATGTGTACCACAGAATTGGCCTATTTAAATGAAATTCTATTTTCTGTACCAGAGTCACTCTGGTCGTATACCTTTAAAATAGCAACTACCAAACAATAGAGTAGTGCTACATTCTGACATAAAACAAGTTGTCCCTTGCCTATCCAATGAGACCCTCTAAAAAATGTAGTGGGAGGTATAAGAAAGAGTAATGGGGATAAATATAACTAAAATATATTATATTGAATTATTTATTATTATTATTATTATTATTATTATTATTATTATTATTATTGAGACATGGTCTCACTACATAGCCCTGGTTTTTCTGGAACTTTCTATGTAGAACAGGCCTACCCCTGACTCTGTTGTGCTAAGATTAAAGGCATGTGCCACCATACCAAGCACACACACTCTCTCTGTATATATATATATATATTATTTTTTTTTTAAAAGAATTATAACAAATGATAAGACTGTTTATCTCAAAAAATTGTTTCTTTATAGAAAACACCTTTAGTAAGAAGTGGTAACTTCAATTATTGAGGAATAATACTGTATTTTAAAATGTATACTGTTCTGGTTAACAGTGTTGAATGATAGAATGTGTTGAAAGAACCTTGGGGATAGTGCTTCATTTTTTTTTTTTTTACATTATAACTGAATGAAAAAAGAAATAAAAAAGGAAGGTAAATGATTGTTTCTAGTTGTAGTAGAGGAGAAGGTTTATTGTAGATAAAAGGGAGAGCATAGCCAGAGGCAGAGACATCTGGGAGAGTCCAGGGTAAACAAGACCAGACTAAGCTGAGCTATGTGAGAAGAGGGGAGAGGAGGGAGGAGCTGCTGACCAAGAAGGGCAGCCTAGGTCAAGAGAATTGATGAAAAGGCCAGGTAACCAAAATAGTTTTACTATGTAGGGACAGGCATCTGGGGGAAGGGTGGCCCAGCTCCTAGGCTGGAAAATTTAGGGTAGGGGGCATGGTATTGCCAGCCAGTAGGGCCTTGTAACAGGCGGGCACTGAGACGTTCAGGGAGAACCTGGCAGAGAGAGGGAGGGAGAGAGATTATTTGTTTGTTTGCTTTTGATTTTTGAGACAGGGTTTCTCTGTGCAGCCTTGGCTGTCCTGGACTCACTTTGTAGACCAGGCTGGCCTCGAACTAACAGAGATCCCTCTGCCTCTGCCTCCCTGAGTGCTGGGATTATAGGCCTGGGACACCATGCCTGGCTCTGCTTTGATATGTTAATGGAACCTCAGTTAGCCATTTGTCCCAGGCTGGAGACGTAACAATAAGTAAGTTAAAAGTCAGGCACAGTGGCTCACACCTATAATCCCTGTACTTGGAAGGCTGACACAAAAAGATTGCTGTGAATTCGAGGCCAACCGTAGAGGCAGGGTGAGACCCTGTTTCAAAACCCAGAGTAAGTAACTAGTTAAATAAGTACATAAATAAATATATTAAGTACAGGCCTGTAGTTCACTCCATAGGCTGAAGCAGGACTGCCAATTCATGGTCAGTATGGGCTGCATAAGGAGTTCAAGGTCAGCCTGAGTGCATAGTGAAACTTGGTCTCAAAACACAAACAAGGAACAGTGAGATGGCTCACTTTAAGTAAAGGTACTTGCTGTATAAGTCCACCAACCTGAGAACCCACTCTACAGAGTTGTCCTCTGACCTCCCAAGTGTGTTGTGGCACATGTGCCCCCCCCAGATACACATGCACACACACACACACACACACACACTCATGAAAAACAGAAGTTTGAGAGCAATTTGGGGGCTTAGAATGTAGTACAGTGGTAGAATGCTAGTTTAGCATATGAGAGACCCTGTGTGTGTGTGTGTGTGAGAGAGAGAGGGGGGGTAATAGAGATAGAGATAGCGATAGAGAGGAGGACAGGTGAACATGGGGGGATATGCAGCCTGTAATTCCAGCACTCAGAAGAGGCTGGAGAATTACTGAGAGTTATGGTACAGATTTCACAACATGGTGAGACCTTCTCTCTCTAAAAAGAAAAGGAGAGATGGGGACTATCTGATAACATATTTGGCTATTTTTATATACATAATGTCCTTTGAAACCTTGCCAAGGACATGTGACAGCCTGTCTTCGTTTTAGGTTCAAACAGTTTAAAATGTGCTATTAGCACATAGTTAATAAATGACCAGGCTAGCAATTTTCTGCTTTTTATGATACCATGTACCCTTCTTGAATTTATACTACTCTACAGGAAATTATAGTAGGAAAAAAACAATATCAAAATGAAAATTAGCATTCTAATGGTTTCTTTTTTTCCAAGAAATGCCTTAGTTGTCCTGTAACCTAACTGAAAAGACACAGATTAGAACTTGCTAACTAGCAGTTTGACTTCAATTTTTTATTTGATTCATTTATTTTCATGATTTTTTAAAAAAATTATTTAATTATTTTGCTCAGTGTGGTCCACATACCTTTAATCCCAGCTCTCAGGAGGCAGAAGCAGAAGGAGCTCTGTGAGTTCAAAGCCAGTCTGCTTTACATAGTGAGTCCCTGTCTCAGACAAGTAAAAAAAAAAAATACAAATAAAGCTTTATTTCTGTTCTCTATGTCTTTCCTGCGTGTATATGTGTGTACTATGTGCATACCTAGTGCCAAAGATTCAGAAGCGAGTGCCAGAGCATGTGTAACACATGACACAAATGGCTGCACACTACCATATAGGCCTTTATTGGAATAATAAGTACACTTACCCCATCATCCAGCTCTTTACCTCCTTATTTTATTTATTATTAGTATATTTATGTGTTTATATGTGTGAGCATGTTGCTACGGTGGGGGTCATATGTGCCAGACAGAAGAGTCAGGTCTCTCCTTTGACCTTTATTTTTATTCTGGGTATTGAACTCACATTGTCAGGTTTATACAGCAAGCGCCTTTACTTGCTGAGCCATCTCACTGGCCCAGCAGTTTGGCTCCAAATGTTGAAGCATTGCTTATGTTCTGAAAAGAATAAGTCTTCAAACTAAAGCCCATGCCACTAAATAAAATTGGTTTTCACTAGCAAAGGATAACAACAAGGGGCCAGTGAGATTGCTCAGCAGGTACTTATTGCAAAGCCTGAAGACCTGAGAATGAACCCCAAAACCCACATAGTAAATGATGGATCAGCTCTTTCAAGTGTGTAATTTCCATACACACCGTGGCACAAAACCAGACACAAAACAATAAGTAATGTAAAACAAAAAGATTACAAAAAAGTGTCACTTTTATATTTTACCACCTGTACCCTCACTCCTGAACCATAGAGGGTACCAGTCATAGAGACACTGAAATATCAGATCACAATATAGAGTGGTTGAAGCAAATTATATTCCCTCTCCAATCTCCCAAATCCATTTAATGTATTGTCCTTAGACAGAGGATATTACCAGATAGTAAACTTAAGAGAACAAATATTATATACTTGATCCTAGGCAAAAGACAGAGAAATGATTAGTAGTTTATTTTAAAAACACTTTTTAGACAGGGTTTTGTAAATCCCAGGCTGACCTAGAACTCACTAATTAACAAGAACAACCTTGAAGTCCTAATTCTCCTGCCTCCACCTCTCAAGTTCTGGGACCCCACTACGTCAGAACTTTTGCTTTATTTTTGAGTCAGCTTCTTATTAAGCATCCCAGAATGGCCTACAAGTCAATTTTACTGCTTTATCTTCCTGGTGTAGACTGTGAGACAGGGTCTTATATAGCGCAGCGAATCTTTAAAAGGCTACGTAGCTAAGGATGAACATTAACGTCTGATTCTCCTGTCTTTACTTCTCACGCCATACAATGATAGGTATGCACTACCATGTCGTTTCTGGGATTACAGATGTTCATTCACCACCACTTCCACCAATCCTGCTTTATGTGCGCTGGGGATCTCTGGAATCTATGCATTCTGCATAAGTACTCTGCCATCTTAGGCTCCACCCCCCCTCTCTCTTGCTAGCTTTTTTATTGTCTCATATGCATGGGTTGAGTCTGGTCTAGAACTTACTATGTAACTCAGGCTACCCTTAAACTTCCAATAATCTTCCTGCTTTAGCTCTCAGGTGCTGAGATAGAATGTATGATACCCAAGTCTGCCTTCCTTGTTTAGAAGGAGGGCACTCTAAGCTGTACTCAAATTCATTATGCTGCCTAGACTAGCTTTGAATCCTTGACTCTCTTTTCTTCTAAGTACTGGATTATAGGCATGTGCCAACATGGTCTACTTTTTTTTTTCTGAGGCAATGTCTTCCTATGTGTCTCTGGTTCTGTCCTCAGACTTACTATGTAGCCTAAACAGGCCTCATAGGTGTGATTGTCAAATGTGTGGCAGTCTTTTTGCCTCTGTCTTCTTAGTGTTGGGATTGGAGATGTATACACCATGACCCCATATTTCAACTTTCACATAAGTTATATTCATGTGAAATATCATGTGAAAATTAGGTTGCAAATTGGAATTTTTTTATTTAAAAAGGCCAGGGGAAGTATGACTAATATACTTATTATCCCAGCAAACATAGTTGGTAAGGAAGAACAGAAAACTTCTTATATTCTTGTATGTATTATAAAACAACCAATTTATTAAAATTCAATGAAGTAAAAATATAAATGTCACCAATTGGTCATATGGGACTTGTTTGGTTTTCTTGTGGCTCCTGTGAAAAACAACAACATAAACTTTGTTGTTTAATACACACATTTATAATCTTAAAATTCTAAGATTAGCAGTTCAAAATGTCTCTCACTGGACTAAATATCAAGGTGTAGTAAGATTGCACTAGTTTGGGGAGATCCTTAGGTGGAATTGTCTTCTTATATTTTATTTGTTTTTAAATTTTTATTTATTTTATGTGTATTGGTCTTTTGCCTGAATGTATGTCTATGTAAGGCTGTCAGATCTTGAAGTTACGGACAGTTGTGTGCTGCCATGTGGGTGCTGGAAATTGAACCCAGGTCCTCTGGAAGAACAGTCAGTGCTTCCAACTGCTAAGCCATCGCTCCAGCCCCTCTTCTAATCTTTTCTAGCTGCAGTGATTACCTTCATTGCTTGAGGCAGCAACAGGTCAGTATGGTCTTTCTCACCTTTTATTATTTGGTCACCCTTGGGCACTGTTCAGGACATTGGTAGTTGCATTGAGCCTGGCAAAAGTAAGGTAGTCTAATTTCCCCATGTAGGTCAACTGATTATTAGCCTTTGTAGAAAATTTTTTGTTGTTGTTTCAAGATAAGGTTTCTTTGTGTAGCCTTGGCTGTCTTGGACTCAATTTGTAGAGCAGGATGGCCTCGAACTCACAGAGATCCCACTGCCTCTGCCTCTATAGTGCTGGGATTCCAGGCCTGTGTCACCATGCCTGCCTCACCATTGTAGAATTTGAAACCTTAATTTTCTGTTAGTATGTAAGACTATGCATTCATAGTTTCTGAGGATTAGAATATGGACAGTTTTGGGAGACCATTACCATGCCTACCACAGAATCTATGGATAAGAGCTGCTTCTCTTTACAGCGGAGTGCTCACTGAATATCTCATAATAAATATTTTTCCATGCCTGGTTAATGGCACAAAGCTATTTTATTATTGCACCTTTTAAAATGAAACAACTCCCAGTGCCACTCTGAGATGTCACAAGCATGTCAGAGGGCAGTAGCAGCCATCATTTGGCTTCCCACTATAATCTTGGTTTCTGTCCTTTCTACTCCCTCTTTTTCCATCTTCCTCCCTCATTCCATGCTCCATCCTTCTCTCACCTATTCCCTACTCTCTTTTGTTGTTGTTGTTGTTGTTTAAAATAAAAAGATCTGCTTTGTGACTAGAAAAGCCTCCAATGCAAAGCTGAGAGTGTGGAATGCTAGTGATTTGTCTGGAGAGGTCAAATGTGATGTAATATTTCAGTTAGAAGGAAAACCTAATATATTCACTTTGTACCTAAATTGAGCCCTGGAAGCAATTGTATTCTTAATTCTTTAATTGCTCTATCCTTTTCTTTATTTTTATTTTTGTTTTGTGTTTATTTGTATACATGTTTGTTTGCTGTGTGCACATGCGCACAGGCACTAGTGAGCACCTTGGTGCATCTGGGAAGATTAGTAGTCAGTTCTCCCCACCATGTTGATCCCAGGGATGAAATGTAGTTCATCAGGCTTGCTAACCTGTGTATTTACCCACCAAGCAAACTCATCCTCCCTTTTGTTTGGGTTTTGAAGACAGAGTCTCATTCTTTAGCCCAGGGTGGCCTGGAACTCATAACAATCCTCATGTCTCAGCCACCTGAGTGCTAAAGTGACAGACTTGGCTTTCAATAAATAGCTGGATATGCTATTTGATCATTGCACAATTCATACATATATTAACATATCATATTTGACTCTATAAATACCTATGTGCAATTACAATGTATAAAAACATTAATAGTTTCTGTTTCCAGTGATGTAGTCCCTAGAACCCCAGTACAATAAACAGAGGGGGATTGGGGAGGGAGGGAGAGAGGGAGGGAGGGAGGGAGGAAGGGAGGAAGGAAGGAAGATTGATTCTCAACTTGTTGAAAAATTTTTTATTGTTTTCTTCAATGGTGGTATTGGAACCATGCTAGGAAAGCAAGGTTCTATGCATACACAGTAGCTAACTGATAGATTTCCTCTACCTGTGAGGACTAGTCACTAGTTTTCTGCAGATAAGAACAAATTTAGATCCACTCTGGGTCCTATATACATTCCTTTTTAAAATTAACTGCAGTGTTTCAGGCGGTACAAAACTGCTGTCCATTCCCCAGAGTCCTCAAGGAGCCCTGGCTTTGCATTCCACAGAGTTTTGAAAGAGAAGCAGGAGTCAATGCTCCAGAGAGAAAGACTCAGCCCTGGTAAGGTGTGGTTTTCCTCACTGTCTCTTTATAACTACTTTTGTGTTCCACAAAAACTATACCCACTCCTGCCCCTCATGGAGACTTGCTTTGTTTTGGCAGTGTCAAGGACAGAACTGGGGTCATGAGCATACTGGGCAAGGACACTGCCATTGAGTTACATTCCCAGCTGCCAAGATGGAACTTTGAGACAGAAAAGTCCCCATCTTGTCCCCAAGACCAGCCTCGAATAAACCTTTCTTTTAACATATATCTGTCTCAGAGATTTTCAGTCTAGCAGTGAACAGCACAGAATTTCAGTTTCAGTAACACAGCTGAGTCACTTAATTTCCTCTACCCAAGTACTTTTTTGTCTCCTCCCTTACCTGGTTTTCCATAACGACCTCTTAGTTTCCAAAGAACAGCAAACATCATCTATAAAACATTGGCCAAGAAAGACACAAATAACAAATAAAATAAAAAACTGTTAAGGAATGTTCCTAGTCCTTCATTAACTTAAAAATCTGTACAAGTTAGAGCACTGTCTGAACTTTGATTCCTGTTACAAAAGCAAAGTGAGCTTTATATCCTTATAAATTTGAAGGTGCTTCACTGAATGACCTTCATGAAAAGGTGATCACAAGTACCCACCTTTTCCTTAACACAAATATTTAACACTTACAATAGAAATATAAACAGAACAATGATTTGTGATTTCTCAATATGTTCTTCCTTGCTGAAGTACCTTTAACTAGCTTTGATCAGTAGTCAGGGAAAACAGAGCAAACATTTTTGCCAATAGTAACAACACACAGATAGGAAAAATAAACCATGAAATAAAAGAAGTGGGGGAGAAAGCATGACACTATTCAGATTTTAATACTAAAGATGTATATCAGTTAACTCAGGAAATACAACTTCCTTCAAGTTGGACTGGGGGTGTTGTATTGTTTTGGATTTTGTTATCACAAAAACACCTATCTTTCTGTTAATGCACCTTTTTATTTGAATTCCAAAGTTAATGGGTAAGCTGATAATCAACTTTGAGCAAATGCAAAGGAGAGGATATTCATCTTATAACAACTGCCAGTAAAGATACTACCACTCTTTGTTGTACATTTCACAACCAGATTACATAACCTCCCCAGGGTATGTCATCAGCAGCAGTAACATATTTAAATAACATGGAAAGTACACATGGGTACTGGGCTTTTATTTAGTGTGGTTTCAACTACGCTGTATTACTCCCTGTCTTTCCTATTGGTATGTAGAATGGGAAGATAGGTAAGGCAAGGGTAACAACAAAAAAAAAATGTTCCTACCAGTCTGCTAGGAGAAAATCATAAATAAGCTCCCTATTAGTTTCATTGTCCTCTCAACCTAACACCCACGCCCACATTACATAAGGAGTGCCTAGCACATGAAAGAAGCTCTTTATATTGAAAATGACACAATAATGATGTGTTTCTCAGCTTTCTTTCCTTGTATTTACATGCCCAAAGCCACACGCGATTTCCCCTCTGTTCCAACTAGGACTTTTCCTCATACCACATTCACTTCCGTGAGAACCTCACATTTTGGAGATTGTCTTCCAGTTTCTGTTATAGTTCAGCCTTGAACAGGGTGAAAATTTTATTACCTGAAGAAGAAATGTGTCAAGCAGGAAGTCACTATTTGTTGAGAGCCTGTTACTGGCCTACACCTTTACCTAGTGGCAAGAGGATGAAATGCAAGAAGTGCACTCCCAAACAGGAGACTCTAATTCCTTTCTTTTTTATGATACACTTGACTCATTCTTTTTTCTTTTCTTTTCTTTTCTTTCTTTCTGTATGTCTGTCTTTCTCTCTTTTTCTTTTTGTTTTTGTCTTTTTGTTTTTGCAAGACAGGGTTTCTGTGTGTAGCCTTGGCTATCCTGGATTTACTTTATAGACCAAGCTGGCCCAGAACTACAGAGATCTGCCTACCTCTGCTTCCATGAGTGCTGGGATTACAGGCGTATGCCATTGTGCCTGTCAGGAGACTCAAATTCTATCCTTTGCCAAAAATGAGGATAGTTACACAAAGACTGGAGTGAATAATCTCATCAGTTTCCAACCCTGATGATCTAAGTTCAGTCCCTGGTACCTGTATAAAGTATGAGTTTCAGCACCAGATGCATAAAGTGAGGACATAACTGCTTCAATTTATCATTGAGGGGAAGGCTTTTATTGTAGCTATGAAGGCTTGTACAGCCAGAGGCATCTGGAAGAGTTCAGAGTAGACCTGACCAGTAGACTGAACCAGACCATGAGACCATGAAAGCAGTATATATGTGTGTCTGTGTGTGTGTGTGTGTGTGTGTGTGTGTGTGTGTGTGTGTGTGTGTGCAGAGAGAGAGAGAGAGAGAGAGAGAGAGAGGGGAGAGAGAGGGAGAGAGAGAGACAGAGACAGAGAGGAGAGAGAAAGACAGAGAAGACAGAGACAGAGGGGGAGGGGAGAGAATAGAGAGAGAGAGAGAGAGAGAGAGAGAGAGAGAGAGAGAAAAGAGTGAGGACTGACCAGGAGACCAAGAGAGCAAAGAGGGTACAAGGCCTACAAGGCCAAAGTGGCGGGGCTATATAGAACTGGGAAGTTGAGAGAAGGGACGCCCATGAGGTAGAGAAGTTTAGGGCAGGAGGAGGGGTGAGAAGTGCTAAGCCTGGATGCCAGCCAGCATGGACTGTGGACTCTGTAAGGAGTATTTGTGCTGTTGAGAGAGTTTGGAGGCCAGCATATGCTTTGGTATGCTAATAGGCACCACAGTTGGCCTTTTGTCCTGAGTTTCCTTTGGACCTGACAGTACCCTTAGGGTGGAGGGAAGAGAACTGACTGGCAAGTTGTCCTCTGACCTCTATACTTGAGCTGTGTTACTCCAGCCACTTTTACTTCACTGGCACACACCTCAGAAAGAGGAAGGGGGGCTGGAGAGATGGCTCACTGGTTAAGAGCACTGCCTGTTCTTCCAAAGGGCCCGGGTTCAATTCCCAGCAGCCACATGGCAGCTCACAACTGTGTAATTCCAAGATCTGACACTCTCATACTAAGGCACATTAAAATTAAGTAAAATATTAAAAAAAAAAAGAAAGAAAGAGGAAGGGGGTGGGAGAAGAGAAGGGTGGGGTTGAGGAGAAAAGATCGAAAGAAGAAACACCAAGGCCAGTTGTGCTGGCTGCTATAATCCCATCCCTCAGGTGTCTGAGACAGGAGTATTGCAGCAAAGTAAAATTTGAAGTTAACTTAGGCTACATAGCGAGCTCTAGGCCAGCCTGGGTTACAATATAAGATTTTGCCTCAAAAAACAAAGAACTAGAGGCTAAAGAGAAATTAAGTCTGACTACTCTTCCGTAGGTCCCAGGCTCAACTCCCAGCACCAATATGGTGGTAACTCTAGCTCCCGGGGATTCAGTTCGCTCCTTTGGCATCTTCAGACACCAAGCACATACAATGTGCACAGCCATACACAAAGACAAAACACCAGTACAAATAAAATAAATAATAATCAAAATAAAAAAATGCATCCACTTCAAACATATATCATGTTTGGTTTTTGTTTTGTTTTGTTTTTTAGTTTTTCTAGACAGGATTTCTCTGTGTAGCCCTGGCTACCCTGGAATCACTCGATAGACAAGGCAGACCTTGAACTAAAAATGATCATAATGAATGAGTTAACCCAGAAGCAGAAAGAATCAAATGGTATATACTCATTTGTATCTGGACACTAGCCCAAAGGGATATGTCCCATGAAAGTCTTCACTTACCAGAAAAGTGGGACAGAGGGGAGGACATCCTATTGGGACTTTAGGTGAGAGACGCATGGGAGAATGTGGAAATAGAAAGATCCAGAGGGTCCTAGAAACCTACAAGTAGATCATTATGACAGGCAGATATGGGCCCAGGGGTCCTGCTCAAACTATGGCACCAACCAAGGACAATACGTGCAGTAAACTTCAAACCCCTACCCAGATCTAGCCAATGGACAGGACATTTCTTCATAGTTGAGTGGAGAGTGGGGTCTGACTTTCACACAATTAATTAAAAAGAAATGGAAGCATGGGCTGGAGATGCTGCTCACTTGACACAATGCTTGCCTAGTGTGCACTAGGTCTGATCCCCAGCAGCACATGAAACAGACATGGTAGCACACAAAAAGGACACGGAGGCCAGGGTGTGGTGGTGCAAGCCTTTAATCCAAGAAAATGGGAGGCAGAGCCAAATGAATCTCTATGAGTTCTAGGCCAGCCTGATATACCAGAACCATATGGAGGATGGAGTTCTGGGAAATGTAGTTTCAAGGTACTTAAATTGATATGATACAAATCCACCATATCCTCCATAAGTAGCTTTGCTCTTTGAGGTTTGTTTCTCTTAGTTGGGCACCTCAGGAACCTTGACCAATATGTCATCCATACTTCCATAACTTTTCCCATCAATTATTATTAGGGGCTTTATTAATTAGATTCATTGTATGACATACCATTTTGTATCTAGTGGTTTAAGACAAGGAACATTATGATTATTTATTGTGATTCTGTATACTAGTTGACAGTTTCTCTCTGGTCAGGATCTGCTGGAAGCTGAGTGGTCCATGATGTATTTACTTACTGATAGTGTCCTATGGTAGGTCTCACTGTGCCTAAATAGGATAGCCTGTCTCTGCTCCACTCTGAATTCTATCCTGTCCTGAAAATGTACTGGCCATGAGTTGTTTTGCATAGTAATGGTTTGTGACATTCCTATGCACTCCAAACTGTATGTCAGATTATTCAGTTTTTGAAACTCAGTTTGGGATCTCCAAACATCACTGACTGTCATCCAGAGATTTTCTCTTCAGTAGTGCCATAGATATTTGTTTTCCACAGTTATTTAAGTTTGGTTTCCACACCATAGCACAGTGCTGGTGATGCCCTCAACGTGCCATGAGACTAGTTCTGTTTTTATCAAGTGTGCCCTTACTTTAGATTCTTTTATTTGGGGGGGGGGAGTTGGGATGGGGTCTCACATAGCCCAGGATGGCCATGAATGCTCTGTATTATGAAGATTGTCATTGATCTGTCCTTCCTTCATTCTGCCATTCAGGCTCCCCTTCCCTTCCTTTCATGGTGGCACAATTGCAGTGACCACCACTGGTGCATCCTGGGAGGAGAAGTGGGGCAGGAATAGCCAGGAGTGATGAGAAAGACTCTTAGGAGATAGGTTTCATTGAGATAGCTCATTTAATGGGAGTATCAACGGCTACTGAAAACATTTAGGTGCTGGGTAGGGGCTTTTGGGGTAAGTTTACATTTTTGACTAGGGGCCAGTGTTGGGGATGCCTCATTTTCATAAGGAGGAATTCCAAATACTGCTGGATATGACCTTATAAAGGGAGAGTAAGTTTAACTTGCCTACTGAGCTACATGACCTCCTGGCAGGGGCAAAGGTTGGGGTGCAGGGCTATGTGTGCCAGGACATGCAGGCCCAGGGTGGTAGGGGTGGGGATGGAGAGGGTTGCAGGGTGGAGCCGTCCTTCTCTTGTCGATCTCAGGATGAGATTTCTAGGATTTGGACAATGTCTTGACCCCATTCTTACTCTGAACCACCCCCAATCCCACAGCTCCCTGGCCCCATACACCTTCCAACTTCTAGGATTCCACATGTATACCACCTAGTCTGGCCCTACATCAAGTTTTGAATGTTGAAAATCCTCAAGGATCAATGAATAGCACTTCATTATTTAAGAGTCCTTGATGTGCCAAAGCTGGATGCTTTTACCTGCAGAAACTGTGGAAAGTGACCACCTTCTCTTACTTGGTGTTCTTTATCTCTTGGGCATTGACCTAGGACTTTGTGTGACTCTGTGTCAGGCATATGTGGAAATACATGTCTATAGTCCCAGCACATAGAAGACAGAGTCAGGAGGACCAAGAATTACAGCCTATTCTCAGTTATATAGCCTGCTCAAAGTCAGCCTGAACAGCATGAAAATCTATCTGGAATAGATAGGTAGACAGACAGATAGATAGATAGATAGATAGATAGATAGATAGATAGATAAATGGAAAATTAATTCTTTAAGCACCAGGATGGTGATGTGGGCCTATAGTCTCAAAATAATTAGAAGACTGAGGCAGGAGGTACCAGAAGTTCAAGGCTAGAATAAAAAACATAATATTAACTAAGGTAAACTAAAGATAAAAAGAAGATAAAATTAAAAATAAAGTAAGTTTCTGCCTATGGGCCATATCTCCAATGACAAGTCACTGGTGCAGATACAGGGAATTCATATCTGGGTCAAAGGTCAGGCTGTCTTCTTCATTACTGGAAATTATTCTCATGCACATTGATTCCACTTGGCATTACTCATTGGGACCTTACTTACCTGACTTTACTCATCAGTTAAATTAGCGTAAATCCAAGTTCAGTGAAGGCTTGGGTCACAGGTATACAAGTCATAATAGGTCCTGTTCAGTATGGGTCCCTCCCATTATTCCTTTATCACGTTGACCTTATCCGTCTCATGAGCAAACTATAATTAGTCATTGGCTAGTTCCTCAATGTGCAATCACACTCATATTTTCTGAATTTTACCCATGCTAGTCTCTTAGATTTCTATAGTGTGTATGAGAAAGTTGAAGAAAAAAAAAAAGACAGACAGACAGATACACACACATATGAGGGGGGTGGGGGACCAATCATACTACCATAATGTTCAAATGTGGAAATCAAAAGACAGCTTAATTCTCTCTGGCCACCATGTAGATTCTGGAGATCAAATTTTGGTTGCCAAACTTGGTAATAAGTGCTGTTACCCCATTGAGTCATCTCACTCCCCTTCTCATTATTCTTAAATTCATAAACCTTCTTCCTCTGCTCCTCAAACTCTAATTGCTTGGTTAGCAGGAATTTACTAAAGTTGTTCCATTGTTTTTTTGATAATTAAATCAGTTGTCATAAAACTTCAAAAATACTAAGTTGAATGAATAGACTTTTAATTAGGGTCTCAAAATGGAGCAGAAAATCTAATACAAACAGAATGGAGGTAAAAGCTGTGCCCAGACTTCACATGAGAACCACTCTAGACATTTAGTTGAAATACCTCTGAAGTCTGTGCCCTCAAGGTGGCCTAACTTAGAGATTCGCCCTTTTACTTCTAAGCTTCCAGTGGAATTTATCTAGGCAGTGGTTGGAGTTCTACTGCTAGGAAGTACTCCTTTAAAAATTTTTCCCATATAATGTATTTTGATCATGTTTTCCCCTCCCCAAATGCCTCTCAGACCCTTACCACCTCCTTGCCCTCTTCCCTCACCACCCTTGCGTGCCTTCTCTGCTCTCATGGCCCAGTTCAGTCTGCTGTCCATGTTCAGCCTGGATCTTTCCAGGTGTCTCTGGATGCGCTCTCTCTCATATCTACAATAATACCCTTCTCCTCAACCATACCCAGGAGTGGTCTTGTCCTCATTTTCATTCACATAAACATACAAGTTGCATACAGACTGAACAGGGAGTATGTATGTGTTTAGATTATATATACATATATATGCATAAATGTGTGTGATGACAGTTAATGGAAAATACTCTTAATAGGAAAATGGGAAGGCCTTAAAATGAGTGATCCCTATTGGGTTTGGAGTTGCGAGGATAGGGTAGGCATGAAGGAGTTGATGAACCTGAGGAAAGTAATATTCCTGCGTACAATAAAGGTTAGTCATCACTTCCTTTTTCATTCATATTCCTGAGGCTTTTGGAGGGCATAAGCTGAACTGAAACTTCAGGCGGAAAGGGGCAATGAATGTGAAAAATAATGAGGTTTATATAAAAGGATTTGGATGGAGAAAAGGAAAGGGGCAAATGATGTAATTATATTATAATCTCAAAGAATAATAAATAATAATAATGTTGACAGTTTCTATTTTTAGCACAGTGGTCCTCAAACTCCCTAATGCTGTGACACTTTAATAAAGTTCCTCATGTAGTGACCCTCAAGTATAAAATTATTTCATTGTTACTTCACAACTGTAATTTTGCTACTATTATGAATTGTCATGCAAATATATGATATGCAGGATATCTGCTATGTGACCCCCACTAAGGTCAAGTCCCACAGGTTGACAACCTTTGCTTTAGCATATCCATCCCTAATCCCTTGCTCCACTCCCTGAGACACCCTCCTGCATTCACATACAGTATAGTTTTTAAAGAACTACTTATCCAGGTGGAGTTGTGCCTAGTAATTCTTGCACTAGAGAAGGTCAATCAGAAAGATCATGAGTTTGAGGGGAGCTGAGCTACACGTTGGGACTTTGCCAAGTAGGACATTTTCAACAATATAGAAAAATTTAAGAAAAAGTAATAAATAAATAAATAAATAAATCACAAGCATGCCAACTTCATTGGTTACGTTTCTTACTTTTGTAAGAAAATGCCAAACAGAAGCAACTTAAGGGGAGAATCTTCCCTCATAAGTTTAGGAACTAGTAGGCTTTTATTGAGGGGAAGGCACAGGGGCGCATTTGGCTTTCATTTGCATCAATAGCTTGCAGCACAGCCTGATACACCTTGGCAGACCCAAAATAGAGCTACTGTGAGTTACTGTATATGAGGGTTAGATTAGTTAATTCCTTGAGGTTTCCATCTTGTTTTCTTTTGTTTTAAGATGTGGTCTTGACTATGTAGCGCTGGTTGTCCTGGAATTCACAGTGTAGGCTAAATTGACCTTACACTTACAGTAATACTCCTGCCTCAGCCTCTAGAGGGCTGGGACATTTAAGTTTTGAGATCATACTTCAATGTATAAGGAATTTATATATTCTGTTAGCTACTGTTTAAAACTCAGATGCTTCAAAGGAGGGAAAAATTACCTGATATCATAGTAGAGGAACAAGTTAAGATTCAAAAGGATCTGGGTTTTAAATCTTGGTCCTTGTTTGTGCTTATAAAATTATTTGCATTTTTCTTTTCTTTTGCTTTTTGTATGAGACAGGATCTCATATATCTCAGCCTAACCTTCAAATTACTAGGTAGTCAACACCTTGAACTCCTATTTCTCCTGCTTCCAGCTCCCAAATACAATATTACATGAATGTGCCAAGCTTGGCAACATTTTTTGGTACCACATTATTTTTTCTTACATTTATTATATTATTAGTGAATTGGGAAGTGTACGTACATGTGTATATGACTATGCATATGTGTGTGCACACAAATATGCAAGACAGTGTGCATGTAGAAGTTAAAGGAAAACTTTTGGGATTTGGTTTTCTTCCTTAATGTGGGTCTTGAGATAGAACTCAGGTTGTCAGGCTTGGCTGCAAGCACCTTTATCCACTAAACCATTTCTCTGGCTCCAGCATTGTTGCTGTTTTTACAGTTATTTAGTGTGTGTGTGTGTGTGTGTGTGTGTGTGTGTACATGCCATGCCATGGATGTTCTCTTAGTTACTGTTCTATTGCTATGAAGAGACACTATGACCAAGGCAACTGTTAGAAGAAAGCATTTAACAGAGGGCTTGATTACAGTTGTAGAATGTTAGTCTCTGGTCATCATAATAGGAAGCAGAGAGCGTGGATCTGGAGCAGTACTTGAGAGTTTTAAGTACTGCTCCCTGGGAAGTAGGCAAAGAGAGAGACACTGGACTCTGTATGAGCTTTTGAAACCTCGAAGCATGCTCTCAGTGATACAGTTCATCAAACAAGGCCACACACATTCCAGGAAGACTGTACCTCTTAAACCCTCCAAATACTTCCACTAATTGGGGACCAAACATTCAAACACAAGCTTATGGGGCCATTCTCTTTCTGTTTTTTTATTTTTAATATATTTTATTGGTTTATTCATATTACACCTCAATTGTTATCCCATCCGTTGTATCCTCCCATTCCTCCCTGCCTCGCATTTTCCCCTTACTCCCCTACTCTACGTCCCATGAAATTCTTCACTTACCAGGAAAGTGGGACAGAGGGGAGGCCATCCTATTGGGACTCTAGGTAAGAGAAGCATGGGAGAATGAGGAAATAGAAGGATCCAGAGGGTCTTAGAAACCTACAAGAATAACATTATGATGGGAAGATCTGGGCCCAGGGGTCCTGCTCAAACTATGACACCAGCCAAGGACAATACGTGCAGTAAACTTCAAACCCCTACCCAGATCTAGCCAATGGACAGGACATTCTTCACAGTTGAGTGAAGAGTGGGGTCTAACTTTCACACGAACTCTGGTGCCTCATATTTGACCATGTCCTCTAAATGGGGAGGCTTGGTGGCACTCAGAGGAAGGATAGCAGGCTACCCAGAAGAGGCTTGATACCCTATGAGCATATACAGGGGGAGGAGGTCTCCCTCAGTCTCTTTCAATTCAATGCACATCTAGAGGTCTAAGAGAATCAGTTCTCACATTTACGCATGTCCTTGATGAAGCAGCAGATGCCAATTTTATCAAATACTGACCCTTATATAGATTTGTAAAAGCCTTCTTGGTGATGAAATGTGATGCATGCAAGAAATGCTTCCTGCTGCATAAGGAAGCAGATGAGATGCTGGGAACTAGCAACTTTCTCATGAAATGGCATTTTTTACCTGAAAGAACAATTGGCAAATTTTAATTTTGTAAATGTGGAAATTTGGCAGACATTTTCTTACAGTGAATAAAAGATATCTGCTACTTCTAGGATAGCAATTGTTAGTCAGTATTCCCAGTAGAAAAACTTAAGTTTTCAAATTAAAATTAAAATTTTAGAGAGCTATTTTATAATTGTTTTTTATTATTATTTCCTTTTTTTTTTTTTTTTTTTTTTTTGGCTTTTCAGAGTAGGATTGCTCTGTGTATAACCTTGGCTGTCCTGGACTCACTTTGTAGACCAGGCTAGCTTCAAATTCACAGTGATCCACCTGCCTCTGCCTCCCCAAGTGCTGAGATTACAGGCATGTGCCACCATGCCCATCTTATTATTTACTTTCATATGTATGATATGTACATGGGTTATGTAAGGTCAGGGGACAACTTGTATAATCAGTTCTCTCCTTTCACTTTTATGTGTATTCTGGGAGTCAGACTCAGTTCTTCAGATTTTTGTGGCAAGGATTTGACCTGATGAGCTATCTCACAAGTTCTCCAGTTTATCTTTTTTATTTACTATTTATTCTTTGAAAATTTCATATGTTTCTACACTGTATTTTGATCATATTTGTCTTAGTCAGTCCTCTATTGCTGTGAAGAGACACCATGGCCACGGCAACTCTTTTAAAGGAAAGCATTTAACTGTCTCTTGCTTGCAATTTCAGAGGTTTAGTCCATTACCTCATGGTGGGGAGCTTGGAGGAAGACCTGGTCCTGGAGAAGTACCTGAAAGTTCTGCATCTGGATCTGTCGGCAAAAGGAAGAGAGCAACACTGGGCCTGGCTTGAGCTTAGGAAACCTCAATGCCCACCTAAGAGACATGCTTCCTCTACCAAAGCCACACCAACTCCCAGAAGGACATTTCCATACTGATGGAATCACATTGCTCTGACAAGTATGTCTGGAGGTCCTGTCTGTGGACAAGTCTACAGATTCTTTGTCTTCCTTTTCAATTCAGCATAAGCTTCTGTGCTACAGATATGTACTACCTTAGTTCATTTGTCCCCCAGTGATGGGCTTTGACTTAGGCTGCTTCTTATTTTCTTGTGTAAGAGTCTGAGTTGCAGACCCCACAGTGGCTGAGGGTTGATGGCTAGATGCTTTGGGGTCTATAACCCAGATCCTGTCTAGCTGATGAAATTGCTCCTGGTGCTCATCAGGCCTTATCATTGGCTATAGCTGAGGCTGATGCCAGTTCAGAGAGGGAAAAGCTAAATGTGGCCATAGCTGCCAAGTCGAGTAGAGTTCTGGATGCTCCCAAGCCCCTAGAATTACAGGTGCCACCTCATGATCCAGAGCTGGTAGAAGTTGCCAGCCCTAAGCAAATGGCAGCTCCATAGAGCAAAGATGTTGCCCTTGTGTCTTCAGGGTCTTGTCTCCAAATAGCAGCATCTTGGGTGTCTCTGGACAAATTTCTGTTCTAGTACCACTTGCATCCAAGTGTGGGAGGAGGTGTTGGGAAATAGGAGGTGGAAACACAGCTGTACCCAAAGAGAAAGAGAAGAAGAGGTCTCCAGCAGGGCTTCCCTGGCTCACTGGCTGGGAGCCTCCAGGTTAAGGAGGGTACACTCCCATCCAGGACACCAGTATTCCTCCCTTGGATGGCTTGACAAGAAGCATGCTCTGATTCCCCAGGGAAGTTATCCATCTTTCCTAGGGCCCATGAAAGACATTGCTGGTCTGAACAGCTGTGACTTCACAGCTCAAGCAGTCTCTGTCTTAGGATATGGGCCTGTGGCCACATTGTGGTCCCACTGGAGCCTCCCTGGCTTCTCTTTGATGTTCACCCTCTCAGGTTCTGAAACCACTTAATGGAGTCACAGCTCTGGAATCTCGATCAGTTTGGCCACTTCTTCTCTGATGTTTATATTGGGATATGGCTTCTGTTCAAAGGCCTGAATTGAAATTCAAAGAACTTGGTATTGGTCTTTGTCAAACTTGTTCCTCTTTTGTCTCCGGATTGATTCCAGGAGACGTGACAGAAGCTATGGTTGGTTGTGTTCTTGTAGCTGATCAAGTACCTCAGTAGAATCACGTTAGTTCTTGACCTGCTACTTTTGAAAGTCATATTTTCTTGCAGAAATGACTTTAAAACTCAAGGGCCCAGGTGTGGCAATGCACAGCTGCAATCTCAGCACTCAGAAGGCTGAGGTAGGAAGAGCTCGCAAATTGAAGGAAAGCCTGGGCAGCGTACTGACTCCAAAGCCAGCCTGAGCTGCAGAGATCTTATCTCCAAATAATCAAAGAAACAAGCTGGGTGTGGTAGATCATGCCCTCAATCCTTGTACTTGGGAGGCTGCAGAAGGACTATTGTAGCCTGGGCTACAGAGCAAGACCTTATCTCCAGAACCAGAAATAAAATAAAGTAACAGCCCCATCCCTGCCAAACAAAACTCAATGGAGCAATGATCCAGAAGTCCTTTGACAAGGTATTAGTCTTCTGGGGACAGACTCTTGTCTTCTCTCAGGCTACTCAAGTTTCATACAGTTCTGAATACTCATAAATTTGACCTGGATGAGTGAATTCTGCTACTTGACTCCTTAGCTCAAGTGTTCAGAGAGAACCCATGTCAGAGGGTCAGGAAGAACCAGTTTTTCTAGATTTGATCATCTTGCACTTAGGAAAAAAGCTTTGTAACTAGAGTATCATTTCCTTATGAATTGTAAGAAAGCAAATAGATGAAAGGAGGAGGTCAAATGCATTACCCTGCAATGCAAACTAGAAAGTAGATTATAAGAAATCACAGTGGAGAAACAAAATTTCCCTAACAAAACCTACCCTTAAATTCAACTTTCCCTCTTTCTCCTTTTTAATATTTCTTTATTATTTGCAATTATACTTAAATCATTTTCCCTTCCCTTTCCTCCCTCCAAAGCTTCCCATATACCCCTCCTTGTTCTCTTCATTTCAAATGTCAGGGACGCTTTTTCAGCAATATTATTCATATATATATATATATATATATATATATATATATATATATATTCCTAAATATATAAATACAACCTGCTCAGTCTGTATAATATTATTTGTATGCATGCTTTCAGAGTTGACCATTTGGCATTGGAAAACCATCCTGTGTGCTATCCCCTTGGGAAAAGCTTTCTTTCATTCCCAGTATTCTTTAGTTGCCTATAGTTCTTTGTGTAGGGTTGAGAGGCCTCATGAGCTCTGGATGTCATCATATTGCTTAATTAACATTTAATAATAATCTACATGTACTTATTATGAATATTTAAATATTCCTTATAATTATAGTACAAATGGTACCTGTAAGATATAAAATCTAAAAGAAGAAATAAGTAAGTAGTGTTAGGGCTTGCTCCTTGTAATATAGCTGAAGCTATTCAGTATTCATTTTTGTTCATAAGGTGAAACTAAGTTCAAAAATGTTTTTAATTTTAAAATTATTTATTTATTTATTTATTATGTATACAGTGTTCTGCCTGCATGTATGCCTGCATGACAGATGAGGGCACCAGATCTCATTACAGATAGTTTTTAGCCACCATGTGGTTGCTAGAAATTGAGCTCAGGACCTAAGGAAGAGCAGCCAGTGCTCTTAACCTCTAAGCCGTCTGTTCAGCCCAAGTTCAATTTTTTTTAAACTCTGCTTCCTAGAAATAGTTATTGATAGCTGACACTATTAAATCCTGCCAGAGAGTCAAATTAGCCTTCTCTTTACCATGACTCAGTGGTGTCATAGTTCATGCTCTGTTATCTCCACCCTTGGCTACACTTGGGTTACACTCTATGTTATCTCTGCACTTGGCTATTCTCTACTTGTACTCTGGAAGACCATAACCACTGCCTCACTTACCTCACTTGGGACCAATCAGCTTAAAGGTTAGCTGAGAAAACTTTGTCTAGTTACCCAAAAATGTAATATTGCTTTGTACAGTTAGCCAGAATGTGTTCCTGCCCTCACTGTGTCTTTTACATTTGGTTTTTCTATTAAAAAGCCTGCCCTAAAAGCAGGTTGAGGTCACAGTTTGGCTCCCAAGTCCACTGTGTCCCTGACCATGGTCAGTCTTCAGATATTGCATTCAATAAACCATCCATATCTGACTAAGACCAGAGTCTGAGTGGTTTGTGCTACTCTTCTTGGACTACAACAGTAGAAAAAAAATATCTATTTTCAAAATGTCACAATAAGGTTTATAATCAATTATGTAATGATAAGATATTAATTTGTTATTTACTATATATTTTATAGTGACATAGCTATCAATAAAAGTAGAAATGATTCTATTGAAGGGTGCCATCTAATTAAAAAGACAATACCAAAAATCATTACCTTAGTTGAAAATTTCAAACTTTTCTCTTATGGTAAAACAGTAAGAATGTAGCCAGTTGTGGTGGCACACACCTTTTATTCCAACACTTGGCTAGGCAGAGGCAGGCAGATCACTGTCAGTTTGAGGCCATTGTGGTCTACAAAACAAGTCCAGGATAGCCAAGGCCACGTGGAGAAACCCTGCCTCAAAATAAAAAACAACAACAACAAAAAGATAAGAATGCAGTTAATATTTTTTTAAAGATTTATTTATTATGTATACAGTATGCATCAGATCACATTATAGAGCCACCATGTGGTTGCTGGGAATTGAACTCAGGACCTCTGGAAGAGCAGCCAGTGCTCTTAACCGCTGAGCCATCTCTCCAGCCCAAATGTAGTTAATGTTAAACTGTAATTTATTTTTTTCTGTTTAACCATGCTTATTCTTTTTCCAGTTAGAGGTATATGGAAGCCATTCAACGACTTAACATTTTGGCTAAACCTTATTAGTTTTTTTGCTGGCTAACATCGGGCTTATAATAAAAAATATTTTCTGAATATTATAGTGATCAACTGGGCATGTTGGCACACACCTGTGGAGGCAAGCAAATCAGAAGTTCAAAGGTAGCTTTGTCTATATAGTGAATTTGAGGCCAGATGTGTTGAACTACATAAGAGTCTGTTTCAAGAAACCCAAAGCCCAATAGGCACATCACATACGCCTTTAATCCCAGAATCTGAGAGGCAGGAGGAGGAGATGTTTGAAAATTTATGGTCAGTCAGGGCTACATAGTGAGACCCTATCTTAAATAAAAAACCAAAAACCAAAATACTGAACTTATTCTAGTAAGAGGTAGAATATGAAATTAGTGTTCTGGGATCAAGCCTATCATCCCAACACTTGAGAGGCTGAGCCCAATCTGGACAAAATAGTAAGTGCCAGTCCAGCCAGACGTATAGTGTGAGATTCTTTGTGTCGCCTTGGCTATTCTGGACTTCCTTTTGTAGACCAGACTGACCTCAAACTCACAGAGATCTACCTGCCTCTGCCTCCCAAGTACAGGGATTAAAGGTGTGCACCACCACACCTGGCCAGTGTGAGATTCTTTTAAAAAAATTTAAAAAGAAATAGAATAGAATCTGATCTGAGGTATCTATTTCAGGGGTAGGCCACATGTGTGAGGCCTTGGTTCCATCCACAGCACTGTCAAAAATTATAAAAAGGGAGATTATTTTTAGCTTAATTGATTATACTCTTCCTTCCTTCCTTCCTTCTTCCCTTCCTTCCTTCTTTCCTTCCTGAGGTAGATTGAATGATATACCCCCCCATAGTCTTGTGCATTTGAATACTTGGTCCTCAGTTGGTGTCCCTGTTTGTGTAGGTTTAGGAGGTGTGGCCTTGCTAGAGGAGGTGTGCCACTGGGGCAGGCTTTGAGGTTTTGAATGCCCAGGTGCTCTCTCTGCACCCCATTTGTGGTTCTAGATGTGAGCTCTTAGCATGCTGCTCCAGATGTCATGCCTGCTTGCTGCCATGGTTCCCCACAGGGATGATGATGGACTCTTATCTTCTAGAACTAAGCCCCTCCAAGCCACCATTTTATTAAGTTCCCTTGGTTATTGTGGCAATGGAAAAGTACTAACATATCCTTTCTTTGTATGGTCCTGGGGCTTGAATCTGGGGCTTCATGCATTATAGATGACCACCCTACCGCTGAGCTATATACCCAACCCTTTTTTTAAATGAAGTTTCAACAAATTATTTAATCTGGTTTCAAATTCACTAGGTTAGCACAGCAAGGTATTGAACGTGTGATCCTCCTGCCTTTGCTTGTGTGAGACCATGCCTCATGTAATTCATGCTGGCTGTTAACCCACTACATAAGTAGCTGAGGATGACGTTGAATTCCTGGCCTCCTGCCTCCACTTCCCAAATGTAGAGATTACAGGTTTTCATCTTTATGCCTGTGTCTGGTTTTGTTTTGATTAATGGGATATTAGCAACTTAGGCACAAATAGGGCTTAAAATATTTTGGGGGGTGGATAGCTGTCTTTTTGGTACCCTTGTTACGTCACTTACTTGCTAGACAAGTGCTTTATTTTCCCTCATTACCCTGGCCAAACCCAAAACATGTGACTAAGGCTACTTGGTCTCTGTCACCATCTATTGGATTCCTCAACTGACTATAGACCAGTGGGTCTCAACCTTCCTAATACTGTGACCATTTAATACAGCTCCTCACATTGTTTTGAACCCCAACTATAAAATTATTTTTATTGCTACTTCATAACTATAATTTTGCTACTGTTATGAATCATAATATACATATTTTTGGATCTAGAGCTTTGCCAGGGGGGTCTTGACTCACAGGTTGAGAAACACTGTTATAAACAAATCATCAATTCCAGATTAGATCATCCCAGGCTGGTCTAAACCAGAAAATGCCACCTACAAAATTGTGAACTAAAGAAATCGCTACTATTTAAAAACAGAAGCCAGATGTGGTAATGAATGCCTGTGACCCCAGTGCTTAGAAGGTGAAGGCAGAAAGATCAGGATTTCAAGGGTAGTCTGGACTATATAAGACCCCTTATCAAAAAAATTAATAAGTGACAAACTAAATCAAACAAAAGCCATAAAATGACAGAGTTCTAGAATGGTTTGCTATGCAGCCATTGGGAAGCAATACACTCCAAATTCTGGGATTCCCTCCTCTACTTAAATGGGCCTTTCCTGTTTCTACAAAACACATCTGATCATACTCCTTTCTAAATGCCTTTGTTGTTCCTCAGTATTAACCCTAATTTTCTTTGAATGTTTCCTCAGTTTTTCTATCTTCCACGGACAAAGCATTTTTTATATTCTTCAGTTATGCTTTGTAACTTTTAAAGCATGATGATGCTGGCTTTAGACATTCTATTCAAGAAACTAGAAATGGCTCACACTACTTGCTAGTAATCATAAAGCCTAGAGTTCAGATGCCAGCACCAACATGACAAAAAAAATCCTGGAGTTTCTGAAAATCCCTGTAACTAACTCTCGAAATGGTGGAGATGGGAGGATGGCTGGAGCTTTCTTGACTCTATCATTGCTGAGTAAATAGGAACCCAAAGTTCTGGAGGAGACCCCAACTCAAAGGCATAAAGGGAAGAAGAAATACATGCTGTCTTCTAGATTCTGCATAAGCACACAGACATGTATACTTTCTACACACATGCACATATGGACGGACACACATACACACAAATAAGTAAAAAGTTAATTTATTAATTAACTAAAATTCTATTTTAAGTATCTCTGTAGTTTAACACAGCAAAGGTTAATGAAAGTTAATCTAAACTAAGAGTATACAAGTAGATTGTTAACTTTTTGTTCTTTTTATTAATTTATTCATATTACATCTCAGTAGTTATCCCATCCCTTGTATCCTCCCATTCCTCCCTCACTCCTACTTTCCCCCTACTCTCTCCGCTATGACTATGGCTGAGGGGGACCTCCTCCCCCTGTATATGCTCATAGGGTATCAAGTCTCTTCTTGGTAGCCTGCTTTCCTTCCTCTGAGTGCCACCAGGCCCTCTGCCCCATCTAGGGGACGTGGTCAAATATGGGGCACCAGAGTTAGTGTGAAAATGAGTCCCCACTCTCCACTCAGCTGTGGAGAATATCATGTCAATTGGCTAGATCTAAGTAGGGGTTGAAGTTTACTGCACATATTGTCCTTGGCTGGTGCCATAGTTTGAGCAGGACCCTGGGGCCCAGATCCGCCCATCATAATATTCTTCTTGTAGGTTTCTAGGACCTTTTGGATCCTTCTATTTCCCCATTCTCCCATGCTTCTCTCACCTAGAGTCCCAATAGGATGTCCTCCCCTCTGTCCTACTTTCCTGGTAAGTGAAGACTTTAATGGGACATGAATTTTCCTGAAATTCTTCCAGTTCCTCTCTATATGTCTCTTTTATGCCTTCAACCTGCTTGGTTGCATCCTCCTGTAGTTGTTTACAGATTTCATTAGTTTCTTCCATTATCACCTTCCTTACTAAGGACTTGAGGTTGTTTTCTTGTATTTCTATTATATTTTGGTTGTTAGGGTTGTTTTCTTTGGGATAGCTGGGATCTGGAGATGCTGATCTGTTTTAATTTTTGTTGTTTGCATTCTTATGTTGTCTTTTAGACATTTTGCTCTTTCTGTTGATAGGAAGTGGCTTCTGGTGTCCTTTACTAGTTGCTGAGAGTGGATAGTTGGTGAATGATTATAGGTCACGTAACCTTGCCTGTGGGGATCAAGGAGTTTCCCCTGGAACAGGCAGGTGACCTAGTTTCCACCCCTGGAGACTTTGCTCTACACCTTAGCCTCTGGGCTGGGTCAGCAGAGGTATGTTTCTGACTGGTCCCTTTCACGTTAGTGCTGCGATTCAGGCCAGCTGTTGTAGGGTCTCAGATCAAGGTTGGCAAGCTCTGGCTGGGCAAGTTGCTCCCGGCTGTCTGCACTTCCCGCAGTCTGTAATCCAAACCTTGCCCAGTTCAGACTCACTGAGCTATAGATACTTCAGGAGTGTCCAGCCTCTCCCGAGAGCATGGGAGATCCTGCCAGGGATGTGTGAAGTGTCCAAGCTGGGTTCTAACTGCTCGAATCTGCAGGCTCTGTCCCCTGCGCTCTGATCCAATGTGGCCCCTGTTTGGCACCGACCCACATACTTAATTCGGGCTTTATCTGCCATCTCCAGCCTGCAGGTGCGTTCCGTTTGAGCATCTGGAAAGTGGGTTCAGGACCTCCATGGTCTGTTGCTTGACTGGGGGCCAGGCCCACCAGTGGTCAGTGCTGTGTGGGACCCCACTGGCCTAAAGTTCTCTAGATTTAGCTGTCTGTGGCTCCATTCAAGTCCCTGGTCTCCATGCAGTAGATCAGATACAGTGCTTGCTGGGCACTGACATCTTGGAATCCCCCGACTTTTTGTTCTTTACTATTTTTTTTATTAACTCAGTAGTCTATGTTATATATATATATATATATATATGTATATATATATAATTTTGTTTTTTGTGACACAGTTTCATGTAAGACAAACTAGCTTCAAAGTTGCTATGTAGCCCATTGATGACCTACGGAAGACCTTTCTATCTTTCATCCTGTCCCTCATAAGAGCTGGGACTTACTTCTGGGATTAAACACAGGGACTTGATATAAAACACTCCAAACTGAGTCACAGTTCCTGCCACATTTTCACTTTTCTGAAACATTGTCTCATAATTTAGCCCAGGCTTGCCATAAACTGTGGATTCTCCTGACTCAGCATCCCAAATACTGAAATGACAAAAATGATAGATACCATTATATTCAGCTTTGCACCACATTTAAAAAGTATTATCTTATTTTGAATATGTCCATTTTTATGGGTTCTTATGGATGTAAGTTTTTCATCATTTCTCTCCAAACATACTCTGTAAAATACTTGTATATAAGATATAGACCATATTTTCCATAGTATTCTAGCCATGGAGCTAAAAAAAAAACAAAAAAAACAAAAAACAAAAACAAAAAAAACAAAACCCTGGGCCCAAATCTCTAGCACCTACTTTGATGCATAATCTTGAACAAAATAATCTTTCTCATTGTGTGCAATTGTTTTGTGTGTGTGTGTGTGTGTGTGTGTCTAAATCTGTAACCTGACATAGTCTTGAACTTCTACACACCCCTGTATTAGCCTCTTAGTTGTTGAAATTATAGGACTAGCATTCTCTCTGAAAGCCAAACTTTATTTTTTTAAATAATCATACTCTCCTGAATTGTGAACCAGTAATAGTGTACTTACTTAGCATACATGAGGCCCTGAGTTCTATCTTTGCACCATAAAAATAATAATAAATAGCAGGTATATTTTTATGGTTGCATTACATAAATCAGACATTTTAGTCTACATTCTACATGCACTAGACATCTGTACTGGCTGGGTTTTTTTTCTTTTTTTTTTTTTATTAATTTATTCTTGTTACATCTCAATGTTTATCCCATCCCTTGTATCCTCCCATTTCTCTCCCCCCCCCCCCGGCTGGGGTTTTTGTGTCAACTTGATATAAGCTAGAGTAATCAGAGAGGAAGGAGCATCAATTGGGAAAATGCTTTTATACAGTGGGGCTGTAGACAAGTTTGTGTGGCATTTTTAAAAATGAGTGTGGAATGGGACATGGGCCAACCCATTGTGGGTGGTGCCATCCCTGGGCTGGTGGTCCTGTGCTCTATAAGAAAGCAGGGTGAGCAAGTCATGAGGAGCAAGCCAGTAAGCAGCATCCCTCCATGGCCTCTGCATCAGCTCTTGCCTCCAGGTTCCTGATCTGCTTGAGTTCCTGTCCTAACTTCCTCCAATGGTGAACTGTGGTCTGGAAGTGTAAGCTAAATAAACTCTTTCCTCCCAAACTTGCTTTTTGGTCATGGTGTTTTTATTGCAGCAATAGAAACCCATAAGCAGAACAATATTCTACAAATAAAAGATTTGCTACAAATAGAGCCTCATGTTCAAATGCAGGAAAAAAATCTTGAGGGTATTATTTTTTGGTTCTAACAGGGGAGTGAAGCTATTCATATAAATTTCATGGATGAAAAATTGTTTCCTCTTAAACACAGCATATAGCTTTGTGGAGTGTTTCACAAAGAAAAGAAAATCTGCCTTGTGAGCTAGATTAGCTAAATTTACCCTAGAGATAAATAGGGTGACAGATGTTGCAGGCAGATTGATCACAGTTTTGTACACTTATAAAACCAGCATTTGGTCAAAGTGCAGAGACTAAGTGGCTGTTGACTGCCTAGTTCTAAATAGAATACCTCCAATATCTCCTCCAAGGCCAAAGGAGCATTGCAGAAGTGGAGGCAGAAAGACTGTATGAGCCAGAGAGTCGGGGAAGTGCTATGGAACCGTGCCTGGGGAACATAACGTATAAATAGCAGCTGCAACAAACTGCATAAAGCTTTCATATACACAGCTGGGAAGAAGGGGGACAACAATAATGGGAAGAGGTAAGAGAAGGTAATGGAGGATGAATACAATCATAATACACTGCATGTCATTGTTTAATTACATAAATACTATGAAGCTAAAATTGTATGCTATAAATAAGTAACAAATACTTTAAAGAAATAAACACAGCTTGATGGCACTATTTTCATTTCTCCATTGCTTTGTGAAACAATTCTATTGGCTTCAAGTTCTAGTTTCTCTTTTACAGTTTTCACATGTTTCTGGTGGCATTTAGCATCTCTGGGGATCCATAAGGTGGAAAGAGAGAACTAATTCCCAGAAGTTTTCTTTTCACACCTACACATATGGCATGCCATGTACTCATTCCCCCAACACAAACACACACACACACACACACACACACACACACACACACACACACACAGTAATAGAAAAGAAAATACATTTAAAAACTGCAAAATAAAAAGCAAATATAAAAAAATAAATGTAAAAATATTATGCATATTGCTCATTTGTCTGCACTTCTATGTACTACATGTATGCCTGGTGGCAGATGAGGTCAGAAGAGGGTGGCTGTGAACTGCCATGTGGGTGCTTAGACCCAAGCTTGTGTTCTCTGAAAGAGCAGCAAATACTCTTAGCCACTGAACCATCTCTGCAACCATTTTGTTTCCTTCTTGATATTCATATTTTTGTTTTGAGTCAGGGTTTCTCTGTGTAGCTCTGGCTGTCCTGGTCTCACTTTGTAGACCAGGTTGGCCTTGACCTCACAGAGATCTGCCTGCCTCTGCCTCCCAAGTGCTGGGATTACCAGTGTGTGCCACCAGAACAGCTTTGATATTCATAATTTAACCTGAGGCCTTTCACAAATTACACAAATATTTGAACATTAAGCTGTGTTTTATTTATTTATTTATTTTTTACTTCTGGGACAATGTTTAAGAGCTGTTCAGTAAGCATTTATAATGAAGCCTATAAATTCATATAAGTTACTTGATGACATAAATTAAATATTTTATCAAATTTCTGGACATAGGAGGTAAAGGTTTTTGTTCCAAACCTGATTATCAAAGCAAACACAGTCAAACTAAATAAAATAACTCAGAGTCCAGAAACCATATGGTAGAAACAACCAGCTTCTACAAGTTGTCCTTGGACCCCCATACATATGCCGTGATGTGTATACACACACACACACACACACACACACACACACACACTCACACACACTATACTATTTGGAATCCTTGCTCTCCAAAGCCACTGTCCTACAGCAGGTTGGAAGAGAGAAGCATGACAGGAAGACACTACTGTTGGAACATAATCCAAGAATAGAACTGTGTAAATTTTGAGTGAGGAAACTCCAGGAAAATAAGACAAGAAGCTTCAAAATGCTGGAATGTGCTTTCGTGCTCCTACCACATATAGCAGATAGGAATCCCAACCAACAGCTTAAGTTTCCCACCTATTGCCTCTTTCAGAGGGTGAGATTCTTCCCCCTTTCCCTAGTTTTCAGACTCTCCTCTGCCAACTATCAAAACCATAGGTCCAAGAGTTTCAAATACTCAACCTAACCTACTTAATGTTGTCTTCTGCCCATGTGTGTGTTCCAGTATCCTGTCAAGTCCAGGTGTTTCCTACATCTAAGACAGCGCTGAAGTAGCTACTCACAGGTACTCCATCTAACCTTGCAGATTGCATCAGCTGGGCCCATAGTACATTCCCTCCTAGCCCTGGGTGTTCTCACAGATCCTGGACAGCACTGAAACAGCTGGCTCTCCTAGGACTTTGCCACCTCCTCATAAGGTCCCCAAAGATGTCATAGCCCTCAAATCAGCAGGAAGCAGCCTTTCTGAACACAAAGTCCTCATTTCCTGCCTCACCACCCCTTCCTAATTCCTCACTTGTAATTAAATGAAAAGGGAGGAATGTTGATGTGCTGGAGATTCAACTGGACTGCCTTCAGGGACCTTCATGGACTTGACAACGTCCTCTGTTATTATCTGCCACTATGGCTAGGTGCAAGCCTAATATAAGGGCCTGCCAGCCACCCCAGCTCTCTCTGTCTCCTTCTCTGCCCTCATGTCTGTCCCTGTCAGTCTGCCTACCTGTCTACATGTTCAACCATCCTCTACTTTTTCCCAGGGCACTAACTCCTCTCTCTTTCCCCTCCACACAAACAAACCTTTATACCAGATGTGTTGCACGGCTTATTAATCATTGTTGTAACAGTTTCCCTGTGTAGCCTTGGCAGTCCTGGAGTTCACTCTGTAGACCAGGCTGGCCTAGAACTCAGGAACTCAGAAAGATTCATCTGCTTCTGCCTCCCAAATGCTGCAATTAAAGTCATGCATCATCACCCACCCAGCATATCTCTGTTTCTTAAAATCTGAAAATCAAACCAGGGGAGAGTCAAGGGAGAAAATAAAAACAAGCTAGGCAAAGGGGACTGAATTCTCTCAAAATAAGTTTACAGGAAACAAACTCTAAGCCAGGCACTAAGTGCAGGCCAGTAATCCCAGAACTAGGAGGTTGAGGCAAGAATTCAAGGTCAGCCCTGTCTACATAGGAGACCTTGGCTCAAACAAAACCACACACACACACACACACACACACACACACACACACGATGTTGTGAGTGAATGTCCTCTTAGAGAAATAATCGCCATCTTACGGAGACCAGTTGCATCCCCTTGCAAAAGGATTGCCCCAGCTGGTTTTGTTGGTTATTTATTCCCCTTATGCAGGGGTGAGGAGAGGAATGAGTCCCTCCCTTGACTATCCAGCTGCTCCCTACTTCCTATTGTAAGCATGTCTGCCTTAATTACATATGGCCCCAAGAAGGGGCCAGACTACTCCATAAGCCAGGATTCCCTAGGGAATGGGTGTCCCATCTGTGTAACTGCTGAAGCCCTCTTCCATACTGGGTAAGACTCTTCCAGGTGTGATCTGCTGGTGGAAGAGCATTCACCCCCTGAGATTCTTAGTGGTGTTGGACTTGGAGAGCTGAAGTTGTCACCACCTGTAGCCAGATAGGACTTCTAGTGGAGAGAGGGGAATGCCAACCCATCCATAAAACCTTAGACCAAAAGTTTGTTCTGCCTACAGGAAATTTTCAGGTAAAGATGGAGCAGAGATTGAGAGAATGGCAACTTGAGACCCATCCCACAGAGAGACTCAACCACGGAAACTATTAATGATACTTTGCTATGCTCTCAGACAGGAGCTGTCTTCCGAGAGGCTTCATCCATCAGCTGATGGAAACAGATGTAGATACCCACAGCCAAACAATAGGTGGAGCTCCAGAAGTCTTGATGAAGAATGAGGGGAAGGATTGAGAAATCCAGAGGCATCAAAAACACCACAGGGAGACCTACAGAGTAAACTAACCTGGGCCAATGGGCACTCCCAGAGACTGAACCACCAACCAAAGGGCATGCATGGGCTGGGCCTAGGCTTCCTACACATGTGTAGCAGATATGCAACTTGGTCAACAGGTGGGTCCCTCTAACAATGGGAGTAGGGGCTGTATTTTACTCTGTTGCCTGACTTTGGATTCTTTTCCTCTAGCTGGCCTGTCTTGTCTCACCTCAGTAGGAGAGGATGCACCTAGTCCTGCTAAGACTTGATGTGCCTGTGTGGGTAGGTACTCCTTAGGGCCCCCCCCTAAGAAGATGAGAGGAACAGGGAATGAGGGCAGGACTGGGAAGAGAGGGAGGAAGGGGTTGGTATCAGGTTGTAAAGTGATTAAATAAAAAGAAAGAAAGAAAAGAAATAAAGTCGAAGCCCAGTGGCCAAGGAGCTGAAGGTGAAAGTGGCAGGTGTGTACATTGGTGACCCATTTCATACCTGAAATCCATGTATAAAACTACATGTAGCATCCCAAATCTGTAATCCGAGCAGGGCTACAGTGAGATGGGAGGCAGGAATTGGTGAATTGATGAGAAACTCCTGGACAGGCTAGCTTGTAGCTATCAAGTCAGCTCAGCAGCAGAAGCAAAAAGAGAGGTCTTGCCTCAACAGGGTAGACGGCAAGAAATGACTCCCAAAAGTTAACCTCTGACCTCCACATATGTTCCCACACTAATACATACAAAAACTAAAACGTTTGAAGAAAATCTAGAAAGCAGAGCCAGTGAAAATGACTATACATTCATGCCATTCTGTAAACATACAGGCACTTGGCTCTGCTATCTCTGATTGATTCCAAATAAAGGGTGGTGTCCAAGAACGATGAGGTATTCTGGACTTAAAGTGAAATATATATAGTTAAGTTCAATTTTCCATTGAAATTTATATAATATTTCATTTAAAATTGTTTTGGAACCAAAAGAAATTTGAAATGCTTCAGAAACTTTATAAATGCAGTAATCATTGCATGATTTGATGCTGAAATAAAATCTCTATGAGGACGCAAATGGGAGTTATCCCAAATGCAAACAGTATACATTATAATCAGTTATATCCTAAATAACAAAACCTCTAGGGCACAAGAATCTATCACAGCTGCATAGGAATTCAGAGGGCTGTGTTTAATAAAACAATTATAATATGTCATCCCATCCTCCAGATAAAGAGTCTTGTCCTACAGCTTACATTATGGAGTTCTTTGGTGTGGATTGAACCTGTTGAAGTATAACTAATAATTTAAGTGTTACGTTAAGTGTATTTTATGGGACATGTAACATGTTTCTAAATTCTAATATGTTCGTATTATTTTGTAGATTGCAATTAACATGAATCTTTTGCAGTGGAAGTTCACTAAAATGTTATATAGAGTATGGTAATTATGGCTTAAAATAATAATTATAAATTTACTAAGATAAACTTAGAAAGTGAATATGGGGAAATGGACTGTAGTTTTTAAGATGTCAGATTATGTATTATTGTAAAAGGCTTACTTTAATTATGTCTACTGATGGGAACAAATGATTTCCATGTTTTCTGGTTTAATTTTTAGAGACACAAATCTAATGTGGTTATAAATGGCTCTGGTTTATTATATGAACTGGGAAGACAAGGTGGTTGACTGTTTATGTGAAGTAGGCAAGTGTTCATAAATGAATTTTTAATAATCACAAAAGAAAACCACCAACCTAGGAGCTATAGATATCCAAGTCATCCACAAAAGAAAATGGAAAGTGTGGCAAGTAATGATAAGTCTAAGAAAATGAGATGCAGATGTAAAGAAGACCAGGAGCATCACTATAAGAAACAGATCATTAATAGAAAACCAAGAAACAGATTAGAAAGGAGAAGTGGTAGGTAGGAAAATAACTACCAATGTGTAGTGAGACAAAACCAACTAGTTAATAGTGACAGTGAAGAGATTTTCTTTAAAGAGGGTTACATCAACAAAACCCTGGTTAGATACATCACTATTGAATCATCCACACACAGAAGTTAATGAAGTTGTTAGAAAGGACAAAGGCAATCTGCTGTGGCATTTCTGATGTTAAAGGAGTGCCCAGTCCTATAGCATGTACCTGTAACCCAAGTACTAGAGAGGTTGAAGTAGGACTATCAGGAGTTTAAGACTAGCTTCATTTGCCTGGCGTGGTGGCGCACGCCTTTAATCCCAGCACTTGGGAGGCAGAGGCAGGCAGATCACTGTGAGTTTGAGGCAAGCCTGGTCTACAAAGCAAGTCCAGGGCAGCCAAGGCTACACAGAGAGACCCTGTCTCAAAAAAAAAAAAAAAAGGCCAGCTTCATTCAGCTCTATAAGAGTTTGACGGCATCCTGCATTATATGACACTGTGTCCTCAAAACCACAATAAAACAAAAAGCTGCTCTGGTGTTCATATCTGTAATCCCACTACTTGGGAGGCAAAACTGGGGAAGATCAGGAGTTTCAGGTCAGCTTTGAGCTTTAACTAACCACATAGTGATTTCAAAGCCACCCTGGGCTACAGGAGACCCTGTCTCAAAACAAGTGAGATAGGTGAGCAGGAAGAAAGAGAAGGGGAAGAGGCAGGGGATATATATATATATATATATATCAGGTATCTCATGCATCTTTGGAATGGCTACTTCAGCATTCAGGAGGTTGTGTCAGGAGGATTGCTGTGAATTTGAGGTCATGCTGGCTACAGAGTGAGTTCCAGGACAGTCTGGAAGCTCTAGGACACCGTGTTTCAAAACTGCCCCAAATAACAAGTAAAACAAATTCCAACCATAATGGTTGACTCTGGGAAAGAAGAACTGTAAGGTAGACTCTAAGAAGGAGAAAGGTTTGATTTCATGACATCTTGTTGTACCATTTGCAATCATTTTTACTATATGCACAGCTTAGGGTTTGGTTTTTTTGTGTGTTTTGTTTTGTTTTTTGCTTTGTTGTTTTTTGTTTTGTTTTGTTTTTGATGGTGGGATAAGACACCATGATCAAAAGTGACCTGCAGAAAAGTTTGGGCTTAAGGTTGTGGAGGGATAAAACATTATCGTGGTGAGGAGGCATGGAAGCAGGACGAGAAAGCCAAGAGGTCATATGGCCAACCATAAGCTCAAAGCAAAGAGTGCAGATGGGAAGTGTGAGAGGCCGCACTCACATTCGCCATTACAAGATGGCGCTGACATCTTGTGTCCCAAACTGGTAAACAAGTAATCTGCGCATGTGCGAAGGAACTTTCCACTTGTTGTGCTCTGCCTCTCCCGTGGCCTGATGAGTAACAGCCAATCAGGGACTGACACATCCTAAGCGGAGAACAGTTTCCTATATAAGGGATGGGTTTCTGCTGTTTGGGGTCTCCATTTTACTTGTCGTAAGCTTATGCTCTCCCTCTTAAGACGCATTAAAGCTTTACTGCAGAAGGATCCTGTGTGTGCAGCGTCGTTCTTGCTGGCGAGACGGTAACGCAAGTCACAGGGAAGTGAGATGAGATTGCATATGTTCAAAGCCCATCTCTAGTGATGTACTGCCTCCTCCAAAGCTGTGCTTCCTCAACCTTCTCAAACAGGGCCACTGAGTGGGAAGCAAGGGTTCAAATACTAGAGTCTCTGGGAGTCACTTCCCATTCAAATAACAATACAGTACGTAAAGTTTTTAAAAATCATTTTATTGTGTTTTTATTTATGAATGTACACATGCACTTATGACGGGACATGACAAGTTGTGGGAGTTGGTTCTTTCCTTACAGCGTGCAAATCCCAGTGATAGAACACAGGTTCTAAGGTTTGGTAGCAAGAGCTTTCACCTGCGGAGTCATTTCAGCACGCTTCAAAAACTCTTTTAAAAGCAAAGGAATTAAGTGTGAAATCCTCAGGAAATGTGAATGATTATAGTATTGTCTTTTGTCTCAATGTTACAGTAATCATCTCACCTAGTGGCCTTCATGTGAGTCTGGGCTACACAGAGTGAGTTCCAGACCAGTGAATGCTAGAAAGAAAGTAAAACAAAAATAAAAAAATGAACAAATAGAAAAAACAAACAAAACAAAACAACCCATTTGGAATTTTAATTAAAATCATTTTTATTTTGGTTTCGATTTTTCTTTTCTTTCTTTCTTTCTTTCTTTCTTTCTTTCTTTCTTTCTTTCTTTCTTTCTTTCTTTTAATGTTTTGATACAAGGTTTCTCTGTATATCTCTGGCTGTCCTGAACTCCTGGACTCGAAGTGTAGGCCAGGCTGTCCTCTAACTTACAGAGATCTACCTGTGTCTGCCCCCAGAGTGCTGGGATTACAGGTCCATGGATAATTGAAATCCCTTTTAATTTTGTCCCTGACACTATAAAAATTATTCTTTCCAAGAAAAGCTTCTCCAGTTAGGTTAGCATTTCTCTTTTATAATTGGCTAAGTGTATGAAATTAACTTTAAAGTGCTATCTCCTTGCTGACTATAATGCAATAGAATTGCATCCTTTATCACTGAAATCTTATGATTTTGTATTAGTCTGCTGAATGGCATGTAAGAGTCATTGTCTTGACTTCTGATTCTCTGGATGGATATTATTCCCATCATTCAGTAACCTCTGCTGGAGTGGAATATGCCCTATCAGCTATTTTTGTTAATGGATCATTCATAATTTACTCACTGTCAGTTATCCACCATGGCCATCCTCTGCTTGTGTTCAAGTACTTTTATTACAAGGTCCCTCATTTCTCAATAGTAGATCTTTCTGTCACATTCCATTTGAAAATCTGTTATTTCATTTCCCTAAGTATATATTAAATATACATGTATCTAGTCACACACGCACATGCACAATTGACCAGTTCACAGAAAGTATTCCACCTAACTCCAACTATCTAAAATAATTTTATTTGTAGTCTGAGGACTCAACTTAGATCCTCCCAATTGCTCGGCATACATGGCACCACTGAGGTACACCTCCATTCACTTTAACTTTTTTCAAGACAGGGTTTCCCTGTGCATCCTTGCCTGTCCTGGACTTGCTTTGTAGACCAGTCTGGCCTCAAACTCACTGTGATCCACCTGCCATCCACTTTAATTTTAATATCGACAAAGAATCTAGCTAAATTGTTTTCTGGCTCAGCATTCTGCATGCTGTTATTACAGCATGAGCCACCACTCTAGTCTTTTAAATTTTTATTTATTTATTTATTTATTTATTTATTTATTTATTTTATGTATATGAGTACTCTGTCTGCATGTACACCTGCACACCAGAAGAGGGCACCAGATCTCATTACGGATGGTTGTGAGTCACAGTGTGGTTGCTGGACATTGAACTCAGGATGTCTGGAAGAGCAGACAGTGCTCTTAACCACTAAGTCATCTCTCCAGCCCAACTCTACTCTTACTTAGACAAGAGGATTGTCATGAGTTTGAAACTTAGCTCAAACTGCATAGTGAATTTTACACCAATTCATTCTGTAGAGAGTGATTCTTTCTCAAAAAGAAAACAGAGTTTGGGTAAATTCTTTAGTGGATCAGAATACTTACTGTGGGGCTGAAGAGATGGCTCAGCGGTTAAGAGCACCATCTGTAACTGGGAATAGGACTTCCTCAAGACCCAGCTATTCTACTCCTTGGAATATACCCAGAAGATGCACCACCACACAACAGGGACATATGCTCAACCATGTTCATAGTAGCCTTATTCATAATAGCCAGAACATGGAAACAGCCTAAGTGTCCCTCAGTAGAAGAGTGGATAAAGAAACTGTGGTACATATACACTATGGAATACTATTCAGCTATTAAAAACAAGGAATTCCCAAAATTTGTGGACAAATGGATGGAACTAGAAATGATCATAATGAGTGAGTTCACCCAGAAGCAGAAAGAGTCAAATGGTATATACTCACTTATATCTGGACACTAGCCCAAGGGGCACGTCCCATGAATGTCTTCACTCACCAGGAAAATGGGACAGAGGGGAGGACATTCTATTGGGACTCTAGGTGAGAGATGCATGGAAGAATGGGGAAATAGAAGGGTCCAGAGGGTCCTAGAAACCTAAAAGAAGAACATTATGATGGGCAGATCTGGGCCCAGGGGTCCTGCTCAAACTATGGCACTAGCCAAGGATAATACGTGCAGTAAACTTCGAACTCATAACCATATCTAGCCAATGGACAAGACATTCTCCACAATTGAGTGGAAAGTGGGGTCTGACTTTCACACGAACTCTGGTGCCCCATATTTGACCATGTCCCCTGGATGAGGAGGCCTGGTGGCATTCAGAGGAAGGATAGCAGGCTATCCAGAAGAGACTTGGTACTCTATGAGCATGTACAGGGGGAGGAGGTCCCCCTCAGTCACAGTCATAGGGGAGGGAAGTAAGGAGAAAATGGGAGGGAGGGAGGAATGGGAGGATACAAGAGACGGGATAACTATTGAGATGTAATATGAATAAATTAATAAAATATATTAAAAATAAATTTTAAAAGAAGAAGAAGAAAAAAAGAGCACCATATGTTCTTCAAGAGGTCCTGAGTTCAACTCTCAGAAACCACATAGTGGCTCATAGTCATCTATCATGAGATCTGGTTCCCTCTTCTGGTGTGCAGGTGTACATGCAGGCAGAACACTGTATATGTAATAAATAAATAAATCTTTAAAACAAAGAATACTTACTGTAAAAACATGGATTTTGTGCATAGTGGCGCTAACTCTGCTGCTCTAAGGGTAGTAACAGGAAGATGACTGGAGCTTTTCAGCTGCCAGCATACCTCCAAGTCCAGTGAGAGGCCCTTCCTCAAGGGAATAAGGCAGGGAGTGATACAGCAGGACACATGACATCCTCCTCTGGCATACTTGTACATATATGCGTATACACCACATACAAACCCACACAGACACACACACACAGACACACACACACACACACACACACACACACACACACACACACACACTTCTGAAATACACAAAAATATAGATCTGACTTAAGGGAAAACTTGGCCAGATAGAATTATCTTTTTATTGGGTATTTTGTGGCATTGTCACTTTAGCTCTTGTGGATCCCATCAGGGAAAGTTCTTGGAGTTATATGAGAGCCGCTGTAGACTTGCTACATGGTTGTGGTTGAGCCTGCATTAGGGTGAAATTAAGTAGTGTTTGGCCCTGAAGGTGCTTTGCACCTTTTGATCACAGTTAAATTCTTGATGTGCTATCCTTAGGGCTGATTTTACTGAAGCCGAACCTGCCCTTGGGGTTTTGAGTAGGCTAGGTCAAATTGTTATGGCTCACATGCAGGAAGCTGTTTTTTCCAACTGGCTCTGAATAATGTTCCGTGAAATCATGCTGGAAATCACGAAGTATTCTGACGGAAAGGAAATTGCTGGTATACTTTATTTAAAATGGGACTTTGGGAGTAAGTCATGAAACAAGAAAGCAAACGTAGCAACCTCACTAAGTGGAAACATTCAAAAAGAAAGATTTGGAAACCAGCCTGATGACAGTTCAGAAGGATGAGGAGAGAATGGCCATCGTTTAGGGAGGGGTATGCTTTGTCCACTAGGGTAAACCAGGAAAAGGGCTTTGAAAACGATTGTTTCCATTTCTGACCCAAAGAAACTGGCCTATTTGCAAAAATTGTGCCAAAGGAAACATAGCTTATAGCATATTTGAACTAGAAAATAAAATAAATTTATATACGAACTTCTAAAATTTTGATACATGCAGTGAATTTACCCTCAAAATATATTGAAGATGTATAAGGATATCCATGACAATATATTATCAGTTTTGATCTTTGGCAGTTGGAGAGACAAAATTTCTTTCATTTATTTTCTTTTTCTGAGACAGGGCCTCACCCTGTAATATAGGTGGGCCTCTCAAATGGGAAGATTACAATTGTGAGGCAACATGGCTGGCATGTTGGATTCAGATTTCTCTATGGAGATGGAGATGCAAACTGAATCCTTGTTGGTGCTAAGCAAATAGTGTACCCCTGAGCAAAACCTACCTGTGTTCTTTATATTATTTAATGTATTTTTATTTGAGGCAGGGTCTCATTGTGAAGCCCTGGCTGGTCTGGAACTTCATATATACACCAGGTTGGCCTTGAACTTGTGGCAATCTTCCTGTCCCTGCCTTTGGAGTGCTGGGATTAGATCCAGCCCTTCTCTTTTTTAGACAGTCTAGTTTCAAACTCCTTGGCAACCCTTTGCCTCAGCCTGCTATGCCCAGCTAACATAATACTTCTGAAAATCGTAGATTACTAATAGTCAAGAAATAGAGTTTTTAAAAAGTCATGTGTGCATATTACTCTCATTTGGAGGAGGGTTACCAGATGTTTCGTTACCATAATGTGCAACCATCAACTTTTTTTAAACAAGAGGCAGTTTCACAGATAGGTTTCATTTTTCAAAAAAGAGGAAGAAACACCATTCTGTGGCTCAGTGTGGCTTTGTCAGTTACCTCCTGGCCCGTTTCCTGGGACTTCCCACTCCTTCTTTAGAACAAACTAGACTTAAGCGAAACAACTCTTTTTTTTTTTCCATAGGATCAGTTACACAAAGATGGGAGCAGCTTAGTATCATGGTGGTCTGGTCAGTGAGAGGCTTGAGAACTTTTTGGAAACAGCTCTGAGTGGCTAGCTCATCTCTGTTAGATCAGCCACTGTGTTGTGCAGGATCAAAGCAGCAGACGATTTGGTGAAGGTAAGGGAGGCAATGGGTCATTTGATTCTCATTTATTCTTCCTCTTCCTACACTTTCTTAGTCTTTTACTGCTAGAACTCTACTCTTATGGCATCAGAAAAGCTTTGTAGCTTACTAACGTATAGTGACGGAGAACTTGATCAAGTATTCAGTGAGGTTGGACAGCGAAGTAATACAAATGAAGCTAAAAACGTCCTTCCCTGACATCCTGATTTTGGACATTTTAGATATTTCTAAACTCGTGTTCAGGTTTATTTGATTGTTGCTGTTGTTGTTTTGTTGCTGCTTGTTTTTTAGTGCTGCTGTTGTTGTTGGTTTGTTTTTTAGTTCTGGCTATTGAACTTTGGGCCTTCTACATGTTAGGCAAATACTTTATTACTGAGTTACTTTTAAATTTTTATTTTTTGAGAAACGGGCTCATTAAAATCTGGCCAGATAGCCCAGATAGAGCTTGAATTGTTTTAGCCTCCTGAGTAGTTGGCATTATAGATTTCTGGCCCAGCTTAAAATGTTACTATTTAGTTATCTATCTGTTTCTTCATTTATTTTCTTTGATATAAGTCCTCACTCTATAGCCCAGGCTGGCTATGAACTAGCAGCAATTTGTGTCAGCCTCCTTACTGCTGGGATTTCAAGTGTGATCTACCAAACCTGCTAAGTAGCAAGATTTTAGCTGAGCGTGGTGGCACATGCCTGTAATCCCAGCACTCAGGGAAGCAGAGGCAGGTGGATTGCTGTGAGTTAGAGGCCAGCTTGGCTACAGACTGAGTCCAGGACAGCCAGGGCTGTTACATGGAGAAACCCTGTCTTGAAAAACCAAAAGAAGGCTGGAAAGACAGCTCAGAGGTTAAGAGCACTGGCTGCTCTTCCAGAGGTCCTGAGTTCAATTCCCAGCAACCACATGGTGGGTCACAACCACCTATAATGAGATCTTCTGGTGTGCGGGTGTACATACAGGCAAAACACTATATACATAATAAATAAATAAATCTTTAAAAAAAAGAAAAGATAAACCAAAAGAAAAAAGTTACAATATTTTAAGGTCTGCAATGAAGCTTGAAGCTTTAATAGTAGCATTAGTAGCAAGCTATTTCTTTGTAAAGTCTACTACATGTATAGTACATACAAAAAGGTTTGATTCATGTAGTCAGTTCCTCAAAATAACTCACGATTTATGTGGTTTGTTTGTTTGTTTGTTTGTTTTGGAGGCAGGGCTTCATTATGTAACCCTGGCTGACCTAGAACTCAGTATGTAAGCCAGGCTAGCATTGAATTTGTGCAGATCCTACCTCAGTCTTTTATGTACTGGAGTTATAGGTATAAGCCACTAGGCATAGCATAATCTCTTCTGTTTTCATCTGCAATGTTTGACTGATTTGGTCACACTCATATAAAATTTATTTTAATCGCTTAATCTTTAAAAGTTGGAAGCTCAAAGCCAGTTTTATTAGTGTTTAAAAGAAAACCCCCAGGGCAGGCAAGCTGTAAATCTCAGCAGCTGACCAAAGGGAGCCGATGAAGAGGAGGAAGAGAAAGCCATGCCATGTGGTTTAAGCATGTTCAGAAGCATGGCTAGACCAGAGGTAGGAAAGAAGGAAACATTAGGCTTTTCTGAGTAGTTCATAAAAGGGGGCAACTTAACCAAACTTCATGGCTGTGGCTCTGTGGCTGCTTCTTTTTATTTTCTGAGATGGATTCTTCCTTGGTCACGCAGGCTGGATTGTGACTTATGTGCTTCCCTGCTTCAGTTCCCAAAGTGCTAGGATTATATGCATGTTCCAATAAGCCTGATTCTGACAAAAATTGACAAGCATGCTTCCTCCCTGCCTGCCCCCGTGTGTGTGTGTGTGTGTGTGTGTGTGTGTGTGTGTGTGTGTGTGTGTGTGTGTGTGTGTGTGCTGAGACAAAGTCTTTTATGGAGTTTTAGATGGCCTAAAGCATACTATGTAGGCCAGGGTATCAAATAACTTGCAGTAACGCTCAACTTTAGCCTCCTCAGTACAAACAGATCACAAGCCAGCACACTGTGTTCAGCTTTCAAATGCTTTATTATTATTATAATTTTTGAGGCCTCTTTTGCTAGCAGCAAATTGTTTAGCTTCTGCATTTTAACAAGAAGGCTTTACAACTTAAGCAGAATATGCAGGGATACCATTGTTTTTTACTTCAGTTGTGCTGATGACTTTTAGAGAAGAGAAAAAAAATAACTATAGTACATTCCCATTGAATTTCAGTCTCAGTGATTCAGTTCAGCGGGCTTGTGATAGTGCTGTGCTATGTGGCGGGGCATATTAAAAGGGAATACGGTTTCTAGTGAGATTCCTTTTCAAACTATTACCTGGGTGATTTGAGGAAAACCTTCTGTTGGGTGTTAAAGACAGGGAATGCATGGGTGCATGTATTTTGTTTTGTCTGTTTGTTTGTTTACCTCAAATATATTTCCTGTCTATGCTTGAATACAGACTTGGGATGGTTGGACTGTTTATATTGATATTCTTATAACATTTTTCTCATGAGCCTGTATGACACATTTTTTTATGCACTGAGAAGCTTTTTGCAGATATAATGAGTTTTTGAAAACTGTGTTAAACATCCATACCACAGTAGAAATTATTTTTTGTTTGGTTTTATGTGATAGAGGCTCATTTAGTATACACTGACCCTGAAACCCCTAGGTGACTGAGACTGGTCTTAAACTCCTGGTATTTCTGGCTCTACCTTTCAAGTGCAGAGATGATAGTCATATGCCACCACACTAAGATCTCTTGTTTCAAAAATATGAAAAAAATCTATTGTGATATGAATGTCTAACAGATTTCTAATACTCATCAGAACTACAACTTTTCAAACTTGTATGCCTGTAATCCCAGCACTCAGGAGGCAGAGCAGGTGGATCTCTGTGAGTTCGAGGCCAGCCTGGTCTACAAAGTGAGTTCCAGGACAGCAGAGATATACAAAGAAAACCTGTCTCAAAAAAAAAAAAAAAAAAAAAAAAAAAAAAAAAGAAAGAAAGAAAGAAAGAAAGAAAAAAGCAAACAATTATCTCTTTCTAATCTCTTGAGATAGTACAGTGTACATCCAAAGCTCCACCAAGTACATTAACTTGACATGTTATTTTACCATGTTTATTTTCCATTTCTCACTGTCTCTCTTCTTTTCCTGACATTTTTGAGAGTACATTGTTAACTTCATTGCATCCCTGAATTCTTCAGTGTGTATTTTCTAAGAATATGAGCAGCCCTTTACATAATGATAATATAATAATGACACTAAAAACCAAGGGCAGTAGCTCATGTCTGTAATGCCAGAGTATGGGAAGTTGAGGCAGGACAAGTGATGTGAGTTCAAGGACACCTTGAGGTATTTAGTAAGTCTCAGACTCACCCAGGCTACAGAATGACACTTTGTATAAAAAAAAAAAAAGGAAGAAAGAAAGGAAATGTGAATTTATAAACTAGAAAAGCTGTCCCTTATTTTTAAAATATTTTATATAAAAATACATTTAAAGGATTTTTTCACAATTTGATATTATAATTTAATTATCATTCTGAATTAGCAGAATCAACATCACCTGAAGGTGTCAGACACGCATGTTTCTTGCTTCTAATCTTTCTACTGCATCAGAAACTCAGGGTCAGAAGTTGCATATATTCACCCCAAAGCTCAAGATCCACTACCTATTAAGAAAACAAAGAAAATTCACTAAAGCTTTATAGTGACATAAAATGATTGAAAATTACAGTCCAGCATTAAAACAACAAGCAAGTGATAGAATTCCATCCAGGCATTTAAACATTATTCTGTGAATCATTTTTGACAGTGGGAAATGTCTGTGACATAGCAGTGGGAAGTGTGAACATAAAATTCTTCCAGCTGGAGGATAGCTCTGTGAGTAAAGAACCTGCTAGCCTAGCACGTGTACCTGAGTTTGGAGCCCAGCACCCATTGAAACCAGACACAGGGCTGTAGAGATCTCTCAGTGGTTAAGAGCACTCATTGCTGTTATCCTGGGTTTGATTCCCAACACCCATGTTGTGGTTCACAATCATAACTCCACAGGATCAGATGTCCTCTTCTGACCTCTGTGGGCACTAAATAGACTCACAGGCACATTCATATATGCAGACAAAACACCTACTTGTAAAATACAATGGGCAGATCAAATAATATTTAAAAAGTCAAGAATAATCACATGCATCTATTATAACTCCAGTATTGAGAGTACAGAGATAGGTGGATCTCTGGGGTTCTTTGGAAAACAAGCAAAATTATTAACAGTGGTTCTTGGGCCTTTAGGGTTATATGAATATTCCCTCTTGTTTATCTTATAGTTATCATTTCCAGTTTCCTATTAGAATTTATTTTGCTTTTTTTCATTTCTTAATTTATTTATTCACTTTACAGTCTGATAACAGCCTCTTCTCTCCTCTCCTCCCAGTACCCCTTCACGTCCTTTTCCTCTCACCAGCCCCCATGGGTACCAAGCCATCCTAATACATCAAGTCACAGCAGAACTAATCTCATCCTCTCCCACTGAGGTCAGACAAGGCTACCTAGGTATGGGAAAGGGATCCAAAGGCAGGCAACAGAGTCAGGGACAGCCCCTACTTCCATTGTTAGGGGACCCACACATCTGCTACATATGTGTAGAGGGCCTAGGTCCAGACCATGCATGCTCTTTGGTCAGTTGTTCAGTCCCTGTGAGCCTCCTTGGGCCCAGGTTGTGCACTCTGCATAGAATGAGACCTTGTATCAAAAAGAAAAGACTACACTTCCCGTTCACTTGGGTAATTAATTGTATTCCTTCTCAAGTCTCTGATGGGGTTGAAGACCAGAGAGTTTAGTCTTACAATTAAGTTTAGTTGTTTAGGGGTTATGGTATTTTTAGGTCTAAATAGATGTTTTAGGTTGATAATGATGAGATATGATCGATATTGATTCACATTCAGAATTTTAGATGTACCAAGATAGGAAAGATGTCTACTTCAAATGTGCCCACTTGCTATAAATGTACCATTTATATAATTCCTGATTGCTTTGTGATTCTTCCTGCTGTATGTAGTTTATTTTCCTTATGTATAATAATATAGATATACATGTAAAAAAAAAGAAATATAATAAAATAAATAAATAAAAATCTGGTTTAGCTGAGTTTGTAAAAGTTATAATTTTTATAAGCTCCAACAAACAATTTAATATTCATGTAAATGTTATGGATGTATATTATGAAGGTTTGGGAAAGAGGATAAACTCTCCTAACAGTGGATTATATGATCTTTATAAACTACATTTTCATTATTCTTGGGGTATCATCCATTATCAAAGTCCTTATGCTTTTTGAAAAATAAGAAATGTGAATTTATAAACTAGAGAATTCCTTATTAAAATTATATAAAATACTTTTAAAGGATTTAAAAATACTATTTATTTATTTTTATGTACATTTGGTGTTTGGTGTACATGAATATCTGTGTGAGGGTATTGAGTCCACTGGAACTTGAGTTACAGACAGCTGTGAGCTGCCACGTGGGTGCTGAGAATTGAACCTGGTTCCTCTAAAAGAACAACCAATGCTCTTAACCACTAAGCCATCTCTCCAGCCCCCTTTTAAAGGATTTTTATTTTTTTATTTTGTTTGTTTGTTTGTTTTGGTTTTTCAAGACAGAGTTTTTCTGTGTAGCCTTGGCTGTCCTGGACTCGCTTTGTAGACCAGGCTGGCTTTGAACTCACAGCGATCTGCCTGCTTCCGCCTCCCTGAGTGCTGGGATTAAAGGCGTGCACCACCATGCCTGGCTTAAAGGATTTTTAAAAGTGGTCATAAGGTTTGTTTTTTCCAATGTATCAGGTGGTAAGGAAGAACACAAAGAACCATCAAAATTATGAAAAATATACTTATTAATAATTCTGCACCAAACTTTACATATTCTGAAGTGAATAATCACTTCAAGCCCTTTGGTGTAGTTATTACCTTTGTTCACACAAGTACAAGCAGAGGCAAACCCAAAATTATTTACTGGTTTATTAAAATTAATATAGAAAAATAAGATTTGGGTTTTTTTTTTTTTACAGTTTTCCTAAGTGCTGCAGTCTGACTTTGAACTTGTGGCACCCCTGCAGCCTCAGCAACTAGAGTGCCAGGTATACAGTAACCATTACACCCAGTATTCAACCCTGCTTTAAAAAATAAGGTGCAGAAGAAAAGTTCACAAGTTTTGTTTTGTAACAGGAATTTAAATATGAATTAGTCAGGGAAATGCAAAATAAGACTGAATTGAGAATCCATCTAACTCCTGTCAGAAAAGCTAACATTAAAAAAAAAGTCAGAAAATGCTGGTAAGGATGTGGGCCTTCTGTGCTTCTGGTAGGATTGTAAAACTGTGAAGTCGTTATGGAAGTCTGTGTGAAGTTATTTCAAATGACTAAAAAAAGAAGTTAAGTATGTTGGGACATACTTGTAATCCCAGAGCTTGGGAGGCCAAGGCAGGAGGATTACCCAGTCTTAAACAAAACAAAACAAATTAGAATATATGACTCAGCTGTACCACTCCTGGGTAATATAATTGAAGGCCTCTAAGGCAGCGCACTACAGAAATACTTGGACATCCAAGTATTTTGTGTGGTAGTAGAGAAATGAATCCAGCCTAGATATCCATCAGGCAATGCTCATATAAAGAAAATGCAGCAGATGTACACAATGGAATTTCATTCCACTGTAAAGAAGATTGAAATCAGGATGCTTGTAATAATTTCTGTTATATGTCTAGGGGTGTGTGTGTGTGTGTGTGTGTGTGTGTGTGTGTGTGTGTTTTAAATCAAGAAAGAAGTCATGAGGGGGAAGGAAGTGTTAGGAGAGAGGCGGGGTAATGGGAAAGGAACAGGATCAGGAACAGGAAGGCAAGAAGGATTGGAGAAGGCAGTAGGGATGGAAATTAGTAAGAACAAAGCACGATGACATATATATAGGAACATGTGATAAGAAAACCCATTACTTTATATCTTGAACTCAGAAAAACTAGTAATATGGGGATGGTAAGATAGTTCAGGAGATACTTGGCTTGCTGTGCATTTAAACTTGGCATTCAGATTCCATGTAAAAAAGAAGGCATGGTAATGTGCCCTTGTAATCCCAGAGCAGGGGAGGCAGAGACCCTGGGGATTTCGAGGCATCCACCCTAGGATACTTGGTGAACTCCATGCCAGTGGGAGCAATAGTCCCACAAAACAAGGTGTCCATGCCTGAGGAGTGGTGTATAAGCTTCATCTCTACTCTCTGCAGGCAAGAGCACCTTCACATATGCATGTATCTGCACACACACTAATAGTACAAAAGAAATATGGATGGGTAAGATAAACTATTCAGGATATAATCTAAAATCTGTCATGAAGCCATTAATTCCTTCTAGCTCTGAAGAACAGAATTTTTATTTTGTTTGTTTTGTTTTTGAGACAGCCTACTTCTGTAGCCCTGTCTGGCCTGGTACTTGTGTAGACTAGACTGGCTTAGACTGGCCTTGAATTTGATGCGATGCTCCTTGCCTTACCTCTCCAGTTCTAGGATTAGAGATGTGTACCACCATGTCCAAAAATAGCAGATATTTTATTTAGTCTTTATTTTTTGAGCTTTTGGGCCAGAGTCTCATGATGTCAGGCTGTCCTCAAGCTCACTATATGGCTAAGGTTGGTTTTGAACTTTTGATCCTTCTGCCTCAGCTTCCCCAAGGTTAGGTGTGTACTATCACTCCTGCCTGCTAGCCACAATCTTATGGCAATTTGTTTTACTCTCAAGTGTGACCAAATTATGAGTTGGTTCCTCTAATGGAAAACTTTTAAAAAAATCAGTGAAGTGTTTGTGAATATAAGTGGAAATAATCTTATACATTGTTAGTAAGAAAATAAATTGGTTCAAGCTAATTGAAGGGAAATGCAGCCAGGTTGGGTTAAATAGATGGAGTGCTTGCTTGAAATGCATGCAGTATGATAGTGTATGTCTCTTATCCTAGCATTTGCAAGGTGGAAGCAGAAAGATCAGAAGTTCAAGACTGTTTTTTTTTTTTTTTTTTGTCTACATATGTCAACCTACAATACCTGAGACCCTGAACCCTCAAAACTCCAAAATAAAGTTAATAATAGCTTTATTCTAGTAACTCTGCTGTTCAAAATATGGTCCCCCAAACCATATACAGACAAATATACAACACTGTACAAGGAAAAAACCCAGCATGCATTATCATAAAGGATTTACTACAGTGAATGATGCTTGTAGATGTTAATACAGATGAAATAAATGTCAGCACTGTCTAAAGCCTACTGTTTATTTTTGTTATTATTTTTTGAGATGGGATCTTACTGCCCATGATTTCCTCAAGATCGCTATGTAATCAACACTGACTCTCAATTCTCTTATCTCTGACTGCTGCATGCTGGGATCACAAGTGTATGCTGGGGCACCCAGCTAGGATAGATTTTTTTTTTTATCATCAGACTTGATGACATGTGGAGGCCTTGGTCCAAGATCGTCTATGAAATAGTAGCCATCATTTTCCTTTTTTCCCCCACACCAGATTATACAACACAATGTTTGGTACTGATTTCAGCTCACTGCCTTCATTTGTCTTTGGCCACTGGAGATGTCCTTTGAACCCATCTCAGTCCAGCCTGAACTTCCAGTGTTTTACTTTGTATTTACTGAAAGTATTCTGCAAGAGACAAGATATGTTCTAGGTCACTACCATCCCAAATTTCTCCCTTCCACACCAGTTGCCAATCTCTTTTTTTGCTATTGTCATTATTCCTTGATGATTATTCAATGTTAACCTTAGTGTTTATGATATTGGTTAGTTCTTATTAACATTCGTGTAATGCTGGTAAATATCTTGCAATAATGGAGAGACGATCCTGGAATACTTTTCTAATTTAAGAAGAGAGAATTTCTGAAATGTTCAATGCTTGAGGTGAGACCCAAATATTATGGGAGACAGCCAGGGATAACTATACTGCCTAAGCTGTCAGAACCGAAGAAGAAACTATCCCTAGGATGGTAATTGCAATAGGTGGAACTGGGATAGGCTCAGGATAGCTAGGGTCTTGATCCTGTGGGGAACAGGCAGAGATAAAGTAGGCAGAACACACACCATGAGGGCCTTACAGATGTAGGTGTTTGGTTGATTTGTAAACAGTTCATTGGTAAAATTAAATTACCATGTGGAAGGTAGTTATAAAATCAAGACTAACGTAACACTAGGCAATAGTATTGATACTTCTTAAAGAAAATGTTAATATTGTTAGATTCAGAGATGGAGAATAAGTTATTTGTTTATCAATGAGTATTGACATACAAAATGCATAATTTACTGCATCTTGGCAAGTGCTGCTGTTATTAAGTGAAGTCAGGGATAATAGCATTTTCTTGGAATAACAAAAGTGCTTCGTATCATAACTGTGTGCTATGAACTGCTTTCAACAATGTAGCAGCACAGTATGTTCTAAATACTGACTTTGGAGTTTATGAACCTGGGCTTCAGCCTTGCTTTCAGTAGGCAGTAGTAGCTGTATCCTCTTAGGAAGGGCAGTTTTATTTTATAAAGTTTTTATTAACATATACTATATTAACTATATAAGCTGTATAGTCTATATACTAATGCATTTCATTTTGACATTGTCATATATGTATATTATATATTTTTATGAGATCTCCCAATAGCACTCATGGATTGCCCTGCTTCTCTTCCTGATCCTCATTCTTTCTCCTCAATAGGACATTTTTATATTAATATCTATTACCTTGCCAGTTTTTTTCATTTGGCAGATGTGATAATATTTACTGTCTATACTGTTGGAAGATTAGGGCCAATATATAGAGTACAACCAAAGCAAAGTTGATAACATGATGTTCTATCCAGTTTACTCTACTTGTGTGCTTCTTTTTACCCTTCTTGTTTTTCCCTTGCTAGCCTTTTTCCTCCTCCTCCTCTCCCTCTTCCTCTTTTCTGTTCTTTATTTGAGTTCAGGTCTCTATATCTAGTTTATTCTGGTTCTTAACTCATGATCCCCAGCCTCAAACCCCCAGTACACGGGGTTAGGGTATGTCCCACCAAGACATACCCTTTTGGCTTGTTTGTTGTTTTGTATCTTTAAGACAGGGTCTTACTCTGAAACACTCTGAAACTCACCATAACCTAGCCTAGACTAACCTTGAAGTAACCAATCCTCCTGCTTCAGCCTTTCAAACATTTGAAATAAGCTACTATGCTCAGAAGTAGGTTTATAGGGGGAAGCTTGATTAAGGTCAAGGTTAAGCAAGCCAGGAGTCTGTTTTTATAAATAGAGTTTACTTGGAACACAGCCATAACAATTTGTTTGCATGTTATCTGTGCCTACGTTTTTTTCCTATGCTGGAAGAGTTGCAACAGGCTATATGACCTATAATATCTTAAATATTTACTATCATTAACAGGCATTTTTAGACATCCCCTATGCAAAGTCCTTTCTCTTTAGTTCTTTTTGCTTTGTTTTGCTTTTTAAGTTTACAAAGGTTCTTACTCTGCATCCCTAGTTGGCTTAGAATTTGTAGACAAATATGGCCTTAAACTTGTGATCTTCCTAAATCTGGTTTCCTAGTGCTGGAATTAGAAATGTACTATCACTAGGTTTTCTTTTTGATCCTGTGTTTACATTGTTAGGATATAAGTCAAATGTATGTCTATATACAGAAGTTATATCAAGAGTCTCTCTCTCTCTCTCTCTCTCTCTCTCTATATATATATATATATATATATATATATATATATATATATATCCTTCTCTACATATTTCTATCTATTTACACACACACACACACACACACACACACACACACACACACACACACTGGTCTAGAAGGAATAATTCATATTGAAGTTTATTCAGAAAACCAAGTAAATGATTGAACAAAGTACTGCACTTTAGTCCATACTTGTGAATTTGCACACAGGTTAATTTTGGTATGCCACTGTCTGGTAATGATTAATGTAGGCTAAATTTGCCTAGAACATCTAATCAGCAGATGTCCTTGGATGTCTCTTCTTCACACTTAACCAGTCATAGAATCTAAGCACACACACACACACACACACACACACACACACACACACACATACACACACACACACACACACACACAGAGAGAGAGAGAGAGAGAGAGAGAGAGAGAGAGAGAGAGAGAGAGAGAGAGAGAGAGAGAGAGAGAGAGAGAGAGAGAGAGAAACAGAGACAGAGGCAGAGACAGAGAGACAGAGAGTGACAGAGACAGAGAGGGAGGGAAACCTTCTCTAAGATAAATAAAACTTCAAGCAATAAAGTGTATAAACAACTTGATACATTAGGTTCAGTGCCTCAAATAAAATTAAGTATTCCTTTGAGATATAGTGATAGATTTTTTTTAAGTTTCATAGGTAATAAAATTATTTTTAAAAATGATAGAGATAAACTAAAGTAGTCGCAGGAACATTTTCTTCCCCTGTTTTGTGATTTTCCCCCCACTGGATTCATCCTAGTGGTGCATTAAATTGTGCTTACAAGATGAAATAATTTCTTTTTAGAAAGATGTACTTATTCATTTATTTGTATGAGTGCTCTATCTGCATGTACACCTGCATGTCAGCAGCTGGGGGGGAGGATCAGATCACATTATAGATGGTTGTGAGCCACTATGTGGTTGCTGGGAATTGAACTCAGGACCTCTTGAAGAGCAGTGACCTTAACCTCTGAGCCATCTTTCCAGCCCCAAAATAAATTCTTTGCCAACTTTCCAGAGTTCGTTCTCCTTTTCAGGCTTGGCAACAAATGTCTTTACTTAATGAACAGTCTTACCAGCACCTGCCCCCTTCCCCCTCCCCCTCCCCTTCTCCTCCCTGCATATCTTCGTTTTGGACAGGGTCTTGCTATGTAGCCTAAGTTGGCCTCAAACTCACAGCTGTTTCTGGGTCAGTTTCCAGAGTGCCTGTATTATAGACTTGGGCTGTAAAGTGCAGATCAAATACATATATATATGTATATGTGTTAGTCTGCACAGCTTCATAACTCTTTCAAAAACCTCTGTGCCATGCTTTCTACTGCCCTCTGCTGCCAGTTTTTAGAAACATCAGATTATGAGTAAATCCTCTAGCCCTCTTCCTAACCTCATGAAATTGTAAAGATTCAGCACACTCTAGAGGTAATGCAATACTCAGTTTACACATGGCAGCTGGGTGTCTGAAATGTAAACATAAGGCTTGTTTACTGATGGATAGTGTCTGAGTGCCTGGTGACTTTGGATATATTGTTCCAAAGCCGCTCAATTTAACACTTGAAACTAAAATGGGATCTAGTTAGCACTTCTGAAACTTTTGCAGTCTCTACAAAGATGTCTGCCAGGGTAATATGGTGTGCATAATGGGGCATTATTTCAAATACCAGAAAGTTTCTCAGGCCCTCAGTGTAAATTCCTACTTCCCATACTTGGAAGTTTATTTTATTATTAACTTTAAGTAACTTACCTCTCTGATGGAATCAATCTCCCTCCCTCTGTCTTTATCTCTCCCTCTGTTATTTCAGACATAGTCTCTCAATGGAGCCCTGGATGGCCTGGATCATGATATATAGACCAAGCTGGCCTTCTCCTGTCTTTGTCACAAAGAGCATTCAAGGCTGGCTTTTACTATGTAACCCAAGCAAGCCTCAAACCCACAGCACTGCTCTTGCCTCGATCTTGCCCCTGCTAGGGATATAGGACAGAGCCACCAAACCTAGCTCTGAAGTTATCTGGGGCTCTTCTTTCATCTTCACTTGTTTATTTTTTTGGTTTTTGCTTTAAGGCAGAAGCATATAGTCCAGGCTGGCTTCATACTTGGTATGTAATGAAAACTGTCCTTGCATTCTTGATCCACCTGCCTTTATCTTCCAAGTGCTAGGAATATGGGAGTGCTCCACCGTGCTTGGTTCTTGGTCCCTTGTATTTATTCCATGTCTCACTTATCTGCAACCACACTCTTAGCTCTTGTGTCAGGCGGAGAATGAATCCAGCATTCTTCTAGCTTGTAGCCTTAACTACAGCCTCTTATCTTACTGAAACTCATTGTGCACTTTACTGTTAGATGGCATCACACTCTGAATAACTTTCCTTGTATGTCAGGTTGGGAATCCTCAATCTTAAGTGTTTGAGACCAGAGTGTTTTGTTAAAGATTTTGAAATATTTGCATATGCACAATGATATATTTTGGGAAATGCAAATTTTATGTAATATATATAATTTATAATATATAACATATATATCTTTGTACATACACACTGACTCTGAAGACAACTTTATACAAAATTTTTTTGTGCTCCTGAACTTAGACTATCTCATGAGATTAATTGTCCATTTATGATGTTATGTTGGCATTCAAAAACATTCAAACATTGGAGCATTTTAAATTTAGGATTTTTTAAATTAGAAATGAAATTAAGTGGAATACATTCAGCTTTGTCTGTCTCAATGGATTCCCCTGACCTCATTACTCATTCTTCCCTCCCAGGATTAGTGAATCCTGATTTACCCCTTTGGCCAGGGTGAAATCTATTCTTAGGCACTATGAAGAATTTTCTGCTTTGTCACTTTACTAATTTGAACTTGGTTTCATGTACAAAATGGCAGGATTGTTGTTGTTGTTATTGTTGTTGACAGTCTTAGCCCATAACGGAGACTGATTTTAAATTCCCTGATTTGCCTGTCCCAACCTCCCAAGTGCTGGGATTGTACCATGCTCAGCTAGACTGATAGAGACTTAATTATCATAACTATGACAACAACAAGCCTCTTCACAAATAACAAAATTCTAGACTTTCCTCCACCTTTGTGACTGTGTGGAGCTCATCAGTACTTTTCATAAATATTCCCCCATCTTGAGAGAACCCTCTGTCACATCAGATTGATGAATATGAAGAGTGGGATGGTAAACAATGGGAAATTTGGAGTCTATCTGAATGGAAACAGGGAATAGAAAGGCAGGCTCTTCAGGAGAGGCTCTGTGCCTCTGAAAAATAATACACCATAGACTGGCACCTGTCGCTGCCAAATATGAGAGTGACAAGAGAGACTGACTCTCCCCTCCTGTGTCTGACCTGCCCACTGCAGTGTTAAGGGAGTGCTGTGCTTTAGAGGCCAGTAAAGCTCACTTTTGGCAGCCTCTCTTTTCTTCACCACAGTACAGCTGTTGAGGAGGTACCACCTTGCCATCTTCATTGTGTTTCTTCCTACTTACTCTAAAAGATTTTTCTGTAGTTTTAAAACTATTTTTTACTTGTGCAACTTGGATTAAATCCAGGACTTTGCAACTGCTAAGCAAGTAAGTACTGTGGCACTGAGTTTGTCCCTCAGTCCTGCTTTTTTAAAAAGGGTTGTTTATTTTTATTTTATGTTCATGTGTGAAGGACAGCATGTGTGGATATTTCACACTTGTGTGCCTGGTGTCTGAGGGTGCCAGAAGAGGGTGTTGGATACTCTGGTTAGCATACAAATATATGGATTCTATTGGGACACAAATATACAAAACCATTCTTAGTTTTTACTCACCCTCCCACTACCATTTCCCTCCCGGTCTGCTTCTTGGGCATCTCTTTCTCTTCCAAACAGGCTACCCTTCTCCTTTTTTGACACATGTAATCCATTACCTTCTCTTCTTCTCCCTTTAGTCATATTTCTCACTTTTCTACTCTCATGTTGCATGTGTGTGTGCATGTGTGTGTTGTAGTTTAAATCTAGATTCTGTATAAGAAAAATGACTCATCTTTCTGAATCTATTTCTCTTAGGATAATGATCTGTATGTCCAATTATTTCCTGTATCAAAATGTCATTCTTCATAGCTGAGTAAAATTCTGTTTTGCACGTACACATATTTTTCTTGATCTATTTATCTGTTAATGGATATTCAGGCACTGGATTCCATATCGTGGCTATTGTGGACAGTAAATATAAATATGAATTTGCAAGTATCTATGTGGTATATTGAAAGAGGATTCCTCAGGTGGATATCCAGGAGTGCTGTAGTTGGTTCATATGGCAATCTCATTTTAGTTTCTTTAAGAACTGCTGTATTGAGTGGCTGTACCAGTTCAGATTCTACATTAATGACGTGTATTTTTGCTGTGCCAAATGTCTTGACAAAGCCAACTTAAGGGAGAGTGGATGTATTTTGGCTCACAGTTCAAGGCTTTAATGCATCATGGTGGGGAAGTCATGGCAGCCAGAGCAGAAGAGAAGCAAGAGGCAGCTGGTCTCATTCTGTCTGCAGGATACAGAGACTTCTGGATATTTAGTGCTCAGCTTGCTCTCTCCTTTGGATCCCAGCCCATGAAATGATGACACCTGCGGTTAACATGGCTCTTCTACCTCAGTTACTTTAATCTACATAATCCCCCACACGTGTTCCCAGAAGCTAACCTAATTCAGATAAACATACATGCTCAAATGTTTGTCTTCTAAGTGATTCAAGATCCTGGCAAATTGACAATCAATATTCACCTTCACAGATACACATCAGCAGTGTCTAAGACTTCCTTTTTTCCCAAATCCTTGGTAGTATTTGTTGTTTGTTGTCTTGACAAAAGGCATTCTGGTTAGGGTGTAACAGAATCTCAAAGTAGTTTCAATTTGCATTTCCCTGATAGCTAAATGTGTTGTCCCTCTAAACTGTTCCTTTCATTTGCACCTTTATTGATGGGATTATTTGTTGCTCTTGTGTTTGCTTTCTTTTTGAATTTGTTAGGTATATTGGATATCAATTCCATGTAGGAACATTGGCAACAATTTGGGACACACACACACACACACACACACACACACACACACACACCTATTCTGCTGTCTTACTTGGAAGCTTTACTACTTTCTCTCAAATTTGGGTTCATAGTTTTCTAATACATAGGAACTATTTGTCAGTTAAAGTTCTTTTAATCACTTCACAATGCTGCTGATGGCAAAGGCTAATGATGTTTTAAAGGGATCAGACTGAGATCTTTTTTTTTTTAAAATTTTTTATTTTTTTATTAATTTATTCTTGTTACATCTCAATGTTTATCCCATCCCTTGTATCCTGTCTTTTCAGGTCTTTGTCACCATCAAAGAAAGAATTTGGAGACAGGACAAGATAAGGAATTGAAAACGAATATACTTAAGGGGTGAGTACAAGCTTTACAAGCAAGAGGAATCACTGGAATTTGTGTTTGTTTGTTTGTTTATTTATTTATTTATTTATTTTTGTTTTAGAGTCATGATCTCATTCTGTAACCCAGGTTGTCCTGGAACTAATCATGTAGCCCAGCTGTCTTCACCTCACAGCATTTTTACGTGGGTACTAGCTGTCTTCACCTCACAGCATTTTTACGTGGGTACTAGGATCCAGACTCAGGTCCTTGTGCCATCAAATCAAACTAATTTATCATCCCAGCCTTTGGAAATATCATTATCTATAATAATTATAATACAATATATTGATGATGATGATGAAATAATAGTTATTGGTCATCTTGGTAGACTGTGTTTATACCAACTGGTGTTTTCAAGTAAACATGTGTTTATTTCCTTGTTTTTTTCACTGTTGGAGCAATGACATGATTTTCTATTATAATAAAGGTTACAGTTGCATCAGCCTTAGCAACTGTGCAGTTTGCCTCTTTTATTCCTTCTCCTATCAGGTCTACCTCAATCGCTCCCTCCTTCTAGGGCTTGCCTCTATGTTCCAAAATGCTCATATACACAGCTAGAGCATCAATTCAGAATGGGCATATGTAGAGAATATCTTCGATTTCACAATGCAGTACCACTCATATCCATGACAATTTCTTCACCTAGCTCCTGGTTAGTGCTCTTTGTAGATTATGTCTGGAATCTTCCTATCCCAATTGTAGGCATCCTTCAGGTATGTAGGCTTTCAACATCTTTTCAGTTTATAAGGAGACTTGATAAGGCAGCTGCCTCAGGACTGTCTGTCTATGTGAACCACGTTCCTGTCTCATTTTCATCTTGCTAGTCATGAAAGAATTTACTGTTCCTCACTTTCTCATTGGGAGCTAGGATGTGAGGAACAGAGGGAATTCTGAGTGAGTGAAGTCATGAGAGAATCTGTGTTGTTGACGTGGGTACAGCTAAGTCAAGTCAAGAACTCTAGCCTTAGACCCAGAAGGCAATAACAAAGCATTCCTTGGGCATCCAAGTATGAGTATTGACAGTGTGTGCAGAAAATGTCTACTATAACTTTCTTCCTTCAGGTATTTATATCCTGAAGGCTTTTCCCTTATAGAGACTCCTCCTACTGAGATTAGCTAAATTTGTCTCCTTGATCTAGCTATATACAATAAACACCAGCTTCTTCTTTATCTGTATGGAATACCAATCCTCCTTGTTCAGCCATATGCAATAACACCAACTCTCTGTTCAACTCTAAATAATTGCCTTAATTAGGGTTGCTATTGCTGTGACAAAACACTATTATGGAAAAGCAAGTTGGGGAGGGGAGGGTTATTCTGTTTACACATCTATATTGCCATTCATCATTAAAAAAAATGTCTAGAGAGGAACTCAAACAGGGCAGAGTCCTGAAGGCAGAAGCTGATTCAGAGGCCATGAAAGAGTGCTTCTTATTGGCTTGCTCCTCATGGCTTTCTCAGCCTGATTTCTGATAGAACAGAGGACCACCAGCCCAAGGATGGCACCAACCACAATAGGCCGGGCCCTCCCCCATTAATCATTAATTTTAAAAATGCTTTAGAGTGGATCTTATGGAAGCATTTTCTTGGTTGAGGTTCTCTCCAGTCAGATCACTCTAGCCTGTGTGTCAAATTGACATAACACCAGCCAGCACAATAATAAACAGACTGAGCTCCTGACATACTGTAGTATCTCTATTAGAAAGCTCAGTCCACCTGATGCCAGCTTTTCTACTGTGTGTTTCTGTGTTTGTCTTGTCTTTATTCCCTAGGCACTCCAGTAAGGTTTGTCCCTAGAGCTTTGCTGGACAGGGCAGTTGGGCACACTGCCTTTATATTGCTGATCCATAAATACTGTGGCCTAAGCTCTTAATGGTTCTGATTTTAGATTATAAAGTTGAAAAGCTCAGTTTATAGTATCTCAAAAATCACTTTTTAAATTATTAGCATACCTACCTCTTTTTCCTTTGATTTCTGTGAGACATGGTTGATCTTAGGTTCCAGATCCTCCTTCCTCAGCTTCCCAAGCACTGGGATTATGGATGTACACCACCATACTTGACTTTTACTTATTGTTCTCTTGTTTCTCTTGAGACACGGTCTCACTTTCAACTTATATTTTTATTTTTTAATACTCTCCCTATGTTGTCCAGGTCAGTCCCTGGCAATATTTTCTAATGTTTATGTAGAAATTGAAAAGTCAACAGTGAGCTTTTGCCCAGACTCATAGTGATATTCTGAACCTATAAGCAAAATGGCATGCCACATCCTGGTGGGGTTAGGGTGGGGAAATCACTTCATCACCATTAGGGCCTTTAGGGTCATCCTTGTTGCCTGGATAGTTACCTTCACATGTATTTAAAAATTGTCTTTTCATGTGGATACTAGTTTTATATTGAGGTTAGAACTGTGCCTTGAAAATATTTTTAAGGTAAGAATTATATTTTATTTTTATCCATATTATTATACTAAGAATGCAAGCTTTAGTATTCACATATGAGTTGGAAACTTAGCTTTGTATCTTTATGTTGCTTATTAACTTTGCCTACATTTAAACAATTGTTGAATTTGATGAATATACTTTGAAAATAATTCCAAAATATAGACATTTATAACATTATCTTTGTACAATTCTTAAAAGGAACATTTCACTTACTTGGAAAACTGCATGAATATTAAAGAGAAGCTGAAACTGAAAAAGCATACTTTAAAAAATAGTCTTTTTTTTTTTTTGACTTTTCATTTTCACTGTCAAATTGATAGGTCTGCTTTAGTAGGCCAGCCCTTGGGATCAAAGACAACCAGTTCTCCTCACTGTTGTCTGTTGCTCAAATTCCAGGAATGCCAGTGTGTTCCTTTTTTAGAAAATGCAGCTGCTGGTTTCTGGCTTGTTCTATCCACTCACTTCAGTGACAACTGCTAAAGATGTGGAAGGGGGAGGGAAGGTGTGGGAAGGCCTACTGTCAGGAAAGAATTTTAATAACTAGGGTAGAGGTAAACTTGTCAGTTGAGTGTAGACATTTCTAGGATATATTCTGCATTCAACATAAATTTAAAAGGTGGGGGGAATTGTTGGTCTTTCATAATCAACCATACATTAGTTTCAGAATTCTTATCAGTTGTTTCACCAACTTACCAAATACTTTTAGAATCCCTCCTATATCCCGGTTGCTATTTAGCACCCAGGAACATTTTGTTTTTAAGTGTGCAACATTACACTTCTTGTTTCAGTAGATTTGCCACATATTTCTTCAATCGTTCTCAAAACACACTAGCCATGTGGCTCTCCAGATGACAACTTCTTCACTTCCTTTCTGCAACAACTCCCAAGGCTCTTTGAGATCAGATTGCAGGCTATTGTATCAGTCCCATTTCTTCTCAGCTTTTTGTTATGTATAAATATGCTATGCCACAGTGTCTTCTTATAATTTTATGTTGGTAGCCCCAACTCCTATTTACCCTTTACTCTTAAGCTGAAATGCTACATGCTCTAAGCCATATCTTATGAGTTCTCTCTTTCTGCCCTGGGCTATGTTAGGGTCTGTTTTAATGCTACCTTTGTGCTACCACTGTTATAATCTCCAGTATTAAAATATTGGGATTACTTGTGTCCACTTTATTTTCTCCCATAAGAGGACATATTATATCCTTCCATATTTATATCTCTAACATATACCATGGGCATGGCATACATTAGGTATACAGTGAGAGATGGCCTGGTCAGTGAATGCATGAATCAATTCATTCTTCATTTTTCATACATCAAGTGCCAATTAAATTTTTCTAGTCTTCTTTCCTCCTACTATTTCTCATGAATTCTCTTTTCAGAATGCTGTCAGAAGGGTATCTCAGTGGACTTGCCTACTGGAATGACATTCATTGGAATTGTGCATCTTATAATGAAGCAGTGTCTGGGGAACAGGCCAAGGCAACAAATTCTGTTGCTGCTCTTTCGTATTCCTCTGTGGATGAAACACAAGTTCAAAGTCTATATGTGAGCTGCAAATCCTCTGGGAAGTTTATTTCATCAGTGCATGCAAGAGGAAGTCAGCACAGCAGAAGGCAGAGTATAACAGTGCTGCAGGCAAACCCCAACCCTGTGTATGAAAGTCCAACCTTGGCTGCAGTTGACATATGCAGAGATGTAATCAGGGAGACATACTTGGTTCCACCTTCTTGCAAAAGTATTTGCAAAAATTACAATGACTTACATATTGCAGGGGACCAGGTGATGGCCATCAACTCAGTAATGGCAGATTTTCCCTCGGAGAGCAGCTTTGAAGATGGCCCTTTACTGAAGTCATCTGAGATTCCTTTGTCCATGGAGGATTCCATTTCTACACAGCCCACTGAATTTCCCCTCAAACCTATCCAGCGGTACTCATCCTATTGGAGAATAACCAGCATCAAAGAGAAAAGCAGTTTGCAAATGCAGAAGCCTATTTCAAATGCAGTGCTCAACGAGTACCTAGAGCAGAAGGTGGTGGAGCTATATAAGCAGTACATTATGGACACCGAGTTTCATGACAATTCTCCTACCCAGATTCTGGCATCAGAACTCATCATGACAAATGTGGACCATATTAGTCTTCAAGTGTCCAGAGAGAAGAACCTGGACACGTCAAGAGTCAAGGACATAGTTATTAGCCACCTGTTGCAGTTGGTGTCTTCTGAGATCAGCACACCTAGTCTCCATATTTCTCAGTATAGCAATATAACTCCATAGGGGAGATTCCTGTCAATTCCTCCCATTTCTACCAATCCCAAAGGAGTAAATTTTTCATGTATTTAGAGAAGGTGAGGGAGGGAATTATGAGAGGGAATTAAGGACTAGTAAAGGAGAGTTTGAGAAATATCATACTACTGTGTGTACTGAAGGAAAACAGGAAGAGGGACCACGAGGAATGGTTTTAAGGGCAAGTTTATACAGAATCAGAGCAAAAATAAAAATGATCACAGACAGACAGAAGTTATTGTAATTTAATCATAGGAGTACTGAAATAGGAAGATAAACCAAATTAGGATCAAAAGGAAATGCTATGGCCAAACTAAAAACCCAAAGGATTTGAGAATTGGGTATTAAACACATGTTTCTTATTCATATAAATTCCTCTAGGTTGTTTCTTCTGGAAAGAAATGTAATACAAAAAGGTTGTTAAATTTGGGTGGACTGACATTTTTCCAAGCATATTTTTCTCTATTCTCTATTCTCTATTCTCTATTCTGTATGGCTGCATTCTCTGTAAATATTAAATGTATATCAAACAAATAACAATTGTTTAATTTTTTTTTTTGCAACAAGGTTCAATTAGCTCAGGCTGGCTTTGCAATCATGAATAACCAACGATCTTGAATTCCTTATCCTCCTGCTTCTATCACATAAGTGCTGGTATTATGGGCATGCATCATCACATATGGGTGTGTTTTTATTTTTGAATGAAAAGGTGCAGCCACAAGACAAGAACTTAAACCCTCTAATTCTATTTAGTAATATAGATAGCATTTTCTCAACAGAAAACCCCTCAATTGTGAACATTGAGGCAATTTGCTTTAATTCTCTGTGTATAGTTTTCATGATGCTGCAATGTTCAAGAGGAATTATGTATAGTTCCCCCTCCTGTTTTCCTTTTTCATATGTTTTTCTGACCTGGAGCCAGAAAAAGGTCTTCTGTATGCTCCATACAAGACTTAGGGTTCCATAATTCAATTCATGTATATTTGTTTAGTAAAAAACAGTAGCTTCATATGTGCATTGCTGTCTTAATCTTTTATTCAGCTCAGGAGTTGGAGAACTATGACCCACTAGTCAAATCTAATTTTATGACAGTTTTAGACTTGTGAGCTAGGGATGGGCTTTCTTTTTCTTTTTCTTTTCTTTCCTTTGTTTTTGAGGCAGATTTTCTATGCTTCTTATGTATAATTATGTATTGTGTTCTAGCTCTCCTAGAACTCACCATGAGGACCAAGCTGGTCTTTAACACACAGAGATCTGCCTGCCTATGCTTCCCACATGCTTGGATTAAGGGTAGGTGCCACCACCTGGCATGTTTCATTATTTGTAATTTTAATATGGCTTTAAAAGTCCAAAACCAGAAATCAAAAAATATTTTAGAGCATGTGACAATTAGGTGAAGTTCAAAATTAAAATTCAGTATATATAAACTAAATTTTATTTATTTATTTTTTGGTAGTGGTGAGGATGGAATTCAGGGCCTGACTCATAACAAACAAGGTCTCTAACACTGAGATACATCCCAAGCTCCCTACTAGATCTTATTTATTTAGTACAGTCAGTGTCAGCTTTTACATAAGAGTGGCAGAGTGGGCACTACACACATGGTAGAGAACATATGGCACATCAAAACTTAATATTCTTTTTAACCATCTGGCCCTTTACAGAGACATTTGCTAAACCTGTTCAGTTATAGTGTTCTGCCCATACTTAGATTCAGGCTTGCAGGGAAGCAGGCTCTCAAAAAAGACATCAAGGAGCATGTTTATGGAGAACATGTTCCTTCTGTGAGAGGCCAAGGGAAACAAATGCAGAGGTAAGCATAAAGAGTTAAAGTGAGTCTTCAAAATAGTTCCAAATTGAAATGCTAGGTTTTGTACTTAAGCTCCTAGCAGCAAGGTGCGTACCTTGAGCTGAGTGATTCAGTGAGGGCAACTTTCAGACTAGAAGTCTAGAGCCAATATTTTTCAGAACAACTCCAGGCAGCTATAGTGGCATTAGTGGTGGGGATAGTAATTTCACATTCAGAAAGAGGGGTTTATGTTGAACAATCTTTTAGGATTTTCCTTGTTTCTATGTGTAGAGTGAAAAGATGTATTTTTTCATAGCACATACTATTATGCAAAGAATCTGATTTTGATATAATTATTCAGAAATTATCTTTGCTAATTTCAGTATATCGTCATATTCATAATATCACTATGCTTTAATTGGCTACTGAGTATCTATATCATGATAAACATTTTCATGAATGATATAGCTTTCATAATAACCTAAGGGTATAGAGACCTTTCAACTCCTTAAAGATGAGCCAACTAAGCTAAGGGAAATTATATAATTTGTCCAACATGCATGCAGTATGTGGTAGAACTGAATTTGAAATCAGTTCCATTTAATTCTGTAGGTTTTTATTTTGTTGCTGGTCTTATTTTTACTATGAAGCCCAGGAATGTCTTGAACTCATGTCCCTAAGCCATCAATCATCCCAGAGCTCAGATTACAGAACAGATATGCACTACTCTGCCTCGCTAGAAGTCCTGGTTTTTAACAGCTACCATTTGCTTTCTCCTGTTTTTATTTTTTTGCCCTTGCTCCTGGGTATAAATCCCAGGCACTCTTACCATTGAGTTTTATCCTCTACATGGTTTATGTTTTATTTTTCACTTTGAGGAAGAGTCTGACAAGTTGCCCAGGCTGAATTTGAAGTTACTCTGTAGTCAAGTTAGGACTTTAACTCAAGATTCTCTTTGCACAGCTTCCCAAGTTCCTTGGATTATTATTAGGCATGTGCCACCAGTGCTGGCTGCTGTCTCCTGTATGTCTCTTTAAAGTTTTCTACTGCAAGAGGAGCCAACTCATTAATCTGATAAAATTTGTTAATTCATTTCCTTACATACTTACAGAATGTAAGCTTTAGTCTATTCACATTTCTATACATCCCAAACTCTACCTGGATATAGCATGTAATTAATATTTACCAAATGGATAGCTATGTTTGGATGATGTCGGAAACTTCATCTACTGATCAAAGTGCAAGACAATCTACGAAAATCAGATAATTGTGACTAGAAAAATAAAAATGCTGTTGACGGTTCATCCCCAAGAAGTAAGTTAATTGACTAAATGGACTTATCTGCAGGTGAATGCTATGCTAAAATTATGTCTAATAAAATATCATCATGGCTGTTTTCTTTTGCTTACTGAGAAATGATGTTATAAGCTGATTGATTTGTTATTTTTCACTGAACATTCATTTGATGGTGTATTTTGTTATCTGTATTTTTTTCAACTGGATCACTGTGATTTAGCTTATGGCAAAGATACAATGAATATGTGCAACAGAGAGGAGCAGTCCCTCTTCTCTGCAAATTTACCATATTACTGAAGGGACCTAGAAGATAACTTGAGAAAAGGTAGCAGAGCCGATTGTTAACTAAGAACTTGGCAAGGGCATATAAACAGAACAAGATGAGCAATAATGTCAACGCCAGTGTGATGAGTATTAGAAAGGAGGTATGATCAGATCATGGGTGCCAGCAGCGGAGGAACCCAGGATCAACAGCAAAGCTCCCGAGGAGTGGTAGTTTAAATACTTTTTAAAGAACAAGGCACAGTCTAGGAGTATTTGCTGAGGGAGAGATGACACATAGATGGTTATAACTGAACAGATGCATGAACAATAAAAACTAAAGAGGGCATTTATCAAATTGGCTTACACTATACAGGCTAGGTGGTTGAACAATGCTTCCTTTCCTTCTGGAAAGGCTGAGGACCCAGGAACAGTTCAGTGTATAAGGGTGGATAGCTAAGAAATCCTAGCCTGGCACTGAAAGTCTAGAGGATTTCTAGTGGGCCACTGTCTGCAATCCACATTAGAAGGCCAAAGAAGCTGAATTATCATGTCAATAAAGAATGGTGGAAGAATGGCGGCAACAGCCACCAGCAGGATGCTACCAGCTTAGATGAACTTCCCTGCATGATGTGAAGGCAAAAGCCAAAGCGTTTTCTTTTTCCTTTTATCTGGGCTGCCAGCAGACGGCGCCATCCACATTTAGGATGGGTCTTTGCATTTTAACTGAACTGATGAAGAAAATCTCTCTTAGCTTTGCCTACAGGACTGCCTGCTAGTTGATTCTAGATGCAGTCAAGTTGACAACCAAGATTAAACACCACCGGCAAGGTTTGGCCTTAATCTCAGAGTGGGCATGATACGTGGCCATTGTTCATTTGGTGTGGTAATGGCGCTACTCTTACATATACTATTTATTTCAGCCTTTTGTGTCCATTGTTTTTCCAGGAACAATGCAACGTTGAGAATATTGAGATGAAGTGGAATTACTAGTAACATTTCAGCTGAGAATATTGAGATGAAGTGGAATTACTAGTAACATTTCAGCTGAGATTGATAATGAGTATTTCCTGCAGTTTTGTTCATGATTACTAAATTTGGGTATTAGGAACATGTAGAAAGCCAGAGCTGCTATGAAACCTGTTTCTGATAATTTGGTTTTCCTTTTCTTTATGTTTTAACATCTTTTTCTTGAGGCTCTGAGAATTGAGGCTCTGACACTGTTTTAAGTTTTGTTGTTGTTGTTTTGTTTTTGACACAAGATCTCACAAAGTTGCCTAGACTGACATGGAGCTCACTATGTAACTTAGGCTAGCCGTAAACTTTTGTGCCTCAGTATTCCACTACCAGAATTTATCTGGTGACATATTAGTTCTAAATTTTTAAAAAATACATCTTAGTTTTATTTGATAAAATGCTAATGAATAAGAAATTAACTCATACATATTATGAAAGAAATCAAATATTAGCTCTGGTATGGATATATCTCAGTGGCAATGTGAGAATGTGTGAGACTCTGGGTTGTTTCCGCAGAACCACAGTGGTGAAGGGCACAAATTGTGAAGATGTCACTGCTATTTTTTAAAAGATTTATTCATTTATTGTATATGAGTGCTTTATCTGCAGAAGAGGGCATCAGATCACATTATAGATGGTTTTGAGCCACCACGTGGTTGCTGGGAATTGAACTCAGGATCTCTGGAAGAACAGGCGGCACTCTTAACCACCGAGCCATCTCTCCAGCCCGTCACTGCTATTTTTCACTCTCAGTGTCCCTTGTTGAAAGGTTTATAATTCTCTATACATAAATGTATTGATTTTTAATTTTTAAATTTTATTTTTATTTAGGCAGTTTATTCAGATTACGTCTCAATTGTTGTCCCTTCGCTGCAGGAGTTTTCCTAAGGAGACACAAAGAAAAATCCATTCACCCTAGAAGAGGAGGGCACTGATAGATCAAAGAAAGAATTCTATTTACATCCATCCTTATGAACCAATGAGTTTCCTAAGATTACTTACAAGAGTATCGACAACTCAAAGGAAGTTATAGCACCAGACATCCACCACTAAGTCTGCCTCATAGACAGCTGAACTATTGAAGAACCTACCCCAGTAACTTGTTTACATCTTATATAATCCTGGTCTTTAAAAGGATCTCTTGAAGGCTCCCCATCCCTCCAGTGAGGGATTTCAATAAGCCCTACCTCATGAGCGTCTTTTGAGGCTGATTACAGGGTACACTTTGTAAATGACTGCTAGAGATTAGTCATTCTCCTGGGATCCTAGGCACTATTTATGGACTGCTCTGAGTCTACTTCTGAAACTACCCAGATCAGGCCCTGAATCTCCCAAGGCATTCTCACAACTTTCTTTATGTTTTAATAGATAAATTATATTTATCTATAGCAGCCAAAATATATAAACTACTGCCATGTAGAACAATATGGATTTTTGGCCAATATGATGTTGAATGAAAGCCAGACCCCCAAAATATAATAAATAAATTTTAAGACATTTTAAAAACAGAAAATTAATCTAAGGGATTAAATACCAAAATAATGGCTGTTTGAGGGGAAAGTGAAAGATGTAGTTTGGAGCCAGACAAGGAAGATATTGATGATTCTAGGGTTAGTATATAGCAGGGATATTATTGGTTCTATAATTATATTCTTGTGTCCTTAGAGCCCATAAAAATAATCCTGCCATCTAGAGTATGCTTTCTAGTCATTGGGCCAATTACTGTCATGTATAATGTGAGAAGATTAAAAAGTTTTTCTTTCAGTGATGGGTATATCGGGAGATTGAACCCAGGGCCTGCACCTCCACCATAATACAATTGAACCTTCTTTTCCCATTTATTTGGAGACAAGATTTCATTACATTGCCCAGGCTGGCCTTGAGCATGTGTTCTTGACTCAGTATCTTGAGTAGCTGAGATTTCAGGCCTGTGCCACCAGGCCTGTCTTCAGTCTTCTTAAATGGAGACTTTTCAAAAGGAGGTCTGTTGAGATATTGTCTAATGAGAGAGTGGATCAGGAACAGCACTGGTAGAACTAAGAGAGCAGGAATAAATGCACTTGCATGCCGGTGAAGAGATGACTCCTGTACTCCTGCTAAGGCTGAAGTGCATGGGAAATGACAGAGGCAACATCTGTACTGGTCAATTAGATGGGGTAAACTTAATACAGGGCTGTGATCCACTTAATCTTCCTGACATTATCTTTCAGAGATAGATGTTGGATAAAAGATTCAGCTATTCAAGTTTAGTATCTTGATTGATATTAAAACTGGAACTTGAGTTCTTTTGCTGGTATAAATCTTCTAAGCAATGCATCGGTTCATTGTGTTCTCTACTATTAAAACATGTTTGAAATTTTCAACTTGATGATAACATACATGTTTGAATTATTCAAAAGAACAAATTATAAGACCAATGAGATGGTTCTTTGGGTTAAAAGCAGTTGGTATGCAGGCTACAAGTGCTGAGTTGTAGCCCCAGAACACAAAATTTAAATGGATATTGTGGCCAACTTCTGGAATCCCAACACTCCTATTTCACAATGGCATACAGAAACAAGAGTAACCTACCCTCTCACCCTAGAAGCTGACAAACCAGCTACTCAGCATAGCAGAAACAAGAGAAATGTGCCTCAAAACAATGTGGAAGGATAGGGTCAACTCCTGAAAGTTGTCCCTTGCCCTTTACACACATGCTATGACACAAGCATCTCCACAAACATACACAACACACATGTAAAAAAATTAAATAATTTGAAAAAAATTAGGTACATTAAATTTCTTTTTGGAGCTCAAATAATTAAAAAAAAATCGATTGTAGCAGCACTTAGTCTCTGTGTATTTTTTGTTAATTTATTCAGATTATATCTAAATTGTTATCCCATCACTTGTATCCTCCCATTCCCTCCCACCCTCCTGGTTTCACCCTATTCCCCTCCCCTAGGTCTAAGACTGAGGGGGACCTCCTCCCCCACTATATGATCATAGGCTGTCAAGTCTCATCTTGGTAGCCTGCTAATTTTTTCTTTGAGTGCCATCAGGCCTCCCCACCAAGGGGAGGTGGTCAAACATGAAGCACCAGAGCTCATGTCCGAGTCAGTCCCCGCTCTCCACATACTTGTGGAGAATGTCCTGTCCCTTTGGTAGATCAGAGTAGGGGTTCGATGATTACTGTTTGTATTGTCCTTGCTTGGTGCAATAGTTTGAACAGACCCCCCTGGGCCGTGATCCACCCAGATCCAGATTACAAAGCAGATATAAGTATATTTAAATAAATGTTATAAATGGTTCAAGTATTCTGGTATATAAAAACGTTCATTGAGACAATAAGGCATCATTACCTACTAATCACATTAGGCAAAAAAATATTCAATCTTAGTAAAAATTCCTGTTTTGAGGGGTCATACCATGAATAAATGCTAGAAAAGGATACTATATTGTGGCTGAAAAAATTCATTAGAAAAATTTAAGAAATTATATGAAATAAACATTCTAAGGGAATAATTATAGGGCTTCCTCAAGACCCAGCTATTCCACTCCTTGGAATATACCCAGAAGATGTTCCAGCATACAACAAGAAAATTTGCTCAACCATGTTCATAGCAGCCTTATTCATAATAGCCAGAACATGGAAACAGCCTAAGTGTCCCTCGGTAGAAGAATGGATAAAGAAACTGTGGTACATTTACACTATGGAATACTACTCGGCTATTAAAAACAAGGAAATCTTGAAATTTGCAGGCAAATGGATGGAACTAGAAATGATCATAATGAGTGAGTTAACCCAGAAGCAGAAAAAGTCAAATGGTATATATTCACTTATATCTAGACACTAGCCCAAGAGTCATGTCCTATGAACGTCTTCACTTACCAGGAAAGTGGGTCAGAAGGGATGACATCCTATTGGGACTCTAGGTGAGAGAAGCATGGGAGAATGGGGGAATAGAAGGATCCAGAGGATCCTAGAAACCTACAAGAACATTGTGATAGGCAGATTTGGGCCCAGGGGTCCTGCTCAAACTGTGGCTCCAGCCAAGGACAATACAGGCCATAAACTTCAAACCCCTACCCAGATCTAACCAATGGACAGGACATTCTCCACAGTTGAGTGGAGAGTGGGGACTGACTTTCACACGTACTCTGGTGCCTCATATTTGACCATGTCCCCTGGATGAGGAGGCGTGATGGCACTCAGAGGAAGGATAGCAGGCTACCAAGAAGAGACTTGATACCCTATGATCATATACAGGGGAAGGAGGTCCCCCTCAGTCACAGTCATAGGGGAGGGAAGTAAAGGGAAAATGGGAGGGAGGGAGGAATGGGAGGATACAAGGGATGGGATAACCATTGAGATGTAATAAGAATAAATTAATAAAATAAAATTAAAAAAATAAATAAAATATTTTTAAAAAATAAAAATAAATATATGTCAAGCAAATATTTAAGATACATTTCAATTATAAATGTATAAACACATTTATATGCATTATATATAAATATATAATTATACATAATATAGTATATCTTCCTGGGACCCTAGCAGCCAACATTCTTCTCTTTCCTTATATAAATTCAACTTTTTAAAGGATATACTTTGTCATATTGGTTAGGTTAGTGTTCAGTTTTATTTAAAAAGACTTGTATTTTAACTATTTCAAATAGGAAAGGATTATTTATAGAATTGCAGGAGAAGCCGAAGTAAAATACTGTAGTTTCTATGTAAAAGAGCCACTCCCGCAGACCACCAAAGAACCCCACCAAGAAGGCATTTTGTTCCCTCCTGGCTGATTAGGGAGCTCCTGGATTTAGGGCTAGGCTGTTTTTATTAGCAGCGCAAAGTCAGCTGGGTTAGGAACCTGTTACTGTGAGAACTAGAGCAGAACCCTTCCTTTCCTGATTCACATGAGCAAAATGAATGTCCTATAATGTCTCTTAGCATTATGACGGAATATTGAGGCCTCTGGTCATGCTGCCCAGAAAATCTAATGCTGACAAAGCTGTATTCATAACCAAAAGCAGGACAAACAGCAGAAGCCTTCTCTTATCTGCAGAGGAACATTCTAGGATTACTAGGGGATTCCTGAAACCATGGATAGTGTGGGACCTTATTTATCCTCTTATCCTCCTATACAACCATGGAGAAGTTCAATTTTTTAGAATAAATTAAACTAAAATTCTTATTATATTTTATTCACATTATATCCTGATTGTAATCCCCTCACTCTTACCTTCCTGTTCCCACTCTCCCTCTCTCTTCCTCCCTATTCCCCTCCCTTAGACCTCTGACAGGTGGGGTCCTCCTCCTTCACCATCTGACCACAGCCTATCAGCTCTTATCTGGATAGCCTGCAGCCCCTTCTTTGTGTTCCCAGAGGGCCTCTCTGTCAAGGGCAGTGTTCAAATCGTGGGCACCAGAGTTCAAAGTTTCATGTTTTCATTTCATCAGTTATTAAATCTGTATATGTGAGAGCATTTGCCATGATATGCATGTACAGGCCAAAGGACAGCTTTGTGGAGTTAGTTCTCCATGTGTGAGTTCTGAGCTCAAACTCAGGTTGCTAAGCTTATACAAGAGGCATCCTCACCACTGAACCATCTATAAGTGGGTTATAATAAGAGATTAACAACAATGAGTAATAAAACAGAACAATAATAACACAATAAAAAGTCACCTAAAGTTTATAAACTGCTTATTAATGGAATTTTTATTTAATATTTTCAGATTCCAATTGCCTGTGGGTAGTTGAAACCATGAAAAGTAAAGCCACAGATAAGGGCACCAACTGGGCTGTAGAGTAGGTCACTTTGCACCCATTGTAAATATCCTGTAGTTTAGTTTCCTCTAAAATATAAGTTAGAAATTAGAAACCTACCTATCTAGGTTGCTATGCTTCTAGAATTCTATACTTGATGTCATTTCTTAGCAATAGTGTTTAGCTTGCAGGCATTTTAGCAAGCAGGTTCTAGCATTAGGTAATACTATTGGTGTCTTCTACCACAGAGGACTGCATAACACCTTCAGGCACTGTGAATGCTAACCAGTAGGCAGGAAGTTTCCCACTCAGTTTCCAATTAATGATTCTGTGCCCTGCAACAAGAGTATGTGGTGTCTTCAATCATAGGGTCTTACCATCTGGTTATGGGAAACAACCAAGAGGAATATCGTACATTATTTGCTCCAGTGGGACCTTCCTGACCAGTAATTCATTTGAAGAATTCCCACATCTAGCACTGAGGTCTTTGGTTAATAACTCCATGCCTTTTGTAAACAGTATTATACACCCATTTTAGGGTACCTCCATTCAAATTCCTTCAAAACAAAACAAAACACAGATTTTCAGTGGAGGTGGGGATTCAAGACAGGGTTTCTCTCTGTAGTTTGGCTGTCCTGCAAAATGATCTGTAGACCAGGCTGGACTTGAATTCACAGGGCTCCGCCTGCCTCTGCCTCCTGAGTGCTGGGATTAAAAGCATGTGCCACAACTTCCCACGTACCAAATGTTTTATTTAACAAGAAATAAGGGGTTTCCATAAGCCTTATTCATACATCAACAGCTTGGTTACCTCATTTCCACCCTCTCCTCTCCCTCATCACATTGCCCCCATCCCTGGTTAAACCTTTAGCTACAGTTTGACAGCCTTTACTTTAGTCTCACATAGCTGACCTATTAATTCATATTTTGTGCTTAAATTATTCATTGGATCCTGTTTTCTGCGTCTAAGAATTCAGATCTTCAGGAGACGTTGAAGATAAAGCTGGCACAGTTCATTTCCTAGTGAAGCAGGAAGTTCAGGAGGCAGTATTCCAAAACTATCATTGCTGCCTAAAACCAAACGAGAGCAGGTTACATGGCCCAGGGTCTATAACTGAGTGGTAATCGCACATTGTAGATTTAAAAAATGGCTACAAAATATTTCTTTTCCTCTATGTCCTTTGATACTACACTCTTTATCCAATTGCATGTTGTTTTAGCCAACTGCATGCCAGCTAACATAATGGAAACAATGGCATTAAAATGATTTTCTGTGAAGTTTATTCTCTCTCTGCTTTTGGAAGCCAGCTTTCCCCACAAGGAAGATTCCAGCCATCCAGCCAGACAGAAAGGATTATATAGGCTAGCAATTCCCCTCCCTTTGACCATCCATTAGACTTAGGAATAGTAAGACCTGTGATTCTTCAATTTACTGGCCAAATGACAGTAAATAAATGAGCAAACTAAGTTGGAATTCGTCGAGCTTGACCTGAGCAAGGAACTTTGTCCAGCATCATCATGAACTAGATCCTTTCAAAGTATTAGCTATTCTAGGATGATGTTATTATGTATCTAAAAATATCAGTGGAAATACATCAAGATTCCATGGCACTAGGGCTCAGGATGTGGTTCAGCCAGTAGTGTGCTTATCTAGCATAATCAAAGGTTTGAGTTGATCTCCAGTATAGGATAAAACTAGAAATTGTGGGCAAGAGAGATGGCCCAGCAGTTAAGAGCACTTTCTGTACTTGCAGAAGAACTGTGTTTGGTTCCTAGTACTTTTTAACAGCAGATGCCAATAGAGGAAGCAGAGATGGGACCATATCAACAAATATGAACCTCCTTCCCCTAGTGTCATGAATTATACATGCAAAGACAAACCAAAGCAAAAGCTTATTCAAATAAAATTCAGGATCATTATTTAAATTAAGACAATTGAGCTTACCATGTTGGAATAAATTTAACTTTTACTATAGTTTTAAAGTGAGTAAAATATGTCACATAAAAATAAAGGGATAATGGTTAATTGTGCCTATCAGCTTGATTAGACTGAGAGATGCTAGGTTATGAAAACACACTTCTGAGCATGTTTAATTTCCAAAGATGATCAAAGAAATTAATGCTACATTGGTTGTGGCTAGCCTGGGTGTGATAGGAGGAGGAAGAGGAGGAGGAGGAGGAGGAGGAGGAGGAGGAGGAGAAGGAAGGCAGATGGTATAGGTATACTGTCTCTCTACTGCTAAGGCACTAAAAGGGGAACCATTCTGCACTGCTATATCCTCCCTGCCATGATTCTCTGACCTGACACAGGCTCATGGTGGTGGGACCAAATCATTCTTTCTTTAAACTGTTTTAGGCATTTTATCACAGCTATAAGAAACAGACATAATTAAAAAATAACTGTAAATGATATGGCATAGGCAAGATTATTTTGCATAATTTATTAATGTCCAAGGTAATGATGATCATGACAATTAGCATTAATATATCATTAAACAGTAATTAAAAAGAGAATGTTAAAGTGATCTACAGCATATAATTAGGTGAATTATGGTGTTATTTTATGTAAAAGGCCACTTGTGAGCACTATGTAATAGTATAGAAAATACTCAGGAGGCTGGAGAGATGGCTCACAGATTAACAGCACTGGCTGTTTTTCCAAAGGTCCTGAGTTCAATTCCCAGAAGCTACATGGTGGTTCACAACCACCAATAATGAGATCTGGTGCCCTCTTCTGGTGTGCTGGTGTACATGCAAGCAAAACACTGTATACATAATAAATAAATAAAAACTATAAAAAAAGTAAAAGAAAATACTCAGGCTGTAACAATAAGTGAAAAACACGTTACATGCGTTTTAAAAAGAAATCATCAGGCTGTTTAACATAAGCATAAACACGAACAGACACACTCAAACAAATAAATAAAATGTAGTGAAAATTAAAAATCACCTCCATAGAAAGTAGGCTGGGAGAAAAGACACCTAATCTGAGTCACTATGCTTATGTAATGGAACAATACATGATTTTTGTCTTTATTTGCCTAACCATATTTAATTATAATTAACTGAGTTTATAATACTGACTTTGGGATTTTATGCTATATTATAAATGTTGTTATGTATATATATATATATGATTTTATACTATACTATAAATATTTTACTTAATTGTTCTTTGACAGCTTTATACATGTATATAATGAATTTTATTCATTTTTGACATCCATTAACGTCTTCCATCTTCCATCTTTCTTTCCATGAAAGCCTTGTTCTTCTCAAGTAGCTTCCTTCTTCCTTGGATGTTCTTGTCATAGGACCCTCTGAGTTTCACTGGGCTTGCTCCTACCCATGCTCATGACACACTTTTAAGGTGTCTTCTGGATTTAAGATTCAGTAATCCCAACACTAAGCTGCTTATTGGAAAGTGTTTTAAAGATACATGTTTATATAATAATTTCAGTATTTTTGTTATTATTTATGCATTTAATAAATTCATTTTGTTCATTTAAAGCTAAGTAAAAATTCTGGCTAAAGGGATCTACATGACTATCGTCCTTCTTCCATTTCTGAATCATAAGCGAAGGCAATTACTTCCTGGGATGTAAGTGAGAATGAAAAGACTTCACTGCAAAATGGAATAACGACAAGTTTCATGTTTCCCAGTTGTTTAATACACAAGCCAACAACAGGGGTAAGCTTATCAAGGGGAGAGAAAATCTGTCTTGGAGGAACTGAAAACCAGATAAAGACACTTAAGATGCTGGGAGTGGTTGTGCATACTGTAATCCAAGCACTCAGAAGGCAGAGGCAGGAGAATTGCCACAAATTCTAGGCCGGCCAGCTCTTTCAAGTGAGGCAGTCTCAAAAACAAAGTGAAAAATTATACTCCAGGATAACAACAACCCAGATTTGCATTTAACTGTCCACCATCCCCACACATTTTAATAGAATTCTGAAAAAAAATGTGTGACTGTGAATATGGACTTTAAAATAATTATAAGATGGGCATGGTAGCACACACCTGTAATCCTAGCACTCAGAGAGGTTGAGTCTTGTGGATCTCTGTGAGTTCCAGGCCATCCTGGTTTACAAAGCAAGTCCAGGACAACCAAGGCTACATAGAGAAATCTGTCTCAAAAATTTGTAGATTTTTAGTTACTAGCTATGAAATTTAGAAAAATTCAGGAAGGAAATTGGGTATTTTTCCTTTTTAAAGATTTATTTATTCATGTATTTTTGTGTATTTTTTTTATATGAGCGCTCATCTTCATGCACACCAGAAGAGGCAATCAGATCCCTTTATAAATGGTTGTGAGCCACCATGTGGTTGATGGGAATTGAACTCAGAATCTCTGGAAGAGGAGTCAAGTGCTCTTAGCCACTGAGTCATTTCTCCAGTCAGGGTAATATTTTTCTTTATACGCAGGATGGCTGTCAGACATAACTATCTCACAATTCAGCACAGTTCTCTCTCTCTCTCTCTCTCTCTCTCTCTCTCTCTCTCTCTCTCTCTCTCTCTCTCTCTCTCTCTCTCTCTCTCTCTCTGTGTGTGTGTGTGTGTGTGTGTGTGTGTATGTGTGTTTAAGAACAGGAAAACTTATTCTCAAAATCAATGCTGTTCAAATTGTGGTACATGTAGCCCTGTGGGCTGCAAATTGCTTTTAGCAAAAAGTAGTTCTAAATAGATTATGTGGAAGTTTTTGGCATAAGGCTTTTTGAAAATCAAACTCTTTTTGGAGGTAGGATTTCACAAATTACAGGCTATCTTTACACTTTACATGTAGCTGAGGATGACCTTGGACTTTTTCTTCTTCTGCCTCTCCCTCCCAATTTCTAGGATTACAGTGCATGCTACACATAGAATACATCAACTGAGCAGCCTCTTGCCTTCCTTGTTTTTGTTTTGAAATAAGGTTTCACATCATTGCTCAGGCTGTTTTAGAATGTATCCTGTACTCCAGGCTGGAATAAAGCTAATATCAATCATTCTACTTCAGCCTTCTATGATGTGGAAGTATGAGCTGCCATGCCCAACAAATAATTTGTTTTAATTGGTTCTATTTATATATTTGTATTGAGTGTTATTTGTGAATTTCAACTTCCAGGTTGATGTATAGATTAATTGATTTAGGTACCCTTTCTTACTAACATTTGTATATTTTTCCAACAACCCTCCAGATATTCCTGGAATTCTAATGTGTCAATACTTCTTGCTCTGTGACTCCCCACTTTGTGTATTGGCTTCTGTTAGAGAAGCAGTAAAACATAGTTCAGATGCTTTCACTGTGTTCCAGCCTGAATCCAGTCATCTTGATTTGTGTTATAGATGCCTTTTCTGACTCACAAGTCTTGCTGCAAGAGGGACAAGTTAAAATGATTGCCATCACTTTGTCACTTTCAATGACTGCAGCTTCTGGTGTCAGTTGGAGAGCTTCATGATTTGTTTGCTTTGAAGCAAGGTCTTATGTAGGATGGAAGATGACCTTCAACTCCTCATCCTACTGCCTTTATCCCCTGAGTGCTGGGATTATAGGTAGCATGTGTTATCACACCAGGGCAGAGCTTCACATTTGACTTTAGATTTCTATAGTCTCTGCCTGCTGCAACACATTAGTCAGTCATCTTTAGTGGTTTCTTACTGTGACGCATTCTAGCCTCAAAATGAGTATTTTCTATGCCCTCCTTAGCCTTTTATGCAAATGAACTTCAGGCCACCTGTTCTAACAATTAGCCAGACAGGTCTGAATTCCTGATTGGTTTTGATCTGGTGCCAGGAATATAGCTACTGCTGCTATTTCTGCTTCCATGGAATACAATTTTAGTATGAAGATACTCATGTGTATGGGGCTTTGTGATTCATAAATGGATTTCCAATCTGTGTGTTCCTATGATGCTCCCTAAAAATCCACAAGGGAGGTGGTGATATCCATTCTTTTGCTGATACAAAATATCCCAGTGCATTCCAGGCTGCCCTACAACTTCCTATGTAGCCCAGGATGGCCTTATATCTGCACCAATTTTCCTGACCTGATGTCCCCCTCATTTGAAATTGCATGCATGAATCACTACTCTTATTTATTATCACTATTAGGTGAATTTTTGATTTTCTTGATCAAGGCTATTGTGGTCATTATAGATATAGCAAAAGGAAAAGAAAAGTGCCCTTTTATAAATGCACACACAAGGAGGAAGGGACAAAATGGAGAAGTAGGAAAAAAAGAAGTGTGTGTGCGGGTATGTGTGGGTATTCCAGCATAATCAACTAATAAAAGTTTTATTTTATTGACCATAACAAATGACAATAAATTTTTATTTGTTGTTTATGTTTTTATGTTAATTTGTTATTATGCAATTATTACTTCAGCTGAATGAAAAATCTGTCTTTATATAAGGTCTGACCATTGTCTTATGCATAAACAATTTTGAAAGTAGTAAATATACCTTTTCTTTAGTGTGGTCATGATTTCATCAATGTGTATCAAAATTTGTCAAATTGTACATTTTAAGTAATGGAACTTATACAATGTCAGTTATACTTTGGCAGAACTATTTGTAAAAGGGTGGTAAATAGAGGAGGCCATGAAGCAAAAGAAGTACACCTCTATGTTATAAACTTATCATAACTATTAGAATTTTGGAAAGAAATACCAGTTCATGTTTTCAAGTAAGACAAGATGGAAAACAACTCACAGAATTGTCAAGCCTTTTCTCAAGAAATACTTCAGAGAAACAGGTAGTATCTTTTAAACTTTAAACTTTTAAACTTTAAGACATAATCCCTTAATGTAACTACTGCCATCTACTCTAATTTACACTGATGCTTCATCTGTAACAAACAAGCAAAGAGAATACTTGTTTTTTTCTTATTGAAATAGTTTTACTTTTTTATAGCTACTGTAACTGGGGCTTTGAGCTACATGGCAAGAAATTATACTCACAATTCTAAGACAGTATTTCTTTTGTATGTTGTGAATCTGGAAAATAATGCCAAAGATCTCCTTTGAATAGTATGAGAATGAAATAGCTAAGTTTTATGAAGGTATTATTTCCACCTAATCACATATTTTTGTACCATCCAGAGGCATGTGGACCAAAACACCTAAGGCAACAATAAAACATTTATCAAAAGCCATTGTTTCTCTTGGTTGCAGTAACACTGGGTACCTCATGTTCTATTAAGGTTAGACAAGGCAACCCAGTAGGGAGAAAGGCTGGCAATAGACTCAAAGACAGTCCCTGCTCCTGCTGTTAGGAGTCCCACATGAGGAACAACCAGCACATCTGTTACATTTGTGTTTAGGGCTTAGGTGGGCCCCATGCAAGCACCCTGGCTGGCAGTGCAGTCTCTGTGAGCCCCTAAGGGCTCAGGCTGAGTGATTCTCTGGGTTTTCTTGTGGGGTCCTTGAGCCTTCAGGCTCATTCCGCCCCCTCTTCCATGGGATTCCCCAGTCTCTGGCTAATGTTTGGCTGTGGGTCTCTGAATCTGTTTCCATTAGCTGCTGGAAGAAGCTTCTCTGATGGCAATTGGGCTAGACACTAATCTATGTGTATTATTTAAGATATTTTAAAAGTAATTTATTATTGGTTTTATTGTGGGTCTCTGGGCTATCCAAAAATTAAAAGAAACAAATGAATAAACAGATATGTAAAAAACAAAACACTACCAAACTTTTAGATATGCAGAACACAAACATGTGTATTACAAAGAATGCCAGCTAGTTTTTTAGGAACATCAAAGTTTGAGAGGCGCTGGTAAAATGATCTTCTAGAATACTCCAGTATGCTTGGGATCTCATTGTCCACATCAGTAAACTGCTCATGAATATAGCTTCTCATGGCTGCTCTCCCTTGTTGGAGGGTGGTCTGATGTATTTTGATGCTAATTTATAAAAAGCCATCACACCTGGGCAGGGCAAATGAGATAGGCGTGGCTAAGGCTTGGAGAGACAGAGAGAATCTTGGGAAAACAGAAGACCTGAGGGGAAGAGAGGAGAAGGTAGCACAATCATGGCTTAGGAGGAGAAGAAGCACATGGCCAGCATGGATGGAGATTTGGCTCAGATGAAGAACATTATCAAGTATATGGGATTATGGATGGGATAGAAATTATTAGAAGCAGATGGCATGGGATTGGGGCAGGTATGGAATACCTTTCCCATTACGGGAAGTAGTTTAGAGGATTGATGTCTGCCCTGCTCCAGGGTAACTAAGGCTATTTAAAAATATATCAGGTGTCTGTGTCTTGACTGATTGCTAGAGGGTTAAAAAACACTGCCATATAGACACAAACTCAATGGCATGTTTGGAGGGTCCATGTCTCATAATATCATGTCAGCTCCAGCATCCTTTTTTAATGTTATACTTACTTATATTGATATTTTATTTGGTTTATATATTGTTTTTATGTTTTTCTCATTTTTCCCCTAAGGGTCCCAGTTTTGTGTTCTTCTGTGTAAATAACTGTGTCTATATCTGCTCCTTGTTCCCTTCCTTGGGCTCTTTTCCTTTCATTTGTTTGTTTTGACCTATTCAAAAGTGTAACTTTTTATTCCATCTTATTATATTATATTATATTAATTATAAAAAAACACTGCCATAAAATAATTATAAGCCTGGTAATAAACATTATTAGGACATACTGATAAGTTAACAACAATACTCCCTTCTCTGTTTTGATTTGTCAAAATCAAACTAGTATTTTCTAGGATCTCCTCCCAAGTAATAAAGTTGTTCTCATAGTCATCTCTTAGAGCAGCCTTCTGAGAAATTCAGCCTATGGTATTGACTAGATATTTCATAGCTAATATATATATATATAGGAAATATACTATATATATATATATATATATAAAGGAAAAAAATCATAAAATAAAAGTTAAGAACTCAGAGAAAAGATGAAAATACAATTGTGAGGCTTCCTTGGCTCATACCTCCAAACTCTTTCACATTTCTCTCAGAGCATATTGTCAAAAGTCTATGATCCTAAGAGCAAACAAGATCCAAACAACAGGTTTGTCATAGCAACAGCTTTCTCCTTGGCACTATATCAGCTGCTTTTTCTTTTTGAAGAATAAACTATCTGGCAGAAGCAAGTTGGAGAAAGAACAATTTATTTTAGCACAGCATTTCAGGATAGGGAAAGCACAATGATATTCTGAGCAATGGGAGCAGCCCTGTTCCCTGGCAGTAAGAATGTGAGGTCCTTTTGAAGATATTTTTGTTAGTATTTTGTGTATGAGTGTTTTCTCTGCATGTATGTTTGTGCATGACACCTGTGCTTGGTGATCAAAGAGGCTAGTACCAAATCTCCTGAAACTGGAATTACAGATAGTTGTGAGCTGTCAACTGAGTATTAGGACTTGAACCTGGGTCCTCTGGAAGAGTAGTAGTAGTAAAGTGCTCTTAATCGCCGAGTTATGTTTCCATCCCAAAAAGCCTCTTTTGAGACAGGGTCTTACTATGTAGTTTCGACTGGCCTTGCATTAACAATCTTCCCCTTTCAGTTTCCTGAGTGCTAGTATTATAGGCATATACTGTCTCACCTGACTAACATGGGCTCTTTTTATGAACAGTACAAGAAGTTGGCCTTCATGCTAACCATAGAGAAAATACTAGTAGAGCCACATGTATTTTTTTTTTTACTACAAGTCTGTATGTAACAAACACAGGTCAGAGTTACAGTGTTAGATGAACAAACGTTTCCGGACAACATTTGATCTGATGCATTGAAGTATATTGTGAGGAATGAGAGAAGTACATTTGGAAGACTGCTTTAAGTAATAGGGAAAAAACATATTTTTGACTTTCAAATAAAATAAAAATCATATGATGTAAATATGCATAATAGTGTGAAACTTTCAAGAAAGTTGTTACTTAAGAAAGAGGATGGCGATGGGGAGTAAACTTAGTAGTTAAGAGCTCATACTGTTCTTTCAGAAGACCCAGCTCAATTCCCAGCATCCACATCAACCAGTTCACTACTGCCTGTAACTCCAGCTCCTGGGACTACATGCCCTCTTCTAGTCTCTGCAGGCACTGTACTCACATGCACAAATCTACACACATAAGTAAACACTGCAAAAAAAAAAAAAAGAATAAAAATAAATGTCTTGAAAGAGGAAGAGTTTGGGGCTAGAGAGGTGGCTCAACAGATAGGAACACTGGCTTGTTCTTCCAGAGGACTGTGATTTGAGTCTCAAAACGTACACGGTAGCTTACAAAAGGTTTGTGATTCCAGTCTCAGAGGAATCCGAGGCCCTCTTTAGGCCTCTGTGGGCACTGCACACATGTGGTTCACAGACATACTTGGAGGCAACACACTCATATACAAATAACAGTAATAATAATAATAATATAATGGTAGTAGATTATTTTTTATTTGCTAATATATTTTATTTTTTAATATATTAAGGTTATTTTTAATTTATTCACTTTACACTCTGATTATAGGCCCCTCCCTCATCTCCTCCCAGTCCTACCCTCTCTCTCCTCCCCCTCCCCCCTTTACCTAGTCGTCAGAAAGGGAGAGCCCTCCTCCTCTACCATCTCGCCCTAGCCTATCAAGTCTCATCTGTACTGCTTGCACCCTTCTCTGTGGAGGAAGCTTGAATTGTATAGATGGGAGAGAGGTTGATACAGAAGAAGGAAGGATGAAAGACAAAGAGCAAAAAAATTGTCTGATAAAGCTTTAAGGACTTGTATTATTTTTATGTTTACCTAAAATTAGGCGTGCACACACACACACACACACACACACACACACACACACACACGGAGAGAGAGAGAGAGAGAGAGAGAGAGAGAGAGAGAGAGAGAGAGAGAGAGAGAGAGAGATCAAATCACTTTGGCTGACACTGCTCTCTATAACTCTCACCACAGACTAACAAACTCCCCAACAACGAACATGAGATTGAATAGTTGATGAGACTATTCGAATATTCAAATCAATATAAACTATTCATGTAGCTTTTGGGTGCTTCCCAGAGGTTGAGTATGGGCTCTTATTCCTGAAGACACCACACATGTAGAACTCAGATTGTTTTAGTGAGATCTGGCCTTTAAACTTTTCCATGGTCCCAGAAAATGTTATATGCAAGCAAATATAAAGTTGTACTCAGCTGCAACATCTATAAGCCATGACACTGAACAGCAAAGTAAAATGTGCATACAGATGAAATAAGTGCCATTCCCATGTGAGTTGCAACCAACAGCTGTGTAATAAACTTAAGGTTGACTCAACAAGAGGGAAATCATGCCTAGTCCTGGAAACCAGTCAGTTGCTTCCATTTCCTGACTATAGGATAGAGTGGCACCTGTGTTTGGGTGCCCCGTGAAGGTAAGAAGAGGGCATTGGATCTCCTGTCAGTGTGAAGTCGTCGTTAATGTCACCATTGCTTTTTCTTCCAGAGAAAGATGAACTTTCGGTAAGTAGAATGGGCATAGGAGTAGAAGGGGTGAGGTGGTTGCCACCATGAGTTCATAATAATTTCAAAAATTGTGCTCATTAGAGTGCACTATAATAATCACTCTTACAACATTACTTTGTGCTAAGGTATTTGATGGAAGAAAATGTTAAGAGCGAAGACCTTCATATGTAGAATAAATAACTAATTTAAAAATAGTACAAGAGGCATTCATAATCATATTTTGAAGTAGGTAATGTGGATACCTAAGATGATTTGGAAATGAGCTAAATCGAAAGAAAATTTTTGCTGAAAAAATGTACTTGCTTTATATTTTCTTTTCATAGTTTTCATCTCTCCAGAGAGAGCAATGCTCTGTGAAGTTACTTAATGGGGCAGGAAACTCACTGAGCTAGTGACGTACAAGCAGATGAATTTCCAAAATAAGTATCTCCAGCATAATGTTCTCTACAGTGAACTAAATGAAAAGCAAAAACTGCAGGCCTTTGTGCAGGTTCATTTTTGGAGGAGAAGAGGGAGTGGTGGAAATTGAACCTTGGGCTGCAAACATGTGAGGCAAGTACTCTAGCACTGAACTACAAGCCAGGCCCTAAAGAGTTTACTTTTCTGTTTAGAAGACAATGTTTTATATAGCTCCTGTGGGCCAGGAGCTTGTTAAGTATGGGTATGACCTTGAACTCTTGATATTCTTGCTTCCACCTAGAAGTGTTTGGGATTGTCTCACAGGTTTACGAGCAACCATCCTGTTTTTGGAAGTACTGGAGATCAAATGTCGAGCCTCTGGTACGCTTAGTAGACAATCTATCCAGTGAGATATACCCACAGGATGGCATAAATACACTAAAAAAAAAAGCATTGGTCAGTGATTATCATTATTTTCCAATTTGGGAATCTTTTGTTAAACAGAACATTTGAAGAGCCACATATGTTAAGAAAATGCACTACTGCATATGATCACTGTATATTCCACTATGTTCTTATGGCAACCATATTTTCTTCTGCTTGGTACCCCTTTCCTTTAATGAAGTGCTACCACTTTAATTTTTTTAAGGTGAGTCATTCCTTCCTTTATATTCCTAGTTCATGTATACTGCATCATCTTGACTCCACTGGTACAATATAAATATCTCAGATCTGGCCTATCAAATGAAATCAGGCATGTTCAGGGTGCTACCACTATAGATGCCCTGGCTTATAAAAAATATTCATATTGTATATCCAAGATAGGCATGGGCTACTCAATCTCAGACAGCCTTAAAATCTTTACTAGGATTGTTGAAAATTGGTAACACCTTTTGTTCTGGACTAGCAGGGTCCATGTATATCTTTAACTATTGCAAACTATCATCATTCTTGATAATAAGGCTCAAAGGTAGGAAGCTGAGGTATTTAAAAAGATGGATCTCATTTTCCTGGTTTGAGATACTAGATTTACACATTCCTTGATCAATCCATATTCTCTTTAGATACATAAACTCATAAGTTTGATTTTAGGTTGCTCCATGTTTCTACTGGTTGTTAGTTGTATATAACACAAATATTTTCTGTACTAGTACTGGAGGTCTACCTCAGTAGTAGAGGAGTTGCCTAGTAGCAGTGGCTCTCAGCCTTCCTAATGCTTTGGCCCTTTAATACTGTTCCTCATGTTGTGGAGGTCCTAACCAGAAATTATTTAGTGACTGCTTGATAACAGTAATTTTGCTACTGTTTTGTAAATGTAATGTAAATATTTGATATGTAGGGTATCTGACATGGGACCCCAAAAGGTTTATGACCCATAGATTGAGATCCCCTGGCTTGGATACCTATTTTGGAAATTCATCTGCCAGTACATCACTCGCTTAGTGAATTTCTTGGCCTATTAAATAACTTCACAAAGCTTTGCTATATCTAGGGAGGAGAAAACTATGAAAAGAAAATATAAAGCAAATACATTTTTCAGCAAAAAATTTCTTTCATTTTATCTCATTTCCAAATCATCTTAGGTATCCATATTACCTACTTCAGAATCTGATTATGAGTTCCAGGACAGCAGGCTCATGGCTCCAGGTTAGATAGCTAGCACCACCAGAAAACAAAACATACAAACATGAAAAGAAAGAGCACAAATGATCTTATTTTAGGGTTTCAGGGCCCTCTGGATCCTTCTTTTTTCCCCCATTCTCCCATATCTCCCTCACCTGGAATCCCAATGGCAAGTCCCAGCATCTGTCCAATCCCCTGCTGAGTGAAGACCCTCAGAGGCCATCCATGTTGGACTAGTATCTAATTATAAGTGAGTATATACCATGTGTATTTTTCTGGCTCTCAGTTAACTCACTCAGGATGATCGTTTCTAGTCCCATCTATTTGCCCGCAAATTTCAGGATTTCCTTGTTTTTAATAGCTGAGTAGTATTCCATAGTGTAAATGTACCACAGTTTCTTTATCTGTTCTTCAACTGAGCGACATCTAGGTTGTTTTCAGATTCTGGCTATCACAAATAAGGCTGCTATGAACATAGTTGAGCATAGTCCTTGTGTAGTGGAGCATCTACCAGATGTATTCCAAAGAATAGAATAGCTGGGTCTTGAGAAAACCCTATTCCTAATATTCTGAGAAAACATCAGATTGATTTCCAAAGTGGTTGTACAAGTTTGCATTCCCAGTAGCAGCGAAGGAGTGTTCCCCTTTCTCCACATCCTTGCCAGCATGTGCTGTCACTTGAGGTTTTTTTTTTTAATCTTAGCCAGTCTAATGGATGTAAGATGGAACCTCAGAGTCATTTTGATTTGCATTTCTCTGATGACTAAGGATGCTGAACATTTCTTTAAGTGTTTCTCAGCCATTCGATATTCCTCTATTGAGAATTCCCTGTTTATCTCTGAACACTACAATCAAGGCTCGCAGATCTGGACCGAAAGGCATACAAAAATTACTGTACCAGCCAAGGACAATGCATTCAGTAAACCTAGATGCCCCCTATTCAGATCTAGCCAATGGACAACACATTCTCCACAGTTTTGTGGAGAGCGGGGACTGCCTCTGACATGAACTCTGGTGTCCCCTATTTGACCACTTCCCCTTGGTAGGGAGGTCTGGTGGCACTCAGAGAAAGAATAAGCAGGCTACCCAGATGAGACCTCATAGTCTATGATCATATGGTGAGGGAGGAGGTCCCCTTCTGTCACAGGTCTAGGAGAGGGGAAAGGGTGAAAAAGGGAGGGAGGGGGTAAAGGGAAGATACAAGTGAGGGGATAACAATTGAGATATAATCTGAATAAATTATTTAAATAAAAATAAAAGCACAAATCCTTTAGAACACTGCTGCACTTTGTTAATTATCTTAGCAAATCATATTTAAAACACTGGCACACATATTTGTGAGCCATATTAGTTCTTGTGAAATTAACGTTCTCTGTAAAAAAAGAAAAGACTCAATCTTTATGCAATTAATTACTTCAAAATGTCAGACATCTATAGGTTTTGTACCATTTTAACATAAATTTCAAGGTCAGGTATACTAAAATTAGGGCCACGTTTATGCAACTAAGATGTTGAGTTGGCTTTAGTTATCTTGAGAACTTCATGGAAATTTGAAAGCTAATCAACACTGCATTTTCTCTCTTGCTTGAGTTTCAAAGTCAAATATGGCCTGAGTCTAAAAAAAAAAAAAAAAAGCACTGCAGTAAGATGGTGTTTTATAGTGATTGAAAATACTCCAGGGAATGTAATATAGTTTTATTTTTAGCATGTAGAATATATAGAAATTCAATAAGACCACAAGGCATTGCTCAGTAAAATAAGTTCATTCTCAATAATGACTTAAAAAGTAACATGAGGACATAGCTGTGTACATAGCTAAAGCTTTTTTTCCAAAATAATTTTATTACTTTGTAAGTTTGTTGAGAGTTAATCTATTGTTTTCCAGGTGCCAACAAATATTTCATGTTAAAAAACAGCAATTCTATCAGGAAATAAACTAGAAGTTACCAAGACTATTTGAAAGTGGATGATGAATGCCACAACCCCCTGCACCCCCACATTCATGCATTATTTTATTCTAATTCAACATTGTACTATAAGATAGTATTACTGTAAGTATTTTTTTAAAGATTTATTTTTTTTTATATATATAGTATCTTGCTCGCATGTGTGCCTTCATGCCAGAAGAGGGCACTAGATCTCATTATAGATGACTTTGAGCCACCCTGTGGTTGCTGGGAATTGAGCTCAGGACCTTTGGAAGAGCAGGAAGTGCTGTTAACCTCTGAGCCATCTCTCCAGTCCCTATTGTAAGTATTTATCACCTGAGAAAATTAAGGCCAAAATGTAAATACATTGGCTGAGTTGAAACATCTGATACAAGCAAATCTGAGATTAATATGGAAGTCTTGGATTCATTATCCTCTCTTGTTTCTACCTTTTAAAAATGGCTAATAGATTTAACTAGGGTCTATGAGTTTGACGCTGAATTAATGAGTGTTTCCTTTGTCAGATTAATGGATATTGAGGACAAATTCATTTTTATTTCTTGTCCTTCTATTGACCTGAATTAATTTTGAAAAGCAACAGAACCAACTAACCAGGGCCCAGAGTGGCCTACAGAGGCAGAAGCACCAACCAAGGACCATGTATGGACTGGACCTAGGCCCCTTGCAAAGATGTAGCAGATGAGCAGCTCAGGGAACAGGGTCTATCTCTGACATGGACTCTGTTGTCTGCTTTCTGATCATTCTTCCCTGGTGGGACTGACTTGCCAGGCCACAGGGGAAGAGGATGAACTCAGTCCTCATGCTACTTGATGAGCTGGGGTGGATGGGAAGGGGGGAATCCCCTTTTCTGAGGAATAGGGGAGGGGGAGGGGAAGAGGGAAGGGGGACTGGGAGGTGAGGAGGGATGAGGCTATAATCAGAATGAAAAGTGAATATGTATGTTTTAAAGAGGAAAAAACGTATCTATCAAGCCTCTGCTCCAGGAGCTGTCCTTTCAATATCATAGTTGCTAATAATGTGAGATGTTCACCTTCTTTTACCTCTTTGCCAGTAGTTCCTGACAGGACCTATCTTGTGATAAATTTTACTGTCTATATTTTCTGTTCACACATAAGATGAAATCACAGAACTGAAAGGTGCTGCCAATGCTTCCAACATGGAACAAAGCAAAGCTTCTTAGCTGATCTATGATGGCCTCAAATCCAATGTTTTCCGTCTGGACTGATTAGCTCTCACTTTCCCATATATGCTTTTTGGCTTCCAGAATGTGTCTATGCCACAGCACTTTCTTTTCTAGTCATACAAGCCTCACATTAAGTGTGCATATCACAGTGTTTTCGCTGTTGTGGTGATTACACTTCCTTGTATATTTTGACTTTGGACACTTTTGCCATTCCCACTGTTGGTGCCTTGGCTTGAGATCTCATTACAGGGTAACAGACATTTTGTTATCATCTACCTGAAAGAGACTTCTCTCAAATTATCCCTGCCTCGCATCACTTCTAAAGAGCAGCTGATATCACATCACATTTTGTGTTTGCATCAATTATTTTTATGAAATCTGTACTCCCATTTGAGGCACTAAGAGTTATTATCCTATTATTCTCATTTGGTTTGTCTAAAAGTTTACTACTCCTTTCTTGCCTCTTATACATGAAAATTCCTTATGTTTCCTTGAGGATTCCTGGTGTCAAATTTACCCAAATTAGAACTAATTAGACTTGGTTAGTTTTGAACTTATTTTCTTTTTCTGAGAGCACCAGTGACACCTTTATATGACAAGCATCATCGTATTCTGCATATTGTAAATATGCACAATCTCTTAGCATTCCTGACAGATTGGGAGTTTACTGAGAAAAATGATTATCCATACTTATCTTTCTCAAAGGGGATCGTACATGCAATTTAGACTTTTATGAACTAAAAACTGATCAGATTTTATGCTTGACCTGACCAGAAGTATGGAAAATAGTTATTTGTGTGTGATATTTTGACCTCTACTCTAAACTTCAATATAAGCATGGATTTACTTTAAAGTAAGAGACTTGATACCCTATGAGCATATACAGGGGAGGAAATCCCCCTCAGGAACAGTCATAGGGGAGGAGAATAAGGGGAAAATGGGAGGGAGGGAAGAATGGGAGGATACAAGGGATGGGATAACTATTGAGATGTAACAAGAATAAATTAATAAAAAAATTAAAAAAATAAAGTAGTAGATAGTTAAATAATAGGAAAATACCCACCTTCCTTCTTTTTGATGCTAAAACACTGTTGGGAGCTGTTTTAAAAGTATGGAGACAGATAGAAAGCAGAGTTATATAATATTTTAAATTTTAGATGGATGCAGTATAAATCATTTCTGGAGGTGACATAACACTACTATATCTGAGAGGGCTGTTAGATAAAAGTAATCTTTTCTAAACTCAAACTGACATGGGAACAGTTAAGTCTGATTTGTGAGCTACTGAAGTGTCATCTTTTATTCTTCCCAAAGACCTTAACAACTTGAAGGTGAGAACAAAGAGAAGGAAAGAAATGAAGGATCATTTATTTTTCTTGATGTTTTAAGTTGATGTTCATCAAAATCTCCTCTCTAATGACTTCCAATGATACAATTGATGGGTCGTAAAAGTGTTCCCTAAGTTTTGACATATTGGCTCACATTTTTATTTTGCTTTTGGAGAACTCTGGGATTCAGTTCTCCTATTGTAGATAAAACTGTCTGCTATTTCTTAAAAGAAATTGTGTATATGTATATGTACACACACATATACACCGGATTTTCTGTTTTTCAATTGAAAATAGATTCTTCTCTCATATAATATACCCCAACCACAGTTTCCCCTCCTTCCACTCTCCCCAGATCCCCTCCTGCTGTTTTCTCTTTAGACAAGAGCAGGCCTCCAAGAGATAACACCAAACAGGAAAAACAAGATACAGTAAGGCAAAGCAAAAGCCTCTCATATCAAGGCTGGACAAATCAACCTAATAGGAGGATAAAAGTCCCAAGAGTAGGCAAAAGAGACAGAGATATACCCACTCCAACTGTTAGGAGTCCCATGAAATGCCAAGCTAATAGTCATAATATATATATATATATATGCCGTGGACCTAATGCAAACCCATGCAGACCCAGTAGTTGCTACTTCAGTCTATGAGGGCCATGTTTAGTTGATTCCTCTTCCACAGGATTTCCTGGTCTCCAAATGGAGGAACCAGATGGAGACCTCCAATTTAGAGTCTCTCTGTGACTATAGGTCTTTGCAACCACTGCCATCTATTATCAGATGAAGCCTCTTTGATGATGACTGGACAAGACACTAATCTCTGAGTATAGCAGAATTAACAGAAGGTATACTGATGTTCATACATGTTTTTCCATAGTTTCCTAGATTCCTTCTCCCTTATTTTATTTGGAATGTATAAATATAATTCCACATATTATTTATTCATTAAAGTACCCTTTTTCCATTAAGGTACAAGAAAGGGCAAAAAGTTAATTCACATTTCATAATTGAAACTTGTGCCCAATTCTAATGGAAGTGTATAACTACTTTTAGCTGTAGAAGATTAAAATGCAGAGGAATATGGCAAAAGTATTTGTTATGATCTTTAATTGCAACCATATGAGGAAGGTCATTAATATTCTGTTGCCTTTAAACAGACAAGTTATCACTGGAAGTCAGTGTTATTTTCTTGGTATGCTTACCTTTTCTAATTAATTAATTGCTTAATGACTTGAATACCATCTGTGTACCTATTCTAAACCAGGAAGAATTTTGGGTGCTGGCATCCAAGTAGTTCGTTCTTTTTATTTTATGCTTCAAACTTGAGGATACCTTTATTAGCTTTAAAAAGAAAGTTCCTAGGGAACACAATATATAAATCTCTCTCTGCAGCTGGCCTGAATAGAAAAATGGAGAAGAAAAAGAGAAAAAGCCATGTTGTTTGAGTTAAACTAGAACAAAAGTCAGCCACAGAATGTACAAACAGGCACATGATGGGAGGAGAACTTTAGGGAAAGAGTATAGCTCAAAGTAGTAGGGAAAAAGTGCTGAGAGAGGGAGAGAGAGAGAGAGAGAGAGAGAGAGAGAGAGAGAGAGAGAGAGAGAGAGAGAGAGAGAGGTCTTCCCAAAGTGGGAAGACCTACCACGTGGTCACTCTGTAGTAACTGCTCCATAGATATATTTTTTAAATTTTAATTTATTTTGTGTGTTGGGCAAAGGGATTTGCCTGTGTGTATGCCTGAGCATCACTTGTGTGCCTTCTGCGAGTAGGGTCTAGAAGACAGAGTGAGGATCTTTTGGAACTGGTAGCCACTATATGAGTAGTAGAAATTGAACCCCAGTCATGTAGAAGATCTGCTAGTGCTCATAACTGCTGTGCCATCTTTGCAGCCTCACTACTTCATTCTTAACCGATTCATTAACATCTCCAGTTGTACGACCACCTCTACGTGCTGTCTAGAATAGATCTAGTTTTGTTGATAACAATCTTTTGCATGGTACATCCATGACAAAATGTTTTCCAAGAATATCATTGGGGATGGTGTTGTACATACCTTAATCTTGGCACTTTGGAGGCAGAAGCAAGTGGATCTCTATGAGTTAGAGGCCAAATTGGTCTACATAACATGTTCCAAGCCAGTGATGGCTATATACTGAGACTTTGTCATGTATTTTTAAAATCAATACACTTAAAACTTAATTCTATATATTGGAGAATAAAATCTACAAAATGAGATTATAGCCAGAAGACACAATGAACTGTAAGTTAGAAAATGCACAGACAGACATTTATTTAGGAGGTACAATGACTAGAGTCCTTACATATCAATGACCATTTCACATTACAATCACGTCATGCTGACAACACTTTCCAGGTAAGCCATGACCGTATCTTCTATTAAATTCTATTCATTTTAATTGTAAACAAAGTACTTGAGCAAAATACTTTAAAATTTTACAACAGGAAGATGATCTTAAAAAGTGAAACATCAAACTCTAAAGGACAAAACTACGTCAATGTAGTAGTACAGTAATGGGTAAAGGAGCCATATGTAGACAGCACAGAATCATTACTCAGTGTTTTCACATCTGCAATATTTAACATGCTTTCAAATAATAACCTTTAACAATTTTTAAAGGTAAAAGTCATTTTCAAGAACTTTTAAACTAATTTGTAACTGGACGTGGTTTTTAAAAATATTGGCAAAGATTTGATACACTTGTACTCTTTTTCATTTGAGAAAATAATTTGGAATGTCAAACAGTGCTTTTTCAAAAGATTGATCATTTAGCAATTAAATTCTGATTCTAAGGCTTATTTAAAAAAAACCAAAAACTTAATTCTAATTCAAGCTTCTTTTAACCATGACAGGAAGTCAGCTAATATAGAAAAATTTCCATGAAGGGTAAACTGGAGTTCTGTTTCAATGGAGAAAGGAAGCCTCTCTCTGCCAAGACTGCAGATCTTTTTTTTTTTTTTTAGAGATATCATGTCTTGGCATCACAATGAATGCCAAACATCCCAGGGAATATATGAGAACAAGTGATTGTCTGTTCTTTCTTTTTCTTTATGTTTTGTTTCAGGAATAAAAAAAATTTCATTTTTATCTATCTCCTGAGTTTCTGAGGTTATCAGAAAGAAAATGTTCTTCTATCCTCAAACTCCACATTTTATTTGATCTATCTTAGTACCTAGTGATTGATAGATTGACAAAGTCTCATGGCTGTTTTGACTATTATACTGCCCGCCCCTGTTCAAATGCTGTTTCAAGAATGTCGTTTTCATCATTCCTAAATCTACTTTCAAGTCTCCAAAGGCTTCTGCAGACACTTGAGCCACAAAGCATCCTCTGACCTGCTGTCTACCATGCATTCATGTCTATTTACTTATTTTTAGGCAATGTTTTGATTCATAGTCCAGTTTTCCCTGGAACTTGGTATATGACCCAGGCTAGCCTCAAACTGGAGATCCTCCTGCTTCAGTTTCCTGAGAGCGGGATGCAATGTTTCACTTGTCTTATTTCATAGATCAGATGTAATTTTAAAATGCTTTTTGATATTTTATTTATTTTTATGTGTACGTCTCTTCTATGTGCATGTAGTGTCCCAGGAGGCCAAAAAAGAGTGTGTGATCTCCAGGGACTGGAATTATAGTTGTTAGCTTCCATGTGGGTGCTAGGAATTGAGTTTGGGCCTACTGGAAGAGCAGTCAGTGCTTTTAACTTCTGGGCCATCTCTATAGCCCTTAGATTTTATTTATTTTTAATTTTTTACAGTATTCGTGAATATATCAGAATGATGCATTATTATTTTTCTCATTACAAAGCCTAATCTCACATTATATACAATAGATCATAACATCACAGAGTTCCAGTAATAAAAAAGCTATGTATGTTGAGTCATTGTTTCCCCTTATTTTACCAGTTTGTGTCACATATCTTTTGCCAAGTAACTCTCCATTTTCTTTCACTAAAACGGGAGTGTGTTTCCTTGCTGTTGAACTTACTGCAGACCCAGCTTGCTTTGGTCCACAGGATGTAAACCACAGCAACTCTGTTAGATTTGAGCTTAAGAATTATGATGTTACACATATATATTGTAGTTCAGCCTTTCAAATAAAATTGTTATGGTGCAACTAGTCTATTAATGTGAGGAGACTGAGAAACATGTGGAGCAGAGCTGGATTCTACCCAAAAGCTGGAGATAACCCATTGAACTTGTCCAAGATCAATTGAGCCCCTTCAGTTTTGGATAAATGTAAGGAATATATGTTTAGGATTATTTATCATTAATACTCTGTACTTATTTATTATGTAGATATAGTTTGTTGGTACCATGTGTAAGAGGTTGAATTTGCAGTCAGATAGATTTGAATTTCAGAGACCTACCTAACAATTCAATATTAGCTTATGTAATCATAGTTACACATATAAACTTAATGGTATATATAATCATAACAACTATCATAATGCTATGGAACTAAATGAAATATTATAAGTACAGTATCAGGCATGATTCTGTTTAATATTATTGCTATACTTAAAATTGCAATACTACTTTGTGTCCTAGAAACTCAATGATATGAGATATTCATGAATTTCAAGATAAGGATTCTATTTTAGCATTTATGATGGCTTAAAAATGAACTCAGGGACCATACGTCTTGTCTCTTTAGCTTAATGGCTGTTGAACTTCATATGTATGCTACTTGGGGGCAGATAAGTAACTGGCTTTGAAATGTTTTTCTTTTTAAAAGAAATAAAAACATTGTTTTACCTCTATTCCTTGGATTATAATTTGCAATTCATATACTGCAGCTAGCATTTTATTTGTGAGCAAATTATTTGTGACCAAATTTTTTGGTAAATACATCTAGGAATTATTTTGTAAGTTTCCACATGTCAATAGAAAACAGTTTCCTATCCTCCTCCCCCACCATCAGTTCAGAATAAATTGATTCTTGATACAAAGTTGTGGCCAAAGGTTGAAATCTCCACGTGATTGATGGTCAAAGCTATCACTGACAGTACCTCCTTTCTAATTTATTACTTTCAAAGCTGGCATCTATTTTGTATAAAATATTGAGACAATCATAGTTCGTTCTGTTTCTCATGTGCCCTTGAGAGTGAAGAAAACCAGTTTATTAACTTCATTGTTAAAACAGACTTGTGGTAAATATGTTCTGTAAAGTCTATGGTTAGTTTTTTATGCCTTCAAATACACAGTATTCATATGGTTTACTAACCAATTAAGCAACCAACTCTCAGCTCTCAGTTAAACTTTTTCTGCAGAAATTTTAGAATGGATAGAGTCCCTGGAGAGGAAGTGCTCTCTTTCCTTATTGTGACAATTTCCCTCTGCTGAAATTCTATTTCTATAAAGAGAAAACCCGCAGGGGAGTGCAAGCAGGGCTGAAGGCAGTTGTAAAGACATTATAGTTGTCATAAATCCAAAATATGCTAGATTTGTCTTTGCATCTTTCATTTTGATATATTGCTAATTAAATCAGTACAAATGCTTAGACCTCATTTTTGTCCCTAATTACATGAACATTTGTACATGTGTATACCATAGGTGTATCTAGGAATATCACTAATTTTATTTTCATTTAGATCCCACTGAAAGCTGATTTGGGCAATAATTTGGGTGCATATTTTTTTTAGTGACGCAAAGTTGATGTTTATTAAGAGGAAGACATGTTCCTGGAATTTTGGACAACTTGTTGTAGGGATAAACTTTGATGGAGGGAAGAATTATACATAAAAATTAAGACATGGGTGGGAGGTAGCAAATTCCAGGAATTGGCTGATTTCCCCCAGAATATTTTCTCCTTATAAAAACTCCTAAATAGGAGATTTCCAGGTATGTCATATTATTGGATGTATGATGAGAGAAGGCAATTTGGCAATGGTAATGATAGATGGCATAATAAAAAGTCATCCTGGTGAACTCTAGTGGTTCTCTGTAGTATGGAGTGATTGGAAAGCACATAGTATATTTATTGTGACATGAGAAGGCAGTTGCAAGCTTAGTATACAAAAGGAAACCACATGGTGCAAGTTGCTGATGCAGGAAATGGCAATCTCATTCCCTTGGGACACCCCAGACAGAGTGATCCTGTAGAAAATATCACAGAATTTTCCCACTGAAGGGACAAGGAGCTGATTATTTTTATATTCCATTTTCTTCTTGATAGTGTCTCTTGAAATTGTTAACTTCAAGGCATTTCTAGTCTGCCCTTTATAGGCAAGAGTCATCGCTGTAGCCAGGTATAGCCATCAGGCAGAGGGAAGGCAGGCAGTGTATAGTTGTCCACTCAAGCAGCAAGAGTTCTAGAGTCAGCAGAGGGAGTGTGGGTAAAATCCCAAAGGGCATCTTCTACAGGGCACAATAATTCCTTCATTTTTATTTTAAAATAAGACAAAATAAAAAAACTTTCATAATTTCCATATTCCCAACAAGCTGCTTAGTTCTAAATAATACGTTGATGGAATGAAATGTTTCCATGGCTGTTTCTAGCAGGGCTTTTTTCAAATTAAACTCTTTTATTCCTTTTGGTATAATTGCTGTATCACAATGTGGAAACTCAAATTTCTTTCTCAAAAAATGTGAGCAAAAAGCTAAAATGGAAAAAAAGGAATTTTACCCCCAAACTTAGAAATTTATTATTTTTTCTTTTCTTTTTTTTTTTTTTGGATCTAATTTTTTTTCTTTTTTTAATTAATTTATTCTTGTTACATCTCAATGTTTATCCCATCCCTTGTATCCTCCCATTCCTCCCCCCCCCCATTTTCCCATTATTCCCCTCCCCTATGACTGTTCCTGAGGGGGATTACCTCCCCCTATATATTCTCATAGGGTATCAAGTCTCTTCTTGGCTACCTGCTGTCCTTCCTCTGAGTGCCACCAGGGGTCCCGCTCAAACTAAGACACCAGCCAAGGACAATACAGGAGGTAAACTTTAAACCCCTTCCCAGATCTAGCCAATGGTCAGAATATTCTCCACAGTTGAGTGGAGAGTGTGATATGACTTTCTCACGTACTATGGTGCCTCACATTTGACCATGTCCCCTGGAGGGGGAGACCTGGTGGCACTCAGAGGAAGGACAACAGGTAGCCAAGAAGAGACTTGATACCCTATTTTTTCTTTTATGCAACTTGTTTTTCGTATTTTGCATTTTCTAACTTCAAGGGCTTTTATTATGGATTCTGGCCACTAGGTGTCACTGTACACCAGACTATTATCAAAATACATGCCTGCAAAAGCTTAATATTATCTTTGCTGATGTTTCAAAAAGTCATTGACAAACATTCATTTAAATTGTCTACATTTTTCTGGTGCACATAGTCACTTTCACAAGGATAAAGTTCAAATTACAAAAGACCTGATCATTTCCCAGGCAATCGAGAACCTTCCAAGGATTTTGAAAAAAAAAAAAAAAAAAAAAAAAAAAGGACTCACCCTGGCCTCATATTGAGCAAATGTAAGTATGAGGACTACCTATAATAGCTCGTATTAAATTATTTCATTTAAAGTGTTTGAGTATTTCTAAACCCATTTTAAATTGAAAATGTCTCAAACTTTATAACATACAACCTCAAATGACAAATTTCTGGAAATTTTCTTTTACTTGTTAATTTAGCTGGCAAAGAGACATTTGTGGAGACTAGATGGAGAGCGCATTGCATTTCTATTACAAAGAAAGTTCATAGAAATAATAAGCCTTTAGGTTGAGTTTGAATTCACACACACACACACACACACACACACACACACACACACACATACACACACACACCAGTAATCTGCACTTTTATAGGAACAAAGCAGCCTAATTTGTGATATAAAAGCCTCCTTGTAGAACTATACTAGGGGTTGGGGGATGATCTTGCACGCCTTTAATCCCAGCATTTCGAATGCAGAGGCAGGTGGATCTCAATGAGTTTGAGGCCAGCCTGGTCTACAAAGTGAGTTCCAGGACAGCGAGGGATGTTGTACAGAGAAACTCTGTCTGGAAAAAAAGGCTCTAAAATATTAATTCAATAAACTCGCTATTTAGAACAAAATAGCCTAGATAGAAGGCTCACCTAACATGTCCAAGTTCCAGAACTTGATCCCCAAGGGAAAAAATGGTATGTATAGAACAACTATTTTCCCTTTGAAATGAAAAAATTGGGGCATTTTCATTAACCTTTAAAATAATGAGTTTCTTATGACATTTTCATATGTATATAACATTATACTTTGCTCATATTTGCTCATTCCTTCTTCACCTCATCTTGAAGACCCGTCTCATTTCCCAAAATTGTCCCCAAATGAAACAGTTTGACCTGTTTTTTTTATAAACAGGAGGAAAACTTAATACATGGTAAAATGAACTTTGGTGGTTCACACAAACCAGTATGATTTTGTAAAGCTGTCTATGCACTTCAAGTCAACCTAGATGTTTAATCTACTTACAGTCCTAAACACTTGTCTAGTCCAAAGTTTTAGTTCTTTGTCTTTCTTACTTTTGTCCAATAAGCACATGCACATGTCCCACCTTGTGGGTGATAATGATGATTTTGAAATTAGAAATTGTGTTAGTGCCCTATTGTTAATGTAACTAGTTAACACACATGTAGCTTCAATAACACAAATGTATTCTCTTACAGATCAGGAGGTGAGACATTCAGAGTAAGCTTCACTAAGCCAGATTCCAATTGCTGCCCAGGTCTCTTCCTTCAGGATGCCTTAGGAGAAACTTATTCCTCATCTCTTTGAGCTTCTAGATGTTTCTAGAATTGTCTTTTCTGGCGCATAGATTCTTCTATACTTTAAACAGACAGCAAGTTGCCTTTACTTTTCTCTAGTTCCATGTTTGCATCTATTTTCATCTTATAAGGACCTTTTCTGATCTCATCAAGATCCACTAGGATAACCCAAGTTATTCTACTTAACTCAAGTTCCTGAAGTTGATCAAATCTGCAGTGACCTTTTTTCCACATAAAGTACCAGTTATGCAGGTTGCAGGAATTAGAACATGGGAGAGCTATAGTTTAACCTACTGCAGTAATGATACACTAAATGCCTCATTTTGGAGGCTGTGATCAATAGAACTCTAATATTTTAGAACATGAAATGTTATGATAGAATATCAAATGTTAATGTGACAACATGATGCTGGGTCACTGAATGACTCAATAATAAAATGACATATTTGGGGTCTGTGAAAAGTCACTTGCATTTAATTAAGGAAGTTTAAAGGATGTTTAAATTTTATTCTCTGATAATTTCATACATCTATACAATATATATTTATCATCTCTATTCCACCCCTACTTCTCCTCCCTGCTTAATGTTCTCCTCTTTTGTATAATACACTGAGTTCAATTAGTGCTGCTGGTATGCTCAACTGTGTAGGGCTAACCACTGGAGATGTACAAGCTGCCAGTAGCAACATTCTCTGAGATAAAATGATCCTCCACCAGTAACTATCACTTACCAGTACATATTCAGCTAAGGATGGCATATTGTTTGCACCTCTCCCGTCTGTACTGCGATGTTGACTGGCTTGATCTTGTGCAGGTAACCATTGGTGCTGTGAGTTCATGAGTACAATGGTCATGTCATTTCTAAAAGATGACATTCCTCCCTATCCTTTGGCTCTTAAATTCTTTCTGCACCTTCTATTGCTATATTCTCTGGATCCTGGAGGGGCTGATATAGATGTCACATTAAGAGCTATGCATTCAACAGTCACTCATTCACAGTATTTTGACCAACTATGAGTCTCTGCATTGATTGATGTCCACAGAAGTTTCTCTAACCAAATAAGCTTTAATATAAAGTACTGGGGATTCAACCCACACCCTCCTGTATTTTAGGTAGGCACTATATCACCGAGCCACACCCTTAACTTTCATTACGTACTCCAACAAGGCATCATTTATAAGAAAATAATTACCTAAATCAATATTCAGATACAGTGTAGAATAAGCCATGCACTTCTGTTGAATTCAATTGTGTTCCTCTCTTTGTTATTACAATAAAAATAAGTTTATATACTTTTCCAGGCCAGCATTTAGCCTACTGCTCAGCAAAAAGACTATGTGTATACATACATATGTTTTTTTCTTCAAGTACTTTCCTTTGTTTTTCAAATCAGGCTGAAAAATTGAAGAATGCCAAGGGTTTCATAAGAAAAAATTACTGTGAGTTTGCAGAGGAAAATTAGATAAAGACAATTTTAATCTCACTATTTCCGTTTCATATTTGTCACATGTTGTTGACATTTTCTGTGCTATCTAATCTTGAACATACTCAAAGCTATTATTTAAAAAAATAAAGGACAACATTTTGTCAGCACTCCAACTTATGTGGAATAATTATATTGAAGAGACTATCATTTGACTACTTCAGCTTTACACAGTGTTTAAATTATTCATTCTGCCAATATGCAATTAATTGAAGTAGGGACACCTGTAAACTAATGTCATCAAATCAGGTGTGTAAGTAGAATGTACACTTAAGTGAAATGGCTTATTTTCTTACATTCACGTATGGAAAATTTAGAATGTCAGCAGAATTAAACACTGCTCAATTATAAAGAGGTCACTTAAAGAATTGCAGTCTTATGGAGACACTGGCAACTACATTTATTCCAGTTGGATGAGTATGAAATATATTCTACACAAACTTGTGTTTTGAATGTTCATTATCATGTAATGTGTCCTTCAAATATTTTTCATTTGCTGTATTTAGGAACAGCTACTCATTTATGCTTAGTGTTATTTAATAAAGAATTCAGGCAAATTGAGTGACCTTGAATCCCCTGATGTCCTGTAAATATTTGTGTGCACACACACATATTTGAATATATCAATGGATAGCCAATATCTGTCCTCTTTGTTTTCTTGTTGCTACAAACATAGAATTTTGTTTGGAATATGCTTGACGAAATAGTGCACTGTGCCTTTTTCTGTTTTCTGACTAGGGTGCCATTGAAATGTGTCTATGCTGTTGGTGAGACATTTTAAATAATTTAATTTTTTATGTTTATTAGTGTTTTGCTTGCTGTGTCTGGTTATCACAGGTCACTTCAAACTGGAGTTGTGAACTGTTGTGTGGGTCATGGGAATCAAACCTGGGTCATAAGTCAGTGCTTTTAACTGCTGAGCCATCTCTCCAGCCACATGTTGACAAGATGTTGATTTCCCCTTAAGGAAGTTCATAGAGCAAGCCTGGGCCATGTCCTCTTTGCTTTTCATTAGTTCTTATTTTCACTGCCTATAAGGCAAATATGACAGATTTTACTCTAGCAGTCATACGAGAACTTCTTTTTAAAGACAGAGTTTCTTTGTGTGGCCTTGGCTATCCTGGACACTCTTTGTAGACCAGGCTGGCTTCAAAAACCACTGAAATCTGCCTCCTGAGTGCTGGCGTTAAAGGCATGTGCTCCCATGCCTGCTGATCCATTTTTATGTTTAAGAAGAGAATTTTGTTTATTTTCTAAAACAGTAAAAAGTTTTTGGAAGTTTTAAGCAACACAATGAAATGGTCTGGCTTAAGTTCTGAAGAGGCAAATCTGGTTCTTCTATGGTGAGGAGAGCTAGGAAGCCAATGTACCAGACTGAGTGATAAAGGGAAGTCAGAACCACTGCATGGGCTATGAAGAGACAGATTTATGCACCCAACATTTAGGAGTTCTGATTCTGTAGATTTGGAGGCTATATGAATGTGTGGATGGAATTTACATATCTCACAAGTTCCTGGGTAGTACTGATGCTTCCAATCTTGAGACCACATTCTGAGCATCACTGACTTTTCTTGGAGGGACTCAACAAAGCTGGGGCACAGAGCAGCCACTGGAGATGCAACCTCATGATTTTCCAGGAGTTCTTGGCAGTGGGAGAAGTGAGATGTTTAAGCAGTCTTTCTTGAAAGTGTGGCTGCAGTTTCTGTGGCACACACAGTTTAGGGTAGTTTATAATCCTAATCCTTCTCCTTTTCACCCTGCCATCTTATTCTCACCTTGGCACCTCCTTCTTCATCCATGTCTCGATGGAGGCTCCTTTTAAAGGAACTTTTGTTTTGTTTTGGGGCTCTGAAGATCACACCTGGGAACTTCTGCCTGTCAGACAAGTGCTGCTCTATAAGAGCTAAGTATGTTCCGAGCTCCATTTTGGTTTAAAATTCTAGGCAAATAAAAATTGAAAAACTACGTTGAAGTCAGGCATGATAGCCCACACCTTTAATTCCATCACTTGGGATGGGGGCAGAGGCAGGTAGATCTCTGAGTTTGAGGCCAGCCTGGTCTACAGAGTAAGTTCCAAGACAGCTGGGGCCATGGATAGAGATGCTGTCTCAATAACAACAGAACAAGGAAACAACTTGGAACCAGGTTTAGTAGTGAATTTCTATAATTCTAGAACTGAAGCAGAAGGGTCATGTGTAGTCCAGTTTGGACTGCATACTTTGAGACTAGACTTTTGTAGGAAAACTGTCTCTAAAAAAAATATAAATATGTTTTAAAATTTTTGCCTTAAGGTAGAGTTTACAGAGAATAAAATATTCAGCTCTAAATGCAAATCAAAATAACTCTGAGATTCCATCTTATACCCATCAGAATGGCAAAGATCAAAAACTCAAGTGACACCACATGCTGGCGAGGATGTGGGGAGAGAAGAACACTCCTTCATTGCTGGTCAGAATGCAAACTAGTACAACTACTTTCGAAATCTATCTGGCGCTTTCTCACAAAACTGGGAATAGGGCTTCCTCAAGACCCAGCTATTCCACTCCTTGGAATATACCCAGAAGATGCTCCAGCACACAACAAGAAGATTTGCTCAACCATGTTCATAGCAGCCTTATTCATAATCGCCAGAACATGGAAACAGCCTAAGTGTCCCTCAGTAGAAGAATGGATGAAGAAACTGTGGTACATATGCACTATGGAATACTACTCAGCTATTAAAAACAAGGAATTCCCGAAATTTGTGGACAAATGGATTGAACTAGAAATGATCATAATGAGTGAGTTATCCCAGAAGCAGAAAAACTCACATGGTATATACTCACTTATAATTGGACACTAGTTCAAAAGGCATGTCCCATGGAAATCTTCGCTTACCAGGAGATTGGGATAGATGTGAGGACATCCTATTGGGACTCTAGGTGGGAGAAATATAGGAGAATGGGGAAATAGAAAGATCCAGAAGGGTCCTAGAAACCTACAAGAAGAACATCATGACGGGTGGCACTGGGTCCAGGGGGTTTTGCTCAAACTATTGCACTAACCAAGGACAATACATGCAGTAAGCATTGAACCCCTATTCTGATCTAGCCAATGGACAGGACATTCTCCACAGTTGCGTGGAGAGCGGGGACTGACTCTGACATGAACTCTGGTGTCCCTTTTTTGACCACCTCCTCTGGGTGGGGAGGCCTGGTGGCACTCCGAGAAAGAATAAGCAGGCTACCAAGATGAGACTTGATAGACTATGACCATATAGAGGGGGAGGAGGTCCCCCTTGGTCATAGACCTAGGGGAGGGGAATAGAGTGAAAGCGGGAGGGAGGGAGGAATGGGAGGATACAAGGGATGGGATAACAATTTAGTTGTAATTTGAATAAGTTAATTAAATTATTAAATAAAAAATTCAGCTCTAAAGTAGACTGTTCAACTCATTTTGTCAAATGAACCCACAATATTTTCATTATCCTGGAAACTGTGGTGCAATCACTTTATGAAATAGTAATCAACAATAAAGACATAAATTAATGTATAACTACATGGAAAAATACCAGAAAGATGTCTCAGACTAAACTGAACATGGACTTACCTGAGTCTCTTGGTTATAAACTGGAGATACTGATTTTTTTAAGCATCATAGTTATAAGAATCAATTCCTGTAATAATGAATTTTTTTTGAGATAGGGTTTCTCTGTATAGCCTTAGCTGTCCTGGACTAGCTTTGTAGACCAGGCTGCCTTGAACTCACAGCAATCCAGCTGCCTCTGACTCCTAAGTGCTGGGATTAAAGGTGTGTGCCACCACCAACTGGCGAAATCTTTGTCTCTATCTTTAGTAACTCTATCATCTATTGATCATCTATCTATCTCTGTCTGTCTATCTATCTATCTATCTATCTATCTATCTATCTATCTATCTATCTATCTATCATCTATCTTGATTAGTTTTAATGTCACTTTAACTCACTGAAGAATCACCTGAGAAGAGATTTTTAATGATGGATTGTTGTTGTTATTGTTGCTGTTGTTGTTTTTGAGACAAGATTTCTCTGTATAGCTTTGGTTGTCGTGGACTTGCTTTATAGACCAGGCTGGCCTCGAACTCACAGAGATCTACTTGCTTCTGCCTCCCTGAGTTCTGGGATTACAGGAATGTGTCACCGTACCTGGAAATGATGGATTTCTTAAATCAAGTTTGTCTGTGGGCATTGTCTTGATAATACTCATTGAGGTTGGAAGACCTGCCCTTTGTGAGCGCCACATTCCTTGTATTTGGGTCTTGAGTAGTACAAGTGTAGAGTGGGGCCTGTACCACAAATAGTCATGTATCCATTCATTCTCTCTGCCTTTGACTGTGGTTGTGACTAGACGTTTCAAATTCCTGCCTTGACTTCTTCATACTGATAGACTTGAGCCTGGAATTGTAAGTTGAATAAACCATTTCTTTCTGGTTTTTGTAGGGTATTCTATAACAGCAACAGAAATGAATGTAGGTCATAATCTATTAATTAATAATTCTCCCTATAGTTTCTGCTTTTTTTCAAGAACCCTGGTAAATAAGACATAGTCCAATAGCAACAGTACTTATTTATACAGCTTTTAAAGGATTACTGTTATTGTTAACCAGTTAATGGACCTTGTGATCCATTGGACTATACTCAAGAGTATTTTTTTTTAAGATTTCTTGTAAAAAGGAAAACAGAAAAGAGACCTAGAAGTACTAGAGACACAAATACATTTTGGAGTTAAGAGTTGAGAACTTCAATGAGACTTTGAGTTTTTATGTGAAGTATGTGATATAAGAAGCCCTCTTCTCCATTAAACATAAAATATCTCAAGAAAAATGATGCCACTTCCCTGTATGGGAGAGTGGAAACCACAGCTTGCAGGCCAAATGTGGCCCACCACAGTGGTTTACAAATGAAAGTATACTGGCTTATTACCATACTCCTTCCTTTACTCATTATTTCTGCCTGTCTTTACCTGACAGCAGTGAAGATTAGTAGTTGCAGTTGAGACCACAAAGCTTGCACAAGTATTTCCTAGTTTGTCCTTTACAGAAAATTAAATAGTCTCCCCTTTATGCTAAATTGGGATGCTTTTTTGATACAGAAAGCTGAAATATAGTACCAAATACCTGGTCAAGATGAGAGAAGCATGAAACTCCAGAGGGTTTTGTTCTCTGTGCTCCATTCGTAATTCTCTCTGTTCCCACCATAGGGAAGGGCATTTGCACATTGTAAGCAGGAAAGTTTTGAAGATGTATCAAGTGCTGTCTCTAGGTAATGATCAATTATTCAGTCACTTCTCCTACTATGTTTGATTGTACATTATAATTAAACTGACACAGCTCTTACCACCTATGCTACATGATGTTGATGCTAGAGACATGAAAAATCAAAGAGCCAACAGCATTAAAATGCTAAATGACAGTCAGTATTGAAATATCTTCACAGACCATCCAATTTCCTTTTCTCTGAATTCATGTTAACTAAGCATTTTTCAAAAATTCAATTTCCAGAATTCACTTATGGCTTAAAACCAAGTGTAAATGTATTCTATTTAACCAATGATAACTGCTTCTATGAAACACTAATAAAGAAAAAACATTGGCTGGGCATGGTGGCACACGCTTTTAATCCCAGAACTTGGCAGGCAGAGGCAGGAGGATTGCTGTGAGTTCGAGGCTAGCCTGGTCTACAAAGCAAGTCTAGGACTGCCTAGGTAACACAGAGAAACCCTTTCTCGAAAAATCAAAATTCCAAGTGGTTTTATGTGTGAGCTTGGAGATACTTACTATCTTTGGGGGTTCTTAATCACTCTTAAATAAACTCACCAGTAAATGGCAGAGAGGCTCTATGCATCTCAGAGAACCTATAGTAAGAGTCAAATGGGATTATACTCCTTCAATCTTGGCAACACTTTACTAGTTCCATTATTTTGAGTAAATTAATTTTGTTTTTCTGAGCTTCAAAATATGATATATTCTACTGAATAAAAATACTTTTCTGAAGGTCTTATTCCAGTTCCAGAATAAAATAAGTGTTTTATTAATGAATTTCCATTCTTTGGTGCATAAGTGCAAAGTTGAAAGAGCAGGCTTTCAACAATGGTACTGCAGGCTGAATTATGTTCTTTCAAAAATCATCATATTGAATCCCTTACATTCCACATTATATTACCCAGACATGAAGTGTTTATATTTAGATGAAGTCCTGAAAGTCATGTCTTTCTGACAGGAAAATATTTATGTATGGACCCTGCTCTCCCTACTTGCAGCACAATAATTTTTGAGGCATGATTTTACTGTGTAGCTCAAGCTGGCCTCAAACTCATGACTCCTTTCTTGGCCTCTTGTAATTTGGGGATATATTTTCTAGAAATATATCTAGAAAATCACTAGCAGGACTGGCTTCAAGTTTATGGAGCCTGTGCAGCTTCATGGTACCCCGCGTTTAAAAGGACTTCCTTTAATACTTTGTTCTAGCCATCTTGAAAGTTTTAGCAATTTCTGACTAGGGACCCTATAGTTTCATTTTACCCAGTACTGAATAGAACATTTCCAGATACCAGGTTTCCCAGCATATTGAGTTAATGATTTCCAAAGCCAACTTACTAAGAACATAGCTTAGAAGAGCTAAAGAAATATAACAAATCAGTAATAGGTTCCTTAGTCACAGGTTTTTAGCTATCAGATTTTTAAACTGTATGTTAGGCAACAACAGGTAGTTGTCAATTTAAATTGGACTTTTATAAAGAGTGTGTAAAAATGCTGACTGAAGATACAAACTGTATTTGCAAAGCTAATATTTGTTGAACGAATGAAAGAGGCTTACTTGATTTGTGCTTCAGACAGGAAAGTCCTTTTCGAGTAACTGAAGATGTGGCAAAATGCCACAAAACCAAGTAGAAATATGGCAAAATAGCCAGGCATGGTGGCACACGCCTTTAATCCCAGCACTTGGGAGGCAGAGGCAGGCGGATCTCTGTTAGTCCGAGGCCAGCCTGTTCTACAAAGCCAGTCCAGGACAGCCAAGGCTACACAGAGAAACCCTGTCTCAAAAACAACAACAACAAAAATATGGCAAAATATGTTGCATGTTTTTGTCACGGTCATCATCATGTGCTCATTATCTGTACTATGACACATAGTTTTATACTATTTGAGAATTTAGAACTTCTTATAGGCCTTAATGTTATCTTTTTGTTTGTTTGTTTGTTTGTTTGTTTTAAAGTCAGGGTTTCTCTGTGTAGTCCTGGCTGTCCTGTGATTCCTGTAGAGCATGCTGGCTTTAGACTCATAGGGATACAGCTGCCTCTTCCTTCCAAGTGCTGGCATTAAAGGCGTATTCCACCACTGCCCGGCTAATCCTGCTTGGATTAGCACATCTGAATCAGGGGTGTCAACGACCTGTGGTGACATCACTTAACACTGAACTTTAGCTTCTTCATTTGTGACTAAAAAGAGCAGCAGCGATGAAATAGAATTTTTGTTTTGTTTGCTTTTTAAGACACAGTCTACATTGTAACCAGACTGAACATGAATTCAAAACCCTATTGCCCTAACCTTCCGACTACTGAGAATACAACACAAAACTGTTATGATTATACAAACAGGATTGAAGTTTTATATTTCTATATAATGCTTTGATAGGCATATAACCAGTTATTTTTTAAATTGCTGTTTATTTTTTCCTTTTTTCTTTTATTGGAAATAGGTTATTTTCTCATACAATATATCCTTATTGTAGTCTCCCCTCCCTCTTCTTACTACTCCCAGTTGCTCCACACCTTCTCTCCCTTCCCCCTCCAAATCTTTCTCCTTTTCTGTCTCTCATTAGAAAAGAGCGAGCTTCTAAGAGACTGCAACCCAACATAAAAAAACAAGATATAAGATGAAACAAAAAAAATCACACTGAAATTGGACAAGACAATCCAACAAAAAGAAAAGAGTGCCAAGAACAGGTACAAGTGTCAGGGACACACTTGTGTTCACAATTAGTAGTCCCATAAAAATCACTAAACTATAATATATAGCTATTTTATATATATATGCTGAGGATGTGTAGGCCCTGTGCATGCTGCTTCAATCTCTGTGAATTAATATACTCCTTGCGTAAATGATTCAGAGAGCCTTGTTCTCCTGGTATCTTCCATCCCCTCTAGCTTTTATAATCTTTCCACTTCCTCTTCTGTGGGATTTCCTGTGTTCTGAGGGAATGGGCCTTTGGAGGTCTCCATTATAGATTCTTTCTATATAATGTCTTGCTGTGTGTCTCTGCATCTGTTTTATCTGCTGCTTGAGGAAACCTCTGTGATTATGGATAAGACACTGATCTATTAGTGTAGTAGATTATCATCATGAATCATAATGTTTATTATTTTTTTTACCAGTATTGTATGTATCGTTTTACCATACAATACTGGTTCTCTGGGTTACATAGTCTGTGGTTCTCAATTACCCAAGCACTGTTGGTGGATTCCTCCTTGTGGAGTGGACCTTAAGTTAAATCAGATATTGGTTAGCTATTCTCACATGTTCTGTGCCACCACTGGCCTAGAATATGTTTCTGGTAGGATAAATTGTAGGCCAAAGATTTTGTGGCTGGGTTGGTGTCCAAATTTCTCTTTCAGTGTCCTGCAGAGTACCTTCCCACATCAAAGAGACTAGAACCTAAGGGTTATGTATCCATGTAGGCACCAGCTTGACTTCTCCATGTTCAATGAGTTGTGTGGATATTGTCCTCAGCAATGGGACCCCACTGTCAGTTTGCAGAGAGAAGCCTTTTGTCTTAGTGACATCCTGGGTTGTTTGGGGGGATTTCAATGGGACCCCCTTGCCCAAAATTTCAATTGAATGCATGTTAGTCCCATCACTGGAAGCTCACCTAGCTTCAAGAGATGGCAGGCCATATTCCATATCTCCCATTACTAGGAGGATCAGCCTCATATATTCCAGAAGGTTTCCACTAGATTTACACACTACCCTCTAATGTCCATCCAATTCCAGCCACCTCTCCTGGCATTCTCTCCCTCCATTCCATCTCTGCTCCTCACCTCCTACCTGATCCACCACCCAGATCTCATCCCCATTTGGTCCCCTGTTTCCTCCTCCTAGGGAGATCCCTGTGCACAACCCCTCCTGTGGACTGCTTCCCTTTACCTAACCTCTCTGGCTAGGTTGTGCTTGGTTATCATTTACTTAATGGTTAATATCCACTTATAAGAGAATAATACCATACTTGTATTTCTGAGTCTGAGTTACCTCACTCAAGATTTTTTCTAGTTCCATCCATTTACCTACAAATTTCATTATGTCATTTTTAAAAGACAGCTCAGTAGTACTCAAATTTTAAATGTGCCATATTTTCTTTATCTATTCTTCTGTTGAGGGACATCTAGGTTGCTTCCAGTTTCTGACTATTATTAATAAAGCCAAAATGAACATAGTTGAGTGAGTGTCCTTGTAATATGATGGAGTATCTTTTGGGTGGGTATATGCCTCAGCGTGCCATGGCTGGGTCTTGAGGTACGTCAAATTTCAGCTCTCTGAAGAACTACCATATTGATTCCAAAGTGGCTTTACAAGTTTGTACTCCCACCAGCAGTGGAGAAGTGTTCCCTTTTCTCACATCCTCACCAGAATAAGCTGTCATTTGTGCTATTCATCTTAGTCATTCTACCAAGTGTAAGATGGAATCTTGTAGATTTGATTTGCATTTACCAATGGCTAAGTGTTTCTTAGTCAAATAGCCATACTTTGATTTCTTCCATTTCAATTTGTATCCCTTAATTTCCTTCAGTTGTCTTACTGTTCCAGCTAAAACTTCAAGTATTATATTGAATAGATATAGAGTGGACAAGTTTGTCTTGTTCTTGATTTTAGTTTGCTTTAGATTTCTCTCCATATAATTTGATGTTGCCTATTGGCTTGCTGTATATTGCCTTTATTATGTGTAGTTATGTTCCCTGTATCCCTAATATCTCCAGGTCTTTTGTCATGAAGGGGTGTCAGATTTTGTCAAAGGCCTTTTCTGCATCTAATGAGATGATCATGTGTTTTTTTTTTTATTCTGTTTTTTTTTTTAATGTAGTGGGTTACATTTACTGGTTTTCATGTATTGAACCATGCCTGCATCTCTGGAATGAAACCAACTTGGTCATGCTGGATGATCTTTCTGATATGTTCTTGGATTCAGTTTACAAACAATTTATTGAGATTTTTTGCATTTATATTCATAAGAAAAATTGGTCTGTATTTTTCTTTCTTGGTTGAGTCTTTATGTAGTTTGGGTATCGTGGTATTGTGGCCTCATAAAATGAATTCTACAATGTTCCTTCTATTTCTATTTTGAAAGTATTGGTGTTAACTCTTCTTAGAAAGTCTGGTAGAAATCTGCTAAAATCATCTAGCCTTGTATGTTTTTAAAGAGATTTTTAGTGACTGCTTCTATTTCATTAAGAATTATAAGTCTATTTAAACTGTTTATCTGATCTTGATTCAATTTTAGTCAGTGGTACCTGTTGAGAAAATTATCCATTTCTTTGAGATTTTCTAATTTGTTGGACTGCGGGATTTTTAAAATATGACCTAATGACTCCCTTTGAGAGTCTCTCAATGAGATATTTCCTCATTGCCTGTTGTTATGTCATTTTCATTTATGATTTCATCAATTTGGATAAGAATTTTGTATCTTGTTGATTTTCTCAAAGAACCAACTCTTTATTTTATTGATTCTTTGCATTGTCCTTTTTGTTTCCATTTTATTGATTTCAGCCTTCAGTTTGATTATTTGTTTTCTTCTACTCTTGGCCATGAGCACTTCTTTTTGTTCTAGAGCATTCAGGTGTGCTTTCTAGGTTATAAGTATGAGATCTCTCTCTCTCTCCCCCCCTCTCTCCCTCTCTCTCTCATACTAATTAAAACAATTCTTCTCTCATACAATACATCCCAATCGCACATTTCCCTCCTGCTACTAGTCCCTCCACCCCAACTTTCAATGTAGTATTTTGTTAGATATTAAAATGGCTACACCAGGTTGCTTCTCAGGTCCATTTGTTTTGAATATCTTTTTCCTAACCTTTACCCTGAGGGAATATATATGCTTTATGTTGAAGTGTGTTTCTTAGATGCAGCAGAAAGATGAGTCTTGTTTTTGGATCCATTCTGTTAGTTTGTTGTATGTATTTATTGGTGAATTGAGTCCATTGATATTGAGAGATATCAGTGACTTAGGATTGTTAATTCCTGTTATGTTGTTGTTGTTGTTGTTGTTGGTTGTGTATGACTGTGTGTGTGTGTGTGTGTGTGTGTGTATGTGTGTGTCCTTTCATTTGATTTTGGTGGTCTGGATTTTTTTCTACAAGAATAGAAAAGTTACATTGAATAAAAGTACTTCTTAAGTAGTAGCTCTCTTACATCAATTCCTTTCCTTTAAAAAATTTTTTATTCATTTTTTATGAGTTTCACATTATTTACCTCAGTCCTATTCATCTCCTCATCCTCTCATATCTACCTTTTGCCCTTGCAACATCCCCATGACACACACACACACACACACACACACACACACACACACACACAGACACCACTACCACCACCACCATGAACAACAACAACAAACAACAAAAACAACAACAAAGTATAGAAGCTGTGGAAGTTGTAGTGTGTCACATTGTGTCCAACAGTATATCCCTCAGTCTACACATCTTCTCTTGCAAATGTTCACTGCAATGAGTCATTGGTTTAGCTTCTGTGACACCATCAATATTGGATCCTTATTGGAACTCTCCCTGGTTATCATGTTGTTGACCTGTGCCATAGAGATTCTGCAGCTTTGGAACAGCAGGACTGGCCCTTTCATATGCCCCAACCGTTCATAGATGAGATAGAGTTTGGGGTGGACCAATTCAGGACCCTGGATCTGTGCCTGGGTGGTAGCTGAGCTAGTCAGTCCTCTGGATCTCCGTTATCTACACCACCAGGGCAAGCTCTCCAGCACTGCTCCTACTAGCTCACCCAATGCCACCATAGGCAGGATACAAGGTCAGCTCTTCTACTCTCATGCCCTTGGGGCTGGCTTACCTGCACCTATGCTTCTAGAGCCATCTCCACTGTGCTGCCCAGTCAAGGCATGGGCTCTACTCTCCAGAGTAATGCAGCCCGTGAGGAGCTGGATCAACTCTCCCACTCTCCCAGCATCAGGGCGGGATCATTTGTGCCTTTGCCATCGGGCCAACTCCACTGTATTGCCCAGGCAAGGTGAAGGGCTCTGACTGTTTTCATCCTCCTGTGCTGCACTGCTTGGATTTAATTTGATTTGATTTTTATGAGTCCTAGGCATAAGATAGCTTTAGCCACCAAGCCAAGCATCAAGCCAAGGTGAATAAAGGACTCCAATCTGCTCTGCCCCTGACTGATTTAAGCACACTATCACCAACAAGGTGTGTCTTTACCCATTGCCAGGCTGTAGGTCTGAGGTCTGGGTTTTTTTTTTTTTTTTTTTTTTTTTTTTTTTTTTTTTTTTTAGTCTCTATACTTTCATGGTTGAAGTTAATGTCCTTAGATTGGAGTTTTCCTTCTGTACTTCCTCTGTACTGCTGTACTTGTAAATAAATATTGCTTAAATTTGTTTCTTACTGCAATATCTTATTTTCTCCATCTATGGAAATTGAAAGTTTTGCTGGGTATAGTAGTCTGTGCTAGCATCTGTGATCTCTTAAGGTCTGTAGCACATTTGTCCAGGACTTTCTGGCTTTTAGAGTCTCCATTGAGAAGTCAAGTGTGATTTTAATAGATCTGACTTTATATGTTACTTGGTCTTTTTCCTTTCTAGCTTTTAATATTCTTTCTTTGTTCTATATGTTTAGTGTTTTATTATGTGGTGAGGGGACTTTATTTTATAGTCCAATCTATTTGGTGTATTGTTTGCTTCTTGTAACTTTATAGGTATCTTCTTCTTTAGGCTTGTGATATTTTTCTTCTATGATTTTGTTGAATACATTTCTGGGCCTTTGAACTGTGTTTCTTCTGCTTCCTATATATGTATTACTCTTAGGTTAAGTCTTTATATAGTGTCACAGATTTCCTGGGTGTTTTGTGTCAGTAATTATTTTTTTGAGTTAGCATTTTCTTTGACCAACATATCCATTTTCCCCCCATAGTATCTTCACTGCTTGGGATTCTCTTTTTCATCTCATATTTTTCTGGGGAAGCTTGTCTTTGTATTTCTTGTTCAAATTCCTAAATTTTTCATTTCCAGAATTTCCTCAGTTTGGGTTTTCTTTATTGATTCTATTTCCATTCTCATATCTTGAACAGTTTTGTTTCCTTCCAACCTTGTTTTTTCTTGTATTTGTTTAAGGGATTAATTAGTTTTCTCCAGTTGTTGTTATTGCTGTTGTTGTTGTTGTTGTTGTTGTGTGTGTGTTTTCCTGCATTTCCTTAAAGGATTATTCATTTACTCCTTAAGGACCTCTATTATCTTTATATTATTGATTTTAAGGTCTTTTCTTTGTGCTCCTGCTTTGTTGAGATATTCAGGTCTTCCTGTGTTAGGATAGCTGGGTTCTTGTGCAGATATATTAACCTGGCTGCTTCTTGTTATATTTTTGTGCTGATGTCTAGGCATATGGGTTTGGGATGATTAAAGATACAGGGGCTGATTTCTGGATTTTTGTTTTGTTTTGTTTTTTGTTTTGTTCCTTGGTTTCTGTTTCCTTTCTGGATTTTCTGAGAATGTGATAACTGCATGTTGCCCCCTCCTCTTTTTTTTTGGTCTGTTCAGCTGATGTGCTCATAGGGAATGGTAATTGGGTAACTTGGATATTTGGATGAGTTAGGGAAAAGAAGGTTGGAAAAGAAGGTCTTTGCGATCATGAGGGATGGGGTCAGAGAGGAAAAGGAGAGCACAGCAGGATTCCAGCTACCATGCTGGGGATGAGCCTGGGAAGGGATTGTAAATCAGGAGCTTTAGGAAAGGTATGGGTCCTTCACCCTACTTGTTGCCCTGGGAAGAGCTGTCCTTGAGTGAGCAGGGGATGCCTGCTGGAGTAGGGTCTGGGACAAAGCAACAAGTTGGGGGAGGGAGATTAACAGGGATTGATTTGTGGGATCAACAGGAGATGTGGGCAGGGGTAAGGGAAGGCTACAGTCCGTGTTTTGCTGCAGTGTTAGGTACTAGACTGGAATATCGGATGTAGAGGAATAGAGAAAGACTGATTTTCTGGCAAATGTTGCCTGTGCTTTAACAGAGGGTGCTACTTGAAATTGAGGTTTGGGATACAGTGATGTATTCAAGGAGGGAATGATCTGTGGGATCCACAGTATATGTGCTGAGTAGTGAGGAGAGGTTTCAATTTGTCTTCTCTTGCATTGCTAGGGAGGAAACTGGGATATTGGGTGTGGGGGAACAAAAACTATAGCCAGTGTTTAATAAATACTAATTTCTTTTCCAATCTACCTTTTCTAAAATGGTGTTTCTTGTTATGTTTTTCTTTGCATAGCATTATAGCCTATAACTTTTTTTCTTCCAATAGTAAAACAAGTATGTTTGTTTATTTTTTGGCAACTTTGTGTATTCCAAAAATTTTATTTAATATACTTTTCTTTTTAACTGTATGATTTTTTTTCATAAACTATTCTCTTATTATTCTTGTGTATGACACTGTTAATCTGTGTAACCAACTAGGGCTCAGAAGTCAGACTTCTTTGGTTTATATCCCAACCCTGCCACTTATTTTCTGTATGACTTTGAGCAAGTCATTTAACCTTCCTCTGCAGTTTTGCATAATTGTTATCTCATTTTCATAGGATTAAATATCAGGTCATAGGAATTAGCACTTAAAATATTCAGAATAGTTCTAGCATAGAATCAGCTTTCAGTAAACATTAGCTTTTATTTTTATGATTATTATGCAAAAAAGAAGATCTCAAAGTTTCTCTTTATGTGCACTGTGTGATGAATGGAATGCTTGTGTCCCTCCAAAACTCACATTAGGGTTTGAATCTCCAAAGTGATGTCATTAAGAGGTGAGCTATTTGTATTACACCTTGAGAAGAGAACCCCTATGAATGGGATTGTTGCTTTAATAAAGAGATACATGAGCACTTACTTCATCTTTCTCTGCCACATGAGGATGTGATGAGAGGGTAGCCATTTTAAAATCATGAAGCAGAACTCTTCCAGATACCAGGTCAACTAGCACATTGGTTTCTGACATCAGAGCATTCTGGGAGTATGCACAAAAATTTATGCTTCTTTAGTTACCCAGTCAACAGTAATTTCTTAGAGCAACCTGAATAGTACTGATGCTCTTAGATTTTTGAATATTAGAAAAACCCGATGTATGTGTAAGTCATTTCATGTCAAGATAACACTACGAAAATGGGTCATTTGAGATTTTCAAACAAGTGGTAGGGAAATCAGAATGGGCTGTGGTATTTCAACTACTGACTGTTGTTTCTTTTTTTCTTTTTCTTTTTCTTTTTCTTTTATTAATTTATTCTTGTTACATCTCAATGTTTATCCCATCCCTTGTATCTTCCCATTCCTCCCCCCCCATTTTCCCATTATTCCCCTCCCCTATGACTGTTCCTGAGGGGGATTACCTCCCCCTATATATTCTCATAGGGTATCAAGTCTCTTCTTGGCTACCTGCTGTCCTTCCTCTGAGTGCCACCAGGTCTCCCCCTCCAGGGGATATGGTCAAATGTGAGGCACCAGATTACGTGAGAAAGTCATATCACACTCTCTACTCAACTGTGGAGAATATTCTGACCATTGGCTAGATCAGGGAAGGGGTTTAAAGTTTACCTCCTGTATTGTCCTTGGCTGGCGCCTTAGTTTGAGCGGGACCCCTGGGCCCAAATCTGCCTATCATATTGTTCTACTTGTAGATTTCTAGGACCCTCTATATCCTTTTATTTTGCTATTCTCCCATGCGTCTCTCATTTAGAGTCCCAATAGGATGCCTTCCCCTCTGTCTGTTGTTTCTATATGTAGAATTTAAGGTGGTGAGAAGGGGATTGCTAGTAGGATCTGAATCAGAGAAGACAGTGGGATTAGGATTTAAGTGTTTGCCTTTTAAAAGATTTATCTCATTTGGATTTGTGTGTACATGTAGATCTGTGTGTAGGTACCCTTCAAGGCCAGAAAAGTTTTCTGGTGCCCTGGAGCTACCCATCATAGGCACAGGGAAAGAAACTCGTGGCACCTGAAGAAGCAGCAAGCATTTTTAACCTTTGAGCCATCTCTGCAGACCCAGTGGTAGCTTTTGTTAGGTGGCATCTTATCAAATCAATTGACCATGCATGCAGAGAGGATATAATACTCTAACCCCTCCTTCCTCCCACTTGTCTATTGCCTATGTTCCCTGAGTTAGAGGAAAGTAAGGTGTAAAATAGTCTGTCTACTGATGGAAAGTGTGAGCTTGGGAATAGGTGGAAGATGCCAAGAGCATTAATCATGTTAAAATATAGCTGAAAAAATAGCTTCACAAAATTATATATGATTCTTTAACAATAAGAATATTTGTTTATCTACCACGAAGAACAATTGATAGCAGATAAATGCATAAAATGTATTTGATACTGAAAGCATAAAATGTAATGTGAAGCTCCACAGCTTCCCTTTGGAATGGTTATTCTAACTGACTAGAAATCTGCTGAGATATATAGATCCTAGATCTGGTTAATTTTAGTGTGTAATGTTTTTTATTTGTTTGCAACTTTTATATAATGATTTAAAAATAAACATAGTTAATCATGGTGGAAAGAAAAGGTTTTTTTTGTACAGGTTAATGATGATTGAAGTGAGTGACACTTTGAGGAGCTCTATATGTGTTGAATGTATATTAACTTTGTGGTATTTAGAGAAGCCAATATGTCTATGAAGTGTAGAAATCAGTTTTCATGTGAAAATATTTTTTCTATTTAATTATCCTATAGCACAATGCTGTGCAATAATTATTACATCCTAAATCTCCAAGCTAGTATAGTTTCCTCTCATTCAGATTTCCTATACTATACTTGCCTTTTACTCATATTCTAGACCTGGCTTACTCCCCCTGATGCTTCCAGGTCCTCTCCACGTGTTTCCCTCCTTGCTGTTATTTCTCTTCCCCTCTCTGAACCAGGATATTCCACCCTACTTTTCTGCTAACCACTGGCTAGTTGGCTATTATCGGCAATACAGAGAACAAATGGTGGCATGTCTACGCAAACTTGATACTTAGAATAAGCATCATAATGCAATGCAGATAGAAACCAGATGATTGGTAAAGAAATAAACATTTACACAAACAAGGGTAAACTGTACACAGTACACAGAACATTATGCCTTGAGGGAAGGCTTGGCAGCAGGCAGAGAAGGTGAGGTAAAATGTCCTTGGAGCAGGCTGGTCACATTGCATCCACACTCAGGAAGCAGAAAGCAATCAGAACTAAGGCTCCACTCTTAAGCCTCTTATCTTCCTACAGTACTCACTTCCTTCAGGGAGTCTCTAAAGGTCCCAATCTCTTTCCTTTGGAACTCTCAGCTGACATTTCTTTTTCAAAACGATAACACAAACTGTGTGGTTTAGGATCATGTGTCGATTGCCCATCTCATGCCACATAATGATTCACAGTAGAAATACAAAGACTCATTTTCTCATGTGATGCCTTTTTATCATCTTTATTGCACTGAAGAAGATATTATGTTCCAAGTACAAACTGCCTCCTCATCCTCGTGGCTCTACTCTTTTATTAATTAGTCCAGTCATTACAGGAGTGTTACCTCTAGTTGAAACTACACAAGTGGAAAATATTATTTTAACCTACAACTAATTATTTCATCAGTATCAGCTCTTGGCTCTAAGGTTTGGGCATCTGGTTATTCTTGGACCATTCCACCTCTAAAGATTTACAGATCTACATAAATGTCCCATAAATAGGTGAATTACCTGAATAATCTATATGCGATGAGCAAAACCATCAACATCAATTTTGATTGTGAGAAATTAAAAGTGTTTCTAACATCATGTATATCAAATAATCCCTGCTATTTATTCTGGGCCCTCTTGTTCACAAAGGCAGCTCTCCTAGCTTGCCTTATATAGCCTTTTGAATGGAAAACCTCAATCATCATCTTGAAATTCAGCTTCCTCTTCTCTCCTATTGGATTTTGGCACAAACTCAGTTCCCACTGGCGTAGCCTTGATACATTTCTTCCTCTCTTCTGCTAACAAATATCATCCAATGAGATCTTAAATTTGACAGCACTCTTTCCCCAGCTTGGCTTCTTTATTTCTTGCAGCTGTACCAATAGGGAACAGGACAGTGTCTCTATACTTTTTTAATTGTTATAATCGCTAGGGTTCATCTTATAAATTTAGTAAGAAATTATTCTTTCACTCACTCTAACTCTTAGTTATCTCCTGACCTACCCAATAGCTTCTAAACTCTATGGAATCAATTAAAAAGATTGCTCAATTTTCTTTTCTTTATATCTCTGACAAAATAATGGAACTCGGAACATATAAATTTCAGTTAAAAGTACATAAATCCCTTCCTGGCTTCTACTAAAAACATTTCCCCTGTTTCTCTTTATCTAGTGGATTATTGTTATTTTATACCAGGCTGATAGAAGTTTAATGTTAAGTGCTTCATTAATAATGTTTTGTGCTTTAGAAAAAATTGAAACAGATAAATCTTGACAGTGAACAGAACTGATTTATTTTATTCATTGTGTTAACATCACAGGGAATGTTAAAAAAAGAAAGACAACTTTGTTTGTACTTAAAGATATAAAAAGTAGTACTTTACAAGCCATAGCCACAGAAATAGAATTAATTAGTGGAAGGATAATAATGGCTCTAGAAATTGAACATAAATGTTTGCTTCTGTCAGTAATAAAAGGATAAAAATCACTGTATTAAAAGAAGACAAAAATATCATGCATTTCCTGGAAAGATATGGCATGTTCATTACTGTGTTAACAATAACATTTGTACAGAAAGAAATAATTAAAATAGAAAATGTCTAGTTTCATTTTCTTTATTTGAAAATAATTTGTGACTCTCACCAGCTATGTTTGTCAGCAATTCATTTTCTAGTAAAAAATAACCTTGGTTTAGTTTTCTATTCTGTTTGGTACTCTTCACATTTTTCTAATTAATTCATGTGTCAATGAAAATAGAGTATCATCTTATATTCCAAGTAATTCTCCTTTCCCAAATCTGTGCCCTCACCTCCACATACATTCAAAGTATCAGATGTAACCTTGAATCAGATAAATAACTTATACAACACTATAAAAGCCTTAGTGCACATTATATGTGTGAAAAATATCTGAGAGATATCTACATGAACACTTTCAGTGAGGGCAACTACTTCCTTGGTGGGTATTCAGTTTTACTTGTATATGACTTTAGGGCTTTCTATTATTAACTTTCCATATACATAAAAAATAGCCTAAAAAGAGAAAAAGGTTACTTTGTCTCTCTACAATCAAGTTTATTTTAGAGGATTCAGTCTATGATCATTTGAGTCTGTTTCTTTGGGCCCATGAAGAGGCAGAAGTGTGCAGTGGAACCAAGCTGCTTTCCTCCTGGTCAGGGAGTAAGCAAAATAAACAAGAGAATGTATGCTCACAGTGTCTTTTGAGAGCATGTTCCTGGTGACCTATAGACCTCCCACTTGGTTTCATATTTTGAGGATTTCTACCAGCCTCCAATAATATCAAGCTGGGAGTTCAGTATTTAACGTAGAGGTTTTCAGGTATTGTTGTAGATCCACACTACAGCATGTTACTGAATAGTCATCTGGAAGTTCAGAAAAGGGTAGAGGTGTGCTTTTACTGGTGCTACTGCTATGAGATTCCACGATAATGAATACATATACATACATGTAATCCAGCCAGCAGTTAGCATCAGCTGTCAGGAATGTGAGTGAGGGTTTGTTGAATCACCTGCTCTCTAGCAAGTCTATCAGCTAACAACAGTTGTATGAGTGGGTTCTGATGACACTAGGATAAAAAACTGCTCATCCAAGCCTAAAATTCAAACCAGTCATCAGAAACTAATGAATGATTTTAGGGAGCCTGTTTGCATGGAAAACTGCAATAGAGAGCTTATCAGACACAGTCCTGGCCTTCATGAAAATGATTCAAACTCATAATCTTCATAGATATACATTTTCAATTTTTTGTTCCTTCTCATATCTATTCCCTTTTATTTGAAATCCTAAGGTTACTTTTACTAGATATATTAGGCTTTAGCTTTTGAAATGTAGGCAGAAGCACCAGTGGCATTTTTCAGCTGAAGCTTTAGGAGGAATCATGTACATCTTCCTTCCCTCATATGCTTCTGTATCATTTAAAACATTTTTGGGAGATATTATCTCACTGTGGAATCCTATATTTACTACATTTTCTAGATTGGGCATGAACTTTGGAAAATCCTCTTGTCTCTGCCTCCCAAGTGATGGGAATATAAGCATGCATCATCACATCTGATTGGTAATAGTAGATTAAAAGATGCACATAACTCCCTTGGTCAAAATCTGCAGTTTGGCACCAAACCTGTCAGAAACTGTTATAGATGATTGAGTGCTCAGTCAAAGAGCAAACGTGTGAGCAGAGAGAATAATTGTTGCTCTATGCCACAGAATATGCTGTGTTATAATTTTGCTGTTAACTAGCTGATAAAATGGAAATGTTTAAAGCTAGTGACATACCCACAGGATTTTTTTTTAAAGAAACAAAAAGTCATGTATCACAGTAAACAACTGGTTGGATTTGATATACTGATACTCAACTATTCCTTAGACAGGGCGCTTTAGTTGTAGAGTGCGCCTTTGGCATAAGGAAGCCCTAGCTTCAGTCTCCAGTACTACCCATGACAAAACTAAATGAGTGTAATTCAGACAGTTAGAAATCATGGGCTATGGCAACATATGGAGATTGATCACAGCAGATTTGTAATTTTGCCATTGCCACATTTCTAGCTACCAACACTGGAAACCACAGTTGGTACTATTACTGTTACTCAAAGCTGTTCTCAGGCATCTTTGGTACCAATTCTGTGGTACTCCTTCTCTTCCATTATGCCAAAATGGCTGAAGAGAAAAAGTACTTTAATTTAGGGTTGCAAACTAGTTTTCCCATTGCTGTGATAAAATACCTTACAGAGAAAGTTAAGAAAGGAGAAGTTGACTTTGGCTCTTGGTTTCAGGGAGTACAGTCCAGGAAGAATATGGCAACTGTTGGCTTACACTGAAGTAGTCAGACCTTGTAGCTTCTGTTTCTCACATCTTGGTAGGTAATGAAACATAGAAATAGAATGGAACTACAGATTGGTTATATCTTCAAATGCCTGTCCTGAATGGCACACCTCTTCCATCCAGGACCCAGAAAGCCCCCCTCTACTGCTATCAGAAGAGTAGCTGTTCAAACACATGATTCTGAGAAAATATTTTGCATTCAAATTGTAGCAGCATCTATGGTTACCCAGGTGTCAGTTCTTGGTTTCAATCTGTAGCACTTCACAAAGAAAAATAAAACAAAACAAGTACTATTCAAACAGAAATCCTGGATCATTGAAACATTTGGGTAGATAGTAGTTAGAATGTTAAAAAATGTTAGACATTGGTGATGTAAGCAACATTTCCATTCGATATATGTGTAATTAATAAGGATTTCTTAGTCAACACAAGCCTTCAATGCTGAAAGGAGTTAGGAGATAAAGTGGCTTAAATTTGTGGAATAAAATGGTGTACGTTTATGTTTTGTCATGGACAACTTTCTTTCTATGCTAGTCATAAAAATAAATTGAACTGACACCTCCTATTTTTAATATTGACCCTGAAGTTTTCAAAGAAACAGTAAGATGTTTAACTCAATTTTTTAATTCACTGAGGTCTGATAGTTTTGAAAATCACAATAAAAATGAATTCCTAGATATTGCTACATTGTAATATTTCCATAAATGTTTTTAGTTGTGTGTCCTCCCAATTCTGTGCATAATCTTGTCACAGACTAGGGAAACCAAACAGACAAACAGATAAAAGAACTTGACATGCCATAACCAGCCTAGAGACCAAACCATGAACAAGTGAGATATATTGGCAGAGAGTGATGCTAGAGATTGCGTCTCTTTTATTCCCCCCATACATAATTTTATATCTACTGTGTTCTATAAAAGCTGACAGTGGTAAGCCTGAAAAAATCATGCTCAAGAGATATCAATTACACACAGCCCTCCCCCTCTCTCATACACTAACACACATATACATGTTGAACATGCACCTATATACAGTATATTTTTCTGAGAGATAGGTATACACCCCTGTGTAGAATAGAGGAACATTAGCCCAAACAAATATTGATAATAACAAGTCCACAAAATATATGAGTTTTGAACGGACTCTGCATGTTTTCTCTACTGCTGTTAGGATGAATGCTTGATAAACCTCATTAATGTTATCACAATTAATTCTTGGCTTCCTTCTTTCATGACAATTTAGAAAGTAGTTTAGAAGATTTGTATTTATTTCCTGCCCTAGGGTATAAGTTTGGTGCAGTCCTCATTTACTCTTTCAGAACAAATTCTTAAAACTTAAAAGGTACAATGTGATGGCATTTCTGATCAATTATTTCATTTTATAATAAAATGCTTAGTTGTGAAAGGCAAAGGGGGCCTATTTGATGAAAAGAAGATTAGGAGGAGTGGGGAAAAGAAGAGGAAGAAGAATATGAGCAAAGTAAAATAGTAAATCTGTTTGAAGACATTATAATGAAACATATTATATAATAGCAATGCAGAAACACTATGACTAGGCCGCAGACCTAATACTTAAGGAAATATGAGGAACAAAAAGGAAAGGATCAGTAAGATGGAGTAGTGATATAGTGCTATACAAACTAAAGACATCTAAGTTAAATCCTTGAAACCCACATAAAAGTGAATGGAGATAATTGACTCCACTAAGTTAGTTGCTGTGTAACTTCCATGTGTATCACATGAGCGCGTACATGAATCTACATGAATGCACAATAAAAAGCTATAAAGACAGACTCTTGCTTTGAAGAACTACATGTGTGAAAGTAAATGCACAACACAAGGTTTGGCTCACCATTTTCCCCATGCAGACATTTTCTACAACAATACTATAATGTAAATGTACATTATGAAATTTAGAGCACAGATTTATAAAATAAATTATCTTGGAGGCCCTAGTAAAGTCTTTGTAAACAGCTTGTTTTGGACCACTGAGAGCAGGGCAAACACCTTTATTCAAGTCCCAGATCCACCATCTAGAAAGAAATTAAGGTCATGACTCCTGATGCTGCATGATTTAAAACAAGTTACTTAACTGCCCTGGCTTTTTTCTTCATTAGAATAATGACAATATGTGATGGAGATTGATTAACATTCAGAAATTTAGATGCACCAAGATAGGAAAGATGTCTTCTTCAAGGCTGCGAAATACAAATAGCCAAAACACTAAGAATGTAATATATATATAATTCTTGATTGTGTCATGGTTCTTCTTCCCATAGGTAATCTATTCTATGTATGTGTAATGATATAAATGTAAATGTAAAAAATAAAATAATTTAAAAAATTTTAAGAAAAGAAAAAACAGGAAAAAATGGTGATAAAATAGTACCTACCACATCAAGTTGTTATAAGGAGTTTTATGTTTATTGTTGTTTTAAGATAAGGTCTTACTATATAGCATTGGCTAACTTCAAATTTGTGAGAACTCTCCTGTCCCAGGCTTCTTGTTATGAAGATTAATGTTTTATGAAAGGTGCTTAGCCTTGTTCACTATTAATGGTTGTAAAAGTGAATCAACCCACTGAATGTATCTAACTTTTTATGTTTAATTTTCCAATGTTTTGGGAAATGACTTTTAGAAAGGAATTCCTCCTCTGATTGGGTACCAAGTGAGCTGGAGTATAATTTTTTTTTCTTGACTCACATGGCAATTTCTATTTGGGTTTCTTGATATACTTATTTCAATAGCTATGAAAGCATTTAAATATAAAGCTAAATTTCAGAACTATGTCAAGTATTAGTAACAGTCTTCTCAGAACAGAATAGTGGCTTTACAGCACACAATGGAAGACAGTGGAATTCTAAGAAGCAAATTGTAAAGGTCATGGGTAATTGGTCAGAGAAAGCAGACTCAGTTGCTTGTTTCCAGAGCAGAATGTTCTATGAAAATGTTTCTTCCTAACCTGTTCATCTATTTCCTGCCCCTTTGCTGCTACAATCTGCTACTTCAAACCTAGCTAAACAGGGTCACCTTGGTATCACAATCTGTCAGTTGAACAGTCCGCAACATGGAAGAGACTGTTCCTTACTTGATTCAGACTAAAATAATTTGATGAATCTTTCCTTAAAGCTTCAATTCTGAAATGGTTGTAGCTTGAAAGGGCACACTCACCATCCAGAACACTGCTCTCTCTGAACACAGAACCCCGTTTACTGCAAGAAAAATGTGCTGGCTATCATTAGGTACTAAGTAGAGTTACATTGTTACTATTAACAAGATAGTGCATGGGCCACCACAGTGGTGTATAGACAGTTTTTCACAGACAATCACTGTCAATTTAAAAGTAGGTACATGAGCCTGTGGTGGTGGTGCACACCTTTAATCCCAGCACTCAGGAGGTAGAGGCAAGCAGATCTCTGTGAATTTGAGGCTAGCCTGGTCTACAAAGCGAGTCCAGTGCAGCCAGGGCTACACAGAGAAACCCTGTATAAGAAAAAAAGTAAGTGCATGGCTTCTTAATTAGGACAATTTACTATGCCTATAATTATATATATATATGTATATTCATATACTTCTTTCTTACCTTCTTCCTCATCTCTTTCTTTCTTCTTTTCTGTGTGTGTGTGTGTGTGTGTGTGTGTGTGTGTGTGTGGTGTGCATGTGTGTATTGGGGGATAGAGGTATAGAGAGTAAAGAACAACTTGAGATCAGAGAACAACTTGCAAGAGGTGTTTCTTTCCTTCTACTGTGTGTATCCAGGAACTTGAACTCATTTTTTCAAGCTTGGTGGCAGATGCCCTTAACACTTGAGCCATCATGCCCACTCCTGTGTCACATTAGAAAACATTTTAAAAACCTTCCTTATTTATTTTCATTGACAAAATATTATAATATTTACCATATACAGCAAGATGCATTGAAATATGTATATGTTATGAACTTTTCAGTCAGTCAAAATAACATAGGCACTGCCTTACCTCACGTATTTATCAGATCCTCCTTTATCAGTGGTAAAGTTTTGTGCTACTTTTCTTTATTATAAAAAATGTATATGAAAATAAAATTATTTAATTTTTCCATTGTCTTTAGGTTTAACTATTTTTCTTCTAAGTCAGATATGGTACTATATAACTTTAATACTAGAATTTGGGAGGCTGAAGCAGGAGGATCAAGATATTGATGCCACCCTGGTATATATAACGTGATCCATGACATCCTGGGCTACATTTTGAAGGAATTTTTCTTCTCCATTGGGTTATTTGTACAATTATTATTATGATATGGATAACCAAAATGAAAATAGATCACATAAATAAATATTTAACAGAGTAAAGAGTTGATTAAGAATGTGGCCAGAGAGATGGCTCATCAGATGAAAATTCCTGTTGCAAACCCTCATGACCTTAATTCAATCCTCATAACCAAAATGGTAGAAAGAAAGAGCTTATTCTGCAAAACTATCTTCTGACCTACATATACACACCATCTTACTCTTGTACTCATATACACCCAAATGCACACATAATAAATGTAAAATGTCACTGATTAAACATATATCTTTTTTTATGCTCGGAAGGAAACCAAGGGCCTTGAGCATTCTAGGTACATACTCTACCACTAAGATACGTTCTCATCCAAAAATTTAACTGAGTGTAATGCTACAAATTATTTTTTCTGATTTGTTTTTAATATTTATGGGTATATTCTTCTTGAAATGGTGTGAAAAGTTAGAGTTCAATATGTGGTCTATATCCTACTATTTTGTTGAATGCAAAAACTGGAAATTACCTGTCATGATAATGGATTTGTTACTTAGTCATTAAACTCGTTTATTTCCCCAAGAGCAAAACTAATATGTCTAATTATTCTGTTTTGGGCACCACAGAGGTTCTAATGCTCTGGGGAAATATACTATAGTAATATTTAGGATGGAGAATAAAGCAACAAATGGTAGATTTTGCAGAGGCAGGTAGAATAAGGGTCAGTATAATCAATTTTAGAGAACACTACATAAATAGAGGTTGACAATTTGAACATTGATTCTGCTAAAGTTCTGTGGGAACACATTGCATGTTTTCAGATTCAAACCCTTTTAAACAACTGCTATTTAGACAAAATGCACTGAAAAAGCCATGCAATAAGTTTGTACATTTTTAGCATAATTATAATATTTAAAATTATGCTTACCATGAAAAATCCAGATAATATAGAGCTATTAAAATGGAAGAGAAAAAGGGGATAATAGGGATGGAGGCTTAAGTGAGGAGAGGCAAAGAAGCACAGAAGATGGAGTTGGAGGAGAGATAACTAACATTAAGGGTATTTGAAAAGCTATATGGAAACTTCATATATATGTGTGTGTGTGTGTGTGTGTGTGTGTGTGTGCGTGTGTGTGTGTGTGTGTGTGTGTGTAAGGCCAGATCCAGCTACTTAGTGTACAAATAACCCAATGGAGAAGAAAAATTCCTTCAAAACGTAGCCCAGGATGTCATGGATCACGTTATATATACCAGGGTGGCATCAATATCTTGATCCTCCTGCTTCAGCCTCCCAAATTCAAGTATTAAAGTCTCATTGGAAAAGTGAACAGTGAATAAGAAAGTAAGAATGTGTGAGAAGTGAGATGCAGTCTGTCCTCTAAGCGCCACGGTTCAGCGCATGGCTCTACTGGCCTTCTCCAGGAGGCTTGCCAGGCCCCAGTGATATCCAGGTTAGACCCTTCTTCACTAGTCCCCTGCCTGCTGGGTCCCCCCAATGCACAGCCAGGAGCAGTGAGCTGCACACTGTCCCCTGAGCTCAATTGTCTGGTCCACTGCTTTGCCAACCTTCCAAAGGAGGCAAGCTGGGCTCCAGAAATATCCAGGTTATACCCTCCCCCATCCTCTGCCTTCTGAGTTCTTGTGGGGGCACAGCCAGGCAGAAGTGAGCTATGCTCTGTCCTCTGAGCTCCATTGTCTGGCAGGCGGCCTTCTGGGCCTCAGGAACATCCAGGTTAAACACCTCCCTACCAATACCTGGGCTGCTATGTCCCCCGGGAGCACAGTGAACAATGAGCTGTGTCCTTGAGTTGTATTGTCCAGCCCATGGCTGTGCCTGCCTTCCCAAGGAGTCATGCCAGCACCAGGAACATCCAGATTAGATCCCTCCCCACTACACCCCTGCCTGCCAATTCCACCTGAAAAGCACCCAACAGTGGTAAAACACACCCACTCCCTTGTGAGCCATTTTTTTGACCCACATCTCTGGATGGAACTAAAAAAGATCATCCTGAGTGAGGTAACTCAGACCCAGAAAGACACACATGCCATGTATTTATTTCTAAGTCTATATTAGTCATAAAGCACAAGATAACCATGATACAATACACAGACACAAAGAAGCTAAATAAAGGGGGGTCCAAGGGGGCATGCTTGAATCTCACTCAGAAGGCAAAATTAAATAGACATCAGAGATGGCTAGATGGAGGGAACTTTGTGGGAGATGGGATGTGGATGGGAACAGGGTGGGGGAGATAAGTATTTGAGGAGAGAGGTCTGGGAGAGACAAAAGAAATCAGTAGGCGGGATAACCCAGAGATCTGGGACATCAGAGGGTCTCAGGAATTTATGGCCATGACCACAGCTGAGACTCCTAGCAATGGGGTATATGGAGCCTGAAGTGGCTACCTCTTGTGTCCAGGCAGAACTACCAGTGGAAGGATGGGGACACCAACCTACCAAGAAAACCTTCAACCCAAAATTTGTCCTTACAAGATGTACAAGGATAAAGAAGGACCAAAGACTGAGTAAATGGCCAACCAATGACTGGCCCAACTTGAGACTCACCCCATAGGAGAGATCCAACCCCTGACAGTATTAATGTACTCTGCTATGATTGCAAATTGGACCCTAGTATAACTGTCTTCTGCTAGGCTTCATCCAGTAGCTTATAGAAACAGATGCAGAGACCCACAGCCAAACAATAGGCTAAGATCTGGGAGTTTTGAGGAAGAATGGGAGGAAGGATTAAGGTAGCTGGAGGGATCAAGGACACCACAAGAAGACCTACAGAGTCAACTAACCTGAGCCCATTGGAGTTCATAGAGACTGAACCACCAACCAAAGAGCATGGATGGGCTGGACTTTGGCCTCCTATACATATGTAGCAGATATGCAGCTTGGTCTCCATGTGGGTTCCCTAACAACTAGAGTGGGGATGGGGGGTAGGGGTGGAGCTGTCTCTCACTCTGCTTGCCTGCTGGGCTGCCTTGTCTGACCTCAGTGGAAGAGGATGCACCTAGTTTTGCTGAAACTTGATGTGTTAGGGTGGATTAGTACCTGTGGGGGTGCCTTCCCTTCTTTGAGGAACAGGAGAGATGATGGATGAGAGGGGTGTGATGGTGAGACTGAGAGGAGAGGATGGAAGCAGGCTGCGATTGGGACATAAAGTGAAGAAATAAATAAATCAATGAAAAAATTGCTTATCACATTAAGTGACACAAGGAAACCATAAAGTGGAGTTGAACATATGTTTATGGGATAAGTGTGCAGGTGTAGAGAGAGGCCTTGAGGAAGAGATTATCATCCTAGAGCCAGTAGGCGTGGAGCAGGTTTAAAGAGAGCCCAGACTCTGAAAAACATTTCAAAGATAAGGACTTTGATTATTAATGTGGCAGGGATGTCCCCAAAGAGGAGTGACAAGATTTGACCCCTCTACTGCTGCAGACAATAAGCTAGAAGTAGGAAGACACATGGGAAATAGTCACACGCTCTGGTTGAGCAGTGGTCCTTCAGGTGTGTCCTTCAGGTAGCCAGGCATTCTGACAGGTTAACCTTCTATGGCTGTGACAAAATAACAGGGCTCAAACAGGCAAAGATTTGTCTTGCCTCATGGTTTCCGAGGCTCTGCTGATAGTCGCCTGGCCCAATTGCTATTAAGCCTGTGGCAAGGTAATTTGCCTTATGGTGAAAGAATATGATGGAGAAAAAAAAATGTTTGCTCTGTGGCAGCCAGGGAACAAAAAAGCTTTCTGGGAAAAGCCTGAGCCCTTTTAAAAGCACCAGCACTATCACTGCTGTTGGAGCCATGCCTTCACTACAGGGGCTTTGGGAAAGCATTTCAGATCTAAATCAAGACAGCATTGAGTGGAAGCAGTCAATCACTCCAGAGTTTGGGGCTAATTGATGGATGCCTGAATGCTGTCTACGAAGATGGGAAGATGGCAGGAAGATCCATCAGTACATTTCTTAAGGAGGCTTCCTTCTTTAGAAGAAAGATGTGTGTAATGAGGAGGAATGGTTTGCCTAGAAGGAGAGTAGCAGAAACATGGGGACAGAGTACAGATAATACTCACTGGGAGATTGCAAATATAGGTTACGACCTGAATGCTCAGCAGCTGTGGCGATCAGGACAATCATTGACTCCCTTCACACAGTAAAGACAAAAAAGACCTATGTGGCCAGATGGTGTACCTTAGCAACACAGCTGTTAGGCATTGGTGGTGCGAGGATATTACAAAATGTTGTTCTGTGTAAGACTGATACCCAAGAAACTAGCATTATAAAACACATCTTGGAACTAGGAGAGTACAGCAGTTCCTGAGGATTGGCTGAAGATTTTAATTTAATTTATTTTATTTAAATTATATATTTTTTGAGACAGAGTAGTAGTATATAGTCCTGCCTAGCCTAGAACTTGCTATACAGAAAAGTTTGGCCTTGAGAAACTGCCTCTCTTCATACATTTGCTGTGCAAGTGTTCCGATGCAATGCTTATGGGTACTTTTGAAGTTTAAATAGAAATGTTTAATGTATGCTCTGTGGCTTGTTGTCACTCATTTATGGTTGTGAGCCTAGCCTTTAATGGCTGAGCCATCTCTCCAGCCCTGTCGCTCATTCTTTTACTTGTTTTTTGAGATGGTCTCACACAGCTGAGGTTGGTCTCAAACTTAACATGCAACCAAATAGAGCCTTGAACTCTTTATTCTCCTGCCTCCACCTCCCAAGTGCTGGATTTATAGGTGTGCACCACCATTATTCTCTGCTCCATAATTATCCTTACATTCTATCAGGCATTTCTGTACTTGATGTGAGGTAGCAAGGCTGAATCTAGGCTTTGTGCATGCTAGGCCAATGCTTTACCATGGAGCTATATTCCTAGTACTTTATTGTGCTATTAACCTCAAACTGGCTGTTTGCGAGTGTGGAATTTATAAAATGCACTGCTCAGTGTATTGTTTCCATATATGAGATGAGACTGCAGGGTTTGAAGGTATAACTCAACCGTTAATGCCAAACTGTTTCTAAGGTAGCTTTCTCTAAGGCCATGCTGACATCTGCTTGATGAGATTGCACATTCTCACATTTCTGCTACCAGAGTCTTTGTCCATACAGCCAGTATTTAATGATCACTCACACCTCTCCTACCCTGAGGACCACAGAATACTATCTATTACAACCAATAGTCTTTGTCTGGCCACTGATCCATATGTGGCCATTATTACTGTTTCCTTCTTCCAACCTGACCTTGGCTGAGTCTCTAGCAAGGCCTCAGATCCACTCCTGGATTCTTTCCTCCTCAGGCTGTTATTCTTTGTCCATATACCTCTGGGTGCTGCATATTGGGATCAGTTTAGACACTACAGGATATAGCATCTTGACAATGGCTGGTGTACTATTACTCTGGTATGGCTTTTTCTTTTCTTTCTTTTCTTTTCTTTCTATTCTTTCTTTCTTCCTTTCTTGCCTCCACAGTAGACTGGATGAGGGCCTAGGAGGTAGCCAGTTGTGCCCTTAGACACATGACTTGTTGAGGAATATTAAGACAGAAGCACGTTATCTATCCTTATGTAGCCCCTGTGCTGAGATGGGGATGGGAACTGTATGATTCCCATGCTGACAGGGCAACTGTGAGGTCGACCAGAATCTCACCTGCCATGGTTCCAAATCTCATATCTATGTATCTCACAGGCCTCAGAAGTGAACCTAGGACTAATATTTTGCCAAATAGACAAAGCACCAAATTGTCCTCTAATATTTGTATTCCATTGCTCCTAGATTAGTCTGGCTCTCAGATATCATCAGATAAGTGGTGTGTGTGTGTGTGTGTGTGTGTGTGTGTGTGTGTGTGTGTGCGCGTGTGCAGTAGATGATGGTTAACTACTCAAAGTCCAGAGAAAAGTGTCTGTGGAGTGTTCAGCCACAAATCGGACATCTATATCAAAATCCCCCTATCCCAAGGCTTAGGAACCATTGTGGAAGAGGGGGTGAAAAGACTATAAGAGCCAGATAGCAGAGTTGACTGGAGTGAAACAATGTCTTCTGAATATGACAGGACCACTGCAATCATAGCAGGTATGGTTGCCTATAGAAGGTTAACACAAAGTCAAGCCAGTCAATACTCTAGCATGGAATGTAAAGAATTTCATGAGCCCCTTCTCCTAAATGAGGAGCTATGAATAGATGATGTCTTCTTGGGGAGGAGAGTTTGTTTGCTCTAAAGGTGTGTCTCTTGGTGCATGATCTTTGATCTCATTGTGATCCCTGAGATTGTGAACTGTAAATCCCTGCTTCATGTGGTTGAGCCCTAACACACCTTTTATCCAAGAACTTTCTGTACACAGAATTAAAAAAAAAAACTAATCCTAGGTCAAGAGGCGGAGCAAGAAACCAGCTGACCAGGCTTAAAGAGTAGGAGGGACTTTGAGTTGAAGGGTATTTAAGACAGTGTATAGAAGTAGAAGTAGCTCTTGACCTTTTAGCTTTTAGCTCTTTGGCTCTTAGATCTTGAGCTCTTGAGCTCCTCAGCTCTCTGGCCTTTGGCTTTTTGGATATGAAGTTGGGGGATGGGAGGTGGATCTTGGAGTTGTTAAGGGGAGGAGTGTAAGATGAGTATGATAATAATACAGTGTATGTGAGTATAAAATTATTAAAGAAATAATAAAGTATTATATTAAAAATGTTGAGACAGATGACCTAGTCATAGGATGTGGTGACATACACAGGTCACCACATACACATGTGTGGCTATAACCAGCTATTTAGGTAGGTGACAAAACCATGAGAAGAATTCTTTTCTCTTTCTTTCTTTCTTTCTTTCTTTCTTTCTTTCTTTCTTTCTTTCTTTCTTTCCTCCCTCCTTTCCTTCTTTCTTCATTTTACATGCTGGTCAGCCCATTACTCCTCACCTCCCAGTCCCACCCTCTCTCCTTCTTCCCCATCCATCTTCCCCCTCTCCCTTCCCCTATTCCTCAGAAAAGAGGAGCCCACCTCCCACCCACCCCAGTTCATCAAGTAGCCTCAGGAATGGATATGTCCTTTTCCTCTGTGGCCTGGCAAGGCAGTCCCACCATGGGGAAGTAATTGAAAAGCAGACAACAGAGTCCTTGTCAGAGAGCCCCTACACCTTTTACTAGAGGGCCTACATGAAGCCTGAGCTACCATTGGCTACATCTGTGTAGGCGGCCCAGGTCCAGTCCATGCAAGGTCCTTGGTTGGTGCTTCAGACTCCATAGACCTCTCTAGGGCCTGATTAGTTGGCTCTGTTGGTCTTCTTGTGGATCTCCTATCACCTCCAGGTTCTTTTTATCCTTCCTCCTACTTTTTCACCAGACTCCCTATGCTTTGCCCAATGTTTTGCTGTGAATCTCAGCATCTGTTTTGCAGCATTGCAGGGTGGAGCCTCCCAGAGGTACTTCTTTATGGGTAATTCAGTGGACTCTGGTTTCTACAGCATATAAAAGTTTCTTCTCACTCATCACCATGATCCAGGGAAGCTATGGGTTTCAACAGATCACTCAGGATTTAATGTTCCTAGAAGTACATGGACAACACAAATTTGAGCTAATGGGTTATTAATTTTATTTTTGAAGGATGAAAAGTCAAGGATTGTTGCTCTGAGATTGTGGACTGTAAAAACCTGTTTCTTGGACATGGTGATAAATACAGGTCTATTTGCATTTTTCTACATGTGGCCATCCAGTTAGACAGGCAGAGTCAACAGCCAAACTCTGCCAAGAAAGGATAAGCAAGTCCTCAATAGTTCCTGTCTCACAAATATGTCTGTCAGCTATATTGGGCCAGAAGGCTGAAGATGATGCTCCAACATTATAGAGAGTTTGGGTGACTGTTCAGGCAGCAAACTGTCTCTGTCACTTTTTTTCCTTTTTCCTTCTCATTCTGGAAGCTGCTAACCTGCACTTCTGGTTCACTCAAGTAACTAACTTTCATTCCTTCTCAAGTCTCTGATGGGTTTGACGTCCTGATAGTTTAGTCTTATAATTAACCTAATCTGTTTAGGGGTTAAAAGCTTTTTAGGCATAGATAGAGGTTTTGAGTTGGCAGAGATAAGAGAGGATAGATATTCTCATTCAGATTTTTAGTCTCACCAAGATAGGAAAGATGTTTTCAACTAGGTTGCCAAATGCAATTAGCCAAAATACCTTCAATGTAATATTCATATGATCCCTGATTGTTTTGTGGTTCTTCTTGCTGTATGTAATGTTTCTACTTTGGAGACAGCCTGGTCTACAAAGTGAGTCCAGGACAGCCAAGGCTACACAGAGAAACACTGTCTCAAAAAAAAAAAAAAAACAAAAACAAAAAAACTTTATGTGTAATAATATAAATGTATATGCCAAAAATAAATAAGTAAATATAATTAAAAAAAAACCCCTGTTTTTTGTTTGGCTTGGTTGAGCCCTAACACACACCTTTAATACAAGAACTTTCTGTTTATTGTAAACCAGTGATTAAAGTGTGGTTCAGCCAGCTCTAGTACACACCTTTAGTCCGAGAGCTTTCTGTAGACAGAATTTAATAAGTTAACCCAATGTCAAGAGGCAGAGCAAGAAACCAGCCAATAAGGGTTAAAGAGTAGGAGGCACTTCTAGCTGAGGGGTATTTAAGACAGCATGTAGAAGTAGAAGGGGCTTTAGCTTTCAAGTCTTCACCTCCTTGGCCTTTGGCTTTTTGGACATTTTGAACTTTGAGATAGGATGCCTTTGGACTTGTGATTTTTGGCCTTTTTCTCTTGGGCTGTCAGTTGAACTAGTGAGCCTTTTGGGCTTTTTTCCTCTGAAATGTGAACTGAGAAAGAAGGTCAGCTGGGTTCTTTCTTTGCCTATTTGAGCTAGCAGGTTTTCACCCCAGCATCTGGCTCCTGAAGGATTGTGATTTTTTTTTCATTTTTTGAAACAACAGAGGATGGTAGGGAAGTAGGGTGAATCTGTGAGGAAAAGGGGGTGGACTGGAAGTAGTTATAAAATTACAGTGCATGAAAATCTCAAAGAATTAATGAAATACTTTAAAAATAAGTAAAATAATTGCCTCACCTTTTCACCCTAATTCCCAGGGATAACTGCATTATGGCTATTTGCTGTATAACTTCACAGACAATTTTGATCATTTTCCTTTTGCACAGGGGAGTGTTTCATTTAATAGAGGAAATGAGGAAGTTCTGATCAGTAGCCCTTATTTGGTATAGTGTGGAGATTTCCTTTTTACATACCATACCACAGCTGGAGTCTCTCTTAGGTTGACTCACCTAGAAATAGACCTTGAGATGAAGATTCATGTGTGATTTATTAAGGAACTGTTCTGGGGGAAACTGATAAGATACTGAGGGAAACAGGCCAAAGAAGGGTAACAAATTAAACAAAATATGGTATTTTGTGTTTGTAAACTTATCTTTGGAATCTATTTCAATCATAATACATGTGTTTCTGTTTCTATTGTCTATATAACTCTAATTATAGCTTTACAGCACTCCATGCTATAGATGTATCATGGTTAATGTTTATTTATATTCCTAACTAGGAAAATTCCATTTTTTCACTCCTTTGAACCATTTTTTTCTTTTATTAGAGTTTTCCTTTTTTTCCTCTAAAACTTTTATCTAAAAATAAACAAAAAGGAGAAAAATGAAAAATGATTGGAAATGTCATGGATCAAATTGGGGAAAGTGGGAGGCAGAGCAGGGCTGTAGCTAAGGCTCTAACCACTCTGAGTAAGTAGTAATCCTGGTGAGAAATGAGTAGGGCAGCCCCTTCCCACACAGCTTCTAAGTAGAGTAACAATGCCTTGAGGTAGGGGGTTCTGGAGGAAAAGGGGCTGTTTTGTTATAGGTATTACTGAGCTACAGATTTTTGGGGACTATTTTTGCAGGATGTCTCCTGGGGCAAGGCCTCAAAGATGATGAAACCTTTCTAGAGATGCTGGCCTAGCTCCAAGATGACAGTAACATTTCTATAGCTGTAGCAATAGCAGGGTGCTGACCACACAGTGAATATGGTTTCATAAAACTGGTACTTGTGACTTTCTGATCCCAACTAGTCAGTTCAGCAGATCATGTCAACATTTTTTGGTTGATATGAACAAAGCCACCAGGTCAATGCTAAATAGACAGTTGACCTCCACTGTAGTTCATGCCCCAGCCTGTTTTATTCTTCATGTCAAACCACTAGAGTCACAAGATGTGTTCTTCTTAGGTCACATCTTACTTCTCGTCAGTATTCTGGATCTAGTTTGACAGGTTTAGGTAGTTTAAGATCTGAGTGCAGCATTACTGCACATCACAGAGACATTTGCACAAGCATACATCACAGGAGTGGGAAAAATGAGTGATCTGTTGATTCTCATAGGATAGGGTGATGAGGTGAGGATAGGTACCTTTATGCTTCAACCTGAAGAGGAACTTTTCAGTTCTGTAGAAATGAGAGTCCACTATATCCACCCTAAAAGAGGTAGTTGGTTTCTTTTCTTAAAATATATATTTTTTTATTTTCTTACATATCCATTTATATTATTACACATATATAAAATAAGCTGCATGCAGGAGAAAAACCATGCAACAATCAGGTTTCAATATTGCCACCCATCTCAAACAGCTGGTCAAGGTCATAGAATTGTCTGCATATATTGACACACACTGTGATTGGATTGTCCACTTCAGCATGTTTTAAAAATACAATATTTTCTAATTTCATTGAGAATATTAGTTGCATATGTTTTGATCATATTCACCCTCTATTCCTTCTGACTCCTCTAATATCCATTTCTAATCCATTCCTTTTTAAAAAATTTTTTATTAATTTATTCTTGTTACATCTCAATGTTTATCCCGTCCCTTGTATCCTCCCATTCTTCCCTCCCCCCATTTTCCCCTTATTCCCCTCCCCTATGACTGTTCCTGAGGGGGATTACCTCCCCTGTATATGCTCATAGTTATCAAGTCTCTTCTTGGTAGCCTGCTGTCCTTCCTCTGAGTGCCACCAGGTCTCCCCCTCCAGGGGACATGGTCAAATGTGAGGCACCAGATTACGTGAGAAAGTCATATCCCACTCTCCACTCATCTATGGAGAATGTTCTGACCATTGGCTAGATCTGAGTAGGGGTTTAAAGTTTACCGCCAGAATGGATAAAGAAACTGCGGTACATATACACTATGGAATACTACTCAGCTATTAAAAACAAGAAATTCCCGAAATTTGTAGATAAATGGATTGAGCTAGAAATGATCATAATGAGTGAGTTAACCCAGAAGCAGAAAGACTCAAATGGTATATACTCACTTACATCTGCATACTAGCCCAAGGGACATGTCCCACGAAAGCCTTCACTTACCAGGAAACTGGGACAGAGGGGAAGGCATCCTATTGGGACTCTAAATGAGAGACGCATGGGAGAATAGCAAAGTAGAAGGATCCAGAGGGTCCTAGAAACCTACAAGTAGAACATTATGATAGGCAGATTTGGGCCCAGGGATCCCGCTCAAACTAAGGCACCAGCCAAGGACAATACAGGCGGTAAACTCTAATCCATTCTTTTTAAATAATCTACTGAATCCAGTTAGTGCCAACAATATAAGCATGAGTAGGAGATTATCTATTGGAGGGGATGACCTACCAAGGACCACACTCTTAAAGAAAACCCACTCTCTCTCCCAGAAGCCATCAACCATGCATAGTTCCTCAGTTAATGGTGGGAGGCTCCTGAGTCATTCCCATGTTCAAAGTCTAGCATGCTTTTTATGTTTTTGTTTATTTATTTTAGATTTATTATTTTTGAATTTTGTGTGCATGAACATTTGCTTGCATGTATGTATATGTACCATGTACATGCACATATACATATCCTATAGACACATTGGTTTTATTTTTTGGCACAGGGTTTCACTCTATGACAGTCACTGACCTGGAACTCACTATGCTGATGAAGCTTGCCTCTGACCCATAGCAATCCTCCCCTCCGAGCACTCTTGTTGTGGTTCTTTCCTCCAGCCAAATCTCTCTTACCTTTGTGCATAGCATCTTGATTTTGCTCTTCTTGACAAGCCTGCAGGATCCCACTTGTTCCAGCTGCAGCTAAAGTGGCAGGAGTAAATTCTTGAATTTTTAAGAAGGAAGATATCTAGCAAAAACTATTGCTACTGGTCTTTCTCCTTGCTAGAATGTATAGCTCATGTGATTCTTCCATTTTTCTCAACATTGGAATTACTGTTTCTCTGTTGAATAGTAGTGCTTTTGGAAGGTATTTTTTGTCTATTTTTTCTGAGATATGATGACTCTATGTAGCCCAGGCTGACTTTGAACTCTTGATTTGCCTGCCTCTGCTTGAATTAGAGGCATATATCACTATACCCAACTGTTATTTAGGCCTTAACTGACCAGAATTTATGATATTTTTCTTAAGTTTTAAAATACTTTCACATATTTAGGAAAGTCCAATATTTCTAGATAATTTTACTCTTTCTGGAAACAAGAATAGACATTGAATTTTATAATCTCTAACATTCTTACAGTTCTCATGTCTGAGTTTGATGCTCATCTTATACTAGGCCTTTAGAATGTGTTGAGATGAGAAGCTTTCCATACATTAATTATAATTATACTTTTATTAAACTCATTTTTATTTTTTTGACACAACAAAACTTTATTTAAAAACCAAACCACTTGGAAAATATATTGCAGTCTGGACATAGTAAATAGACAGGTATATCACTGTTTCAAGTAATTGGTATAAATTCCACATAGTACTTATCCAAAAGATAAGGTGACATGTTGGGCCAGCAACACTGCACTGCAAAGTCCCAGGAAAAATTTCATTTCAAAGAGGGTGTGTGCCCATCTTGCTCTGTAGTGGTCCTAGTTTTCCTTGGCCCATGTTGCTTACTTTTAGGCCTCCTTGTTGCTAGGGGATTACTGCTATAAGGCTGTGTGAATTCAGGAGCTGAGTAATCCTGGGTTTAGACTTTTTTTATTAAGTCCAGTACTTCTCAACTGTTCCCATTTTACTGTTGATTCTCAGCTACTGGTATGAGAGTGCCAATCAAAACCCCTTGCTTTTCATGGCAATGTGCCAGTTTGCTGCAGAAGTCAGTGACGAAAGCTGTTTCCCACATACAGTGTGACACTGACCAGCTTCTTAAAGAGCATCCAGAATGACAGAATTTGAAATAGACATTCCCATCTTGATAGGCAGAAACTACAAAAAATGATTCCAAAAAGTCATTGAAACTACTCTCCCTCCTCTATCTTAAATCCACTTCACTTTATGCCCTTGCATATAAGACAAAAACAAGAAAAACAAAGAACTGGAAAGGAAACCTTTTCTTCCCTCTAAATTATTAGCTTACTGGGTCATATGCATGGTGGTGTTGTGTTGCTTGTGGTAAACAGGAGCTTAGCAACAGACACACCTCTCCTCTAACTGTACCAGCAGGTTGAAGAAAGCTGCCAGCTTGGATGTCTATGTTTAAAAGTCTGAGCCCTTGGTACAAGGGTAATCTCTCTGCCAGAACAAGTACACGCACATGAAAATGTAAGATCTAGAATTATCCCTTGTGCCACCTGTGATCCAAATTTTAGCACCAGCTTCTTTCCACGTCACCTTCTAAGATCCAGATGTAAAGGAACTGGTATCTAGCAGTGCATGGCAAATGCCTGGAACTTGCTGTGTCCTGAGTTTTCCTCATTCAGAAACATTGCTTATCATATTAAACTGCCATTCTTCCTTTTAAATACCCTGTCTTCAGACCCAGTGGTCACTGGCAAACAATTTTCTTTCCCAGTGCATGACAGAGACTTTTTCATCTTCTTGGTCATTGTTGGGATGAGGTGCATGTGGTTATCCACACACTTGGCCACACAAATGTCCCCCTGTGGCTTCACCTGCAGCTCCTTATTTACTGCCTCCATCAAGTCTTTGGCTTTGTCATTGCAGGGCATGGTGCACCGAACCAGGCAGTCCTGGAACCTTTCCAGCTCACTGGTGACCAAGGCCCAGGCTTGAGCTAGAGGTACACAGCAGTGCTCTATGCATTAGTGTTCCCACTGGCTGCCCTCACAGCAATTGGCACTGCACTAGAACATGAGGCCTTGCATCTTCCGGATGCTCTCTGTCTCCACATTTTCCACCATGGCGTCCACAGCCTCCTGAACTAGGATTTGCTGCACCTCCACCATAGTGACCCTAAGCTGCACTGCACCAGGATCCGCACACTCCTCATCTTTAATTTTAAAATTTATTTTCTCATTTCTTAATTCTTTGAAAAGTACTTACTATTATTTCTTTATTTTGTATAATCTGTCTTAGAAATTTTCTCTTTTTTAAATTTTTTTTTAAAATTAGTGTATTCTTGTTACATCTCAATGGTTATCCCATCCCTTGTATCCTTCCATTTTTCCCTCCCTCCTAATTTTATCCTTACTCCCCTCCCCTATGACTGTTCCTGAGGGGGACTTCCTCCCCCTGTATATGCTCATAGGGTATCAAGTCTCTTCTTGGTAACCTGCTATCCTTCCTCAGAGTGCCACCAGGTCTCCCCCTCCAGGGGACATTGTCATTCTATAGTTGATTAAAGCCCAAAGTTGCAAAGACTAGGAAGTATAAGTGGCTTCAAGGAAGAGATAAATATGTATAAGAAGACAGATAAGAATGTAAAATGATAAAAAATATAATTTCCAGGTTAAGAAAATTAGAACACAGTGAAATTTTATTTCAACAAAGTTTGAATTAAGTCTCGTTCTTGTGTCAAGGACCACATAAGACACTAATAACAAAACGATAAAATAATCTGGGCGTGGTGGCGCATGCCTTTAATCCCAGCGCTCGGGAGGCAGAGGCAGGCAGATCACTGTGAGTTCAAGGCCAACCTGGTCTACATGATAAAATAGGTAAATAAACAATATTATTTCCTTTCTGGAATTTATAGTCCTGTAGGAGAAATAAAAATCAACGCATATTCCTGTTGGAGAAACAAATATTTAATAATTACATAAATGAAAATTACTGAGCGTGCAATGTTTACCATAAAACAAAAAGTAGTTGCCTGTGTGACATAGGGCATAGATCCATGTAATGCCAGTTATTGAGGTAAAAGATTGTGGAATGGAACTGTAACTAACCAAGGAAGAAAAAAGAGTACATGTGAATAGTCAGGAGAAACTATGGTTTCTTAGGGTCCTGAAGGCCAGTAGTCTGACAGCTAGGAAAATAGCATGAGGCAGAGCTTCTGAGAGGGACTGGGGCTGGGACACTACTTGGTTGTTGTTGTTTTTACTGTAAAGTGATGGTGAGCCACTGAAAGTTACAATAGTTAGCTTTAAATGTCAATTTAGAATCACCTGGAAACAACATTTCAATTGGAAATGTTTCTTGGTCAGGTTAGCGATAGGCATGCCTTTAGGAGATTTCCCTGATTACTAAGTCACATAGGAATACCCTGCATATTGTGGGTAGCATCATTCCCTCGGTAAGCAACCTTAAACTATGTAAGAAAGCAATCAAGGATCTACCCATTTAAATATTTTCTCTCTGATCTTGATTGTGATTGTGATGTTCCTGGCTACTTGAATATTTGCCTTGCCTTGTGCAAAGTGAATTACTATACTCTGAAACTGTAAGTCGAATAAGCACTTTCCTTCCTTAAGATGAAAAAAAGAAGAAGAATATGAAATGAACTAAATGCCATAATCTATTAGACTTATCAAAAATGTCTGAAAACTTAGTGATAAATAAGAAACTAATCATATTTGAGGTCTTCTGGTACAGAGTTGCATGCCACTCCACATAGTAACAATGTCTAGCAGCAGTTCTACACGTTATATATCATTATCAAATGCTCATAGCTATGATTCCAAGTCATAGAACATTATCGTTATGTTTGCTATGAAACAAAAGACTGCTTAAAAGTTTCATTCAAAATGTTTAAAGTCATACAAAGGGTGTGATATTTATGGAAGCATATTAATCTATTGGAATTTTTGTTTGTTTGATTTGTTTTTCAAGACAGGGTTTCTCTGTGTGGTTTTGGCTTTCCTGGAACTCACTCTGTAGACAAGGCTGACTTCAAACTCAGAGATCCACCTGCCTATGCTTCCCGAATTCTTGGATTAAAGGCAAGTGCTACAACTATAAAGACAATCTGTCTCCAGAGTTCTCTCAAGTTTAATTGTACTGTAAAATTATTTTAGAAAAATGTGATTTTATTTTCTGGGATTCTGACCTCATGAACAGATGATGAATATAGAACATTAATGTGATTTAAATGCTTCCCAGGAGATTCTAATACAGAACTAAGGCTAGAAATGTTCTTATTTGATTTAACAGTAGCGATCAATGATGAGTAATCATACTCTGTTAGAGGACATGTGGAAATGTTTGCAGACAGTTTTGATTGTAATCACGAGGAGAAAGTTTCTGTTAATTAGTGAGCAGGATCCAGGAATGCTGCTAAACATCCTCAACACACAGGCCAACCCTCAAAATAAAGAATGATCTGGACAAAAATAACAACAGCGTCACCATGGAAAAACTCTGGCATAGGACTATGGTACCTTGCTTTCCATGCATTACCAACTACCAGTCTTGCTGGTCCCAGTAAGTAATCTCTGATACCAGATCACAGAACCTCCACTACCACAATCACCATTTTAGTTCAGGGTATTAACCCAACACACAATAGTCGAAGGTTGAGTTAGCCTCTTGCCAGTCTTTGTGATGCTCATTCCATCTTCTAGTAAATGGTCAGAATGGGGTGGTGATTCCAAGCCCCAAATATTTCCCTGATTCATTACAGAAGCTGAGTAGTGATTTATGGATGCCATGTGGTTCATAGAAGTTTAAACAGAACTCTCAGGGATCCTAGGGCCTTGCATTTGTTCCTGCTCACCTTTAGACCCTCCTCTCCCAGTTTTCATTCAGATGTTAATCTCTAGACACAACTCAACAATTCTCTTTCCAAGGCCCTTTGCTTTTCCTTACCAATTGTTCTTCCTGCTACCTGTTACTGCATTCATTTTCTTTAGCTTGGTTAATCCTTTCCTTTCACTCCAATATTGATTGAGAAATGTCCTAAACTCCAAGTCTGTGTTGCATGACCTTTTATAATCTCTTATGTCAGAAAAGTAATCAAGCTTCCTTACTTTGATAGTCACAATTCCATGGGGGGAGGCAGGAATAATGGATATATTGGTGATTGCTGTAACTTCAGAACCTTACACATGGACCAGCAGGCAGGATGACTCAGTGGGTGAAGGTACTTGCTGACAAGATTAAAGACCTGAATACAGTCCCCAAATGGAGGATATGCAAATAATTTTTCAACCTGTTATTTTATTTCCACATGTGTACATGTGCACATCCATGGACACACACACACACACACACACACACACACACACACACACACAGAAAGAGAGAGAGAGAGAGAGAGAGAGAGAGAGAGAGAGAGAGAGAGAGAGAGAGAGAGAGAGAGAGAGAGAGAGAGAGAGAGAAAATTAAGTGTAATAACTATTTTTGGGTTGAGCTAGGGTTCCAGAAAATATTTGTGTAATGAAATATTTGGTTTCCTAACATCTAGAAAAGTGAAATGTTACTGGATTCATATTCATGTTTATTTGTGAGTTGTAGCTATGCTGTGTAACCCAGGCTTGCTTTGAACAGAGGGTACATCCCAGTCTGGCTTCAAAGTCATAAAAGTGGCTCAGACTCTAGAGTGGTTGGGTTACAATTGTGGGCCACTTCATCCAGCACTTACTTTTGGAGTTAGAAGACTTCACTTTCTTATAGGAATATAATACTATTTATGCAAAAATAAATACAATTTCTTCCTGAGAACAGCCTCTAAATTTAAATTGAGGATAAATCTCTTTACGATAATAAAACAATTTCACAGTAAAATATTTAAATGAAATGTTAAACCAAAGAGTTCACCATGAGCTCTGAACCACTATAGTTGTTTCCAAAAATATCTAAACATACATTTTGTCTTTAGTACAGTTGGTCCACATAGATGTGTGTTAAATAATCATGAAATGCTTGCTGTAGAAAACTCAGAATAAGTATCCTGTACTTTGAAACAATTTCATTTTCATAAGCAAGGTCTGAATTTAAACACTTGAGCATTGTTCCCTATGTTTGTAATCCTGATGTTATATTTTGCACTTCAATGTAAATATGATCATATGAGTATCAGTCCTTTGTGTCAGGTAGATGTGCTGTTTTCTTGGAGTCATCCATCACTTCTGGCTCCTCTTCTGAATAGATACCTAAGCATTGAGTGGAAGGATTTGACAAAGACATCCATCTCTTTTAGGACTGAGTGCTCCAAAGTCTTTTACTCTGCACATTGTCCAGTTGTAGGTCTCTGTTGATTACCATCTACTGCAAAAGTAAGCTTCTCTGATGAGGGCTGAGTGGTGATAAGGGCATGCACCAGATCTCCACAAGTTCAAGCCAGACAAAATCTCAGCACAGAGCTGGGGAAATGGGTACAAAGTCATATCCCCTATCCAAGATGCTAATGGCAGTTGATATCTTCTGAGAAAGGGAACATTATTTTACTGCAAAGACATGTCACTAGGTCTATCAACTATGAGCCAGGATAGGCTTCATACCCAGGAGTAGTTAACCAGTGCAAAACAGACCCCATGTTTTACTTAGTGTGCTTTTAGTTTTCACTTTTTTTCTGTTTTGGTTTGTGGTTAGTTTTGAGAAAGAGAAAGAACATGAAATTGAGTAGATAGGGAGGTGGGAAGGATCTAGAAGGAGCTGGGGGGAGAGGAGGACAACTATGATAAAATATGGCACATAAATTTAAAAATAAATATAAAAAATAAGAATGTTGTGAATAAGCATTTCCTTTCGTATGTTACTTATGAGATGAATGGATCCAGTGAAACATCCTGGCAAAAAAAGATTTTACAAACACATTGACAATAAAAATTATTTTTGTTGTATTAAAGAGTGAACCCAGCATCTTGCACGTGTCAAACAAGTTCTATACCTCAGATTCACATTTTAACTAAAATAACTCTGAAAGTATAGATTTCTTGAAGGACAACTGTGCCCTCAACAGTATTTTGGAAAAGCGCTATAAAAGAAATTACATTGCTCCTCTAAGCTCATCTAACCCCCAGAAAATATATTTAAACATATCTTATGTTGGACTATATATGATGACAAGTAAAAGGTCACAACATCAATTTTCAATTAGCTGTTGACAGGGTTAATTGCAAGTGTATACATGTGTTTATGCATAAATACATATATTTTCCTATTTCTATTCCTCTTGAAGTGATTAATTAGTGCTGTAGCTATAAAGCTTTTATTTTCCTTGTCAATGACAATCTCAAGGCCTCTGAGCTGCCTCTCGTTTGACCTTGGTTTAAAAGCACAAAGAACAGCAACCTTGAAACTGGCATCAACAAGATTCGTTCTACAGAAACCAGATGCTTTACAATAAAGAAAAAGCACGCATTTAATTTTAAGGTTTTACAGACATTTCTCTCGGTATTTCTGTTCTTAAAGACTTTTAAGTGCAAACGTCCTTCATCTCACAAAAGAAAACACTGTCATTCTGCCACTTAACACTGGCCAAAGCAGTCCTTCGGAGACCTGAGTGCATTGTTCCCTTTGATGGACACATTGCAGCAGAGTCCACACAACCCTGGGAGAATAACACAGCTGATGCCATGCAACCATTTAACAGTAAAGCTTCTATTGAGTGGATCCTGACAATGAAAGCACGCTGGAAAGTATTTCATTAACATTTGAACAGGGAGGTTATGAAGCTGTAATAGAATCTTAGAGTTTCAAAGGAGATGCATACATTGTTTTTCACTCGAAGGGAGCTGTTTTCCATTGTGTCATGCCAGTGTTCATTTGAAGGTGCACTGCCACAGTTGTCCTTTGCCCTCGGTATTGTTTCAGTCTTCTGAGGTGACAATATACACATTAAAAAGGTGAAGTTATCAGGTGATGTGGGATGGAAAGGTGGAGAATGATAGAGTGGGGGAACATTCTTTTAGCTGTTTATCTGTTTATCTTCTCTGTCATTATCTCATTTCCTAAAACTAAATCATGCTTTGTTAAGTTGTCATTTGATTGACATTTTAACATATGCTGTATCTTAAAAAAACTAAGCTAAAATGTGTGCATACATTAACTCCTCTATTCTTTCATACATTATGCCATTTCTTCATAACTACATTATTCTGAGTTGAAAATGCACATAGGAAAGTCATATGCAAAATATAGATAACATATGTGCAATAACATTTGAATTGCTAAATATTAATTTGAAAGAATGAAAGGAATATAGCGAGTATTTCATTTTCCTTCAATCAATGATAAATGAATAAAATGGTTAACAGCTTTTTCTCCGGGGCAGGAAAGAGTCTAGATTCACAGTCTTAGTAAAAGTCTTACCACAGCCAGTTTAATTGAAGGTGCTGATGAAATATTCCTGAAGGCCAGGGCATGGGAAGACAAATGCATAATAGGTGCTCCTGACCCAGACCAGGTAGTGCTTGCTGTCTGTCTTTCCTCCTCTCATTTCAACACCTGCATTAGGCTTTTATGACTTCTTGTTTTAAAATTACATTAGAATGACATATGTTGCTTGTAACTTCCATTTCTCCAATGCTCGCTCCTCCTTTTTATTAGTCAGATAATAAAAATCACATTGAAAGGGTACTTCCTGGGAGTAGGAAAAGACTTATTGTAGGATGAGACATGCATTATGGGGGACAAGTATGAGCAAAGTATTATGACACATGTATGAAAAAATTCATAGAGACACACATTATTTCATATGCTAACCGTATTATTTACTTTTCTCTCACTGTGATTAAAACAGCATGGTGAAGGCAACTTATAAAAAAAACAGCTTATTTGGGCTTATGATTCCATAGGGTTGAGAACCATTCAAAGGAGGAAAGCTTGGCAGCTGGCAGCAGGCAGCAGGCATGGGACAGGATCAGGAAGCTGAGAGCTCATATCTTTTAAAAAATTATTTTTAATTTGTATATTCACTTTACATCCTGATAATAGCCCCCTCCTCCCTTTCCTCCCCGTCCCTCCCTCCAACATTCTTTCCCCTTTCCCTGCTCCCCTTGTACTCAGAAAAAGGAAGCTCTCCCAACGTACCCACCCCAGCACATCAAGTTGCATCAGGACTGGGGAGCTCACATCTTTAAACATAAGTATGGAGCTGAAAGAGCAGAAATGACTGGAGTCGTTAAACTCTTAAAGCCCACCCCTAGTGACATACTTCCTCATGCAAGGCCACACTTTCTAAGCCTCCCCAAAAAGTACTACCAACTGGGGACCATGTATTCAAATAGCTTAAGACTATGGTGTACATCGTAGTCCAACAATCACACTTATTAACAATTAATTAAAATGAATAATGAAAACAAAATATTACGACCACATTAGGTCACTATAAGCATTTCCCTTCCAAGCAAACCATGTTTAATACTTAGAAATACAATTTATGATCAGTATCCACACACTGCTTACACTCCAGACAAATGAATGCACTTTAGACATTAAAGTTACATGAGATGAATTTGGTATCAGACTTGTAAAGAAAAACAAAGTAAGAGTTGCTCCCCCCCCTCTCTGTATGCAATAAAGACATTGGCTCTGTTTTGACTTCCAGCTTCTGATCTACTGTCAATTCTCAGATTCTTTTTAGCCTTATTAGTGGAAACAGAGTCCATTTCTTAGTATAACTAGTCATTAAAATACTAAGAACCAACAACAGTTGCTTATATTTATTTCCCTACCAGCCTCAGCAGCCAGGATATGTGTAGTGACTACAGATCAGCCAACTAGGCACACTCATCTCCATGGTTAGATAGATCCAGAGCAGGTGCATGGATAGCAGGCACTACTTAGACCATGTTTTACAGTTAAGCAACATCTGAAGCTACTGCAACTGTTGCATCATTATAGAGAGAACACAGAGGCAGTAATGCATATGTCCCTGTATTCTCCAGTGCCTTGATGCTGATGGCATGGCTCTATCTCTCTGTCTTGGGACTGAATCGAGAGCTACAGGCATGGAACACTCTGTCAATCAGTGCTCCACTATTGAGCTACACAACTAGTCTTAGCTCTGAATGAGGTCTGCATTCTGCTTTTGTTAGATAACCCAGATTCCCTTGGTAAATCTATGAGAAGGGATGAAACTCTGTCCATGGCTCCCAGATGCTTTCCATTTCCTTCCCTTATTTTAGCAACCTTCCTTGTCAAAACAAACGCTGAAAAACAAATGGATAACTTTTGACCCCTTTTAGCTACATTCATCTATTCTTAAGCACACTGTGGACTGCATTCTGCATACTAACATGTCACCATTTGTTTAAGTTTCTCCTCTGTAGAATGCTATTGCATTTCCTTTTAACCAAATTACATCTTTTATTTTTCTATGGGATGGCTAGAGAGCTGTTTTATTTGAAAACTTTTCTCATATTGCTCTTATTCATTGAAATCTTTGTTCTGTTCAAGGAACCTAGTGGTGTCACCTAGCACTTTAAATGGATAGTGAGCTGTACTGTGTGATAATCTAAGTGTTAACACAAATTTGCTTCCTACCTTTCCCACAGTAGGGCAGCATACTTCCTCTCTTTGGTGCTGTTCTTCATCACATGTGAATTGCCATAACCAGAGGAAGGTAAACAGAAAGCTAAATGTGAATTCAGGGTTGGCTTGACTATTTTGTTCCAGTCATGAACCATGAGAAGGTCGTCCTAGCAAACTGTTAGGAAGGGAAACACGAGGGCAGCCTGCAGCCTCGAACAAGCCCAAAGCTGAGTAAGAGAGCACACAAACTCAGAGTGCAAAAATGATGTGCTATTTCAGATCATTAAGATTATGAAGTTGTTTAGGGCATAGTTTATAGCAACAACTGCTGACACACTGCCTTTCACACATTTTCATGCACTAGTTTTCTGTTGTTCTAATTAGATTACTCATTCTTTAGCTTACTGGTAATATTTAATCCATTTTTTTGTTTGCCTCAAAGCACACATTCCAAATGGTGAAAGGATTCTGTGCTAGCAAATATTTATTTTTTATTTTTATACACATACATTTATATAATTACATACATATATACAATAAACTACCTACAGCAAGAAGAACCACAAAATAATCAGGAATTATATAAATGTTACATTCATAGTATTTTGGCTATTTGTATTTGGCAAACTTGAAGAAAATATCTTTCCTATCTTGGTGAGTCTAAACTTCTGAATGTATCTATCATATCTCATCATTATCAAGTTAAAGCATATATCTTGATCGAAAAACATCTTAACCACTAAACAACTAAGCTTAATTGTAATACTAAACTATCTGGTCTTCAACCCCATCAGAGACTTGAGAAGGAATAAAAATTAATTACCCAAATAAACAGGAACTGCTAGTTAGCAGCTTCCAAAATGAGAAGATAACAGAGACAATTTGCTGCCTGAACCGTCACCCAAAACTGTATAACATTGGAGCATCATCTTCAGCCTTCTGGCTCACTATATTTGACAGATATATTTGTGAGGCAGGAACTATTGAGGACTTGCTTACCCTGTCTTGGTGTTTGTTTATTTATTCCCAAATATTTCTTTAGATTCTACCTAGCTCTAGGACAATAATGGCCCAGATACAAAGGGTATAGTGGAAAGTTACAGTTCTTATATGAAAGAATTAATATGGAAAACAATCTGGCACTTTCTCAGAAAACTGGGAGTAGGGCTATCTCAAGACCCAGCTATTCCACTCATTGGAATATACGCAAAAGATGCTCCACCACACAACAAGGTTATATGCTCAACCATGTTCACAGCAGTCTTATTCATGATAGCCAGAACCTGGAAACAATCTAAATGTCCCTCAGTCTAAGAATGGATAAAGAAACTGTAGAGCGTTTACACTATGGAATACTACTCAGCTATTAAAAACAAGGAAATCTTGAAATTTGCTAGCAAATGGATGGAACTAGAAATGATCATCCTGAGTGAATCAACCCAGAAGCAGAAAGACTCACATGGTATATACTTACTTATAGTTGGACACTAGCCCAAAAGGAATGCCCCATGAAAGTGTTCACTTACCAGGAGACGAGGATAGATGTGGGGACTTCCTATTGGGACTCTAGGTGAAGGAAATATGGGAGAATAGAGAAATACAAGGATCCAGAGGGTCCTAGAAACCCACAAGAAAAGCATCATGATAGGTGGATCTGGACCCAGGGGTATCTGTTCAACCTACTGCACCAAACAAGGCAAATACATGCAGTAAACTTCGAACCCTTACCCAGATCTAGCCAATGGACAGGAAATTCTTCACAGTTGAGTGGAGAGTGGGGTCTGACTTTTACGCGAACTCTGGTGCCCCATATTTGACCACGTCCCCTGGATGGGGAGGCCTGGTGGCACTCAGAGGAAGGATTAGCAGGATACCAAGAAGAGACTTGATAGCCTATGACTATATAGTGGGGGAGAAGGTCCTCCTTGGTCTTATGGGAGGGGAATAGGGTGAAAGAGGGAGGGAGGAATGGGAGGATAAAAGTGAGGAAATAATAATTGAGGTGTAATATAAATAAATTAATAAGAAATAAAAAATAAAGTTTTTGATGGGTAAGGAATGATCTTTTACATTGTTTTGCATGTTTACATAGGAGTATTTTAATAATCTTATACAATTAAAGATTTGTGCATTCTCTACATAAATGTCCATAAAAGTTTACATTAAATTTCAGTATCATTTGTAAGAATGTACAGATATATTGTAAATATCTGAAAGGTAGGAGATGTGGGGACAATCTGGGATGGATTGAAACAGAAAAAGTTAAAGTGTTCCTCACAAATACTATCAGTATATTATATAGAAAACATTAAAACATCATCAGATAAATCAGGAAAATCTAACAAATTTGGGTATATAATCGACATTGAAAACAAGTTCATTGATTATATATCAAATGATTCTTTACATTATCATAAGTAAACCATAAAATGAGCTGAGGAAATACCTTAATCAATGAAGTGCTTACATGAGAGCCTACATCTCTGCCTCCCCAATGCTGGGATTATAAATTCATTTTGCTTATGTAGGTTCTCGGGAACATAGGTGTAAAAACTAGACAAAATTGTCTTAAAGGATATTGGTAAAATGGGAATATATGCACTGCTAGATAAGACTACACTAATTACTGTATTGGCCACTTTTTCAGGAAAATAGAACAGAGGGACAGATTAGAAAAACCAGATATGATATTGAGCATGATTTTACCCTTGATTGGTAACAAATAGTAGGAAAGGAATAGTCTTCACTAAGTGAATCCAAGGCAACTAGGTAATAATACAGATAAAAAGAAATAGCAATCTCTTCCTAAAACCATAATATGAATAGTTTTTAAGTGTATTATAATCTAAATGTAAAAAAAGTGAACAAACAGTATCCCAGAAATAAATATACAAAATGTCCTCTTGCCTTTGGGCTTGGGAAGTATTTATTGACTTTAACAATAACCAATTAAATTTAAGGGGAAAAGCCTGTGAATTGAAATTAGAAACCTTATCAAGTCACCACTACTGTAAGATTGGAAGGACAAAGAGTAGATGAGATTTTTTCCTTATTTCTTTTTCTTTTCCTTTTATTCTTTCTTTCTTTATTCTTTGGTTGTTTTCAGACAGGGATTCTAGATAGCCCTGGCTGCCTGGACTCACACTGTAGAATAGTCTGGCCTTGAACTTACAGAGAGCTGCCTGCCTCTGCCTCCTTGAGTGCTGCGATTAAAGACATGTGCCACTGTACTCTGCTGAGTAGATGAGATTTTAAGTATCTATAGCCTGTGAAAGGGCTCACATTGAGAATATATAAAGAACTTTTATAAATATATGACAATAATACCAATAATACATTAGGAAAAGTGGTCTAGAATTATTATAAATATCTTTTAAAAAACAAAATAAACTGATAAATTATATAAAAAGTTAACAAATTCAATTTACTGTAAGGTAAATGAAGATGTACATTCCAATATAGCACAAAACATAACTACCAGATTAGAAGATATACTTAAATTTAGCAGTATCGATTAATAGTGAAGTTGTGGAACAAGTTTAATTCTCACAATGCAGATGAGACTGTATGAGATCATTAATCTCTCATGTTAAACTTGGTATGACTTATATGGTTGTACTATTTTATTTTATTTTTTTAAGTTTTATTTTATTTTATTTTATTAATTTATTCTTGTTACATCTCAATGGTTATCCCATCCCTTGTATCCTCCCATTCTTCCCTCCCTCCCATTTTCCCCTTATTCCCCTCCCCTATGACTGTTCCTGAGGGGGATTACCTCCCCCTGTATATGCTCATAGTTATCAAGTCTCTTTTTGGCTACCTGCTGTCCTTCCTCTGAGTGCCACCAGGTCTCCCTCTCCAGGGGACATGGTCAAATGTGAGGTACCAGAGTATATGAGAAAGTCATATCCCACTCTCCACTCAACTGCGGAGAATGTTCTGACCATTGGCTAGATCTGGGTAGGGGTTTAAAGTTTACAGCCTGTATTGTCCTTGGCTGGTGCCTTAGTTTGAGCGGGACCCCTGGGCCCAAATCTGCCTATCATAGGTTTCTAGGACCCTCTGGATCCTTCTACTTTGCTTCTCTCCCATGCTTCTCTCATCTAGAGTCCAAATAGGATGTCCTCCCCTCTGTCTCTTAGTCATCAGGGAAATGCAAATCAAAACAACTCTGAGATTCCATCTTACACCCATCAGAATGGCTAAGATCAGAAATTCAAGTGACACCACATGCTGGCGAGGATGTGGGGAGAGAGGAACACTCCTTCATTGCTGGTGGGAATGCAAACTAGTACAGCCACTTTGGAAATCTATCTGGTGCTATCTCAGAAAAATGGGAATAGGGCTTCCTCAAGACCCAGCTATTCCACTCCTTGGAATATACCCAGAAGATGCTCCAGCACACAACAAGAAACTTTGCTCAACCATGTTCATAGCAGCCTTATTCATAATAGCCAGAACATGGAAACAGCCTAAGTGTCCCTCAGTAGAAGAATGGATAAAGAAACTGTGGTACATATACACTATGGAATACTGCTCAGCTATTAAAAACAAGGAATTCCCGAAATTTGTGGATAAATGGATTGAGCTAGAAATGATCATAATGAGTGAGTTAACCCAGAAGCAGAAAGACTCAAATGGTATATACTCACTTATATCTGCATACTAGCCCAAAGGGTATGTCCCACGAAAGCCTTCACTTACCTGGTCGTACTATTTTAATTAGCCAAAATAGGTATGGCAAAAATTTATCATGATAGTTGGAGCAGAAAGAGTTGCAAGGAATTTGTTAGATGAAACTAAGTTTCTGATGGCAGTTGGCTGGTCACATTAGCAAAGACAATAAAAAGTTCAACAAAGTTTTAGCTATTTTAAATTTTAACTATTCTGTCTTTGTTAACGCCTCCAAGTGCTTGATGTTTGTTGAGTACAATACTAAGACTGTCACCTAAGTTATCTCATATGGTAAAATCAACAATATTGTGAGAGTAATAACTGAGGCAGAGAAATTGAGCAAACTTATGCTGGAATCACATAAGAAGTTTAACATGAATACATAGACTTTATATGCATATACTATTGCCTTTGACTGTCTGTTTCTATCTCTATGTGAGCTTATCTTGGTGTACCTCATAATATCTAACAGCATTTTGTAGTATACTTAGATTGTATCTCAAACACACACATATGTGCATATATTCTGTAAAATGTTGACATGAACTAATAAGATGGAAAAATATTCATTGTCTTTTATCAGTGTTGGAAACAAACCTAGCTAGTTTTATATGTACATGACGAAAGTGAACTACATTCTCAAACTATCATTTTTCTTCCTTCCTTCCTTCATTCCTTCCCTCCTTCCTTCCTGTCTGTCTATATATATACAAATATAGGAATGAGCATATAATATTAAAGTAAAATTTCAATACAGAATAAGTTTTAGAAACCATAAAAATCCATATCTTGACAAGTTTTTGCATTTTAATAACACTTTATATTTTTATTATAAAAACCTGTAAACAAACAAACAATGTCCATTCAAACATTGTTACAAAGGAAAATTTTGGGATATTGAATGATTTTCTTGGTGTAACATTTTTCTGAAGGTCTCTTTTCTGTCTTGGTGAAGGTAAATTATTCTCAAGTCAGAGAATAGTAATATTTCTAATAATTCACTTTCTCATTACAATAATTAGTATGTAGAAATGATGGAAGCATTCTTAATGTTCAGAGGTGGGTGTGTACTATCTTAGCACTGGGGAGGACAAATCTTGCAGATATAGGCAGATCTGTGGGCCTCATTTGTTAGTAAGCTTGGCTTAATTTGTGAATCACCAACAAATTTAGAGATTCTGTCTGAAAAAAACAAGACCCAAAGAAAATTCACCAAAAATCACACACACACACACACACACACACACACACACACACACACACACACACACACACCACACAAGTCTCAAATGAGACTTGTATATATTGAGATTTGTTTTGGCTCAGTGGTTATTGAGATCACCAAACAACCTAATGCTCTCTTATTGTTTAAAACTGTGGCATACATTAATAATACAAAATGATCTTTTTATTTCCATTGGCTTATAGATCATTTTAGATTATCCTCTAAAGTTTAGCAACCCCCTTTTTGCTACACTTGCTGTAAAGTGCTCCTGACCCATGTCCTTGCTACTCTATCTCTGGTTATGCAGTGTATATTCAGTAATTATTCTATGAAAGACACAAATAACCCCAAATTCAGTATTTCATTGCTGCCCATTTTCAGGGGAAAAAAGGGCAAGGGAGAGAAATAGTAGTAAAGTGTATGTTGGAATAAACTCCGTTGATTTAATCAGAATGAAAAATTACTATAAAAGCTTCATGAAGGAGATTGGAAAGATAAAAACAAAAAATAAAAGTTATACCTAGTTTAAGCAAATATTTCCAAATCTCAAAGACAGAGGCCTGCATTTTGCCAAATTGGGTAGAAACAAGCAGAGTAGGTATTACTCTTTATAAATTTACTTATAAAAATATGGAATAGTAGTTTAGAAAAATTTTAAACAAATGACTTTTGTTCAAAGATCTATTGATTCAGCCTTTTGGATTCCCATATTTTATAGAAAGAAATATAATTAATATGATAATGGAAAAGAAAATAGCAGAGAGTAAACATGTAGTTGAATTATGCTCCTATTGTATTTTACTTTGTGTTGTACATGGTGTTCAGTTCAAGAATAATGATGTTTAAAGAGTAAGAAAATAAGAGTACTTTGGTTTTCAGTACTTTATGCAGTAATAAATAAATAAATAAATAAAGAAAGAAAGAAAGAAAGAAAGAAAGAAAGAAAGAGAGATGGATTCCAAAACTAATGTATAATGTTTGTTTTGTTGATATTATTTGGGCACTTTCAATGACCCCACCACAATTCCTTGTTTAGATTATAAAACTTATGCTTTTTTTATATTGAGGTTATGTAAAAGGTATCACAAATACCCCCCAAGGGTACTAACATGGTTTTAGGGAACAGTATGCACATTTTATCACCATGTATGTTGACTGTCTGGGAAAGCTTTTTAAAGGGAACTGACTCAGAGTAGATACACTGCTTTACTCTTCTGGTTTTCTCTTTTCTTCCTAATATTTGAAGGGACAAGAGATCTGGCAGTCGTTTGTAGAGCATAAGAATAAGGCAAGCGAGGGATAACAATCAAGACGTAAGAGGAATAAATTATAATAAATAATTGGGCAACTGTTTAGGCAGCAAACTGTTCTGTCATTATTTTCATTTTGGAAGTTCCTAACCCACACTTTTGATTCACTCAGGTAGTTAGGTTTTATTCCTTCTCAAGTCTCTGCTGGATTTGAAGGCCAAATACTTTAGTTTTACAATAAAACTTAGTGACTTAGGGGTTAAAATGTTTTTTAGGTCTAGATAGATGTTTTAAGTTGATAAAGATAAGATATGATAGATATTGATTTACATTCAGAATTTTAGACCCAAGAAGATAGGAAAGATGTTTACTTCAATGTTGCCAAATACAAATAGCCAAAACACTATATAATTCCTGATTGTTTCATGGTTCTTCTTGTTTGATGTAGTTTATTTTATATGTCATAATATAAATGTATATGTAAAAAAGAAATATAAAATATATAAACAAAAATGTATTCATTAAAAAATAAAGCATGTACCTTAAGAATTATAAACAAAAACAAAACCACAAAGAATAAGGCTCACATTCTAAAGATGGCAAAGCTAGAAGGGCTCTGTGACACTGAGGATATCATGGAGCTACCACGCTGAATTCTGTTTTAAGCCTTTGATTTGGTTAGGCATTGATTTTCACCTGCATGCAATCCTCAGTCACAGGGGTGAATTCCAGGCAGGGTCCCATGTTATTTGACACATTACACTTTAATTGGGAACTGGAGTGCATAATGCAGAGTAAATCCTTTAATTTGTTTTGCTTTTGGCTCTCTTCAATGTGGCACATAACTGTTCGCTTTTCTGAGCTTCCTCAACTCACATGAGTTTCACAATGACAGTAGCAACTTCCAGATCTTGCTTCGTTTTAGTTATACTCCCGATAACCCGATTTTGCAAGATGTACTATTGATTTTTACAAAGAAATGTAGATTTTCTTTTATTTCTTCTGTGGTTGTGAAATATACTACTTTGTTTTAAGTAAAAAGTAAAATTACAATTGTTTTAAGTTGATAAAATTGAAATCATCTACATCTGTAGGCTCAAATTTTAAACTTTGAAAAGTTATACACTATACATATATACATATAAACGAAATATATTTTCACTTGTTCAAAGAGATACATATTCTACATTCTATATTTTAGGAATATTTAATATCTTGTCACTATGTTACAATAAGATATTTGTGAAAAATCATCAATCACAGGAAACCAATTCAATAAGCCACATGAACAAAACTAACATATTACAATTCCTGCCTACAGAAAAACTCTTGTTGTTAAAACTATGAGTTACATATAAATAGATACTAGTTTTAGACATACTAAAGAGCACAGTATTTGAGGAGGGAGTAGAGACAATAACTTTATTTTATTTTAGAAATTTTACTTTCCTAACAATATGAGAAGCTTATGTGTCCTGTCAGCCATGACCCTTTTACTTCAAATGTGATTATTATTATCTTTTCTGCTTTTAGGAAATGGAGATAATTAAATTCATAAAATTAATTAGAGCCACATTTTTACAAATATAATCAACATTCATTCAAAGATTTGTCAAAAATGAATCTCAGTTTTACCACTTTATTTCTTTCCTTTATTTTCTCTGATGCTGCATGGTTAAAGGGCTATGACATTATGCTATTTACTTACAACAATATGTCCTTGAGAAAGTTACACTGACGAACCCTTATTCTCTAAAAACTAAAGATAATGGTATTGACCTATGATAAGTACATGAAATAATGCGTCTATGACAATTAGAAATTGTATCCAAAGAAACACCAGAAATTCCTTACACATGTAACTACAGATTAATTTTCCTCTCGGAAATAACAAACATGTTTCAGTTATTTTAGTAACTCTCAAATGGTATATTCTCAATGTTAAAAAAAAAGGATAAATTATGACAATCTGTCAAGAAATAATTAGACGTAATCACTATTAACATGTTGTTGTTTAAATAAAAAAATACAAATTTGAATCGCAGAATCTAGTACTCATGTAAACAAAATTTGGCTACATAAATACTTATACAGACATAGAACAGGCACATACATAATCTCATCAGATTAATACAGTACATATCAATGTATATTTATCATTTACCAGTTATTAGTCCATAGTGGACTTAAGTGATAAAATGAACACTTTAAAATACGTACACCTTTGGGCCGGCCAGATGGCTCAGTGAGTAAAGCATTTGCAACAAACTCTGATAATCTGAATTCAATCCCTAAAGCCCACATGATGGAGGATGAGAACCAGTTCCCACAAGCTGTCCTCTGACCTCCATGTTTGTGTCAAAAAATGTAAACTATATTTTTTGAGACAGGGCTTCTCTGTGTAACCTTGGCTGTTCTGGGCTCACTTGTGGACAGGCTGTTCTTGAACTCACAGAGATCCTCCTGCCTCTGCCTCCCTAGTGCTGGGATTACAGGCATGTTCAACTATGCTTGGCATAAAGTCCTTTTAAAAAAAAAAGATGGAAGTATATATCCCCCACACAAAATAAACAAAAATTTTAAATTAAAAATAAGTAGAATACATTTAATATGTACATTTTTATATGTCTGTCTATAATTATAAACACATAATACTTATCATTAACTCATGGGGTTTTTAACTACCAGGAAAGCTTTTTCGCAGGAAGAGAAAGCCTTTCTATCATGTTTAGGTTATGCCAGAGCACTCCTCACAGCATGTGTGACTGTCAGGCCAGTATCTGAATACAGACATATTCCTCTGTGGGTGTTCTGAAAATTTTAGAGAAATGAAAGGACTATTAAGCACCCTGCTTAGAGGTGTTTTTGTTTTGTTTTGTTTTTAACAGAGTCTTTATAATACTAGTGGTGGGAAATATAATGTAAAGAATGTTAATAACTCCTAGGCACGTGAAGCCTCAAACTTGCAGTGAAGGAGAAGCAGCCAGAGGTGATGTCAGCACTCTTTGGTGCTAATAGCATTCACATCCAGTAAAATTGCTCTCATCAGCAGGAATGGTATATGAAAGCTTAAAGTACAAGCCTGGAGTATGGGAAATCTGTTCAGGAGAATGAGACTAATGACATCATTCATTCATGTTGTTGGAACTACCAACTATACATTTGGCCATAGAAGCGAAGGTAGATTATATCAACCCCTTTGGCTCTGGCTTGCTTGAATCATAATTCTTGCTTATAAATTATTGTAATTAAATATAAAATTGTACACTTAAAATGAAATGTATTGATTCTAGGATAATATAAAGATAACTACCATCTGTTGAGAACTCTTTGTTTACTGGCATCTATTCTGCATCTGGCTATAGTGGAGTTTTTTTGTTTTGCTTTGTGTTTTTGGTTTGTTTGATTGATTCCTTTAGTACCAGTGTTCAGAAAGCTGAATTGAAAACTTATTCACTTGACATTTGAACTCAGGAGGTTGAGAGAAGTCTCAGCAAAAACCAGACACAGAGAGGGAAGGGTTCTGGGGAAATAGCTCAGTGAATAAGAGCATTTGCTCCTCAAACATGAAGACTTGAGTTTGGATCCCCCAAACCTATGTAAAGCGCCAATATGATTGCAAGTGTTTGAAATCCCAGATCTGCAGGAGGAGGGGGTATATAGAATTACTGTGGCATGCTGGCCAGCCAGAATTAACCAACAAAACAAACAAACAAACAAAAAGGGAAGCTATAGTGAGAGATCCTATCTCAAAAGACTAAGGCAGACTGTGACAGAAGACATATGACAAACTCCTTGGGCCTCTTCATGTAGCAGTAAAGATATATGCACTTATATATACATATACCTATCTCTCACAGAAACACCACATACTCACACACAGAGTCATACACACACACACACACACACACACACACACACACACACACACACACACCACAAGAAAGGGAGGGAGGGTAGAAGGCAGGGAAGAGTCTGATCTTATGTGTATTTATTTTCTTAATTTGTTCACAAGTCTATAAAGCAGATACTCATTTTATAAATAAGGAAGCTGAGGGACAAAATAATGCTTATAGGTATGCAGATATTAAGTTTGAAGTTGGCTCTCAAATTGATCAGAGATGCTCAGTAAATAGTTTTTACACAAATACCTGAATTGGGCTGAAAGTTATAAATGTAAGGCAATCAGTTAATAGGCTTGTAAGTACTATATATAATAAATCTTCTGTAAGTTTATTTCTTTTATCATAACAATGACACCTTAGCCTCACTTATTTTTGTCTTTGGGTCACTTAATGAACTAGTTGTGAATAGTCTATGTCATTAGGTTTTACACTTTGTGCATATTTTACACATTGGAGATGAATAGCCTAATGTCATATATGAAATGATCAGCACAGAGATTATAAAGTTGCTTTTCAAAATCCATTTAAAGTTTAAGGACTTTAAATTAGGGTGTAGAGGAATTTAAATCTAGTAATATAGCTGCTCTGGCAACAGATCACATCCAAAGACCTTCTAGGTGTATGTGATCCAGCTAGAATTCAGAAACACTCCGGATTACAGTAGGATCTGCTTGGAATACACCTACAACCTTACTACACACCTTTACTCACACACAATGAAGATAAGGTTAGTTTATAAAAGGAATAAACCATGTTTGGAAGTAACGTCTAGATGAGGGTAAGATAAAGTGACAAATCAGAGAAAGATTTGACAGAAGGACTAAAAGATAGGATAAACTCAACACTCATGAGATTAAGACAGGAAAAGAGAGGCTACTTAAGATCAGCATAGGAAGAAAGGAGTTTTTTTTTACTATAAATTCATGGATTTATTTTTACATTGCATAATTTATTTCATCTATCCATATTTCTAACCTTATGTCATATTTGCATCTTCTTTATTACTATTACTTCAGAGTAATATATATGTATATAAGTGAGCAAATTATATATATATATATATATATATTTGAGTATAAGGTAGAGAATATATTCATGATTGGGGGTCAATAAGACAATGAATAGACAATGGAGCTTCTAGAATACCATAACAAGATGAAAAATAACTGTATTGACACTTTACTTATCCTATCAACACTTGGTGCATACTTCTGTCATAGTCAGTGAGCACCAAGTCCTTGTAGGTAAGGTGTCCCCAGACTCCTTTCTCCAGGGAATACATTCAGCATATATCACACTAAGGTTCAGCTCAACATGGCAGACAAGTGGTCTCTTGACCTCTAAACCTTGCTATGGCTCCCTTCATCCTTGTGCACCAAGAGGAATATGATCCCTTCCCCACCTTTAGAGCACACTCCAACTATGAGATGTACTGACCAGGGAAGCTAAAGGTTGTGATATACCTATACATGGTGCCTATACATAATAATCTACACCCATGAAAGCTCATGGAATTAGAGGATACAGGGTCTCCAGCTTCAATACACATTCCCACAACTCTTTGTGAACTTTGGCTCTGAAGATCAAGTTGCTGTTCTTGCTATGTCTCTCCTATCCATACTGTACAGACTGGTTTATGAGATAGTGACTCCTCTCTAACTCCATGAAGCCCTGATAAACTTCACAATTCACAGATCAACACCAAGTCTCTGTATAACTGAATGTTAAACAGCATAAAGCCCAGCAAAGACTCATGAAGCAGAAGAAATATGAAGCATCAGAACACACACACACACACACACACACACACACACACACACACACTCAATTCAGGTCGTCAGAATATCTTTAAAAACTAACTCCATATGGGGGGACCTCAATTAAAAACGTGGACTGTGAAGTCAAATTAACCCACCCCAAATTAATTGTCAATGATAATGACTTAGTTAAAATTTCAAAGAGTTCAAAACAATGATTATAAGCTGTTCAAATATTTCAGAGAAAACAAATAAATACATGAATGAATTTAAAGAAGATATGAAGAATCTGAATGAATTCCAAGAAAAGACAAACAAGGAATTGAATGAGATAAGGAAACCAACTCAGGATATAAAAATGTCATTCAATAAAGCGATGAAAATACTGAAGGAAGACCAAACATAAATGATACTGCAAGTGAAACTTTCAGTAAGCCAAACAAAACCATAAGTGAAAAGCCTCACCAATAGAATGGGTCATATGGAGGACAGAATAGTAGGACTTGAGGATAAGGTAGAGGAAATAGATCATTGAATTAATGTCAATGACATATTTCAAATACTATATGTAGGGAATAAATGGGATCTGTGTGGCTTCATGAAAACACCAAATTTAGGAGTTATGACCATAGAAGAATACTATGACAGAAACACAGTTACATTTTCTGGAAAATCATAGAAGGTAATTTCTCAAATCTAGAAAAGAACATGCCTCTTGTAGATTTTCTATTGACCTGATAAATAAACACCATGAACAAAAGTAACTTGGAGAGGAAAGAGTTTATTTAAGCTTGCAGTTTTAGTTGCTCATTAGTGAAATTAGAGTGGGAACTCAAGGCAGGAATTGGGATGTAGGAACTTAAGCAGAAGCCATGGAGGGGTGCTGTTTACTGGGTTGTTCTTCCATAACATACTCAACCCATTTTCATATACCACAAGACCAACAGCTCAGAGGGTCCCTCTTCTCAAATGACATAAAATGGGCCAGAACATTACACACCCAGGTAAAAGAAGCATACAGAATACCAAATAATTAAGGCTAGAATAGAAACACTTCATACCATTTTACAGTTAAAACACCAAATATACAGAAAATATAAAGGGAAATGAAAGTTGCAAGAGAGAATGCCTAAGTCACATACATAAAGCCATTCTATCAGAATAACAACTGATTCACCACTGAAAAAAATTTAAAAGCCAAAGAGGCTTGGATCAATCTAGTTTAAGTCCTCCAAAGCCACTAATGCTAGAACAGACTCCTCTACCAGAAAAACCACTATAATAAAAGGAGAAATAACTTACTATGACAAAAGCAGCTTAAACCACTTTGTGTGCACTAGGCTAGCTCAAGAGAGGATACTAGAAGGAAACTCCAAATAGAAGAAAATGGTAAACACACTCACGAGTTAGAGAAAAATAATAAAAGATATTTATTTGTTGATCAATGAAGACTAAGAAAACATGAAACAATACAATATCAACAAAATGACAGGACTAGAAACACACCTTTCAGCAATCAAAAGACTCAACTTCCCAATCAAAAGATACGGACTGTCAGATTGCTTTAAAAACAAAACAAAACAAAACAAAACAAAACAAAGCAAAACAAAACTAGGATTGCTCTTTTTGCTGCTTCCAGGAAACATTCCTCACCACCAAAGACAGGGTCAAAGATGAACAAAGGAATTCCAAACAAACGGAACTGAGAAATAAGCAGGAGTTACTATTTTAATACTTCACAAAAATAAATATCAAATTAACAGAAGTGAGAAGTAATGAATGTCACTCCATATTGGTTAAGGAAACTATTCAACAAGAACATCTTAAACACACACCCAATGAACATAGATACCCTCAATTGCATTTAAAAAATACTGCTAGATTTAAAGTCATATATTAACCTTAACACATAAATACTAGGTGATTTACATAGCTCACTCTTGCCAGTAGATGGGTAATCCAGGAAAAAATATATGAAGAGTGGTGCTAAATAACACCATACAACAAATAAATGTAATAGATATCTACAGAGAATTCAACAAAAATATTACAGAATACATTCTTCTTAACAGTCACGTTCTGTACTCTAAAGTTGATCACCTCATAGGACATAAACTGGTCTTAACAAATACAGAAAAATTAAAATAACTTTTTATTAGATTTGACTACAATAGTATGAAGGTAGAAAACAATAGTGGGAGAAATCATGGAAAACGCATAACTTATGGACATTAAAGAAGATACTATAAAACAATAATTGGGAAACTGAAGAAATCAAGAAAGGAATCAAAAGTTCTTATGAAATAATTGAAATAAAAATACCATATTAAAACAAAATATCAGTCCTGAGATAGCAGTTTATTGTTCTAAGTGCCCATATTATAAAATCAACAAGACCTCAAATAATAACTTTGAGATGAATCTCAGGGTCTTGGAAAAGTAAAATAAAACAAAACAAAAGCAAAGTGTAGAAGGCTTTACTGAAGAATTTAGGTGATCTTTAAAGAAGAACTAAAAGCAATGCTTCTCAAATTATTCCATTAAAAACAGGGAAGAAATGTTTTAAAATTCATTTTATGAAGGTAAAGTTACATGGACATCTACAACCCATAAATATATAACCACAAAAGACAATTATAGTTCAGTCTCCCTGATAAGCATTGTCATAAAAATTCTCAAAAATACCTGGACACTGGATTAAAACAATATATCACAAAGGTAGTCTACTATAATCAAGTGAGCTTCAATTAGGAGACCAGGAATGGGTCAACATAAATTGAGACACACCACATCAATATATTTAAGAACAGAAATCACATAGTCATATATGAAGATGTAGACAAAGCTTTTCACAAAATCTAAAAACCTTCCATGATAAAAATCTCAGGATAGTTTAGAGATATAAGGAATATATACTGACATAATAAAGGTGAAGTACAATAAGCCTATTGGCAGACTAATGCTAAATGGAGAAAAACTCAAGCATTTTAGTAAAATCAGGAACAAGAAAAGATATAGTCCTTTTCTGTATACTGCTTGAAGTCTTAACTAGATCAAAAAGATAAGAGAAGGCAATGAAAAGATAAAAATAGAGTAGCTCAAGTCCACTCACAGAGAGGAAAGGATGACTGTATGATACAGAGGACCAGGATATTTGCTGTAAGATATTGTATATCCTCTTTAAATGACAGTTAATCAGTATCCATAGCATCTGAACAGTGTGATCACCTAAATAAAATCAGTACAATGGACACATAAGGTGACAAGCCAGTGTGGATGGAGGAAATTACAAGGATTCACTACTAAATAAAGAGCTACAGGCAATTAATGGTTACTGAAAGAGGGAAAGTCAATCTTCTTCAGGGACAAGCCCCCCCTCGACACATTATTCAATCTCAGTGGTCAGCCCTACACATAGACATATATGCGCAACACTAAATGGACTCAGGATATTTTAAAAATATACAATATGCACAGTTTTATAGCAGTAATTTAAAAAAATATCATAATTTAGACAGGGAGTGGGGGAGACACAGAAGGTTTTTAAGGACAAGAGTAGGGTAGAAAATATGTGAATACAGTATGCATTATGGCACTCTCAAAAAATTAAGAAAACCATCCTTGTGTTATATTTGTTAATGACTCATTCTCCAAACTAAGCATGATTGTGGGAATAGGGTTTATACATAAAATTACAGAACACCAAATTAAATTTGAATTTAAGATTACGATCTAGTAGTTGTTGAAGCGTAATTATGTGTGATAACTTTATGTGACAGTATACTACCAAGGATCCTGGAAACAATTAAAGTCATTAATACAATCCATTATTAATTGGCCATAGGCACCTCACAATCTTAGTCTTGTTCTCTGTTCCTTTATTCTAGCTATATCAAAAGCCTTGGGTTTCCTGAGATAAGTCACATTCCTTTTCATGTGCCTTAGTGTTTTCAGATGTTATTTCCTCTACCTAGATGTTTTCCTACATTTTGATATTTACATCTTAAACATATTTAAGGTTCACCCCACACTTAGTATATCACATTAGGATGTGTTGTCTTACTTGGTGTTTCTTTACATTCCTAGGTATAGTCATTCTTTTGGCATTAACTAATATGCATATAATCCACTGTGCACCAGCTATTCATCTTTATTTTGTTGTTTGGTTTTCTGTGATAGGTACTCACCATGTAGCCTTGACTGCCCTGAACTTCACTTTGTAGACCAGGTTGGCCTTGAACTCACAGATGCACCTACTTCTGCCTCCCAATTATTGAGATTAAAGGCACGTGTCATCAAACCTAGCTCAGGTACTCTTTTGAAGTTTTTCATTGAATATTAGTTTCATAATTGTCCTGCTATCCTTATGATACATATTGTAGCCTAGTATCATGACCTTTTCTATCTACTGTATCTTTTATCAACCTCCAATCTACTGGAGGTCATCGTTTATATTATATTCTTTTCTTCACTTAGCACAATGTGAGGCACATAGTAAATATGCCAATTGGAAACATTTGTTTCCTATTCTACATTCTACATAAATGTCATTCATACCTAGCATGGCAGTGCATGCTTGCAATCCAGCACTCACTTCAGAGGCAGAGAGAGGATTAAGTTCAAGGCCAGTCTATTCTATGTAGTTTCAGGCCAGTGAGGGTTATATAGTGAAACTGCTTCAAAACTATACTGGGGCTTGATAAATTGGCATAGAGGATCAACAGAACAGGATAGCATATGCAATTCTGCTGTAAATGGGAGGAGAGAGTGGGATCTATGCCTAGAAATCTTCTGTAAACAAAAAGCAGCATCAGGGAACTGGCTTTCCAAACAGGAATAAGGAGCAGCACATGTGAAAGGAAACAGTTTGTCTGTGTAGTTTTGTCCAGGCTCATCTCTAAAGGCAAGGCTGAGGAATGCAAGGCCAAAGAGTTATATTTCCTAGGTTGTCAGGGAATCCAAAGACCTTCCATTTACAACAAAGAATTATAAGGTTGAAAAAAAAAGGATGTCAATTCCATCCTTAGTAGACTGGTAGCTAACTTGTCATAATGCTGCATATCTTCCCAGCCATTAAAGACTTCTGGGCAGATTAGGGCATCACATTTGGAGAATTAAATATCACCTTCTTTAGTAGACTATTTCAGAGTCTATTCTTTCTAAGAGGCAATTTAACTTTCTAGTATGTTTTAGAGATAGCTTTTTTTTTTGTAGAGTTAGATAACAACTAATCAAATTGCTTAATGACTCCTTCATATTCAGAAAGAATATTTTAAAAATTACTATAATAGAGGAAAACCTCCCATGAATTAGGTATCACCATTTGCAAAGAAAAACTATTATTTGGTTCTCATGCAGCATTGTTCATTACATACTAGTATTACCCTTATTTCTTAGAAAAGAAAATGAGCCTCTGAGAAGATAAGCAACATGTTCAATTTGTCAACTGAATGTACAAGTAATTTTTTTCCAGTACTTAACCCTCTTCATTCTTAATAAAAATAAAATCACTGAATAGGACCAAGCCTGTGACAGACTGAGGATTTAACTATATAAAATAATGATGGTTTCTCAACCTCCAATCCAGAGATATTCTTATGAAATATTATTTCTTCCCATAATGACTGGTGATGAATCAGACTGTTTTTTTTAAATTTAGCAGCTTTTCTAGGGATTCATTGAATATATTAAGTTTTGCATATGTGTGGCATAGACATTTCTTAGGTGCTTATTCTTATAAATGCAAATATAATCTAGGAACTATCATTTCACACTCATTAAGATGACTGTAATAGAACAGATCAATAATTGATGAGAGTGTGGTGAAAAGGCAAACTTCATTACATTGTTAGCAGTGGTGTAAAATGGTGTAGTTACTTTAGATAGCAGTGGGCAAGTCCTTCAGCAACATAGCACTGCCATGCAGTCCATCATTTCTAACCTTAAATACACACTAAACAGAGCTTAAGTATGTCTATACAAAAACTTGTATAGAATTTTTCATCACACTATTATTCCTAATAGTATAAAGGTGGAAATAATCAAAATGTCCACCCTGATGGACAGGCAAATGAAATATATATCCAAGCAAAGGAAAGTTATTCAGTGTCTTAGTTAGGCTTTCTGTTGTTGTGATGAAACATTGTGACCAAATAAAACTTGGGGAGAAAGGAGTTTATTTCATTTAAAACTTAAGGTTCATAACCCAGGGAAGTCAAGGCAGAAGTTGATGCAGAAGACACAAAAGGAGTTGATGCTTATTGGAGTGCTTCCTCCTGGCTTTCTTATAACATCCTAGGATCACCTGCTCTGGGATGGCACCACGCACAATGGGTTAATTCCTTCCACATTAATCAGTAATGAAGAAAATGCTCTAAAGACTTGTCCATAGATACATTTTGTAGAAACATTTTCTCAATTGGGGAACCCTTTTCCTAAATGTCTCTGGCTTGGGTCAAGTTGACATAAAATTAACCCTGACATTTAGCTATGAGCAGTAATGTACTTCTAAGCACATGCTAAGCACATGCATGACATTTGAAAGTATTATGCTAAATATAAGAAGGCACTCCTAAAAGGAGACATGTTATGCACTGTTTATAGAGTTATACGAAATGTACAGAGTAGACAAATTTTCACAAATGAAAGTGGATTAGTGGTTGTCTAGATCTGGGAGCATGGGGTGATGGTTAAAGGGTGTCTAGGTTTTTTTCATTCAATCACAAAAGCTATTAGATACATGGCTTGATATAAGCTTTAAAACAGTTGGACACTTTATATAGATGAACTTAAAGTATGTGACTTATATATCAATAAAGCTATTTACAAAGGGGACTTTCTTATATTTACTCCTTTTAAATTTTCCCTCCAAGTCACAGTGAATTTTAAAATTCCTTTATTTTGTGTTTTTATTTCTTTTATGTATATGAACACTCCATCTGCATATTAGAGACTGTATACCAAAAGAGGGCATCAGATCCCTTAATAGATGGTTGTGAGCCACCATGTGGTTGCTGGGAATTGAACTCAGGACATCTGAAAAAACAGCCAGTGCTCTGAACCACTGAGCCATCTCTCCAGACCCCTTATCTTTACTCAACAAAAGTTATTAATATTACATATCTTGATATGTTATCAAGAAGTGATGTGAGAGTTTATTTGTGCCTTCAGTACTTTTCTCTACAGTCAGTTATTAGATACAAAGCAATAAAATAAAATATTTCTCACTGTAGAGAAAGAGTTTTTGCTTAGTTTACAGAGGAAATCCTCCAGTAATGTCACGATCCACTCTGGTCATCACGTTGGATTGCCAGTAAGAGTTTACAATGCAGGGGAGACGGAATATTTTCTCTTTTTAATTTTCAGTCCACTCTGACAGCCTCATGTCTTAGACTGTTAGATGTAGAAACTTAAAGTAGGTTTCCTTGACCCAGTGGCAGCAAAGTAATAAATAATGCCAAGAACTGAATTTAAGAAGGAAACTTCATCTCTAGGGAATTAGATCACAGAGCTGGCCTAACAACTCCCTCACTTCTCAGCATAGATCCCACACATTTCCCAACTATAGAAAACAATTCTCATGACTTTATCTTATCAGCCCAGCAACATCCCCTTGAACACCAGGTTCTCTTTTTGTTCTTAAGAATACAAGTCATTCTGAATGTCAAAAAATGATATGGGAAATATGTTTATACTCACACTTGTATGTAGCTCAACTTCAACCAGTGGAATCTCAAGGGAGAGAAAGACATAAATCTAGGGACCATTCTCAATTATATTCTCATAACAGCTAGATGATTGACTAGCCCATCTCCAATTCAACCTTTAACAGAGGGAGACACAATTTCAAATGAATACTGGGAATAGTTATCCAGCTGCAGGTACATTTTTGGATGTAGTTTGAGAAACTGTCAACTGGACAAATACTTAAAAGTTAAATTTGTCAGGTCTGTTGATTGTTTAGATATAAGGTGAGAGATGGGAATAGATGAAGAGTCACAAGAATGCCTCATGTTTTAGTAGAGAAACTATCTCATGAAAGATTTTACAAAATCAGCACGCTAGAAGCCACTGGGTTTAGCATGTATGGAAAAGGTAAGAGATAAGCCTATTTGTGTAATGGCCCTTTTATCTATGTTAAATCTCCAGATTGATACTTTTCAGAAAAGCTATGTTTAAAGCACAATTCTTTAGAAAGAAAATGTCTCATACTGGAAGAAAGAAAGCATCTCACTAACGAGAGTTAACAAGAAAGTCTATTTGGTTAATCTTTGGATGAAATGGAATAATATTTCTCAATATTGAAGGTTCTTGGTGCCTCTCCCAGGGAACTGTGAAAATGTGTATATTGGTACTATAGGACTGAATCCCTCTGAATGTCCATATTGCTGAGCAATTTCAAGATGGTGCTACAAGATATCTAATGGGTATACTTTGATTTTCAATGACAGAGTAAATCTCAATTAATTAATGATTAATATATCAGTTCAAAAGGTTGTTAATAAAGATTTAAAATGGAAATAAAGGAAGTATCTGAACCATTGTAAGTAATAAAACAAACACAAGCTTTTTATTAATTGTGTTTGAATTATAATATGGTATATATGATAATTATCATGCATTTACTATGAGACACAAGCAAAAATGGTTGACAAAGTATGATTCTAGAGTACCAGGATGGATAGATAATTTAGATAACTGCTTAGTCTCTTTCCTACTTTCAAATTCTATAATTCTGTATAATCTTGTATCTCATATTCTGAAGGAGCAGTCTAGTCTACTAGTTTCAACATCATTTTGTGTACTGTGGTGTTTAATTGTCTTTGTCTACTTGATTAGTTTTGGAATAACCTAGGAGACACGCCTATGCACATTTCCATGATTCTACTTCCAGGGAGGTTTAAATGAGAAGAGAAAACTCATTCTCAGTATGGGCCCTATAAGTGGGTTTGGGTCCCAGACTAAATGAAAAGAAAAGAAGAATTGAAATGAGCTGAATATCATCATTCACCCCACTCTGCTTCCTGCTTGGAGGAGACTACCAAATGCTCCACTACCTTATGCCCTTGCCATCATAGCTAGTCATTCTCCCTGGCCATCCCTTCCATAGTATGATGGACTATGCCCTCATACTTTCAGCTAATTAAACCCTTCCTTTTGCCAGGTGTTTTGCTATAGCAAGAAAAATGTTACTAATATTGTTGCTGAGGTAAACATGATTGCATGGTCTGTATCCCTTTGAAACTGGCCTATAGAACAAATGCAGGGAGCTGAGGGCTAAAGAAGCCTTAGAAGGCTTTAAACAGCTTCATAAGTCTTTGCAGTAGGCATTTGGAAGAGCAGAAAGTTTCAGATAGGAGCAAATACTCTAATGAGAATTCCCCTAAAGGGAATTGGGATAGAAGCCATTCATGTCCCCTTCTGGAAGTGAATCTGTATGCTTTCTGCATCCCAAAAATTTGAGTGGGGCAGAATTCCAATGGGATGAATTAAGCTGTACTGCAGGGTCCATGTCAAGACAATATAGCATTCACACTGTGCTATGGTTGATACTTAGTGATCTTACCCTGGTTTGTAGTGGGAAAGGACAAGTAAGCAGTACAAAAGCATGATGTTTAGTTTAGTGAGGAAAGGAAATGGTTAAATTTTCAGGCAAGGAAGGTGTGAGGAAAAGACCTATAATTGTTAAAGAGATTAGCACAATTAAGAAGGAACCTCAAGTTTGCCCATTTTTAGGCAGATTTCTGTCTATGGTAGAAACGAGAACATTTTTCCCAGTGGCTGGTTTGCCACATTTAAAGCCATCTCCATACAGAGGTTCTTTGATGCTTATCATCTTCTTTGAGGTAGGCTGGGTGTTGCCAGCAGTTATCCTGTCTCATTCAATCTTTAAAATAATGAAAACATTTTTAAATGTCACATTCTGTAGGACTCTGAGGGGCAAGCTTGGAATCAGACATAGTCAATGGTCAAACTCTGCCAAGACAGGGTAAGCAAGTCCTCAATAGTTCCTGTCTCACAAACATGTCTGTCAGATATATTTGGCCAGAAGGCTGAAGATGATACTCCAATGTTATAGACAGTTGTAGGTGACTGTTCATGCATCAAACTGTCTCTGTAATTCTTTTTTTTTCCTTTTCCTTCTCATTTTGGAAGCTGCTAACCTGCACTTCCGGTTCACTCAAGTAATTAAGTTTCAGTCCTTCTCAATTATCTGATGGGGTTGAAGACCAGATAGTTTAGTCTTACAATTAACCTTAGTTGTGTAGGGGTTAAGATGGTTTTTATGTTTAGATAGAGGTTTTGAGTTGGCAGAGATGAGCTATAATAGATTGATTTTCATTCAGAATTTCATTCACCAAGATAGGAAAGTTGTTTTCTACAAGGTTGCCAAATGTAATTAGCCAAAACATCCTGAATGTAACATTGATATGATCCCTGATTGATTCATGGTTCTTCTTGCTGTATGTAAGTTTTTTACTTACATGTAATAATATAAATGTATATGCCAGAACCCGGAAATAGCTTAAGTGTCCCTTAGTAGAAGAATGGATAAAGAAACTGTGGTACATTACACTATGGAACACTACACAACTATTAAAAACAAGGAATCCCAGAAATTTGTGGACAAATGTATTGAACTAGAAATGATCATAATGAGTGAGTTCACCCAGAAGCAGAAAGAGTCAAATGGTATATACTCATATCTGGACACTAGCCCAAGGGGCAGATCCCATGAAAGTCTTCACTTACCAGGAAAGTGGGACAGAGGGGAAGACTTCCTATTGGGACTTTAGATGAGAGAAGCATGGGAGAATGGGGAAATAGAATGATCCAGAGGGTCCTAGAAACCTACAAGAAGAACATTATGATGGGCAGATATGGGCACAGGGGTCCTGCTCAAACTATGGCACCAGACAAGGACAATATGTGCAGTGAACATTGGACCCCTACACAGATCTAGCCAATGGACAGGGCATTCTCCACAGTTGAATGGAGAGTGGGTACTGACTTTCACATGAACCCTGGTGCCCCATATTTGACCATATCCCCTGGATGGGGAGACATGGTGGCACTCAGAGGAAGGATAACAGGCTACCAAGAAGAGACTTGATACCCTATGAGCATATACAGGGGGAGGAGGTCCCCCTCAATCACAGTCATGGGGAGGGGAGTAGGGGAAAATGGGAGGGAGGGAGGAATGGGAGGATACAAGGGATACAATTGAGATGTAATGTGAATAAATTAATAAAATATATAAAAAATGTATATGCCAAAAATTAAATTAAATTAAAAAACAAATTAATAAAATAAATAAAAGAAGGAACCTCACTTGGTACAGGGAAAATAGGAAGGGTGGCCTCAGGTTAAGAACACACTTACCAGAGGCTCCAACTTGTGCAAGTGTAAATTTGCTTGGAAGTAAACAGCCTGAATTGAAAATGATGCTGAAAAATCCCTTGCTTGAAAGTAGCTCTCCACTAATGCGCCATTGCCAAGGTGCATAGAGCTTAGCACAGATGTAGATACCAGAGTACCATAGTAGTTGGCAGCTGACATCAGCAGCATTGTGCACATGATGATTGTTTTATAAGCATGTAAACTTTAAGAGTTCCTGGAGACTCATACCAAGGTTCTTCAGTCATTGGAGCCACTCAGTGGGTTGCAGGTTCAGGTTTCCTACACGAAGGTCTTGAGATGCCATTAAGTAAAGGGAAGAAGGTGAAACTTAAGTTGCTAATAGTGACTATAAGATGCTGGAAATGACAGTGCCATGGGATTTTCACAGAGGAAAGCACAGATTGGAACCTAGCCATTACAAGTGCTGTGGATTGCTGGACTGGAGAAGCTGGCCCACTGGAAGCTCTTAGAGGCCCTATGACTTCACCACAAGATCCAGATACCAGAACAGAACTGCATGATTTGGCTTTCCCTGCTCACTTTTAATCTTCTTTTGGTCCAATCAGTCCTGACTATTTTCCCATTTCTTTTCTGGAATGGAAATATTTACTCTGTGTCATTGTATTGTGGCATATTGGAAGTATGTTAGCTTGATTGCTTTCTAAAAACTTTACAGGTGGCTTACAGTAATGAAATTGCTTCAAAATTTAGAAGAGCTTTGAACGTACAGGCAAAGCTATTGCTGCTTTCATTGCCAAGCCTTTCCTACCATAACGGACAGCACTCTCAAATTCTGAGCCAAAAGAAATCCCTCCATATGCTGTTTTTGTTAAGTGTTTTGTTGTATTTATAACAAAAGCAACCATTCCAGGAGCTAAGGGTGGTGCAGATGGCCATGTGTCATCATGTCTGATTTTGTTGTCCTTTCAACTTTGGAATTAGTAGTTAAAAATGGTAGTTGACATAAATTTGATACTCTGCTATTAAAAACGAGGAAATCTTGAAATTTGCAGGCAAATGGATAGAACTAGAAATGATCATCCTGAGTGAGATAACCAAGACTCAGAAAGACACACATGATATTTACTCACTTATAATTGGAAACTAGCAAACATGGATGTCCTCTGAGTGTCTTTACTCAGCAGGAGATTGGGACTGGTGTTAGGACTTGCTTTGGACTCCAGGTGAGAGGGGTATGGGAGAATGGGAAGATAGAAGGACTCAGAGGGTTCAGGAACCCCGCAAGGAGACCACCAAGGCTGGCTGATCTGTACCCAGGGAGGCCTGCACAAACTGCTGCACCAACCAAGGAAAAAGCATGCAGTAAACGTAGACCCCCTATTCATATCTAGCCAATGGACAGTGCATTCTTCACAGTTGTGTGGAGAGCAGGAACTGCCTCTGACATGAACTCTGGTGCCCGCTATTTGACCACTTCCCCTTGGTGGGGAGGCCTGGTGGCACTCAAAGGAAGGGTAAGCAGACTATCCAGATGAGGCTTGATAGGCTGTCATCATATGATGAGGGAGGAGGTCCCCTTTCTGTCAGAGACTTAGGGGAGGGGAATAGGGTAAAAGAAGGAAGGAGGGGGAACGGGAAGATACAAGTGAGGGGATAACAATTGGGATGTAATCTGAATAAATTATTTTTTAAAAATCAATAATTCAAAAATAAACCCATAGTAATAAGTAGTAAGGCCAGAAGCACCTAGTTTGTTGTCAAAGAATTCCTACAAAATTTAGGTGTTTTGGTACAGACCTGCAGAGTAGGAATGGGAACTCCTGAAGCTCCAAATGAATCAATCGATTTTTGACAGAAATGCTAACAATTGAATGTCTCCACACTAAGCGCAACCAAGAAGTGTAAGTCAGCAATGTGCTAAGTATGCTATAAAATAGAGACGAAACAGGAAATGACTCATCTTGGTTTTTTTTTTTTCTGAGTTGCTAGATCAGAGAAAAGGAAAGCTGAATGGACATACACTCCATTCACTTGAACACATTTGCATTTAATTTAAATGGAAAAGGCTGGCCTTCTGTTCTTTTTCTCAATTACATTACCATTTAGCATATTCTTAGTTTGGCTAAAAGTCTAATTACATTTTATGTCTAAGGGGCTAACAATTAACCAGCCAATAAACTGTCCTGTGTTGTTAACTCTTAAACTAATTGTTGACATGCCACTCTATTCCTTGATTACAAGTCAGGAAGAATCTTTAGGAGCTAAACAAGATGAAACAAAACAAGGAAGAAAAATTCAAACCCAAACCCAAATTATACTTTTATACTATGATTAAATTTTACAAGTTTCACATTTTGTGTCACTGAGCTAAATGAACCAGTATTTTAATATTGAAACTTCAGATAATACACTATATTAATGTGAACATATAGCTCATAAATAGTACTAAAGTTGGACTTTGAATGAAAGCAGTCTTTAAGGGTTTACTAATCACTTCAGGTACTAAGTGGGTAATCATTGGATATAATACACACACTTGCCCTATCATTGTATATGTATTCAGATGATATATTTCCAATTTCATTTGTTATATTGAATTTCAAAATAAAAATAATGAAAAATACAGATAATTACCATTAATAACAGTATTTCATTGAACATATAATGAAGAACAGCTTTTTGATTATAGATAGACCAAGCTTAATCCCAAGTGCACTGATTATCAGTGAAACTAAGCCTTTCCTTTATGTGTGCATACAGAAAAAAAAAGCTTAAATTATCTGGGTGTCAATTACATTATTGAAGTCTAAGATTTTATGAAGATCAATAATCCAACAAATGCCTAATTTACTTAACTAATTCATACTAGAACTGTTGAATAAAAAAGAACTATCCACCTCAAATACAAAATAATAACAATAATAATGATGATGATGATGATGATGATAATTTCGATAGTTCTGCATAAAAGGTAAAATGGCAGAAATTTTAGGTACTAGAAAAGATTATTGGCAGGGACGTTTAGTATATTGAATCCAGTCAATACATTTATAGATTTCTAGGTAAAAAATTGACTGAGTATTCACATAAAGGAATGTTTTTAAATTGAAAACATTCAAAACTAAAAGTTATAAAATCAATATTTAACATCTGACTGTCAAATAAAATTTATTTACATCGTTGTTAGGTAATCATTGCAACATGTCACATAGGTATATGGATTATTATTAAACAGATAAAATATTTTTTGTACTCTGATTTTTATATTGTCTTCCTGAAGAAGAACTACATATCCACCATACATGTAAAGAAATTTTATCTTCTCCATATTTTATTTTCATTTTTGCTTATTATGTTTTAGTAGTCTGTTATACATAATGGGTTTCAATATGACATTTTCAAATATGTATAAAATGTGTCTTGATCATATCATCTTCATTAACTTTTGTTCTGTTTCTACTCCTATTGATCTTCTTCTTCCCTATTACCAGTCCTCTTCTTATTTTTTCTCCTTCTATATTCTGTTATTCTGTTGCTTCACACTTTTCCTGGGGATCCAATGAGTTTATTTGGATTACTTATAGGAAGATGAATGAGATATTCCTTACAAGAACATAGATAACTCAAAGGCAACCTCATGACCAAAGCCTACCCCAGCACAGGTAACAACTCACGAAAGCTCCATGCTTGGAGCTCTTCTACAATTTTCAGGCAGACACATCAGCTAGTCTGTATTGTTTATATATCCTTGGGGATGGATGGTACTTGAGCATCAAGACAGTTTCAAGGACTTCATAAGATTCGTGAGTTTGATTTATTGAATGAGCCTCTTTTTATAACTTTTAGAGTCTTAATCTTCTATCCAGGATGGAACTGTTTCAAATGGGAGGAAATTGTTACAAAATATTTTTTCCTTTTTTTTTAATGATCCAGTAGATCCAATAAGTTTCATTCACTTACAAGGAGCTTCACATTACTCACAGTAGCATGCATGAAGTGTTGTTTACAGGAGCAGGAACAACATACAAGTGGTTATTCCATTGCAGAAAAAAATTGACCCTCCTTATAAGTCCTCAGAGTGGAATGAGGCCTTGTACCCTCCTTGTTCCTTTATGACATGACATTGAAAGCTCCAATCCAATGCTGATAATTGCAACTCTCTGATATCTTGAGTGTAATTGCCATGACATGTCTGGAAGTTAGCATTCTTCAAGTCCCTCTGCATTAGTTACTTTACTGTAGGTGTGATAAAATACCATGACTTGCATGGAAACAAACATCAGGCAATAGGAAACTGCAAGCCTACATCTTGAAATGCAAGCATCAAGGAGAGAAAGCAAAATGGAAGTAGGGTGAGGATATATACCCTCAATGTCAGCTACTAGTGATGTACTTTTTTCTAACGAGGCTATACTTTCTCCTCTAACCTCTCCCAAAAGTGTCTGAACTGGTGACCAAATATTTATATGTTTGAGCCTATGGAGGACATTTTTCATTCAAAGCATCACATTGCCCTTCTGGCTCTTACATTCTTTTTATCTCATCTTCTATAATGTTTTGTGAGCCTTGGATAAAATGATATAGATGTCCCATGTTCCCAGCACTTTGGTTAGTTATGAACCTCTTCAGCAACCCATGGCAACAAAATATAGTTTCTCTCATCAAAGGTGACAGCAGCGCTAATCTATTGACATAAATACAATTATTTAGAAGGCAATTTGATAGCAAATCATGTCCATTTAACAAACAAAACAAAATAAAAACAAAAACAAACAAATAAAATTAGGCCTCTGTACTAGGGCCTATGACCTTCTCAGCCATAGACCTTTGATCAGGCTTACAGCACCAGATGTAGAGTGGGTCTGAGACCCAATCTGGAAGCAATTATATGCCTCTTTACCTGTGAAGCCACTATTGCTCCAGGGGCACATCTTATGTAGGTAGTCATTACTGCTGCACACAGGCTCTATAACTGAGTGAAACCATTGATGATGCTTTCCTCTGCAGTGTGTTCAGCACTGGCTAGCATAATTAGGGCTGTATAGTGGGGAGGAAACTTCCAGCCCAGCTCTAGCTTAATTTCTCTATGTTCTCCATCAGAACATTTGATGTCTTCAGTTATAAGATCATGCCATCCAGTTTTGATGGGCAACCAATAACAGTGGCAATTGTTTGTATTGTTTGGTGGTCCACCGAGGTCCCTCAATTAGGAACAATACTTAAGGAGACATAAAACCCTTGGCACTGGGATTTTCATTTTATAATTCATGAGTTCTGGGAACACCTTTATTCTCCAAGTTTTATTTCTAAGAATTTTTTCTTTCAGTTTCAGGTCATCAGAGAGAAAGAGAATAAAAAATGCAGAACCTTTATTATTTTCAAATATTGTAAGTTATATTTAATTAGAAAAGTGCTACTTTAATCATCTCTTAGAAATATGGGGTAATAAAGAAAATGATTTTTATATTTACCCTTGAAAGAAGCACTTATTGTGAAATGGTACATATTGCATACACAGACACACACAAAATAAATTGTTACTTTGCCAGTCAGCAAAGTAGTAAAGTGTAGCTGAACAAAATGTTCACAATAATATTTACTAACCACATTCAAAGAAGAAATCAGGTATAGATTCAGCTTTAATCTTTTGAGGAAATAGAAGAGTAAAATATATATCAGAGCCCATGCCAAATTAGAAAATTTCACAAGTTTTAACTCTTAAATGACATAAAATACAAAAGAAACATTTTGAAATGCCTCTAAATACACACTTTATGAATTATTTTCTTATTTTGTTATGTGTTGCTGATAAGAAATTGAGGCATAGGAACCATTTTCCATGTCATGGACTGAGTATTGCCATGTCATTATTTCAAAGGTAGGGCTATTTCCTCCAAGACTACATAAATGGAACAGCTCAGGAACTGAAGGTAGGAGAGGGCTGATGAAAATTCTATGAAAGGCACTGCATTTTCAACACTAGTTCTGGAGCATATACTAATGCCTTTTGTAAAAGTAGGGAGATAGGAATCTTAAAATCATATTTTCAACAGCTGAAATGTTTTCTAAAGCTTGAAGTGCATGTGATAGAGACAATAAAAGGCCAAAATGAGCCCTGTCAAACTCTCTGTGTTGAAATATTATCCTGTAATGTGAAGTAAATAAAACAGAAAATAGAAAGACCTTGATCGTCCTTGGCCTGCTGTCTGAAATGAGTTCATTACTTGTTATCATTTTTGCAAGTTAATTCACATCTCCAACTTTTTTCAGATAAAGATTATTCCATATTTACCATACTTTCCCAGAGATCTCACAGAAAAAAACAAGTAGTTTTGTGCTATTTTCACATTAGAAGAAAATTATGAACTTCGTACATAACTTTCTGTTTGTGTTCTTTTAAAGTTAACCTTAACCTTGTATGTGTTATTTTGTTTCATGTCCTTGTGCCTGGTTTTAATCTTCAATAAAGGGACAAGAAATGCTACCTTTCCCCCCCCCCTTTTAATATTAATTTATTCATATTACATCTCAGTTGTTAGCCCATCCCTTGTATCCTCCCACTCCTCCCTCCCTCCCGCTTCCCCCTATTCCCCTCCCCTATGTCTGTGACTGGGGGGGACCTCCTCCCCCTGTATATGCTCATAGGGTATCAAGTCTCTTCTAGGTGACCTATTATCCTTCCTCTGAGTGCCACCAGGTGTCCCCATCCAAGGGACATGGTCAAATATGGGGCACCAAAGTTTGTGTGAAAGTCAGATCTCCTCCATTAACGGCGGAGAATGTCCTGTCCATCGGCTAGTCTGGGTAGGGGTTCGAAGTTTACTGCCTATATTTTCATTGGCTGGTGCCATAGTTTGACTTTACCTACCAGGAAAGTGGGTGAGAGGTGAGGACATCCTATTGAGACTTTAGGTGTGAGAAGCCTGGGAGAATGAGGAAATAGAAGGATCCAGAGGGTCCTGGAAAACTACAGGCAGGTCTGGGCCCTGGGGTCCTCCTCAAGCTACCTTTTTTTTTTAAAGAGAAAAATATCTGAAAAGTCACATCAACACACCCAAATACCACAATGGTTTTATTCCACTTCAATAACATCTCCTACTTGCTAGGAGCTTTGATTTGAGCTAACAAGGTTATCAGATTGTGTGTCTATTGTCCTGTTATGACTTTCTTGGCTGGGATCCTGCAGCAAACACTGCTGATGTGATGTTTTGTTCAGGCAGCAGCACAAGAAGTAACAGAAGGAGGGCCTGTGGAGAGCGACAGGGTCACTGAGATGTCAAGGCCTTCCCAGTGGAGGAGCTGCAGCAAGTGCTGCCTATGGTCATTCTAATCAGGGCTTCAGTGTGCTGAACTTAAGGCCAGACCCCCCCACCCTCTGTCCCAGAAACAGGGACGAAAATTCAATACTTTTTCTTCTTAAGTGAATTCTGAGAGTAGTCACCAGAGGAAACAAAATAAGAGGGTGAAGAAAAAGTGGCAAGAGAAACCATCTTGTTAAGGTGAAAGAGCTCAGGACTCAGTTCTGTATAGGGTTACTTTTATTAATTCTCAATCCATATTATCATGCATAACATTGTTCCAGATTACATTCTCCAAAGGGCAAAAGCTGTCGTCTTTAGAAGAGAAGTTTGAATAAAATACTGTGTGAGAACACATCTAATCAGTTGTTCATGAAAAATGAAAGGCATATATACTTTTAATATCCACTCAGGATTCCTGAGTATTCTGATGTATCCCTGTTGTTTTGTCAAAACAAGCATGCAGTCATGGCGACTGAAAAGCACAAGTTGAAGGAAATAAAATGTTTTTAAAATATTTTTTTATTCAATATTGTCTCCTCTTCAGCAAAAATCTTAAATGATGTCTGTCGCGTTTGTCATATATGTTTATTGTTGTTGTAGTAAATAACCCCAAATTTAGTGGTTTGTATTAACAATAGAAAAGCTTTAGAGGCCAGAAGTCTAAAACAGGATTCACTGGGTGTTGGCTCTTGGACTGATTTCATTTTTTTTCTTTTTCACTTTTTCTTCTTTCTTTCTTTCTTTCTTTCTTTCTTTCTTTCTTTCTTTCTTTCTTCTTCTTCTTCTTCTTCTTCTTCTTCTTCTTCTTCTTCTTCTTCTTCTTTTCTCTCTCTCTCTCTCTCTCTCTCTCTCTCTCTCTCTCTCTCTCTCTCTCTCTCTCTCTGTCTCCCTCTCTCTCTCTTTTTGGTGGTCCCTAGGGAAAATCTAATTTCTTGTTATTGATGGTTAGTTCATACTTCAAAGTCACAAATTGTCAGGTAGATCTTTTTCATCATGCCATATTGCCAGTTCTGACTCACTGCTTCTTTCATATTTTAAGGACCCCTTTGGTTACATTGGGTCTTTTTTTGTAATCCAAGATAATCTCTCTATGATAATATCAGCTGTTTGGAAACCGTACATTTACCTACAGGTGAATTATCTCTTGACAAGGAACATAGTACACTCAGAAGATGTGGACCTAGTGTTCTGTCTACTGTCTGTGATATAGAGAGAAGCAATGTATATTAGGACAATACTATGATTTAAACTTAAACTAACAATATGAAATAGCATCAGATACAGGAGATGTTTATAAGACATTAGCCAACTTTTAAAACTCATGAATTAATTCATGAATTATTATCCAATTCATCCTTTATGTTAGGTCTTCACAAATATCATTTCTCAGAGAAATGTTGAGCTGTTGTTAAACTCGGTTGTTTAGATTGTTTATTAATCTAAACAGATTTGGACAAAGAGAATCTATTTACAAAGTTAGTTTCAAGATACATACACAATGTTACTATTCTATTATCTATCATCAAGGAGCACGGTATAAGAGATGTGCTATGATGTTAGCAAATATATACCCTCACAATATTATATAATTTTCTTTGTAACAACAGAAGTAATTAAAGACATGCTATTTTCTTTACTAAAAGTATCTAGCACAGGGCAAGCAACTTTCTTGTACAAAGGTATTCTTTATTCTACAACACATTATAAAATCAGAAGACTTCATTATAAAACTAACGGTTGTGAGACATCTTAATCTCTTTAATTCCATGAATTATTCCAAAGTGTAATGGAACTTAGTGCATTGATTGAATTTTGGCACAAGGTAATTTTTGGCCTTTGTTGTTGTTGTTGCTTTGTTTTGTTTCAGACTAAGATTTAATTTCAGTGCACTGTGATTATCTTTATTTTCAAAGGAGGAGATCTGACAGAAAACTGACTGTTTTGAGATAGAATCACCTGCCCTGAGTAAAACAGAAGATTCCTAGAGACAACTGTGATTCTTATAATATCAAACAATTTTACTTTTCCTTTCTTCTTTCCTACTTCCCTCCTTTCCTGCTTCCATTTCTTCTTCCATCTGTGTTTTAAAATTTTTAAATATTTATTATTGTTGTCATGAGTGTGTGTGTGTGTATGTGTGTGTGTGTAAGTCAGAGGACATTTTTGGAAGACAATTCTTTTCTTGCACTTTGGGTTCCAGGGAAACTCAGACTCCAAGTGAAACCCTTGCTCAGGTCTTTATACATACACAGCAAGTACTATCACCATTGGCTGTGTAACTGGCCTCCTTCTGTCTTTCTTGTGTGTTTCTTTTTAAATATAGGGTCTTATGTAGTCTGGGTTAGCTTCAAATTTTCTCTGTAGATGAGGAAGACAATTCTTGACCCTCTCATCTCTATTTCACAAGTGCTTTCACCATCAAAACCTGCTTTACACTTTTTCTATAATAATTTAGCTAAACACAACTTGTTTGCATGATATACTTTGCATAAACTACCCTTTGTTAGAATTTCACTGTAAACTTATTTTCAAACAATTGGCACCAGACAATGTCTTTTAAACTCATATCAAACTTGTCTTAATGCTCTGAACAGATCGTGTCATGTCTTATGTTGTTTCTCTTGCTTGGAATAACTTTTCCAATTCCTTTACTTGATTCAGTCCTAGTCAGACATCAGGATTTTACATAGGCCTGACTTCTCCTAGGTGTTTTTTATTTTTTTAATTTTGCTTTTCTCATTCCATTTAACTATCTTGGATGGTAATTTTCTTTACCTGTTCTATGCTTCACTTTTAGTTTTGATATATGTTATCTCACATACATACATACACACACACATACACATTCTAATTTACTTATTCTCTCTGCCAACTCTCTTATATTACCCTTTCACTCATATCAATTCCTTATCCACATACTTGCCCCTTTCCCAGAGTCATGATTTATGGGTTTGTAATCCATTTAGTTTAATCAGGGCCATCTTTAGGACCATTAGATTGTGACTATGCATTGGAGGTAGGTTGGACCATCAGTAGTATGCAGTGGAAGACAATAACAGCCCCCTTTTCTGAAACTATCACTATGAAATAGTTCAGGCACCGATGAACAGGGCTTCCTGGATTTTTCCTCCATCAATACTTGGCTGTTTATGGGCCTATTCTTCTGCAGGCCTAATGCCATCATCCACTGGTGTTTAGTGTTCATGATTACAGTTGCTATGTAATACTCAAAAGGTATCACTTCAAAGAAATGTTCTCCATCTTCTTGTTCTTGCATTATTTATGTTACAATGTTCTTTTGGAATGTTCCCATAGACTTTGAGGAGCTGGTATAAAATGTCTTACTTAGGGCTAAGCACTCAACCAACCACCGCTTTGCTTAACTATAAGTCTCTGCATTCACCACAGTGCATAGGAAGACTAAGCTTCTCTGATTAAAGCTAAGAATGGTATAATATATTATATATATTATACACACACACACACACACACACACACACACACACATATATATATATACAATATATATATATATATAGTACAGAATCCCTTCTTTGGAGTAGGTTTCAAATCCAGAGAGTGGTATTGATTAGCCATATAACAGTGGTGTGACTTCTTCTTGCCTGGCAGATTAGTATTATAGTTCATAGTGTTCACAACTGTAATTGACTGATAAATCCTTTTATTTCCCAGTACCCTGCATAACACTTTCTGTCACCATGAAAGCTAGCTGGCAGGGACATGGCATCTAGTTTAGTTCAAGCTTGTTTCCCTTTTTTTTTTTCAGGAGTAGTGTAGGTAAAGCATATGGTATTCTATATCTTGGATTTTTATTTTTTGGAGAACTGATTTACAAAGTTAAGCCTTACATTTGGAAGGTGACAATATTAGTTATTTTATTCTATTTAAATACTTTACAGTAATTTATAAAGATTTGCGAATATAACAGTGACACTGATAAAGTATAAGTAAATCTAGGTGAGAAGTTTTACTCAATTCACCTCTGTTGTAAATGACAGGTTATACTGGAGACAATCAGTGAAGCATATCTCTGCTGTTGGATTTCCAAAATGATCATTCATCTAAATCTTCCAAAAGCCTTTCTGATAGTTGTTTACCAGATACTGACTAAATGAGATGATAATGTAACCTCTGACTTGAGAACTCCAACATATCTGATGATGTATAATAAAAGCCATAATTAGTCCTAGTTTCTTTAAAATTCTCCATATAGTTTCATACTTGGTGAGTCTAACTGTTGGATTTTTTTGATTAATGGAAATATAGAACATCTAAGCTTCTTAGAAGAACTAACACAATAAAAGGTAACCCACCATCCCGCCTTAGCAAAGTCCCCTACTTGCTGGAAGATGGTGAGAAAATATTGGAGCTATGGTCTTCCTTTCTTTTGTTCTAAGTCAATAAATGAGAAAAAATAAAGAGCTATTGAGGTGGGGAGAAAGAACATATATATTGATGTAAATTCTTCTTTTTGAAAGTTACAACACAAAGCAAAACAATATGTGTGCCACCTGAGCCCAGTTCCAAAATAATAGTTTTTATTGCAAAATAATAACGTGTTAATAATCAAAAGTGGGGACTAAAGAGATGGCTTAGTGGTTAAGAGCACTGGCTACAAATCTATTCAGTGGAAAAAGGATAGCATCTTCAACAAATGGTGCTGGTCTAACTGGATGTCTACATGTAGAAAAATGCAATTGGACCCATATTTGTCACTATGCACAAAACTCAAGTGCAAGTGTTGATCATAGACCTCAACATAAAACCAGAGACACAAAACCAGTTAGAAGAAAAAGTGGGGAAGAATCTAGAACACATTGGCACAGGAGACAACTTCCTGAACAGAACACCAACAGCCCAGGCCTTAAGGTCAACAATTAATAAATGGGACCTCATGAAGCTGAGAAGCTTCTGTAAAGCAGGAGACACTGTCAACAGAACAAAGCAACAGCCTACAGACTGGGAAAAGATCTTCACCAACCTTACATCTGACAAAGGTCTAATATCCAAAATACATAAAGAACTCAAGAAATTAAACACCACCAAACCAAATAATCCAACTGAGAAGTGGGGCTCAGAATTAAACAGAGAATTCTCAACAGAGGAATATCAAATGGCTGAGAAACACTTAAAGAAATGCTCAATGTCTTTAGTCATCAGAGAAATGCAAATCAAAACAACTCTGAGATTCCATCTTACTCTCATCAGAATGGGAAAGATCAAAAATTCAAGCAACCCCACATGCTGGCAAGGATGTGGAGAAAGAGGAACACTCCTTCATTGCTAGTGGGAATGCAGACTAGTGTAGCCACTTTGGAAATCTGTCTGGCGCTATCTCAGAAAACTGGGAATAGGGCTTCCTTAAGACCCAGCTATTCCACTCCTTGGAATATACCCAGAAGATGCTCCAGCACACAACAAGAAAATTTGCTCAACCATGTTCATAACAGCCTTATTCATAATAGCCAGAACATGGAAATAGCCTAAGTGTCCCTCAGTAGAAGAATGGATAAAGAAACTGTGGTCCATTTACACTATGGAATACTACTCAGATATTAAAAAAAAGAAAATCTTGAAATTTGCGGGCAAATGGATTGAACTAGAAATGATCATAATGAGTGAATTAACCCAGAAGCAGAAAGAGTCAAATGGTATATATTCACTTATATCTAGACACTAGCCCAAGGGGCATGTCCTATGAAAGTCTTCACTTACCAGGAAAGTGGGTCAGAAGGGATGACATCCTATTGGGACTCTAGGTGAGAGAAGCATGGGAGAATGGGGGAATAGAAGGATCCAGAGGATCCTAGAAACCTACAAGAAGAACATTATGATGGGCAGATTTGGGCCCAGGGGTTCTGCTCAATCTATGGCAACAACCAAGGACAATATGTGCAGGCATCATCAAACCCCTACTCAGACCTAGCCAAGGGACAAGACATACTCCACAGTTAAGTGGAGATTGGGAACTGACTTTAACACGAATTCTGGTGCCCCATATTTGTCCATGTCTCCTTGATGGGGAGGCCTAATGGCACTCGGAGGAAGGATAGCAGACTACCAAGAAGAAACTTGATACCCTAGCATCATATTCAAGGGGAGGAGGTCCCCATCAGTCACAGTCATAGGGAAGGGAATGGGGTGAAAGTGGGAGGGAGGGAGGAATGGGAGGATGCATGGGATGGGATAGCAATTGAGATGGAATATGAATGATTTTATTTTTCAATTAAAAAATTCTTTAAAAAAGGAGGAGCACTGACTACTTTTGCAGAGGACCCAGGTTCAATTCTCAGCATTAATGGAGGCCCACAACTCCAGTTCCTGAGGCTCTGATACCATTTTCTGGTCCCAGTTGGTAATGTATTCACATGGTGCACAGACATATATGCAGTCAAAACATACACATAAGACAAAAATAAATATTTTAAAAGTGATTTATAGGATTGGTATATATAAGTGTCTTACATTGAAAGAAATAAGTAATTATGTATGCAGCTTAAACTCTTCTGAGATGTTATGAGACTGAAATTTTTAACTTTTAAAAATTAATCTTAGATCTGTATGAAAATTAAATGTATAAGAAATCTCTTTGACAAAATTATGATTCCATATTTTATTCTTTTTCATTCTAGCATACCCTGTCTTTGGTGCAACTGTATAAAAAAATTTGCAGTCTTGCAGCATACTCATGAATGAAAGGAACATTTAGCCATATCCAAAATAAAAGCATTTATTTAGTGGAAACATCAAGCCCTGCTGGGCAGATGAATCTTACAAAGTTCCTTTTTAGCCTTTGACAGTAAAACAGGATCTTTAGAAAGACTGAGATTGTCACCAGGCATCTAAGAGATGTCTCTTTTATTCAAACCTGGGGTCAACGTCAGTCATCTTGGGAGAATTTAAAGACTTCTTTTCTTTTTACAGAATTGACCATGGGAAGCCAGAAGAGGCAAAGGGTCTGAATACCAAGAACTAACTTTATGTGATATGAATATAGCCTTTAAAGTGTAAAGGGCAGTAGGCCAAATTCCAGTTACTTCAATGAAAAAGAATTATAATAAAACCCAGAAAGTCTAGTTTTTCAGGTACCTCCGTCAACTAGAAATTTTTATTGATGAGTTCTTCCACTCAGATCCTTGGAAAATGACAATGCTCCCAGTGACCCTAAGGTTCTAAAACATTCCAAAAACCTTTATAAATTACCTAAAAAATGGAAGCACTTCACAACCATTTGAACATTGAATGTAAATGCTTTAAAAAGAAAGGATTTGAAAATGTACCACAAAATACAAAACCTTCAGGTTTACAGGACATGCCTAGGAGTAATAACTTGTAAACATATTCAATGCACAAGTTCCTCTCAGCCATTAGCACAGATTTACTGAGTATCTACAGAGAAAGTGTTCCAGCTCATTTATTTATTTATTTTTTCTATGATAGAAAATTTTTTTATTAATTTATTCTTGTTACATCTCAATGGTTATCCCATCCCTTGTATCCTCCCATTCTTCCCTCCCTCCCATTTTCCCATTATTCCCCTCCCCTATGACTGTTCCTGAGGGGGATTTCCTCCCCCTGTATATGCTCATAGGGTATCAAGTCTCTTCTTGGTAACCTGCTGTCCTTCCTCTGAGTGCCACCAGGTCTCCCCCTCCAGGGGACATGGTCAAATGTGAGGCACCAGAGTACGTGATAAAGTTATATCCCACTCTCCACTCAACTGTGGAGAATATTCTGACCATTGGCTGGATCTGGGTAGGGGTTTAAAGTTTACCGTGAAAAGAGTAAGAGTTTTCAGTACAGAAAGATGTGTGTAGAGTTAAGTACAACAAAAGATTCTTTTATATAAATGCATTAAATACACATAAACTAGTGGTACAAGGTACCATACATAAATTATTCAGAATATTTTCAGATAGTAAACATAGCCAGTGTTGGTGACGCAACCACCTTAGTGTTTCAATTTTGTCCTGACAGTAAATCCATTTATTGGAAATTGGTTTGGTTACTTTTCTTGTTGCTGTGATCAAATACGTGACAGAAGCAATTTAAGGGAGGAGAGATTTATATTTGGCTCACAGTTTAGAGGGTATAGTCTATCATGCCCAAGAAAGGCGCTATTTGTTACAATGGCAGTTTGTGGCATGGTTTGTTCATATTTTTCTGGATCAAAAAGCAGAAAGTAAAACAAGAAAATATTGAAAAAAGCAGAAATCTTGGGCTGGAAGTGGAGTTGGGTTACAACAGTCAAAGTCCTCCTTTATGTGACCTACCTTCACCAGCCATGCCTTCTTCTCCAAGGGTTCTGCTGTCTTCTAAACCAGTACCATCAGCTGGTAACCTAAGCATGCAAATACATGAACCTGCTGGAGTCATTTTTCATTCACACCATAACAATTAGTTCTGTGATGTGCTTAGAGCCTTTATATCTCTTAGTTGCTAACTGACAGCCAGGTTTTTTAGCAAGAGGATATTGGAGGCCAGTAACATTCAGCTTATTTTGAAAGATTATTTTTCATTAGTTGTCTATGCAGATAGTCTCTGTGAGCTATTGAACTCTTTTAAAGCTGTAAACTCTATAATAGCCATCCCAGTTTGAGAAAAGTCTACCTCAGTCACTAGTAGTACTTTTTGTTACCTTCCTGGAATATTATTTTAAGTGTTCAAGAAGGATTGCTCAGAGAAGTTTACAAATATAATTCATTTCTGGTCATCTGCACACATATATCACATATATCATATCATATCATATCTTTCACTTAGTTGTATTCCTATTGATTGCTCACATATCAACCTCCTGGTTACAGAGAGCTTTGCAAAAAAGTGGGTGAAAGAAAGTGTCTGCAGATGGGGAGCAGAGTTATGAAATACTGGCTTCTGAATATGACATGGCCTTTGCACACATCAACTCACAACAGCTGTGGTTCCCTGTACAATATTTGCACAAGATCAAGCAAATGAAAGTTTCAGAAGGAATAGGGGAGGGGCCCCTCCAAGCCTCATCCATATATAATGAGCTATTTAAAGTTGATGGCTATTGAGGGTAGGAAATGGACCTTCCTGTGGGGAAATAGGCATTGGTAGGTTGCTCATATTCTAGTGAATGGCCATACAACCATGCGCATATGGGTACCATTAATTGGATCCAAGATTTATTAATAACAAAGAAAAGGTAAAAAGAGGACATGGAACTGAAATTTGAGAAGTGATCTGGGAATACTGGAGAGGAAGAGGAGAGAGATAATGGTGCATGGATATGATCAATACACACTACAAAATAACATGAAACTTCCAAAGACTAAAAAATATTATAAAGCAGACATTATTTTGCAGTGAGTTTAATATATTAGCACAAGTGTTTCATTAATCACGGTATTTAGGGAATTAATCCTATTTTATTTATAAACCATAGGCATGTCATTTGACGTGTGTTTCTGTGTTCACAAAGTTTTCAGTATGAAAACTCTGCTATCAGTGATATGTTTTTGCTCCATTCAATGTATTTACTTTTCAACTTTCATTGGTCTTTTACAAAAGATACTTATCCTAGGGATGAGGAAATGGTTATTAAGTAACAACAATGCCTCACATTTATGTTTTATTTTACAAATAATATATTGTAAATATATAAATATATTATTGTCTATGTATTTTATTAGGCAAAACTATAAGAGTCCAGCAAAGTATTCATATGTTAAAAAAGAAAACATTTTAACAATAATGACAATATTACTTAGGTATTTTGACCAAAAGAAACTGTGTTTAATAACTTTCCTAACTTGAGGAAGAGCAGAGACCTTATTCAAGAGGTGCTAGGCTGAAAGTTATGCTTTTATGATTTAGGGATAATTCATCTTTAGATATTACTTGATGGTTTTGGAATAGTTGTTGTCTTTTGCAGGATTATGGTTTGGTTCACAGGTTCTACTTTTTGGATGCTACATGGTGCTACAGAAAGTAGGCCTACTTTCTTAAATCACACAACTTGCATGGTTAAGTCTACAGTGTGACAGATCCTTGTTGATTGATATCATTTTAGAGGTTATGTAGGTAGTAGTGAGTGTATACTAAAAGAATTCTTTAAGTTTCCTTATTGTATGGGGGGTTAAGGAGAAACTTAGTCCAATATTGTACATAAATTTTAAAAAATCATTTCCTCAAGAGAGATAACCAACACTCTGACATCATCTGTAAGTTTATGGCAGTACTGTGGATACTCAAGTGGAACTTCAGTCTATGTCCACAATACTACCTCATCCTAAGCAAGGAATGACACTAGTTAAGGTCTTGTGTCCCTTAGAATGCTCTAGCAGATACACATGTGGTGTTTAACACAGGCTATATCTTGTGTGTTGCAGATAAGGTGTGGATGGGGAAGTCAGGGTTACTTGAAAGGGTAGACCCTGGAGAGAGTTGTGAGAAGTGTGGGTACTGAGCCAAAAAGCTGCTTCCATTCCTTTATCCAAGATGGCAGGCTGTGGAAGTTGCCCGTGTTGGTCACATAGACAAAGACAGCAGCATGCACATTTTTGCAGTAGGGCTATACTGTGATCATTCTCAACAATTCTTGTCTTCCCATTTCCTGTAACTCAAATTTGATGCACATGGTTCTCCACAGCTTGCTATAAGAAATTCACTCTTGATTGTGACCTTAGTGGGGCCTGGAAGCCACTACACAACAGACATATCTTGCCTAGGTTCAGGTTGTGGATTGTGATGATTTTAAAGATGCAAGAGTCTATGAAGGCAGAATTCTAAAGACCCCAAAACTGCATAGCTGGACTTGATAATGACCTCATGAAATTAGTCCATCTCCAAAGATCTACTCCCAACACTCAAGTCAGGCAGCATAATGTTCTACTCTACTCCCCATAGAGACTGGCAACACTTTGATGCATATTTATTTGATGGAGATACTTGGGAGTTTAATAATCCACTTCTTTCCATATTGTATCATTTACATTTAACAGTAGAATGGAGTATATAGAATATCAGTATATGATTATCTTCATGTGTTCTGTCAACTCCAAGGCCTTAGTGGTAGCTATAAATTTGGCCTATTGAATGAAACTTTTTAGAGACAAAAGATTGTTCTCCATGTTTTCCTTCAAGGATGATAAATGGAAGCTACTCCAGGAGCACTTCTCCCTTGGGCCTGGACACGCTGAAAAATACTCTTCCTTGAGCTGTATCTCACTCTTCCCTTGCACACTGGCTTTGCACCAGCACTAGAGGTGCCCTTGCTCTAATATCATCATGGTGCAAAGAAAACAGCTATGCATTTGCTGGATATTATCAAGTTAATGAGATTATACTGAAGTGTGCCAGTCCAAACCAGTTGGTAAGAAAGGTGGTCTCCAGAACATGCCAGAGTTTGAAAATGCTATGATCATCATAGTAGATAATATCAAGTTCAATATGGACTGCTGTACCAGAATCACAAAATAGGTGGCAGGGCAGAGAGGCATACCATGACCACTGTTAAGACTGGTCATGAGGATCTCAACATTGCTACCAGCAACCATTCACAAGAAATGTTGGTTGATATCCATAAAAGCTTGAGTGGCGCTTGGAATGATCTCACAAACCCCAAGTATCTCACCCAGCATATGACCTTTCCACTGCAGAAAAGAAATCTATTTTTAACAGATTATCATGAGTAGCCTTTAGGAAGCTTCTAGGTAATAGTGTGTGCTTGGATGCCACCAGGTCCAGTAGGCATCCTTCTGGCAAGCATGTAGAGTTGTTGACTACTCAGTCCTTCAGGTCCTTAGTCCTCTGCTGCTTTAATCTCTCAAATCAGTGCAATATCTACTTCTTCAAAATTGTTCATATTGAGCAATTAAAACTTGTCTTAGTTAGGGTTGCTATTGTTCTGATGAAACACCATGGTGAAAGCACTTGAGAAGGAAAGGATTTGTTTGGCTTCCATATCATAGTTTATCATCAAAGGAAGTCAGGACAGGAACTCAAACAGTTCAGGATCCTGGAGGAAAGAACTGATGCAGAGGCCATGGAGGGGGTGCTGCTTACTGGCTTGCTCCTCATGGTTTACTCAGCCTGTATTCTTATAGAACCCAGGAAAACCAGCCCAGGGATGGCACCACACACAATGGGCTGGGCCCTCACCCATCACTCACTATTAAGAAAATGTTCTACCTTACAGAAGCTTTTCACTTTCATGAGGTTTCATGGGCTGTTGGTGTTCTGTTCAGGAAGTTGTCTCTTGTACCAATGAGTTCAAGGCTATTCTCCACTTTTTTCTAACAGATTTAGTGTATCTGGTTTCATGTTGAGGTCTTTAATCTGCTTGGATTTGAGTTTTCTTCATGGTGATAAATATGGATCGACTTGCATTTTTCTACATGTAGACATCCAGTTAGACTAGCACCATTTTTTTGAAGATACTATGTTTTTTTCCATTGTATGGATTTTGTTTCTTCATCAAAATTCAAGTGTCCATAGATGTGTGATTTTATTTCTGGGTCTTTGATTTGATTTCATTGACCAACCAGCCTATTTCTATGCCAGTACCATGGTGCTTTAATTATTGTTGCTCTATAGTACAGCTTGAGATTCAAGATGGAGATTCTTTCAGAGGATCATTTATTGTACAGGTTTTTAGCTATACCATGTTTTTTTAATTTTCCATATGAAGTTAAGAATTTGTCTTTCAAGATCTTAAAAAAATGTGTAGGTATTTTGATAGGGATTGCATTGAATCTACAAATTGCCTTTGGTAAGATGGCCATTTTTACTATATTGATTCTCCTGATCGACGAACAAGAGAGATCTTACCATCTTCTGATGTCATCTTCAATTTCTTTCTTCAGAGACTTGAAGTTTTTTTCATACAAGTCTTTCACTTGTTTTGTTAGAGTTACACCAAGATACTTACTGTCAATAGAACAAAGTGACAACCCACAGACTGGGAGAAGATCTTCACTAACCTATCTGACAAAGGGCTAATATCCAAAATGTATAAAGAACTCAAGAAATTAAATACCACCAAACCAAATAACCCAATTAAGAAATGGGGTTCATAGCTAAACACAGAATTCTCAACAGATGAATATCGAGTGGCTGAGAAACACTTAAAGAAATGTTCAACATTGTTAGTCATCAGAGGAATGCAAATCAAATCAGAAAGACTCTGAGATTCCATCTTAAACCTGTCACAATGGCTCAGATAAAATCTAAAGTGACAGCAAATGCTGGTGAAGATACGGTGAAAGGGGAAGACTCCTTCATTGCCGGTGGGAGTGAAAACTTGTACAATCACTGTGAAAATCAATTTGGCACTTTCTCATAAAATTAGGAATAGGGCTACCTCAAGATCCAGCTATTCCGCTCCTTGGCATATACCTAGAAGGTGCTCCATCACACAATAACATTTACCCAATTATGTTCATAGCAGCCTTATTTGTAATAGCCAGAATCTGAAAACAACCTAGATGTCCCTTAACTGAAGAATGGATGAAGAAACTATGGTACATTTACACAGTGGAATACTATTCAGCTATTAAAAATGAAGAAATCTTGAAATTTGCAGGCAAATGGTTGGAAATGGAAATGATCATCCTGAGTGAGATACCCCAGACCCAGAAAGACAAACACAATATATACTCACTTATAATTGCATACTAGCCCAACATGGATTTTCTCTGAGAGTCTTCACTCTGTCGGGGATTGGAACAGATACTGGGACACACTGCTGGACTCCAGGTGAGAGTGGTATGGAAGAATGGGAAGATAGAAGGACCCAGAGGGTCCAGGAACCCCACAAGGAGACCATAAAGGCTGGCCGATCTGGACGCAAGGGCCCTGCATAAAGTACTGTACCAACCAAGGACAGTGCCAGATTCCCCATGGTTGTGGAGAGAGTGGGGACTGCCTCTGAGATAAACTTTGATGCCCTCTTTTTGACCACTTCTTCTTGTTGAGGAGGCCTGGTGGCAATAAGAAGAAGAGGAAGCAGGGTACTAGGATGAGACCTGATAGGCTGTGGTCATATGGTGGGGGAGGAGTTCCCCCTTCTGTCACAGACCTAGAGGAGGGGAATAGGGTGAAAGTGGGAGGAAGGGGAGAACAGGAAGACACAAGTGAAAAGATAACAATCGGGATGTAATCTGAATAAATTATTTTTTTAAAAGAAAAAAATAAAAGCAAAAGAAAATGCTCTACAGACATATCTACAGCCCCATCTTATGGAAGTATTTTTTCAATTGAGGTTCTCTCCTCTCAGATGACTCATAGTTGTGTCAAGTTGACATGAAAACCATAACAAAATAATTTTGAAATTTTATTTAATTTAATGTCATGAGTGTTTGCCTATTTATTTGTGTACCACAGTACCCATGGAGGCCAGAGTATAGTCTCATATTCCAGGGAACTGGAGCTACTGCTGGTTATGAACCACTATGTGATTGCTGATAATTGAACCTAGGTCCCCTGGAAAAGTAGCTAGTACTCTTAAGCACAGATCCACCTTTCACATCTTTATTAAGCAGTTTAAAATTAATAAAAATAGATTCATGGATTTTCTTCTTTGGGTATTATACATAAATAACATATGAAATACAAAGAAATAAGCTACAAAAAGAAAACCACCTTCTCTTTTTTTTGCTCATGTCTTGTAATTTTCATTTTAACTGTGTGTCCAGGGAAAGGAAGATTGAAAATTTTATCCACGGTAAGAAGTAAAACACTATGCTCTTGGAATTTTCTGAATAACCTGGTGACAGTCATAGTTTTTTTTTTGTTTGTTTTTTGTTTTGTTTTCTTTGTTAACATAATACAACATAAAGTTATATGGGAATAGGAAACTCAATTAAGAAAAATCCCTCCATCAGATTGCCTGGAGGCAAGTGTATAGGTCATTTTCTTGATTAATGATTGATGTGAGAGGGCCCAGCACACTGTAGGCAGTGCCAAACCTGGGCCTCTGGTCCTGGATAGTTTTTAAAAGCAGGTTGCGCAAACACCATTGGGGAGCAGAACAGAAAGCAGTGTTCTTCCATAGCTTCTGCTTCATTAAATTTCTCCCTCCGGGTTTCTGCTCTGAGTTCCTGACCTGATATTTTTGATGAGGTACTGTGATTTGAACGAATCAGTGAAATCAAATAAACCCTTTGCTCTTCAAGCTGCTTTTGGCCATGACATTTTATCACAGCAATAGAAACCTGAACTAAGACAGTCATATTAAAACGCAGAAAGAAAGGTGGATTTGTTTGTAATCAAAACAAAAATCTCCCAGCAGCTCAGCAATTACAGACTTCCAATACCTACTCTGTGTCCATGTCTAAGAGACTTATGGAGGGCCAAGTGTCCCCAATCTCCCTAAAAAAGACATTTGACTTTTATAGTGGGACATCTTTTTTTTCTTATACTATGTAAGTAACTGTTTTCTCTTTAAAAATATTTTTCTTTGTCATGCCCATCATATTTTACAGGGGTTTTTTGATACATGATTTTAAAAGTAAATTTCTCTTTTAAAGACTTCTCACATACAAAGGGAGGCTTAACACTTTTGTCCTCTATGGTTATATGATTCTAGAAACCTACTCAGCCCTCACAATCCACCATTATGCCTTAGTAGCCATGGAAACATAAGGATTTTTAGACTTACTTATCTTACAGTTGATGGTCACTAACAGTTGAACTTCCTACAAGAGTCAAAGAGGCAAGTATTTTATATTTTTCATGCAGTTTTCATTAGCCACTTTCACTTTCACAGATACAGAAGATCACAGAAAGCCATTGGCATATGATTAGGTGAGTGTAAATTGTGTTGAACATCATAAGTGCCATGTAGCTCAGTGTGTGACTATGCAGTCTCGACGTGCTGCAGTGTCCATTATATCTGTGAAACTTCCTGAATCTGAGTATATACATTAGCTTCTGTGTGTTGTTTTCTCTGTATATGAAATGGGGATAATAATTTGTATGGCTGTCATTGTGTCACATAATATCTGATTTGTTAATACCCCTGAAATGTTTAAATAAGACTCAACTAGGCAAAGCACAGGAGAGGAATGAAAAAGTTTGAGAGTGAGAGTTTGGCAAGACACTGTTCCGAGCTAAAATATCTGCCTAACAGAGCTCCTTTTACTGAAAGTGGTATTTCCTTCTTCTTGCAGCTTCCTCTATTGTCAACATTTCCTGTAACCAAGAAGAATATTTATGATCCTGTCAACTTCCAAATGGATCTCCTCACCCCGCAATACACAATGGTAAAACTTAAAACAAGTTATATGGAGGCTTTCAAATTTGGTCTTTATGAAACACATGCATTTATTTCATGGGTTTTAGATATGGGCAGCACCAAACCCTGCAAGACTAGCACACTTTTTGGGTACAACAGCAATCCCCATCCTGTCTCCTGTTCTGCTTCAAAGTGCACTGTTTGTACGAAGATCTGCCTTGGCAAGGAAGAGCTCGTGGACAGGGGCATTAGACGAGTGACCACTAATTGCAAACCCATTTGCTGCTGTAATTTCCCAAGTAGTCAGATACTATCTTCTTCCAGTTAGAAAGCACAGAAGACTGTGGAGGAGTGGGGAGCTGGTAGGACAGATTTCCTGGCAAGTGGATGCAGTCTCCTCAAACCTACAGAATGGGCATTGGCAATGACATTATCCAAATGCTTAGTGCTTAGTGACTAAAAGAGTCCTCCTCCCTTTCTGCTAAATGACATAGCAATGTTCCTTGGGGCATGAGCTTGTCATGAGCATTAACACTACACCCAAAGATTTGAACTAAGAAAAGGTCCAAAGAAGTTGCCTCATAGTATTAGTGTAAGGCTTGTGTCAAAGACATCAGGATATTTTTGTTTCACTGAAATGAAGTCAATTATATAAATGTGATATTTTGAGTATAATATGGGTGATAATTGGAAATATCTGTGATTCCACCTATTCTACACAAAGATTTTTGGATATATGGTACTAAGAAAATAATTCAGGGTCTCACAAATGCTAGGTAATCAGTCTTTCACTGAGATATTCCCAGCATGGCTACCTATAGATTTTGAAGGTCATTTATACTGTGGCTTTATTTTTTCAAATATGTAAAGCTCTCTTCAGAAATGTGCATATATCAGAAACATAAACAAAGAAGAATGACAGTGTACTTTAGGGTTCCTTAGAAGAAGTGTAACTAAAAAAAAAAAAAGAAGTGTACCTGCTACATTTAAATCTTTTTTAGTGCATGTATAAATATACACCCATATGTCAAATATATTATTATTTTGACATAAATGGGTTTACAATGTGTATTATTTTTATTTCCCTTTGTTCTTTCAGCAGATCACATAGAGTTCAATTCTAACAGTCATGAAATGTTCTGCTATAATTCTTTCATTTTAATTTTAGAATTTAAAAAATTTTAACTTTATTAATTTATTCAGATTACAACTCAATTGTTATCCCATCACTTGTAACCTCCCATTCCTCCATCCTTCCCACTTTTACCCTTTTCCCCTCCCTAAGGTCTAAAACTGAGGGGAACCTCCTCCCCCACTATATGGTCATAGGCTATCAAGTCTCATCTTGGTAGCCTGCTTATTCTTTCTTTGACTGCCATCAGGCCTCCCCACAAAGGGGAGCTGGTCAAATATAGAGCACCAGAGTTCATGTCAGAGTGAGTCCCCACTCTCCACATAACTGTGGAGAATGTCCTGTCCATTGGGTAGATCAGAGTAGGGGTTTGATATTTACTACTTATATTGTCCTTGGTTAGTGCAATAGTTTGAGCAGACCACTCTCCCCCTGGGCCCTGGTCCCCGATCCACCCGTCAAGATGCTCTTCTATTTCCCCATCTCCTATATTTCTCTTGCCTAGAGTCTCAGTAGGATGTCTTCACATCCATTTCAATCTCTTGGTAAGTGAAGAATTTCGTGGGACATGCCTTTTGAGCTAGTGCCCAATTATAAGTGAGTATATACCATGTGAGTCTTTCTGCTCCTGGGTTAACTCACTCATTATGATCATTTCTAGTGCCATCCATTTGTCCACAAATTTCAGGATTTCCTTGTTTTTAATAGCTGAGTAGTATTCCATAATGTAAATGTACCACAGTTTCTTTATCCATTCTTCTACTGAGGGACACTTAGGCTGTTTCCATATTCTGGCTATTATGAATAAGGCTGCTATGAACATGGTTGAGCAAATTTTCTTGTTGTGTGCTGGAGCATCTTCTGGGTATATTCCAAGGAGTGGCATAGCTGGGTCTTGAGGAAACCCTATTCCCAGGTTTCTGCGATAGCACCAGCTAGATTTCCAAAGTGGTTGTACAGGTTTGCATTCCCATCAGCAATGAAGGAGTGTTTCTCTTTCTCCACATCCTTGCCAGCATGTGGTGTCACTTGAATTTTTGATCTTAGCCATTCTGATGGGTGTAAGATGGAATTTCAGAGTCATTTTGATTTGCATTTCTCTGATGACTAAAGACATTGAGCATTTCTTTAAGTGTTTCTCAGCCATTCGATATTCGTCTGTTGAGAATTCTCTGTTTAGTTTTGAGCCCCGTTTCTCAATTAGGTTATTTGGTTTGGTGGTGTTTAATTTCTTGAGTTCTTTATGTATTTTGGATATTAGACCTTTGTCAGATGTAGGGTTGAAGATCTTCTCCCAGTCTGTAGGCTGTCACTTTGTTCTCTTGATTGTGTCTTCTGCCTTACAGAAGCTTCTCAGCCTCATGAAGTCCTATTTATTAATTGTTGACCTTAAGACCTGGGCTGTTGGTGTTCTGTTCAGGAAGCTGTCTCCTGTGCCAATGTGTTCCAGGCTATTTCCCACTTTTTCTTCTAACCGATTTAGTGTCTCTGGTTCTATGTTGAGGTCTTTGATTAACACTTGCACTTGAGTTTTGTGCATGGTGAAAAATATGGGTCTAATTGCATTTTTCTACATGTAGACATCCAGTTGGACCAGCACCATTTGTTGAAGATGCTATCCTTTTTTCATTGGATATATTTGGCTTCTTTGTCAAAAATCAAGTAACTATATGTGTGTGGATTCATTTCTTGGTCTTCGATTCGATTCCATTGATCAACCAGCCTATTGCTGTGCCAGTACCATGCTATTTTAATTACTATTACTCCATAGTACAGTTTGAAATCGGATATGGAGATTCCTCCTGAAGATCTGCTATAATTCTTTAGAAATGACAATTTCTACTTATTACTTTCTTTTAAGTAATTAATAATGTTGATACTATTACAAAGGTGAAATAAGTATCATCCTACATATCATCTTGTAAACTCTTATCTTAGTACTAATTCTAAGCACTGAAATTCCTAGTCAACAAATATAAACACTTTCGCATTGGCAGGTATTATGAAATCGTTGTCCAAGATATCTTACAGTGGCTACTTCTGCCACACTAGTGGATTGCCAAGCTATATTCTTAAAGTACATAGAAATCTAATACATATGTAGACTACCTAAATACAGCTTTAAGGCAGCAGGGACAAGATATAGGCACTTAGTGCTCTGTAAATGATAACTCATTCTGTTTTCCTTGTTTTTGTTTCTGGAGTGACTCTATACTTCTATCTCATCTTCACATTTTCTGTGGCAAAGAAATGTATCTTCTGACTGAGTGGACTCATTTTCAGCCTATCAATTTTGGTATTTGAAATAATCCTTGTAAACCGCCACTGCTGGCACCTGTGGAAATTTGACCATAAGATTGTGAAGTTTCTGTTTTTTGGACTCTGGAAAGCTTAAGTATCCTCAGGAGTTTAACATTTCTGGGTCTGTGATCAGGATTCTGGTGCACAACCCTGTCAATGCAACATGGACCATTTCACCTGAATTCCTGTATGCACAGACCCTGATAATATTGGCCATTTTGATGAAACCTGCAGTCCTAATTTCCAGTGCAATAGCCATTAAGATCTGCTTCATGAAAGACCCATTTGTTAAGATGCAGATTTTTTGTACAAGATCTTTGCTTTAGTTTTGTTAGTTAGTAGCCTTTGTACATTTGTTTCTGTGAGCTGTAACCATGTTGTCGACCTTTATGGCAAAACCATACTTGATTTTCCACCCACCTTTCCTGTTAAGAAAGATACTCTTATAAAGAAACACTACACTGCTGTATATCCAATAGGTGTCCTGACAGCTACCAGGTCACTCTATGGTGTTATAAGTTTCCTCTTTGAGATGAGCTCTTTGACACACAGTGAAGGCGCAGTGTGCTTCCAAACTGATCTAACAAAAGGCCTGATGTGAGGGTTCTGGCATCTGCCAGAAGATTCCTTAAAGAAATTTCCTATGTGCAGACATTACTAATACAATTATCAACTTATTCCAAATAAAGCATCAACTCTGTTTCTGTGAGTGTGTCACAAGCTTGTATCCTCCTCTACTTGTCAGATGTTTTTCTTTCCTTGAAGGATTTTGCATCCTAAAGTCTGTCAGCCACAATCATGCATTCAGATACTGCCAACAATCTATGGCAGGCAAAAGTACTGGTGAAATGTAAATAGCATAAATCAAAAGGACTGACACTAAAGTGAGAGGTTTAAAGTTAACTGAAAAAAATGACACAGGAATGTAATCATTTTTACAGGCTAGAAACATTTAAGTCCTGGTATGTTTTGGAAGCAAGACTTCTTACTCTTGTCACTGCTGAGCATGTTGTGAGGTCTCTTTGGGTAGGAAGGCCAGTCTGTGCATTGAGGATGCTGAGTGACTTCTGTAGCCTCTTTCTCCCTGCTTGTGAATATCTCATATGTCCAGGTATTCCCATTGTGCTCTGATGTGCCAAATGGATCACAATAGGGAACCATGTGGCTCTATATGGGCATGATTCAGGTGGGTAGATACTCTGTGATGAAAAAGTGTCTAGGCTGGTAACACTGCTCTACTTCCTTGAGTCTCATATGGGAATCAAGTGAAAATATCTTCCACTGAAACAATGCAATAATTTCTCCAATAAAAGTAGAGATATGGGATAGGAGGAGGCTCATAACTAGAATTTAGAAGTCTGTAGTTCATATGAGAGACTCCTGAATAATTAGGTCTCTCTGGGAGTAGCTGGAAAGTAGTATTTCTTTGGTCAGCTCTCAGGGGAAGTGACTATAAATAGTGTTACACTAAACAGCTGAATTTTCACGTTGGTCCTCTTCTCTTAGTTCTACCTTTCAGAATCTTATATAGGATGTGACCTAGGAGAAGACAAGGAAAAACTAGTTAATATACCCAAGAAGAAATATGAGCTATACATCCATGTAAAGTAACTGAGGTATCTAAGCAGGCCAGGGGAGCACTGATGCCAGCTGTTGCTGTCATTTTAAGTGGAGTTTAATGCTAAATCCCCAGCTCAAGTTGCCCCAACTGGCTAGGCTTGACTATCTTTCCCAGTAAACCAAGACGTGTGTCATGATTGAAAGGAATGTAAATAAATCCATGTGGAATAGAAAAAAGATGAAGTTGCCTAGTGAGCCTAAATCTGTGAGTAGTGGCATGGGATTTAGGTTTAAAGAGAGAGGGACTTGTGGAAAGGGAGCAGAGTGGTTTTCATCATTAAGGAGTGCTGGTAAAATTGAGGTTCTGCACATATTGTCTCATATCTTAGGTCCTGAGTAGTCCATTCTGGGTCCTTAAGGATGATTTTTTTCAGGACATAGCTTTCTCAGGAAGATTGTTGTGCATGTGGAGTTCTGTTGTTTTGTGGACCCAAGGTTACTTCCAATTTTGGACAATGCCTGGAGTCAGGAACACACCTTTAAGGTGCCTGGAACAGGACATTGCCAAATGGTAAGGGTAATATGCCTCCATTATTGTTCCCTTGTTGCTTTCAGTCATGATTAGAGGATGAAGTGCTTGAGAGCTAAACATGCCTACATGCCACAGCAAACAGGTAATCCAATGTAATGGAGACAGAAGCTAAATGATAGTAAAGAAGACCTACTCTTGTCCTTCATTAAGTTACCCTGTGACCTTTAGTGATGAGACAGTCCAACAAAACACAACTGTAACCTCAAAGATGATAAGAGATATTTTTATGGAGACAAATATTAGTGACCATTGTCTAGGAACATGGATTCAGGTTACCTCACATATCATCTCTGTATAGTCAAACAGTTTCCTGAAGTTCTCATAGCTATATAACCAAAGAAATCAACTTTGCGATACATTGGTAGAAGCATCAAGTCTGTGGGCCATGGAAAAATGGGGAAATGTCTGCTTTAGTTTAGTGTCTTAGTTAGAATCAAGTTGGGGAGGAAACAGTTTATACTTTCACATCACTGTTCATCACCGAAGGAAGCCAGGACAGGGACTCCAACTGGGACAGAACCCGAAGGCAGAAGCTGATACAAAGTCTATGGAAGACAGCTATTTACTGGCTTGCTCACCATGTCTTGCTCAGACTGCTTTCTTTGAACCAAGGACTACCTTCTACCTACAGTGAGATGAGCCCTCCTACATTAATCATTAATTTGAAAAATACCCTATAGTCTTACCTACAGCCTATGTTATGGAGACATTTTCTCACTTGAGGCACCCTCCTCTCTGACAACTCTGGCTTGTGTCAACTGCTGATATACTTTGTGTCAGATCCAAAAGTAACTCTATTTCCCCAAGTTCCAAAGGCAGAGGGATAAATGGCTATTTGTTGTGCCTATTAGCATAACAAAGCCCACTCTGGCCCCCAGGTTCTCTCAGGATGACAAGTACCTTTATAAATTTCAAAGTCCATTCTAGCTTTTCTTACCACATTTCCTGGACTAAAGCCACCCCCAACCCTCAGCTCATGGCTTGGCATCTCTCCCCCAGCTCTTTTTTCCTCTAGAACGAATTCTATTCCCTGATATTTTGGCTTTGCCTTTTCTCTCTGTCATCTCTTTCTCTTTCTCTCTGCTCTGCCCTGTCTCTTCTCTCACTCTCATGCTCTCCCTCTCTCTATACTTATTTCTTTGTGCCTCCTTCCCTTTCTTGACCTCTCTGCCTCTTCCTCTCTCTGTATCCCTCATTCCCTCTCTATTTCACATTTACTCTCTTGATCTCTCTTTATCTCTCTACCTCTCATCTCTATCACTCGGTTCTGCTCCTGCTTCTCTCATGGCCAGATCCAGTCTGCTTGCTGTGTGCAGTCTACTCTTTTATTTTTGTTCTGGAATCTCCTCTCTCTCTCTCTCTCTCTCTCTCTCTCTCTCTCTCTCTCTCTCTCTCATCTACAGTAAAAAAAATTTTTTTTCCTTAACTGTACTATGGAAAAAACCCTTCTCCTTAATTGTACTATGGATTGGTCATGTCATTAGTTTATACATTTGTTTTCCATGGAAGCTAGCTATTAACAATTTCTTAAAGCTTTCACTTCAGAGTCATGAGTTTGTTACAGTTGATTCAGAGGAAGGAAGGAATAGCTGGCTACTCGGGGGGCTAAAGACAGGCCAAGGCCATTAGCTTCTGAACTTGCTACATATTTAGTTTCAACATTCAGGAAGAACTCCTCTATCAGCTAACCTTGTAGGATCTTTCCTGCACTCCTAGTCTTTATCCTGGGAACTCTAGTTCCCACTCTTCAGCAGAGCCAGTTTCTGAGGCTGTGTTTTATGGTGTGGGTATTTTCTCAGTGGATCTAGGTCCTTAATAATCACCTCCAAGAAGTACTATAGGTATCACTTGCACCATGCCACTTGGTATCCAGAATTCTAACATTTTTCTCCAGAGTCTATCCTGGTGAACTCCCATGACCTCCACATTTACAGCTTTTCCTCAACCTCCCAGATCTAGCCCTGGTCCCATCAGCGAACTGGCCAAGTATAGCTACCCTGCCTATAGAGCAGGCCAACTTCTAGTTTTTTGCAGCTCTCCACATCCTTTACTCTGGCCTAATCTGTCCAACCTCTACTATGGCCCAGCCAAGCTCTAGACTTCTGGCTTAGACTATCCCTTACCCTGCAACCCCAAGGGGTCCATTATGCACAGCTTCCAATCACAGCCCTCCCCTCTTGGTACCCAGACTTCCAAAATCATCGTCCAGAGATACTTATCCAAGCCATTTCTGTAACCTGCCAGATATACCCTGGGTCCCCTAACCAGAACACCAGCACCAAAAAAAAAAAAAAAAAAAAAAAAAAAAAAAGCACTATACTTTGTCCAGGATCCTCCATACATTTGTCCCAAACTATTGTATTTCACAGCCATATCCGACCTTATCACCCAGTCAGATATGCCTGTGTACTCCAGGCTTGAAACAGAACACAATCCTTATCCTGTATACCAGCCTAGTCTACTTTGTTCAATAACCATTCCACCCAAGCCATTTTCTCCTCCTCCTCCTCCTTGTCCTCCTGTTGTTGTTGTTGTTTTTTTCTGTTGTTGTTGTTGTTGTTCTTCTTCTTCTTCTTCTTCTTCATGTTCTGCTTTCTCAGTCCATAACAAACTAACAACTAACTAAAGAAGTTCACATGCCCAGAACTCATCATAAGAATATAAGCAATGTGAAATTTGAAGCCTTATCACCTCTCCGAATCTTACCAGTCCTCTAGAAATGCTTGCCAATAAAAATTATCTAGATAAACTCCAGGACATGGAAGTTAAAAAGAACAATAATAAACCTCCTCAAAAAGTTCAAGGGGTTTACAAAAGGTACAAGGAAACATCTCACTGAAATTAAGGAAAGTTTAATAAGAATAAACACTTGAGAGAAACCCAAGAAAATACCATCATAAGGTTGATGAAAACAATAAAGAAGATCTATTTCCTTATCCATCTATCTTGTGCATACAAGAAGCACATATTAGTTTTAAGGATACATATTATTTTACAGTAAAAGGGTAGAAAAATTACTCCAATCAAATGAACCAGGAAACAAGAAGGTGTTATTATCATAACATCTGATAAAAATAGACTTTAAACTAAAACTAGTAGAAGAGATAAAGAGGGAAATTTCATGCTAATCAAGGGACACAGTTAACCAAAAAGACATTACCATATTAAACACATTTGTATCAAACTCAAGGTGCCCAGTTTAATTTAAAAAAATCCATCACTGCAACTAAGGACAGATCAGTATCAACCAGATAATAGTAGGGGTCTTAGCCAGTGTTCTGTTACTGTGAAGAGACACCATGACCATGGCAACTATTATACAGGAAGAAGGGACAGAAAAATTCTAAGAATCATAAGATCACAGAGTTTGCTGTGAATAATTTCAAAGCCACACACATAAAGTATCACCAACATAATTGCATAAATATGAAATGAACAAGGACAACAATAACAGATGTCCCAAAGTGGATACGAAAAATCTCATGAGGCCTGAACCTGACACAAAGAACTATAGGCAACCAAGGAATACTGGGAGTGGGAGAAATAGTCTTCTCTAGAGATGAGCGTACTAATTGATTATCTGATACCAAATTGGTCATCCCTGAAAACACACAAGTAACATTATATAGACTGTGTGTGTGTGTGTGTGTGTGTGTGTGTGTGTGTGTGTGTGACATATATCTTGTCTTGTGAAGTTACAAAGAGAAGCAAGAACTCTATTAGGACTGAGTGAATGATATTTTGTATTAAGAATCTATAGAAATGAACCTTTCATGCTTTATTAGGACAACTGATGCTAGTCAACTGGGGATGTAGAATCAGATGTGATTAGTTATATATCAGCATTATTGAAGTGAGATATCCTGGGAAGTATTTTACAGGATCATCACACAGAAGCTTTGGTGAGGGGCTGCACTTAACAATGTGTAAGAATCTTCATTTTAGTATTGGTCATAGAGCTATAAAGGGATCATGGAAGTCAGCTGAGGCATGGCACTATGTGACATGTTCAGAGTCCATGGAGAGATTCCAGGAAAGGCCATTGGTGAAAGTGCAGCTTCTAAGGTATTGGACATACCAGGACTGCATGACCTCTGCCAAGACAGTAGCAGTTGTGGAGTGGAGCTAGCCAGAACTTATGAGAGGAACACTGTATGGTATGGTTGGCAAAGCCACAGAATTGGGCAGGTAAAGCCCTTTGGAGTTCAGAAGAAGGTGAGTCACTCACAGATGTTGGACATAACTCAATAGTCATGTATACTGTTGGATTTGGGTTTTGCTTTTTTTTAAAAGTGAACTTTGCCCCCACACATTTTTTTTGTAAAGGAGCCTAAAGTTAAGATACTTTTAACTTTTAAAGAGGCATTAAATGTTTCTTGTTAAATTAACCAATACAAACATTTATTTAATAACACTGAACAATACCATTAACATATTCAAGCCAGGGTAGTCAAGAGGATAAATTATTTACCTTGACTTAACTAAGTCCTCAATTGTAAACAAAGCAAGTGAAGTCACAGGTAGTGGAAACTGTGCCCAGGCCCAAGTGATAGAGCAAAAGGATAGTCAACACTAGTTAACTAGGCCTGGGAAGAATGGAACTCAAATATGTAGATTTTAATTTTTTATTTTATGTGAATGGATATTTTGCCTGCATTCTGTGTGCTGTGGCCAAAAAGGCCAGAAGAAGGCACTGGATTTCCCTAGAGCTAGAGCTACAGATTGCTGTGAGTCACCATGTGGGTGCTGGCAATTGAACTTCTGGAAGAAAAGTCAGTGCTCTTAACTGTTGAGCCATCCCTCCAGCCCTTAAAATACTTAGCCTAAAAAACAAAAAGCTGGGCTTGATGGCCCATACCTTTAATCCCAGCACTGGGGAGCCAAGGGCCAGCGGATCGCTGTGAGTTTGAGGCCAGCTTGGTTTACATAGCGAGTTCCAGGACAGCCAAGGCTACACAGAGAAACCTTGTCTTGAAAAACAAAAAAGAAAAGCAAACAAACAAACAAACAAACAAAAAAAACCCAAAACAAAACCCCGAAAAACTTAGGGACTCTCAGCTGCCAAGGCTCTGCTCTTGACCTTGGACTCACATGTCATTTGTCATGCTTTCTAGGGGCAGCAATGAAGGCAACAGCTGTGATAATTGGAGTTAACCTAAACACTAAAAATATATATGTAGGATGACTCTGGAAAGGCTACTACCTTCTGAGAGGAACTGTGGTGAAATGGTGGAGAAATAGAAGTATACTTTCTGCACTAAATCTCTGGTTTTGAATTTTTAAAAAAGATTTATTTATTATGTATACAGTGCTCTGCCTGCATGACAGAAGAAGGCATTAGATCACATTATAGATGGTTGTAAACCACCATGTGGTTGGTAGGAATTGAACTCAGGACCTCTGGAAGAGCAGTCAGTGCTCTTAACTGCTGAGCCATCTCTCCAGCCCCAAAATTTGTATCACCTGATGTTCACTTAATGTTCTGTGGTGGAAAATGTATAGAGGTTTAAGCCAGGCACTTTGGCACATGCCTACAATTGGAGCATTCAGGAGGCTGAGGCAAGAAGACCCATGTTTGAGATCAACCTGAGCTACATATTGAGACCTTGTTTCAAGAAACAAAACCCAAAAGGTAGAGGCTTATTCTTGGAAAGATAACTGTAAAGGAGGTTCTTTAGGAAATAGTCCTGATGTATGCATGTTTCTTGAGGCTGCTATATGAATGAGTATATCATTCAAACAAATCAAAGGTCTACAGAGACTTTCCTGTGTCTTCTCATGTCTGTCCAAACAAAGCAGCTGGAGAACAGTACTTGTACACTCAGGTCACAGGACCATGCTTATTTGCTTGGATAACCATGAGGGTAAACTCCTAAATCCAGCATCACTCTCCTACGAGCTGTTTCTTTGGCAATACTATGGTTTAACGGCCACAATCATTCCTGGGCATTCTGTAAAATATTGTTGACCAAGACAACTCACCTGGCATTAAGCAGCTTTTAAAAATAGGAATCCAGATCCAGGGACACTTTCTGATCCTCATCGATCCGGCACAGTCCTGTAGGTAGGTTGTCAATTTGTTCCTGAAGCTCTAGTTAGCTTTCTCTGACCATGTGAGCTTGAGATAACATATGGTTTTGGGGAATTTTAACTCAGGACCTCTGGAAGAACATTCAGTGCTCTTAACCACTGTATTTTATGGAACACTTTGAGAAGCAATGATATTAGGTTTTCCTTAAAATTTAGTAGAATTCAGCACTTAATCTAGCCTTAGTCTTTTCTTTGTGAGAATATTTTAAATTATACTTCAACCTTGTTGTTTATTAAAATTGGTCTCGTTTGTTCATATTTTCTTGATACAATTTTGTCAGGTGAGATGTGTCTAGCTATTTGTTCTTAGATTTTTCAGCATTTTGGAATAGGTTTTGAAAATAATCTTAAATGATCTTTCAGATTTCATTATCATCTCCAACTTTATCAATTTGATTCTTCATATTTTTGCTTGGTTTGGCTATTTTTCAATATTTATATTGAAATACATTTACAAAGAGCGAGTTCATTGTTTCTTTTATTATTTTTAAGTTAATTTTATTATTAGTGTGCGGGTAAGAGTGAGAGTTGTGTGCTGATTCTCCAGAGGCCAGAAGAGTGAATCAGATCCCTTGGAGTTTGAGTTATAGGTAGCTGTGAACCACCTGGGATGGATGCTGGGTCCTGAATTCTGGTCCTCTGGATGAGCAACAAGTGCTCTGAACTGTTGACTATCACTCCAGCACCTCATTGTTTCAGTAATTCTTTGTATTATTATTTTAGCATCCATTTCATAATTATATATTTTATATTTTATTTATTTTAAGTTTTTATTAAGGCAGTGAATCCTAGAATGAAATTGCTCTAACTGGGAGCTTTCTCAAGGGTGTGGGTGGAGCTAAGAATGTCTAAAGGAATGCTCACTCTCTTGGATGATGTCTCCATACTCCAGAGGACCAGGAGTTAGATGCTTTCATACTCCAGAGGACCAGGAGTTGGATGCCCCCATACACCAGAGGACCAGGAGTTGGATGGCCCCATACTCCGGAGGACCAGCAGTTGGATGCCCCCATACTCCAGAGGACGAGGTCACAAACCCTGGAGTCAGAACTCCTTACCAGCCTTCCTCATTATTTTATAAAACAAAGGCCTCCCTTTTTCTTACTGAAATTTTTAGGAAGATACAATGCCTCCCTTAACACAAACCTCCCTGTGGTACAAAGGAAAAGAACTCCTGGCCAAGAGTAGATTGGGAACTTTCGCTAGTTTGAGAAGTAATCTTCCTTCCAGGCTTCCTTTCTTCTTCACACCCTCTCTTTCTCTTTTGGAGACAGTTTCACTGTGTATCACTGGCCAGCCTAGAACTTACTATATATAGATCAGGCAGCCACGAAATCCCCATTTCACAATTTTCATTCTTGATCTTTACTATTTCTTAGCACTTACTGCTTTTCAGTTTGGCTTTCTAAAGAACATCTTCAGGGTATTTAGGATGCTTCTGACACTTTTCAATATAAGCCTTCATAGATTTTAACACTAAGAAGTTCCTTTCAGAACTACCTTCCCTATAATTTTAGGGTTCTGATAAAGTGAGCTTTTATTTACATTTGATTCTGGAAAATTTAAAACATTTTCCAAGATTTCTTCAAATATATAGTTGTCTTTCAAATGTGTATTGGCTAATTTCCAATATTTATGTCCATTTGTGTTTCTGTTTTAGATTGGCAACTTCAATACTCAAATTATATGTGTTTTCTACTGTTGTGTCTTTTTGATAGGTTTTCTCCTTTATTAAAATGTTGATGCCTTCTTTATCTCTTCTAACTTCTCTTCTTTTTTTTTTTTTGCTTTTATTTTTTTTTATTTTATTTTTTTTTTGTTCTTTTTTTTTTATTAATTTATTCTTGTTACATCTCAATGTTTATCCCATCCCTTGTATCCTCCCATTCCTCCCCCCCCCCCATTTTCCCATTATTCCCCTCCCCTATGACTGTTCCTGAGGGGGATTACCTCCCCCTATATATTCTCATAGGGTATCAAGTCTCTTCTTGGCTACTTGCTGTCCTTCCTCTGAGTGCCACCAGGTCTCCCCCTCCAGGGGACATGGTCAAATGTGAGGCACCAGAGTACATGAGAAAGTCGTATTACACTCTCCACTCAACTGTGGAGAATATTCTGACCATTGGCTAGATCTGGGAAGGGGTTTAAAGTTTACCGCCTGTATTGTCCTTGGCTGGTGCCTTAGTTTGAGCGGGACCCCTGGGCCCAAATCTGCCTATCATATTGTTCTACTTGTAGATTTCTAGGACCATCTGTACCCTTTTATTTTGCTACTCTCCCATGCGTCTCTCATTTAGAGTCCCAATAGTATGCCTTCCCCTCTGTCCCAGTTTCCTGGTAAGTGAAGGCTTTCGTGGGACATGCCCTTTGGACTAGTATGCAGATATAAGTGAGTATATACCATTTGATTCTTTCTGCTTCTGGGTTAACTCACTCATTATGATCATTTCTAGCTCAATCCATTTATCCACAAATTTCGGGAATTCCTTGTTTTTAATAGCTGAATAGTATTCCATAGTGTATATGTACCACAGTTTCTTTATCCACTCTTCTACTGAGGGACACTTAGGCTGTTTCCATGTTCTGGCTATTATGAATAAGGCTGCTATGAACATGGTTGAGCAAATTTTCTTGTTGTGTGCTGGAGCATCTTCTGGGTATATTCCAAGGAGTGGAATAGCTGGGTCTTGAGGAAGCCCTATTCCCATTTTTCTGAGACAGCACCAGATAGATTTCCAAAGTGGCTGTACTAGTTTGCATTCCCACCAGCAATGAAGGAGTGTTCCTCTCTCCCCACATCCTCACCAGCATATGGTGTTGCTTGAGTTTTTGATCTTAGCCATTCTGATGGGTGTAAGATGGAATCTCAGAGTTGTTTTGATTTGCATTTCCCTGATGACTAAGGAGGTTGAGCATTTCTTTAAGTGTTTCTCAGCCATTTGATACTCCTCTGTTGAGAATTCTCTGTTTAGTTCCAAGCCCCATTTCTCAATTGGGTTATTCGGTTTGGTGGTGTTTAATTTCTTGAGTTCTTTATATATTTTGGATATTAGACCTTTGTCAGATGTAGGGTTGGTGAAGATTTTTTCCCAGTCTGTAGGCTGTCGCTTTGTTCTCTTGACAGTGTCTCCTGCCTTACAGAAGCTTCTCAGCCTCATGAGGTCCCATTTATTAATGGTTGACATTAAGGCCTGGGCCGTTGGTGTTCTGTTCAGGAAGTTGTCTCCTGTGCCAATATGTTCCAGGCTCTTTCCCACTTTTTCTTCTAAGTGGCTTAGTGTCTCTGGTTTTATGTTGAGGTCTTTAATCCACTTGGATTTGAGTTTTGTGCAAGGTGACAAATATGGGTCCAGTTTCATTTTTTTACACATAGACCTCCAGTTAGACCAGCACCATTTGTTGAAGATGCTATCCTTTTTCCATTGAATGGATTTGGCTTCTTTGTCAAAAATCAAGTCACCATATGTGTGTGGATTCATATCTGGGTCTTCGATTCGATTCCACTGATCAACCAGCCTGTTGCTGTGCCAGTACCATGCTGTTTTAATTACTATTGCTTTATAGTACAGTTTGAGATCAGGTATGGAGATTCCTCCGGAGCACCTTTTATTGTACAAGATTGTTTTAGCTATTCTGGGTTTTTTGTTTTTCCATATGAAGTTCAGAATTGAACTTTCAATGTCTTTAAAAATTGTGTAGGTATTTTGATAGGGATTGCATTGAATCTGTAGATTGCTTTTGGTAGGATGGCCATTTTTACTATGTTAATTCTCCCGATCCATGAGCAAGGAAGATCATGCCATCTTCTCAGGTCATCTTCAATCTCTTTCTTCAGAGTTTTGAATTTTTTTTTCATACAAGTCCTTCACTTGCTTAGTTAGGGTAACTCCTAGATATTTTATATTGCTTGTGGCTAATGTGAAGGGTGTGGTTTTCCTAATTTCTTCCTCTGCGAGCTTGTCATTTGTGTATAGGAAGGCTACAGACTTTTTTGAGTTAATTTTGTATCCAGCCAATTTGCTGAAGGTGTTTATCAGCTTTAGGAGTTCTCTGGTGGAGTTTTGAGGGTCACTTATGTACACTATCATATCATCTGCGAAGAGGGATAATTTGACTTCCTCCTTTCCCATTTGGATACCCTTGATCTCCTTTTGTTGTCTTATTGCTCTGGCTAGAACTTCGAGTACTATATTGAAGAGATATGGAGAGAGTGGGCAGCCTTGCCTTGTTCCCAATTTTAGAGGAATTTCCTTGAGTATCTCACCACTTACTTTGATTTTGGCTATTGGCTTGCTGTATATAGCCTTTATTATGTTGAGGAAAGTGCCTTGTATCCCCGATCTCTCTAAAACTTTAAACATGAATGGGTGTTGAATTTTATCAAATGCTTTCTCTGCATCCAAGGAGATGATCATGTGTTTTTTTATTTTCAGTTTGTTTATATGGTGGATTACATTGATGGATTTCCATATATTAAACCATCCCTGCATGCCTGGAATGAAGCCTACTTGGTCATGATGAATGATATCTTTGATGTGCTCCTGTAGTCGTTTTGCAAGTATTTTATTTAGTATTTTTGCATCTATGTTCATAAGAGAAATTGGTCTGAAATTCTCTTTCTTTGTTGAGTCTTTGTGAGGTTTAGGTATCAATGAGACTATGGCCTCATAGAATGAATTTGGTAATTTTCCATCCATTTCTATCTTTTGGAGTAGCTTGAAGAGTATCGGTATTAGCTCGCCTTTAAAGTTCTGGTAGAATTCTGCACTGAAACCATCTGGCCATGGGCTTTTTTTGGTTGGGAGACCATTGATGATTGCTTCTATTTCTGTAGGGGAAATGGGACTATCTAGCTTGTTTATCTGTTCTTCATTCAACTTTGGCAAGTGAAATTGTTCAAGAAAATCGTCCATTTCCCTTAGATTTTCAAATTTTGTGGCGTATATGCCTTCAAAGTAGGATCTTATGATTCTTTGAATTTCTTCAGTGTCTGTTGTTATGTCTCCCTTTTCATTTCTGATTTTGTTGATTTCAATACTGTCTCTCTTCCTTTTAGTTAGTTTGGCTAACGGTCTGTCTATCTTGCTGATTTTCTTAAAGAACCAGCTTTTGGTTTTGTTGATTCTTTGGACTGTTGTCTTAGTTTCTAACTTGTTAATTTCAGCCCTGTGTTTGATTATTTCCAGGCGTCTACTCCTCTTGGGTGTTTCTGCTTCTTTTTTTTCTAGGGCTTCCAGTTGTGTTGTTAAGATGCTTATGTGCGATGTTTCCAATTTCTTTTTAAAGGCACTTAGTGCTATGAATTTTCCTCTTAGCACTGCTTTCAATATATCCCACAAATTTGGGTATGTTGTTTCTTCATTTTCATTGAATTTCAGAAACTCCTTGATTTCTTTCTTTATTTCTTCCCTGACCCAGGTGTCATTTAGCAGAGAGTTGTTTAGTTTCCACGTACGTGTAGGCTTTTTGTTATTTCTGTTGTTGTTGAATTGCAGCCTAAGAGCATGGTGATCTGATAGGATACAAGGTATTATTTCAATCCTCTTGTATCTATTGAGGCTTGCTTTGTGACCTACGATGTGATCAATTTTGGAGAAGGTTCCATGGGGTGCAGAGAAGAAGGTGTATTCTTTCTTGTTTGGGTGAAAGGTTCTATAGATATCTGTTAGATCCATTTGACCCATGGCATTGGTTAATGATGTTATTTCTCGGCTTAGTTTCTGTTTCAATGACTTATCCTTCAGTGAGAGTGGGGTGTTGAAGTCTCTCACTATTATTGTGTGGGGATCGATGTGTGGTTTAAGCTTTTTTAGGAGATCTTTTACAAATGTGGGTGCCCTTGTATTGGGAGCATAGATGTTCAGAATTGTGATGTCATCTTGGTTGACTTTACCTTTGATGAGTATGAAGTGTCCTTCCTCATCTCTTGTGATTAATTTTGGTTGAAAGTCTATTTTGTTCAATACTAAAATGGCTACACCTGCTTGCTTCTTGTGACCATTTGCTTGGAATATTTTTTTCCAACCTTTTACCCTGAGGTAATGCCTTTCATTATGGGTGAGATGTGTTTCTTGGATGCAGAAGAATGTTGGATCTTGTTTATGTACCCAATCAGTTAGTCTGTGTCTTTTTATTGGAGAATTGAGGCCATTGATGTTGAGAGATATTAATGACCAGTGACTGTTAAGAGTCTTAATTTTGATGTTGTTTCCAGTCGAGAGTTTGTGTAGTTGTGTTTTTGCCATGGGATAGTTATCTATTTCCTGAGTAGTTTTGGTTGTAGCTTGACCCTTTGGGATGGAGTTTTCCTTCTAGTACCTTCTGTGAAGCTGGGTTTGTGGATAGGTACTGTTTGAATTTGTTTTTGTCATGGAATATTTTGTTTTCTCCATCAATGGTTATTGATAGTTTTGCTGGGTAAAGTAGTCTGGCCTGGCATCTGTGGTCTCTTAGGGTTTGCAGGATCTCTGTCCAGGCCCTTCTGGCTTTTATGGTCTCTGCTGAGAAGTCGGGTGTAATTCTGATAGGTTTATCATTAAATGTTATTTGGCCCTTTTCCCTTGCAGCTTTTAATATTTTTTCTTTGTTCTGCATGTTTTGTGTTTTGATTATTATGTGGCGGGCAGTTTTTCTTTTCTGGTCAATTCTATTTGGTGTTCTGTAGGCCTCTTGTATGTTTATAGGCATTTCTTTCTTTAGATTGGGGAAATTTTCTTCTATGATTTTGTTGAGAATAGTTTCTGGGCCCTGGAGTCTGATGTCTTTTCTTTCTTCAATGCCTATTATCCTCAGATTTCTTCTTTTCATGGTGTCCTTAATTTCTTGGATGTTTTGTGTCAGGAGTTTTCCAGATTTGGCATTTTCTTTAATGGTTGATTCAGTATCTGTAATTGTATCTTCTAGCCCTGAGATTCGTTCTTCCATCTCTTGGATTCTGTTAGAAAAGCTCACCTCTGTGTTGCTCGCCTTCTTCTCTGAGGTCTCACGTTCTCGTTTTCCTTCTGTCTGTGTGTTTATCATTGAATCCATTTTCATTTTCAGACCTTGAACTGATTTTTTGATTTCTTTCATCTGATTTTTTGTATATTCCTGAGTTTCTTCCATTGCCTCTTTATAGGTCTTCAGAGCTTGAACCGTTTTATTTATTTCTTTCATCTGGTTGTTTGCATTTTCCTGAAATTTTTCCAGTTCCACTCTATGTGCTTCTTTTATATCTCTCACCTGTTTGTCTGCGTCTTCCTGCATTTGATTACGAATTTTATTTGTTTCCTCCATTATCATCCTCATTACTAAGGATTTGAGGTCATTTTCTTGTATTTCCGTTGTATTTGAGTTGTCTGGGTTGTTTTCTTTGGGATAGCTGGAAACTGGAGACGCCATGTTGTTTTGGGGTTTTTTGCGTATGCTTTTTCGTTGTCCTTTAGACATCTTGCCGTCTTTGTTTTTGTTGGGTAGCTTCCAGAGTTGAATGGAGGGTGTCTGACGATAGATTCACTTGTTTTCTCACGATTTCCCTAGGCTGGGAGCTCAAAGCTTCACTGGTGTGGATGTTAGGAACTTAGCCCTGTTGTTCTGGTCTCTCACAGCCAGTGATCCTCAGCCCCCCTCTGCTGTGGATCCTGCAATTGTTCTGGGTCTCTGAATGAGCGTTGGGTCAGGCCAAGGTATCCACAGCCTTCTGTGTTCCCTGCCAAGTCCAGCCAGGAACACTGGGACCAAACCACGGGCTGAACTCAGCTAGATTCTCAGGGCCTGAACCGTTTGCCAAGCTCAGCTAGGGATTTTGGGCCCAAAATGCACACAGGGTCCAGCCAGAATTTTTGGGCTGGGACTACGCACCAAGCTCCGCTAGGGCCTTTTGGCCCAAAGTGCGTGCTGTGGTCAGTTATTGACTCAGGGCCCGAACTGACCACCAATCTCAGCCAGGAATTCTGGATTCAAACTGCACACTGTGTCCAACCAGAGTCTTAGAGCTGGTGGAACCGAGAGCTCTGTCCAGCCTGCGCCACAGCAGGAGAACTGCGGCTGCTCTGAGTTAGCGCCAGTGGTGGACCAAGTGCTCCGCCCAGACTGTGTCACTGCAGGGGAGCTGCTGCTGAGCTGAGGTGGTTCCTAGGATGGAACTGAGCATGTCACCAAGCCTGCGCCACAGCAGGAGAACTGCGTCTGCTCTGAGTTAGCGCCAATAGTGGGACCAAGTGCTCTGCCCAGACTGTGTCACTGCTGGGGAGCTGCCACTGAGCTGAGGTGGTGCCTAGGGTGGAACTGAGTGCTCGGCCAGGCCTGTGCCACAGCAGGAGAACTGCAGCTGCTCTGAGTTAAGGCCTGTGGTGAAACCAAGTGCTCCGCCCAGACTGTGTCACCACAGGGAAGCTGCCGCTGAGCTGAGGTGCTGCCTAGTGTGGAGCTGCGCGCTCAACTAAACCTGCGCCACAGCAGGGGAGCTGTGGCCGGAGCTGAGTTAGTGCCTCAGGCAGAATTGCTTGCTGGGCCGGGCCAGTACCCGGGACTCTGTGGCCGAACAGTCTGCCGAGTCCAGTCTGAGTCCAAAGGCTCCACGCGACCCAAATCCTGCCCCGAGTCCCCTCTCCCGCAGCAACTCCCACCAGCCACCACACCAATCGCCTCCACCGGAAGGCTATGAGCTGCAAACCTCACCCGCCGCTGCTGGTGCCACTGGTGCTGCTGCCTCTGCCGCTGCCGCTCTGATCAGAGAAAAACCACGCTCCTCCCGTGTGCAGGGGCATGCAGGTCCTCCGCACCCTGGTCCCTCCGAACCGTGGAGCACTCCCGCTGCCGTGATGTTCGGACCTCGGTGTTCCTGGCTCAGAAATCTGTGCAATTCCCTGAATTGTTCACTGGAGCCTCCAAACGCGGTCCACACTGCTCTCCGCCATCTTGGATCCTCTATTCTTTGTCTTTTTAATCTAATGAACAAGTGTGTCTCTTGGATGGTAAGTTGAGGTAATTTACATTTCAGGTCATTATTTGAATATGCTTACTAATACTTGTCATTATTTTTGTTGTTTTTCTAATTCATTGGATTATTATTTGTTCTTTTATATTTTTCTCTGTTAGAATTAGGAGCTTCTTGGTTTACTGTTTGAACATGGTGGATTTCTTCCTAGCTTTCCTCAATTCATCTATTCCTATTATGAAAAATTTCTTTCCTGTGTTCTCATGAGTGAGACTATTTTTCTCTAGTATATGATTTCTTTAAGTATTTTCTTCAAATCAGACTTAATGGTTATGCATTGCTTTTGTGTATACTTGCCTTAAAATACTCTTATATCTTCATTTACTTATAAAAGGTAATTTTGTTGGATATAGTAATCTTGGTTGACAATTATTTACCTTCAAGACTTGAAATATCTTATTCCATGTTTTCCTTGATTTGGTAATTCTATTGAGATACCTGCTGTTGTTTTGTTGTATTTGTCTTTGTACTTGAAATAATGTTTTTATCTTGCAGTTTATAATATTTTTTTTGCTCTGTATTTTTGGCATCCTGATGGTAATGTGTGGTAGAGAGGGTTTTCCCTGGAATTTTATTTTTTGAGATTTTTTTTTTTGTGATCTCAGGTTTTATATTTATTTAAAAACAAAACACAATTCCTTTTTAAAAAATTTTTTTATTAATTTAGTCTTGTTACATCTCAATGATTATCCCATCCCTTGTATCCTCCCATTCCTCCCCCCACCTCCATTTTCCCATTATTCCCCTCCCCTATGACTGTTCCTGGGGGGGATTACCTCCCCCTGTATATTCTCATAGGGTATCAAGTCTCTTCTTGGCTACCTGCTGTCCTTCCTCTGAGTGCCACCAGGTCTCCCCCTCCAGGGGACATGGTCAAATATGAGGCACCAGAGTACGTGTGGAAGTCATACCCCACTCTTCACTCAACTGTGGAGAATGTTCTGCCCATTGGCTAGATCTGGGTAGGTGTTTGAAGTTTATTGCCTGTATTGTCCTTGGTGGGTGCCTTAGTTTGACCGGGACCCCTGGGCCCAAATCTGCCTATCATAATGTTCTACTTGTAGGTTTCTAGGACTCTCTGGATCCTTCTACTTTGCTATTCTCGCTGCTTCTCTCATCTAGAGTCCCAATAGGATGTCCTCCCCTCTGTCCCAGTTTCCTGGTAAGTGAAGGCTTTCATGGGACATGCCCCCTGGGCTAGTATGCAGATATAAGTGAGTATATACCATTTGACTCTTTCTGCTTCTGAGTTAACTCACTCATTATGATCATTTCTAGCTCAATCCATTTGTCCACAAATTTCGGGGAATTCCTTGTTTTTAATAGCTGAGTAGTATTCCATAGTGTAAATGTACCCCAGTTTCTTTATCCATTCTTCTACTGATGGACACTTAGGCTGTTTCCATGTTCTGGGTATTATGAATAAGGCTGCTATGAACATGGTTGAGCCAATTTTCTTGTTGTGCGCTGGAGCATCTTCTGGGTATATTCCAAGGAATGGAATAGCTGGGTCTTGAGGAAGCCCTATTCCCAGTTTTCTGAAATAGCACCAGATAGATTTCCAAAGCGGCTGTACTAGTTTGCATTCCCAATTTGGTATGTTTTCTTTGATGTCTTCGATGCCTCTGGTTCCTGTAATCTTTCCTCTCCCTCTCTGACAGGATTCCTGAAGCTCCACATAATGTTTAGCTATGGGTCTCTACATCTCTTTCCATCAGTTGCTGGGTGAAGGCTCTCTGATGCCAATTGTGCTAGGCTCCTGTCTACACATATTGCAAAGTATCATTAGGCATCATTTCATTGACATATTTTTAATTGCTGTTTGGTTCTATCTTGGGACTCTGGCCTTTGATACTCAGCTCTCTGGGTAGTCAGGGGTAAGGTCTTTCTCTAGGCATGGGCCCAGCTTGGTTAGTCACTCCCATAGTTTCTGCTGTGCCACTTTTACCCCAGCACATGTTGTAGGTAGGGAAAATTGTAGGTCAAAGGTTTTGTGACTGGATTGGTGTACCAATCTCTCCATTAGGTGGCCTTGCAGGCACACAGAAGAAGGCTATCCTGATGAGACCTGATAGGCTGAGGTCAGATGGTAAAAGAGGAAGGCCCCCTTGTCAGATGTCTAAAGGAAGGGACTAAGCAGAAGAGTGAAGGATAACAATTGACATGTAATGTGAATAAATTATAATAACTATAATAATAATAATAATAAATAAGTCTTGCCTAGTTATAGGAGATGATCAGTTCAAGTTCCATATCCCCTGTTGCTAGAAATCTTTTTTTTTAAATGAGCTCTTTTTTCACTAAATATTTTTAAATTTTTACATATACATTCATATTATTACACATATATTCAATAACCTACCTACAGCAAGAAGAACCATGAAACCATTAGGGATTATATTAATGTTATATTCATAGTGTTTTGGCTCTTTGTATCTAGGTCACTCTCATAGATTCTTGGAAATTTCTATTGAACTAGGTTTCTAGCTCATTCCTGAGATGCCCCTCAATTCCAATTGTCTCTCCCAGTACTCTCTCCCTCCATCCTACCAGACCTGATCCCTCCACTTCCCATCCCACCTGCCTGCAGGCCCACCCGATATGTATTCTATTTCTATTTCCCCTTTCCAGGGAGACTCATGTATCCCTCTTTGAGCCCTCCTTGTGACTTAGCCTCTGTGAGTCTGTGGCTTGTAGCAGGATTATCCTTTACAGCTAATATCCACTTTTAAGTGAGCACATACCATATTTGTTTCTCTTGGTCTGGGTTATTTCACTCACCATGATTTTTCGATGTTATTAAATATAGTTTATTGATTTATTCATATTACATCTCAATTGTTATCCCATTCCTTGTATCCTCCCATTCCTCCCTCCCTCTCATTTTCCCCTTACTCCACTTCCCTATGACTGTGACTTCCTCCACCTGTATATGCTCATAGGGTATCATTTTTTTCTAGTCCAATCCATTTGTCTGCAAATTTCATGATGTATTTTTATGTTTATTTTTTATTCTTTTAATAATTTATTCAGGTTACATGCCAGTTGTTATGCCTTCACTTATATCTTCTTGTTCCCCCTCCCTCCTTCTTTTGCCTTATTTCCCTCCCCTAGACCTCTGAAAGAAGAAGACCTCCTCCCCTACCATATAACCACAGACTATCAGGTCTCATCCTGACAGCCTGCTTCCTCTTCCTCTGAGTGCTGCCTGACCTCCACACCAAGGGAGAGTGATCAAATGGGAAGCACCAGAGTGCATGTCAGAGGCAGCCCTCATGTTCCCTACAACAATGAAAAATAAGCTGTCCATTGGGTAGATCTGAACAAGGGGTCTAAGTTCACTGCATGCATTGTCCTTGGTTGGTACAGTGGTTTGTGGAGGCCCCCCTGGGTCCAGATATGCCAGCCTCAATGGTCTTCTTTTGGGGCTCCTGGATGCTCTGAGTCCTTCTATATACTCCATTGTGTAAAGAGCTATAGTAGTAAAAGTGTATGGTATTGGCATATAAATAAACAGGTTGATCAATGGAATAGAATCAAAGACCCAGACATAAATCTTTGTTGTTGTTTTTCAAGATAGAATTTCTCTATGTTACCCTGGCTTTCCTGGACCCACCTTGTAGACCAGGCTGGCCTTAAACTCATGAAGATCCTCCTGCTCTGCTTGCGGAGTGCTGGGATTACAGGCATGTGCTACCACACCCGGCTCAGACATAAACCTTAAAGTAGTTTTAATCAGGATTTCCTTGAAAGAAAGGATGTTGAACACTTTTAAATGTGTTTACTAGCCATGTATATATATTTATTTGAGGGCATTATGCTCTCTATTCTATAGCATGTTGGGGATTGATCTGATGTTATGCATTCTAATACTACTTAGTGGTCCCCAAGATCTGGTTACACCCCAAAGAAGCACATTGTCACCCACACCAAGTGACACTGTGAAATTTCACTCCACAATTGTCCCTGATTGGTTAATAAGGTTGCTGATAGCCTGGGATGGGCAGAAGAGAGGGTGGGGGAGCTGAGGTTCCTGGGCTTGGGGTCTGAGAGGAACTATGAGGCTGGAGGAAAAGGAGAAAGAATCAGAAGATGTAGCAGGAGGAGAAAAAGCCAGAGAGAAGAAATTCACCATAAGACAGTATGGAACATGAGCACATGGCCCTGAGGACAGAGGGATGGAACAGAAGCAGCCAAGACAGGAATTATTTTAAAATTGGTATGTTTGTTTCCTTGATTCTTGTTTATTTAACTTTTTGCTTTTTGTATAGTCTCGGCACTAATCACGCCTCTGATGTATAGCTGGCAAATGCCTCCCATTCTGTGTCCTGTCTCTTCACTTGATTCTCAGTTTCCTTTGTGGAAAAGAAGCTTTCTTTTCTTTTCTTTTGCTTCATGTGAGTCCTGTTCACAGGAAACAAAGGCCTTACCAGGACCTGTAAGTTGAAGTGTACTTCCTAATTCTTCCTTTAGTAGTTTTAGGGTATCAGATCTTATGTTGAAATCCTTGATCCATTTGCAGGTATGTTTTGTGTGGGGTAAAGTATGAATATAGCATTATTTTTCCAACATGTTGAAATCCATGTTTCTTTCCCAGCACCATTTGCTCAAGTGGCTATTTTTTCCATTAAAGTGCATTATTGGCATCTTTGCCAAAGATCAAGTAGCTATAGTTGGGTGAACTTATATCTGGGTACTTTATTCTATTCCATTGATAGATATGTCTATTTTTGAAGCAGTATTATGTTTTGTTTGTTTGTGTACCATAACTTGAAATGTTTATTATTTTTGCCCAGGACTGCTTTGGCTATTCTTTGTATTTTATATTTGTCTGTACAATTTGAGGTTTAATTTCTACATCTGTAAAGTGAGGCTCTTGTGGTAACATATTGTTATTAACCGCTTGAGAATTTCATTGGTCATATTCAACCCCCACCTCCCCCATATCTGTGTAACTTCTCCTCCATGCCAACACTACTCACCAAACTTTGAGTTTTCTTCCATCCATCCTCCACTGAGTCCAGTTTGTTTTCCCCTACTATATTTTGATTAGGATGTCATTAAATTTGTAGATTGCTTTTGTTAGGATGACTATTCTTATAAGATAAATTTCTCCTATTGGTGAGCACAGGAGGTATTTGCATTTTGGGTATCTTCCTCCATTATTTTTTCATTATCTTAAATTTTTATAGAGGCCTTTCATTTCATTGATTATTAGGTTTATTATAAAATATTTTTATTATTTTTGTGGCTATTGTGAAAGAGATTATTTATCTGATTCATTTGTAGTTGATATATCATTTGTTATTGATATATTGGAAGGCTAATGATTCTTGTGTGTTAATTTTGTATCAACACTTTCCTGAAAGTATCAGTTTTTTAATGGTGTCTCTAGTGCCCTTTCTGTATAGAATCCTATAATCTGCAAATAGATACTGTGACTTTTTCTTTTCCTAGTCATAACTTTTTTGTTTCCTCCTCCTTTTTTAAAGTTCCTGCTAAGAATCCAAGCATTATATTGAAGAGTAATGGAGAGTGTGGGCACCTTTCTCTTGCTCCTAATAGTAGTTGGAATACTTTAAATTTTCCTTGATTTAACATGATATTGGCTGTGGTTTTACCCTTATCGAACCTTTATTATGGTACATTCCCTCCATTAAGTATATTCTGTCCGTTACAAGGGAGTCATTTTAAACTAGACAAAACTAAATGAGTAACTAAACAAAGCAAATCCCATCACTTATCTTAAACCTCTTCTTCTACTTAAAATTAATCACCTTTCAATAAGCATGAGGACATAGAATATTACTTCTCAATTTCTAGTATCACAGTATTCATTAACTTTCACAAAATGACGTATACATTTGGCTTTTTAAAAAATCAAAACAAGTGTTTATCAATTTAGAATTTCACCAACAAGCTTCTCTGCAGTAAGCAAAATATGTCATTTCCTTTAACATTTTCAACTTAACTAGAATATAATTAAATGTTATAAAATTGCACATAATGGATCATTTCCCCACTTTTGCAATAAAACTTACATTGCAACAAGGAAGTAATAAAATTATCTTTAATAAAGTAAACTTTAAATTGGGGCTTAGACAAATAAAATAAACTATTAAATTAATAGTTGTGGCATTTTACATTTTAACTAGCACAGGTATGTTGTAAATACTAAATAAATGGAATAAAATACTATTAAGTTGGAGGAATTACTTTATTCTAAGAAATATATTAATATATTTTATCAATTCAATATGATTGTAATATAATTAATAATCAAGAGAAAGTTCATTTTATAGACCATATGTGAATAAAGTCAAACTTAAAGAAACATGAAATATGGTAAATGTAAAGTAAATAAATACATTAATATATAAATTAAAGTTCTAATACATTCTGTAATTGTGAACTTGAAGAACTCTAGAATATAAATGCTTGATTTGGGGGGCTTTTGCAAGTAGTTGAGAATTAGCTTGATTTTATATTTTAACATTTTCTTGCTTCTGATTTATTATATATGATTATGTCAACTTTTTCAAATGTATGAGTGTTTAATGGTAAAATAATATTCTGTCAGTATACTAGATTCTGTCAGTGTTTAACATATTCATTCAAATTTATATCCATCTCAATTTACCATTACTTTGACTTAGTTTGGGAAATTACTACCTTGGAAAAATTTAAAGAATCCTCCTCACAGTGTTTGCTTTATCTTCATTATGTCTTGTTTGCTTTTCATATGTATATCTTCATAAGGACATTAGAATAGATTCACAGACATCTTTTCTTTTGAGTGCTATTTGGATGACCACATATATTCTGACTCCAACTGTGAGTAAACTGCACAGGGAGTAAATGGATGGTTTGATATAGAAAACAATAGATATATTTGACTTCTATCTACTACCAGGTTACTTCAACAACAGAATATGTTGTAGTTGAGCTGCAAGAAAGTATATTAAAAGTCCCCATTAAAGAAAAACAGGAATATAATAACAACAAATTCATTCAAACAACTATTGTTCTTTTGTAAAAAGGACAAGTTTGAGGTTAATGTGACATTATCTGTGAAATACTGCAAAACCTCTTGGCCTTGGAAGGTATGTCAACATGCCGCCAGCTTTGGGTTACCTTAGTAACTAATAGAATAAGGCCTTGGAGTATTTAGTGACCAAGGAAAGTAGAAAGCCATTTAGATGTTCTAAGTGGAAATGAAATAATTTTCTTCATTGCATTAAACCAGTTTGCTTTTTTCCCCCATCATTTGAGAGCTTTTAGAAAAGTTTAAAATGTTTTTAAAATAGTTTGATTTAAAATAAAAGCTCAAACTAATATTAGGAAACTCATGGCAAATACTGTGTTTTAGATAAAATGGGAGTTATTTATTGTTATGCATCCTGTACAAATCCTGACCTTAAGCCAGCATTAAATTTGAGGATAAATGACACTGAAGAGGTGACATGAAATGCTTAGAGTCATTTTGAGTTTTCTTTTGACCTTAGACAAAGCCTTTGTTTTGAATTAGCCAATATAAGAACATTTTGCCAAAATGTCTTAGTATAAGGAGAGTCCAAATGTCATTTTAGTGGTTACCTTTGCACACGGTGGAGACTGAGAGCTATTCAGTCCAATCTTCCTTTTTTTCAGGCAATAGGTATGGTCACAGATGTCAGTAAGCTAGTTCTGGAGGAAACAAGACTAAGAAAAATCACTGTTGGAATTCATGTTTCTTGTCTCACCATGGAAGCTAACTAGCATCAGGGTGAAACATGTGACCCAGTTATCCCAGTCACCAGCTTCTTTCTTTCTTTCTTTCTTTCTTTCTTTCTTTCTTTCTTTCTTTCTTTCTTTCTTATTAACTTTGGCTATATTAGCACAAAACTTTATCTAGAATTAAACTTATTTTGTATCTACATAGAAAATTCTATACTGAGAATATAACCTTAATAACCATATTTCAAAAACCCAACTTACTAACTAGAAAATGATCTTCTCTTAGAATACAGCATTTTTGAGAAAACCTTATGATAACCTGGGAATGAACTTGTACTTGAATACATCAGTCACTCCCTTGGGGCTTCCTAAACATCTTGTGAAAGTAGGTCAGGGTTAGAAAATATACAATTGCCAAGATAATCACATTTTCACAGACCAATGGGGCCTGGGAAGATGGCTTAAGTAATGAGACATTTCACTAGCTTAATTTCTTGATGCTTTCTCCTGCCTACTGAGTTCTGTATACATCCACTATAGCTATTGGGTTGGATTGGAAATAAAATAAATGGTAATAACACTAAGTTCCTATTATGAAATCTGTGTTCAGAAACCATTGAATGAAGAAGGGACTGTCAGTCTGTCCACTTGTGGTCACTGAAAAATCCTTTCAACAACTCAAAAAATACTGAATGTAAGCAGTATATTTTGAATTTGAAATTTTTGTTTCATGTGGTTCAATTAGAGAGCCATGCGTCTCTTACTGTCACTGTTAGAGTGTAAGCAACAGTACCTCTGCTTCTACTCTTTGTTGCATATAAAACATCTATTTGTGAGTTCCATGCATTCTTGTTCCTGCCATTGAAAAGTGGTTTCTAGAATTATTCTTTGACCTCCATTTCCATAGATCATACTCTTAGATGCTGTCAACATGAAAGCCTACCGTTTTTACTGCAATGTACCTTCTAGAAGCCTCTGCTCCTCAATGTCCTTGCTAATGCTCATGGCCTTGGCATTTCCTGTCTAGCCTCCATAAATTCCAGGAGGGATTTTTTGCATTTGTTCCACTGTGGAGGACAATTCAGGGGGCTATCACATTAATAATTAATAGCAGTTTTTCCTCATCTGAATAAAGCAAACTCAGTCCTTAAGGATAGCAGAATTATTTTCTTTGAGGTGAGATGTAGCCTGAAAAGGGGCTAAAAACAAAACCAAAATCTTTATTTGTTATGAGTTGTTTTTAGATACTAGTCACCAATTATCATTGCACCTTTTAATGTGTGTGTGTATGTGTGTGTCTGTGTATCTCTGTGTCTGTGCATGTGCACAGCTTGTGTGGCTCTGGATGAGCATCTTGCCAATGAATGAAAGTTAGTTCTCTTCTTATACCATGTGACTCCCACAGATTGAGTTCAGGTTATCAAGTTTTGTAGGAAGCGTCTTTACTGGAATAGCCATTTTTCTGATCCACAAATTATTTTTTAGAGTCAATCTGGAGCCAGAGAGGTAGACCAGTCAATAAAGTGCTTACTTTGAAAGTGTGAGAACCTGAGTTTGATCTCCCAAAGCCAAATTTAAAAGCTGAGCATGCAAAGGGCTGTTTTTAGATTATGGTTTCCAGTTTAGTGTTTTTATGGGACTCCTGAGTGTGTGAATGTGTGGGTCTCTGGTTCTTGTGACTTTTCTTGGGCACTTTTCCTTTTGTTTTGTCCAATTCTGAAGGGCTAGTTTTTGTTTTATCTTATTGTATTTTATTTTGCTATGTTTTGCTGTTACCTCTTAGAAGCCTGTTCTTTTCTAACGAGATACAGAAAGGGAGTAGATCCGGATGGGAGAGGAGGTAGGGAGGAACTGGGAGGAGTAAGAGAGATGGGAAAGTATAATCAGGGTATATTATGTGTGCACTTGTAATCTCTGTTCTGGGGAGGCTAGTGGTAGGCAGTTCCCTGGGGCTTTGCTCGCCAACCAGTCTGACCTATTTATGTTTCCAGGACAATGAGTGACCTTGTCTTTAAAAAAAAAGGCTCCTGAGAAATAATTTCCAAGGTGGATATCTGGCCTTTACTTGCACACTTGTATACACATGCATTCATGCACACTCATGCACATACAGATACACAGATTTAGACCTACACAAACACACACACACACACACACACACACACACACACACACACACACACACTCTCACACACACTATCTGTCTTCGGTGCTTAATTCCATTGAATTTTCACAGAGGAATTTTTAATCTTTCCATTCTATAGATTAGAAAAGTGAACCTCAGAGAGGTGAAATTAGTGGAATGGCTTGGCAGGAAGCAGAAGAAATGAAGTTAATAAAGACTGACAACAAAGTTGACATTTGTTACACTGTTCTGTCTCATTATTTACAAGTAACAACTAATAACAACCTTAACAAAGACTTTTTCTCTGGATATAAGTATATCCTGTATTTTGAAACTACTAAACTCTGTCAGATATATAATGTAAAAGCTATTAAGAACTAGTTCTAATGGAGGAATATGTAAGAATGGATTGAACAATTATCAAAAATGGCTTTCTTTGTTTAAATTGCTATGACAGGAGAGCAATCAATAAGGAACCACATTCATGGCTCTTTGGATCAAGGCATTGCTGGTCAATTTCTATTGAAAGTCAGATCATTTGTTGACAATATCCTTCAGTCGACAAGAAAGATTACATTGACAATGACTGCTTTTGGGACACTGAGTAAAATTAACTTCTAGGTTATCCCCGTCAAGGACCATTAAGTTCTGAACTATGAGGGACACTGTGAACAAGTCATATTTTAACCTCCCATGAGCACATGGCCGGCAGGCTTCCCCCACCCCACCTCCCTTCAACAAATCTGACCTTCACTGAAATTTATGTGAAAATGAAAAGGGAGAAGAAAGCTGTGGCCCTGCCAAATTCTGATGATGTTACTCATTTTAATTACTGGTATTTGGAAATTAAATGGCCTAGGGCTTGTTCGGCAATTTGTTTCAGGAAAAAAAAATGATTTAAGCAAGCCACACAGTCTCAGCATCTTTTTTACAGCAGGTGTTGAACAAGGCGTTCATTTTTCTTTTTACAGAGTGTCCTTGTAAGCATAATAACAATTAGGAAGCAAGGCCTTCACGTCAAAACCTCAGGCTCATTCTGACATTCTTCCTTTGGCTACTTCATTGCTTCCAGTTTCCTCAGTCAGCTTTGCAAATGCATGCACTTGAAATTTTCCTGTAAATAATGTCACATGTTGGAGACTTTTTTGTGTGAAGGTAAAAATTTTAAAGGTTAATATGAAGAGTACTTTAAAGTTAATTCAACTGATTTTCTGTCCTTTATTCTATTCTCTAGCCCTGAATTCAGTTAAAATGGCATTAATATAGTAAATTAAGGTAGTTTAATTTCAGCATATTTGTATGTCCTTTGAAATTGGCCATTAGCTCATAGTTATATGTATACTAGGCCATACTAGGAATATACCTTGGTTAAAAAACATAATACATGTACACACTGGATTCTATTCATCTATAGAGAAAAATGAGTCATAATATACCATATTTTTCAGACTATAAGATGCACTTTCCCTTCCAAAAACGTAGGAGAGCAATTAGGGTGCTCCTTATGGTCAGATTGCTGATTTTACTGTTTTTCTTGTTTCATTGATCTAAAAACTGGGTCGGTCTTATAGACAGGTGTGTCTTATGGTCCAAAAAATATGGTATGCAAGAAAGTGGAAATCATATTAATTGAAAAAAGATAGACCAGAGTGCCAAATACAGCATGTTTTCTTTCATATGTGGAATCTAGGGGTGTGTGTGTGTGTGTGTGTGAATGCATGTGTGAATGTGTGTTTGTGTATGTATGAGTGTGTAGTTTGTATGTAAATGTGTTTGTGTGTGAGTGTGTGTCTGTGTATGTAAGAGTTTATGTTTGTGTGTAAAAGTATTGAAAAAAGGACCACGAGAGAATAAATTATCTTTAATGGGTGAAGGGGAAAGAGTGGGCAGTTGAATACCTATAACATACAAGTAAAAGAGAGGATGACCTGCAGGGAAGAAGAGACTCAGGAAGAAGAGAGCAGAGGGGGCAAGGAGAACAATGGGGGGTAGTTGGGGAGGGAGATGAGTTACAACAAAGTGTAATAGCACATGTATGAAAACACTATATAAAATCCATTACTTTATGTGCTAATGTAAATATTAATCAAAATGATTTAAATCTATTTTATTATGATAAGAACAGAATTTCCATTTGCTTATAGACATTTAAGTCATTTCTACATCTTGACATTGAATATAGTGCTTGGAAATTTGTAGGTGAAAAAATCCCTTCAAACACACCAGTTGTTTTAAGATTCTTTTCCTCTCTCAATCACTGTTTTGTTTTGTTTTGTTTTGTTTATCAATGCTGAGGACTGGATGCAAGGCCTCACGCTTGCTAACACTCTATCACTGAATTACATTTCCATTCCTCCCTTAATCATTTTCTTGTAAAATGAACACTGTAAAGATGTGCTCAATTTAACTTTAAATACTAGATTTTTTGCGTCTTGTCTCATTTAATATTTGTTAGTAAACAAGGATGCATTTAATTTTCTTTTGTATGATCTTTCTTTTTTCTAAATATTTATTTATTTATTATACAGTGTTTTGCCTGCATGTACATCTGCAGGCCAGAAGAGCAAGTCAGATCACAGTTTAGATGGTTGTGAGCCACCATGTGGTTGCTGGGAATTGAATTCAGGACCTCTGGAAGAGCAGTCAGTGCTCTCAACCTCTGAGCCATCTCTCCAGCCCCAAAAATGTGTAGCCTAGCCTGGCCTCAAACTAGTGTCCTCTTGCCTACGGCTCCTTCAGCAAAGCCTACCGGCATGCACCACCACAACCGGCTGATCTTTCTCTGTATCCCAAACTAGCCTTGAAATTGAGAGCCTCCTGCTTTAGCTCAACTGGCACTATTGTGCATTTATGTTACAGAACACAAACATGAGCTAAAATAATATTTTCTTCTAATATTACCATGTACCAACTCATAGAAATGGTCAATATAAAAATGAAATAATTTTGTTGTTTTCAATGTAATTGAGCTTTGATAGTATCACTATAAAAGTATTAAGTATTATAGTCTTGTATATTATATAGCTTAATATAAGATGTTGAGACGAGTAGTGATGGCTTATTACAACCAGCTGGTAAAAATTAATATTACTTTCTTTTTTTTAATTTATTTTTAAAAATTTTTTTATTTACTTTTATTTTTTTATTTGTTTTTTTTTTTTTTTCAAGACAGGGTTTCTCTGTGTAGCCTTGGCTGTCCTAGACTCGCTCTGTAGACCAGGCTGGTATTGAACTCACAGCGATCTGTCTGCCTCTACCTCCCAAGTACTGGGATTAAAGGCGTGTGCAACCATGCCTGGCCTAATATTACTTTCAAATCAAGGATATATTTACATTGTGAATCTGCTATGTGCAATAGATTTTCATAAAAAGTGAAGGATTTGAGAGAATTGGTAGTTGAATTTGCTGTTCATTTGATTTCTGGTGGCAGATTGCCATGTTTTCTATTTGCCTGATTAGTGCTAGGGGCACATTCAAAGGTAGGAGATAGATAATTGAGTAAATTCTGTAGAGTTTAATCTTCAATATCCTTCAGCATCTAACCATTAACATAACTAGCCAATGTGGATCCCTAGTTTTTACAACTTAATAGGGCCTTAATGGATACCATTTCAAGTATTAGCATGTAGAATGGACACATTTTCTGGGCCTTGGTGTTTTCTTTGCAATTACAAGTTTCCCATGGATGCACATGATTTATAGAAGAGACATTTTATACTAAGGATCATAGCTAGGTTGAAAGGTAGCTTAATAAACCTCCATTTCTTAGATCATCTGAATAATGGCTTTTGTTTGAGGTTTGAGATTTTTCAAAGAACTTCCATGCATATGCCCTTCTTCATTCTCACTACAGCCGTGCAATCTGGTCAGAGTAATATAAGTATTATAAAGTATCATTTTGAGTAGCTGATTGCCAACTAGTACAGCTAGTTGAGATATTTTCTGGAGGGAAGGTGTCTAGCATGAGTGACCTCAGAATAAGATTTTGTGATTTCTAGCTCATTCCTTTCTGTATTTTTTTCTTTACTTGCATTATTAAACAAAATTAAGCTGGTATAGAAGCTACATGTTTTATTTACTACTTGGATGAAATTATATACAGTGTAGGCCTTAGATCACTGGTGCTTTACCTGAGGTAAAAAATGTTTAAGTGAATTTTTCACTATTATTTGACCATTTAATATTATTTGTTCTGTTTTGAATAAAAGTGAAAATCTACTGAAGCATTTTATTAGAAAATGAAAAAGTCTAAAATTCTGCCATCAAAACAGACATAAAATTTGCAAACCTTAAAAGAGGGTTGAAAAACGAACTAAAAGGCCAGTAATAGTCTGTAGAGGGTTTCTCTGGGTCAAAAAAATCTCTGCAGGAAAGATGGTCTTAAATTCAGTCTGCATCAGTCAATTCATTAAACAGCCCAGCAACAAAGCAAGCCTGTACTGTTTTCCCCGAATGATGGTAAGTGGGTTTGCTTTTTCTGTGTTTTGTTTATGCAGCTGGCAGTAGTTTGGCATCCTAGACTCAAAACATACAACTATGCACTTGATCTAAAGCTTTTATTTATAGATACTACATTTCAGGTTACCATGTTCAGTTATTTAGTTAGAAGAACTGTACAAAGACATACATTGAAAAATCAATATTTGTTGCCAACTGTAGGTCTCTTACTATGGAAAAGGCAAATACAGTTAAGATTTAAAGAAATGCATTTAAATTATAGGTGGGTATCCTGTTGTGAAATGTAATCTCAGGGCTTGGGAGAGAAATGTAAAAGGATGAGTATTTCAAGGTCATTCTTGGCTACATAGCAAGTTTGAAGCCAGCCTAGGCTACATGAGACTGTCATAGATAAAGTATAATAAAATATTTTAGGAATGAAAACCCAAGAAAGGACAAGTTAAAATACAATTTTAAGAATGAGCACGTTTCAATGATGTTTAATTTTGTGCACATTAAAACATGGTTTTTATTAGTAATAAAATCTCAAAAGAGAACACTACATAGGGAAATTATTGACCATGTGAAGTTAATGGACCTATGTCTTACACTGGGCTATGAAATCTCTCAGTGTGTCATCCATCAATCTCAGAATATGCTTACACTAGAGTCATTAACATGAAAGAAAGTTGAAAAGAAGAAATGTAGAATTAAAGGTACAAAAAGTTACAAAGTTTATGTCTAAGATTCAATACTAGTACTTTTAACCCAAATTTTCTATTAAGTTTCTGTGGATCTATGACTTTGTATATATCTGTATGTAGTATATATATATATGTTATATAGAGCACACACATATATCCATTTTACTCTATATATGTCCTCACATATTAATTCTCTCTACAATTACTAAACATATACATATTATATATATAAATATACAAAATACACAATAATTTTTTTGTTTATATCTTTGATAATGAAGATAACCCAAAAAATATAGAAAGCACTATTTATAATAGCTGAGGTAAGGAATGGACTTAGTGCTGATCAACTAAAGGAATTTTTTTTTCATCCATAAAAATTAATGAACTTGTGTCATTTGGCAGGAAATGACTGCAGGTGGAAATAACCATGTTAAGTGAATTAGCTGTCTCGGAAAGACAAATATTGCATGTTTCCCTTATTTCTGGTTCCTAGAGTTCATATATATGTGAAAGTAGAATCAAAAGTGAAAGTAGATCCAAATTCTAGAAGGGAACAAAAGGAACTAATGGGAGCTATAAGGGATGCAGTCACAATGGAATTCAATTGGGAAGTTTCTCAAGAAATAAAAATTGGAACCACCATACCACTCAGCTGTACCATTTCTATGCATTAACCCAAAAGACTACAAGTCTTACCACAGAGACAGTTGCATAACTGTGTTTATTGCTGCACTAGTCACAATAGATAAGATGTGAAACCAGCATAGAAGGCCATCAACAGATGAATGGATAAAAATCATGGTGTATATACACAATGGAATACTCAGCCTTAAAGCAATAAAGTCATAGTTTCAAGGAAAATGAATTCATCTGGAAGTTATTATACTAAGTGACATGACTCAGACTCAGAAAAACAAATACCACACTTGCTAATATATGTGTATCTGAGATTATATTGTGTGTGTTTGTGTGTGTATGTGTGTGTGTATGTAAATAGGTCATGAAACTGAAAAGGGGAACATGTAAAAGGATAATGTGAGAGGAAAGAAGATAATAGAATGGAAGAGACAAGAGAGGTTGGTGATGGCAAAAATAAGAGCGGAGGATCAACCACAGCACTCTGTGGAAGTGCTATAATGGAACCTATTATCTAGAGTGTGTTTGTAAATTAGAATTCTTTTTTAAAAATATTTAATTAACATATTTTTAAGTAAAGCAAAATTATATTCATTATTCATGATTAATGTGACATAATTTAAATGTAAAGTTTATATTTATATGTACAATGTAATGGTTTGATATACATATACTTTTTGAAATGATTAACACATTCAAACTAGTTAACACCTATCACCACACTGAGTTACCTTTGTGTGTATGTTTGTGCTGAAAAATATTTATATTCATAATTATTTATTAAATTCATAAATGTTATGTATATATATTCTCTTCAAAAAAATTAAGCAAACAATACAGTATTATTAACTATAGTTTTCATAATGTTCACTAGATTTTCAGAACTCATGTGCCTTATAGCCAAAAATCCCCATATGTGTTTTTAAAATAGTTAGCTTCTTTAAATAGTTTTCATGTCATAAAATGATGGACAGATCTGGGCCCAGGGGTTCTGCTCAAACTATGGCACCAACCAAGGACAATATGTGCAGTAAACATCGAACCCCTACCCAGATCCAGCCATTCTCCACAGTTGAGTGGAGAGCAAGGAATGACTTTCACACGAACTCTGGTGCCCCATATTTGACCAAGTCCCCTGGATGGGGAGGCCTGGTGGCACTCAGAGGAAGGATAGCAGGCTACCAAGAAGAGACTTGATACCCTAGGATCATATAGAGGAGGAGGAGGCTCCCTCAGTCACAGTCATAGGGGAGGGGAATAGGGTGAAGGTGGGAGGGAGGGAGGAATGGGATGAAACAAGGGATGAGATAACAATTGAGATGTAATATGAATAAATTAATAAAAAAGTTTTAAAAAATGATTGACACCAGCATTTTCCTATTTCCAAAAGACATTTATAGTACTCCTAATTTAAATAAATTGCTATTTACCAAGCTTTATACTCATTGGTTAAAGTTGAAGAAAACATACTCAATACAAATTACACTCATTATATTATGAAAATAAAATACAGAATGGTTGACAGCTAAAGTTAATTAAAGCCTTTGCCCAAATGTTTTCTAGTTTCATTGAGAAAGAGTCCAAAAGGAAAAGGAGCCATTTAAAACAAAATAACAGTGAAACAGCCATTATTTATTATAATTGAAAATGGGCTTATAATCTTGCTAAAGCATACTGAAGACATGTAAAACATGTAAATACTATTCTGGTATTGTACATACAGTTTGAAAAAAACTATTGGATATTTAAGTAATGAAGATTGAATTAATATTGAAAAAAAAATATGTACAGATAATGAAAGGAGAGAAGCATTAACAAAGGCTAAAAAAGTATTCTGAAAGACGAAGAGAATTTCAGTTTTTAAAGGCAAGATGGAAGGGCACTCCAATAAAAGGCTGGAATCAACAAAAGTAAAAACATTTATGGAGGCAGCATGGACACTAGAGTGATCAGAACCAAATTTGCTTGTTATATTTAGGACATAAATCTCCCACCCAAAAGAACACAAAAGAAAGTTGAACAAACTAAGTTATTGTGACATACTTTGTCAAAAACTGTTTTTGATCAACTATTCTGAATTACAATTCTCTCATATGTAAAAAAATTACATATTTGTCAAAAATAAAATTCAAACGTGCAGCCTGGCATGGTGGCACACGCTTTTAATCCCAGTACTCGGGAAGCAGAGGCAGATGGATTTCTGTGAGTTTTAGGTCAGCCTGGTCTATAAAGTGTCCAGGACAGCCAGGATTACACAGAGAAATCCTATCTTAAAAAAAATAATATAGAACACAAAGTGTAGGAGTAGTGAGGTAGATTGTACCTGGAAGTAGTTAAGGGCAGGATTAGGGATGAATATGATCAAAATATATTATATGACATTCTTAAAGTATTAATAAAATCTTTATTTAAAATAAGTTGGATTATAGAGAAGACAATGAAGCCTATGGTTACTTTATTTATGTCTACGAGTGTGTGTGCCTGAATGTATGTGTGTGCACCGAATGTGTGCATATGTCTGCAAAGGACAGAAGAAGATGCCTGATATCCTGGAACTGGAGTTACCTTTGGCAGAGTTATGAGGACTAAGCTTAAGTATCCTCAAGTGCCACAAAAGCTCTTAATCCCTGAACCATATATTCAGCCTCTGTCCATGGCTACTTTAAAGGCCAAATCTAAGCAGAAAAAATACACAAACGATAATAATTGAACTCTGTGAGAATTAGTGACTCAAGAATTACAGTAAAAAAACAATTAAAGAGGGAGTATAGAATGCATGAAAGTTCTAACGTATGTTAATCAAAGTTGTTTTCTTTTAATAAACATTCCTAAAATAATGGTTTATTTTTTAATTACAAAAGAAGCATCAAAGATGGGTAGAGCTATCATTTTTGAACCTCTCTTGGAAGCTTGTACAGAGATTTGTAGTACCATGAAAGCTAGTCCTCATGGAGAAAGCCTTCACACACAAAGACAAAAAAGGGATATGCAGAAGAAAAGCAAATTATTAAACCTTTTCAAACCACTATTCAATATATGTCAAGGAAAGTAAACAATATTAGATATACTCTTTTAGGAGAGAGTGAAGTTAGGGTGTATGAGTAAATAGTGATAATGATTTCTACTAAACATTAATATGTTCGATTTATTTTTATTTGCAGTTATCATTTCATCAATTATCCAGATTAATTAGCATTTAATGTCACATTCTACATATACTGTTCATAATTCCTTCAGCTCTCTTTACATATTTTATTTATTTTTCTTATATTTTAATTTTATTCTTTGAGAACTTTATAAAAGCATCCAATGTATCTCAATGATATTCACCTCCACCTACTTAGAACTCTTAGATATCCCACCATATGTCTTCTTCTAAGTTTATTTTCTCTTGTTTTTATTACCCAGAGGCTAATTAGTGCTGCCAATATGCTCATGGGTGTGGGGCCATCCAGTGGAGCATGGTCAACCTATTAAAAACCATACCTCTGATGAAAATGGACCCTACCTCTCCTAACAGATACGAACTGACAATAACTCCTTAGCTGGAGGTGAAAGCATATGTGCTCCTCCCCTATTCATTCTAGATCTTGTAGAGGCACCATCACTGATAAGGGGTTTATAAGAAAGACAGCTTTGTCTAATCCCGAGGATACTGTCTCACACCAGTCCTCTCTAACCTCTGGATTTTGCAATCCTTCTGCCTCTTCTTTAAAAATGTTCTATGGGCCTCAGAGATAGGAAGCATGATATCAATGTCATATTTCAGGCTCATCATGCTATAGGTACTTATTGTTTGTACTTCAATCTGTGTGTGTCTCTGTATTAACCACTGTTCATTGCACAAAAATCCCTCTTTGATGAGTGGTGAGATTTTTTTTGCACTAACATAATATGTTATGTATCTATGTATGTATTTAGAGGAAAACTTGATAATATATCTATTTAGCAAATTAATAGTAGTAGGTTTGCTACTTGGGCCTATAGACTCCCTGTCCACAAGTTTTTGGCAAGATTTATAGTGCTGTTATTTTTTATTTTCGAGATGGTATTCCATTTATTTATGTCTTACTTTGAACTTGCTATATAGCTGAAGATGACTCCTGTTCCTCCTGCATACATTTCCTAAGTACTAGGACTAAAAGTATGTCTCCCTTCCTGATTTATATTTCATTTAAAAATCAATTCCCAGGTTTATTCAATGCAAACACAACCCTCTCTGATAAGGGTTGTTGTAATTTCAAGACACACACACACACACACACACACACACACACACTTAAATTAGAATAGGTACAAGTTCATAATTTATCACTTTAAAGGGAAAACTTTGTAAGTTGATGTCTTAGCTGGATCATTTATAACGAGTGTGACTCAGTGGGAGAGAGAGAAATCTTGTCACCCTTGCCTCTTATATTATACATCGCCGTTCTGTCAAGTCAAATCTAATATAAATGAATCACATTAATCAGAAAGTGTGAATTTTTACATGACAAGCTAAAGGGGCATGCCATTTCCAATTAGGTTAGTGATCTAAAATTAGCTACTGACACAAGCAAGTATACATGGTCAATTTGGCTGCCTGAAACAGAAAATTAAATAAGACATATTGGATAATAGATAGCCCTAGAGGGGACATGCAGCTGTAATTCACTCAAGTTACTCAGTTGATGTCAAAAGCCACCAAAGAATATTCAATCTTGTGCTCATTAGAGATGCTTGAATTTAACTCAAGACAATACTTGGGTCACTTGCCCATTTATTTATTTCTGCAAATACTAGAGGATGTGTTCAGAGAGGATATTCATAGTTGTTTTAATAAAGAAGTAAATTGACATGGTAAAGGAGATAGGCTTATTGCACTGCATGATCAATATCACATTATTGATATGTACCCCAGTATTTTTGAAATTGGGAAACATGTCTATACAAAGCTTTCTTTATCTTGCTTACTTCATTATACAATACCTTGCCAGTATTTGTAAAAAAAATACTCTGAAGGGGATTTCAGGAATTAAAATAATTTATATATTGTTATTAGTATCATTGTTACTTTAAAATATAACTACAAGTCATTTTGTAAGTTTTCCTTTGTAAAATATGCATAAGTGCACCTTGTATAATCTGTTGAAGCAAGCACATACAGTAAAAGTCATGTAGCAGAAGCTACTTGTTCTGATATGAGTAGTGATAAATTGGTAATTTAAGGTTTTATAACTTGATCTCGGACATGGGCAACAAAATACAAGAGGCAAAAGATTGTAGTGACTACAGGTCACTTTTATTAAGGCTGATTTGCTTTTACTTAAAATAAAAAATGATTTCTTTGACACATTATTTTTAAGAGGTATACATATGCTCATGTATTTGGTTATACATATGAAAACAAATTTGTTACAAATAAAGCATATAGTTCAGTAAATTTACCATTGAGTCAGCATATTTCCAGTTAATTTTGCTTTCTAACTAGCATCTATCCTTCTGAGGGAAAGTCACTGTTATCATTGATAACAAAGCACTTTAAGAAAGCGACACATCATAAATGAGTGGAATAGGCCTGTAATCTCTGCACAGAAGACTCTGAGACAGGATAATGACAAGTTCAAGGCCACCCACCACAATAGAGAACTGTTTTTTTAACATATACATTTATATTATTACACATATGTACAATAAACTACCTACAGTAAGAAGAACCATGAAACAATCAGGAATTATATAAATGTTACATTCATAGTGTGTTGGCTATTTGTGTTTGGCAACCTTGAAGAAAACATCTTTCCAATCTTGGTGAGTGTAAAATTCTGAATATAAATTATTATCTATCATATCTCATCTCTATCAAATTAAAACGTCTATCTAGACCTAAAAACGTCCTAACCCCTAAACAACTAAGCTTAATTGTAAAGTTAAGCTATCTGGTCTTCAATCCCATCAGAGACTTGAGAAGGAATACATTTAATTACCTGAGTAAACAGGAAGTTCAGGTTAGCAGCTTCCCAAATGAGATGACAGAGACAGTTTGCTGCCTGATCAGTCACCCAAAACTCTCTAACATTGGAGCATCATCATCACCAGTGTCAAAAATGTTCTTAACAGCTAATTTCTAATGGCCTCAAATTAGAAGCTAGTCACATGTTTATCAATACTAAAATATAGATAATTGGGTATACGACTCTGTATACATAAAATCTGTAATAAAAGTTATGAACTGCAGCTATACTCAAAAATGTGGATTATTGCTTGAAACAAGATCTAGAAAGCCACACATAAAATGTTCTAATTCTATTTATATAAGGTCCTACAGTGGGTGAATCAAATTTGCAACTCTAAAAGTAAAAACTATGGTTATTCCAGGCCAAGTAAACCAATTGGCAAGATAAAAAATGAGACCTGTGAAATGTTAAAAATGTTTAACAGCTCAGCGTTGGATTGGGTTTCTTGATGCATGTGTGTGTGTGTGCATATATGAGGGTGTGCATGTGCTTGTGTGCATGCCTTTGTGTGAGAGAGAGAAAATATAGGCAGATTTGGGCCCAGGGGTCCCGCTCAAACTAAGGCACCAGCCAAGGACAATACAGGCAGTAAACTTTAAACCTCTACCCTGATCTAGCCAATGGTCAGAACATTCTCCACAGTTGAGTGGAGAGTGGGATATGACTTTCTCACGTACTCTGGTGCCTCACATTTGACCATGTCCCCTGGAGGGGGAGACCTGGTGGCACTCAGAGGAAGGACAGCAGGTTACCAAGAAGAGGCTTGATACCCTATGAGCATATACAGGGGGAGGTAATCCTCATCCTCCTCAGGAACAGTCATAGGGGAGGGAAATAAGGGGAAAATGGGAGGGAGGGAAGAATGGGAGGACACAAGGGATGGGATAACCATTGAGATGTAACAAGAATAAATTAATAATAAAAAATTTTTTAAAAGGACAATGCTAGAAGTACAAAAAAATTTTATATCCCAATAGAAATTTTAAAACAATGAAATAAATTTAAATCACTTATTGAAAGAAAAATGTGCATATTTAAAAAGATGTAAAAATATTAACCAAGATTTTGAATTTCCAGTAATACCATTGAGCCATATTAAAAAGTCAAATACTCAAAATGATAAAGTAGTACAATTTTTTAAACCCTGTCACTATGACTATTCCATCTTAACACACATTCCTCCACAAAAAGCTCCATCAACTCAAATAGACTTGACAATCACTTCTGATGTCCTTGAAATAGTTCAGTTCCCATTTATCATCATTAAAAATATCTTCACGCAAGAATCAAATGGTATATACTCACTTATATCTGCATACTAGCCCAAGGGGCATGTCCCACGAAAGCCTTCACTTACCAGAAAACTGGGACAGAGGGGAAGGCATCCTATTGGGACTCTAAATGAGAGACGCATGGGAGAATAGCAAAATAAAAGGATACAGATGGTCCTAGAAATCTACAAGTAGAACAATGTGATAGGCAGATTTGGACCCAGGGGTCCTGCTCAAACTAAGGCACCAGCCAAGGACAATACAGGAGGTAAACTTTAAACCCCTTCCCAGATCTAGCCAATGGTCAGAATATTCTCCACAGTTGAGTGGAGAGTGTGATACGACTTTCTCACGTACTCTGGTGCCTCACATTTGACCATGTCCCCTGGAGGGGGAGACCTGGTGGCACTCAGAGGAAGGACAGCAAGTAGCCAAGAAGAGACTTGATACCCTATGAGAATATACAGGGGGACGTAATCCCCCTCAGGAACAGTCATAGGGGAGGGGAATAATGGGAAAATGGGAGGGGGAGGAATGGGAGGATACAAGGGATGGGATAAACATTGAGATGTAACAAGAATAAATTAATAAAAAAAATAAATTAAAAAAAATATCTTCACGCACATTTTATTGATGAATAATACTGGTCTTTTCCCACATTTTTATATGGTTATGTATTCACTTTAGTAAACCTGTGAGATGGTTTATGGGGTTTTGAATGATAAAGAGAGCTGGAGGCAGATCTACAAGGTGAAGTGTTCCCTTCCTATTCTGGAGATCTAAGGCAATCAGGACATAGATTCAGCTGAGAACTAGTAAATGCCCAAAATAGCCAGTAGGATGATTAACATGTAGATGGTGGTAAGTCTATCAATGACTTGGAAAATCTATTTATTTTTTTTCTCTTTTTTTTTATTAATTTATTCTTGTTACATTTCAATGTTTATCCCATCCCTTGTATTCTCCCATTCCTCCCGCCCCCCATTTTCCCATTATTCCCCTCCCCTATGACTGTTCCTGAGGGGCATTACGTCCCCCTATATATTCTCATAGGGTATCAAGTCTCTTCTTGGCTACTTGCTGTCCTTCCTCTGAGTGCCACCAGGTCTCCCCCTCCAGGGGACATGGTCAAATGTGAGGCACCAGAGTACAGAAGAAAATCATATCCCACTCTCCACTCAACTGTGGAGAATATTCTGACCATTGGCTAGATCTGGGAAGGGGTTTAAAGTTTACCTCCTGTATTGTCCTTGGCTGGTGCCTTAGTTTGAGCGGGACCCCTGGGCCCAAATCTGCCTATCATATTGTTCTACTTGTAGATTTCTAGGACCCTCTGGATCCTTTTATTTTGCTGTTCTCCCATGCATCTCTCATTTAGAGTCCCAATAGGATGCCTTCCCCTCTGTCCCAGTTTCCTGGTAAGTGAAGGCTTTTGTGGGACATGCCCCTTGGGCTAGTATGCAGATATAAGTGAGTATATACCATTTGATTCTTTCTGCTTCTGGGTTAACTCACTCATTATGATCATTTCTAGTTCAATCCATTTATCCACAAATTTCGGGAATTCCTTGTTTTTAATAGCTGAGTAGTATTCCATAGTGTATATGTACCACAGTTTCTTTATCCACTCTTCTACTGAGGGACACTTAGGCTGTTTCCATGTTCTGGCTATTATGAATAAGGGAAATCTATTTATGAAGACGTAACTTTATAAAGTATAAGTTTTTCCTTGAGTTCTAAAATAAAATAAGGTGACAGGAGAGTAATCTTTCATCTGTGAAGACACAGTGAATAAAATGTTAGGAGAAATAAAGGCAAGAGATCTTTCAAATACTAAATGTTTAGGGGAGTGTTCCTTATATTACTTAAGCCATTGGTTCATTATACTTAGAATTAGGTTAAGGAATTTCTGTTTTTTTCTTTTCTTTTCTTTTCTTTTTCTCAGCTTTTTATTTTATATTGTTTTAATTTATTCTTGTTACATGTCAATGGTTATCCCATCCCTTGTATCCTCCCATTCTTCCCTCCCTCCCATTTTCCCCTTATTCCTCTCCCCTATGACTGTTCCTGAGGAGGATTACCTCCCCCTGTATATGCTCATAAGGTATCAAGTCTCTTCCTGGTAACCTGCTGTCCTTCCTCTGAGTGCCACCTGGTCGCCCCCTCCAGGGGACATGGTCAAATGTGAGGCACCAGAGTATATGAGAAAGTCATATCCCACTCTCCACTCAACTGTGGAGAATGTTCTGACCATTGGCTGGATTTGGGTAGGGGTTTAAAGTTTACCGCCTGTATTGTCCTTGGCTGGTGCCTTAGTTTGAGCAGGACCCCTGGGCCCAAATCTGCCTATCATAATGTTCTACTTGTAGGTTTCTAGGACCCTCTGGATCTTTCTACTTTGCTATTCTCCCATGCTTCTCTCATCTAGAGACCCAATAGGATGTCCTCCCCTCTGTCCCAGTTTCCTGGTAAGTGAAGGCTTTCATGGGACATGCCCTTTGGGCTAGTATGCAGATATAAGTAAGTATATTCCATTTGAGTCTTTCTACTTCTGGGTTAACTCACTCATTATGATCATTTCTAGCTCAATCTATTTATCCACAAATTTCGGGAATTCCTTGTTTTTAATAGCCGAGTAGTGTAAATGTACCACAGTTTCTTTATCCATTCTTCTACTGAGGGACACTTAGGCTGTTTCCATGTTCTGACTATTATGAATAAGGCTGCTATGAACATGGTTGAGCAAATTTTCTTGTTGTGTGCTGGAGCATCTTCTGAGTATGTTCCAAGGAGTGGAATAGCTGGGTCTTGAGGAAGCCCTATTCTCAGTTTTCTGAGATAGCACCAGATAGATTTCCAAAGTGGCTGTACTAGTTTGCATTCCCACCAGCAATGAAGGAGTGTTCCTCTCTCCCTACATCCTCTCCAGCATGTGGTGTCACTTGAATTTTTGATGTTAGCCATTCTGATGGGTGTAAGATGGAATCTCAGAGTTGTTTTGATTTGCATGTCCCTGATGACTAAGGAGGTTGAGCATTTCTTTAAGTGTTTCTCAGCCATTTGATATTTCTCTGTTGAGAATTATCTGTTTAGTTCCAAGCCCCATTTCTCAATTGGGTTATTTGGTTTGGTGGTGTTTAATTTCTTGAGTTCTTTATATATTTTGGATATTAGACCTTTGTCAGATGTAGGGTTGGTGAAGATCTTTTCCCAGTCTGTAGGCTGTCGCTTTGTTCTCTTGACAGTGTCTCCTGCCTTACAGAAGCTTCTCAGCCTCATGAGGTCCCATTTATTAATGGTTGACATTAAGGCCTGGGCCGTTGATGTTCTGTTCAGGAAGTTGTCTCCTGTGCCTATGTGTTCCAGGCTCTTCCCCACTTTTTCTTCTAAGTGACTTAGTGTCTCTGGTTTTATGTTGTAATTTCTCTTTTCCTAAAGCAAATTTTTTGTTCAATATTGACATCAGAAACCTAAATGTATTCTACAGAGTTTTTCAATTTTTCACTTCATATGCATATTTTCTTTAATTTTTTAAATTTTCATAATTTATTGACATTGCATCCCAATTGTTATCCCCTCACTCTTATCTTCTTGTTTCGACCCTGCCTCCCTCTTATGCCCTGTTCCTCTCCCCTATTCCTCCTACATGTGGGGTGCATTTTCCCTCACCATCTGACCACAGCCTATCAGGTTTCATCAGCATAGCCTGAATCCCCTTCCTCTGTTTGCCCACAGGGCCTCTCTGCCAAGTGGAAGTGATCAAATCACCGGTACCAGAGTTCATGTCAGAGACAATCCCAGCTTCCCAACCTCGATGTGGTGAATGAGCTGTCCACAGGCTACATCTGAACAGGGTGTATAGGTTTTCTGCATGTGTTGTCCTTGGTTGGTGCATCAGTTTACGCAGCCCTCCTTGTGTCCAGATCAGCCTGCATTGATGGTCTCCTTGTGGGGCTCCTGACCCCTCCAGGTCCTTTCATCCCCCCACTCTTCCATAATGCTCTTATCACTCCACCCAGAATCTCAGCATCTGTTCCAATCGCCCACTTGGTGGACTCTCTAAAGGATATTTATGTTGGGTTAATATCCACTTATAAGTGAGTATAGTCCAAGTGTGTCTTTCTGGGTCTGGCTTATGTCACTCAGGATAATTGTTTCTAGTTCCATCCACTTGCCTGCAAATTTCAAGATTTCCTTGTTTTTAATAGCTGAGTAGTATTCCATTGTGTAAATATACCACAGTTTCTTTATCCATTCCTTGGTTGAGGGACATCTAGGTTGTTCCTAGATTCTGTCTATTAAAAATAAGGCTGCTATGAACATAATTGAGCAAATGTTCTGGCTGTATGGTGGAACATCTTTTGGGTATATGCCCAGAAGTGGTAGAGCTGGGTCTTGAGGTAAAGCTATTCCGTTTTTCTAACAAAGGGCCAGATTGATTTCCAAAATGGTTGTACAAATTTGCACTCCCACCAGGAATGGATGACTCTTCCCCTTTCTCTACATCCTTGCCAGCATGTGCTGTCACTTGAGTTTTTTATCTTAGCCATTCTGATGGCTGTAAGATGGAATCTCAGAGCTGTTTTGATTTGCATTTCCCTGATGACTAAAGATGTTGAGCATTTCTTTAAGTGTTTCTTGGCCACTTGAGTTCTCTGTTGAGAACTCTCTGTTTAGTTCTGTACCCCATCTTTGTACCCCAGCTTTAATTGGATTACTTAGTTTGTTGGTGTTTCGTTTCTTGAGTTCTTTATATATTTTGGATATTAGCTGTTTGTCAGATGTAGGGTTGGTGAAGATTGTTTCCCAGTCTGTAGGTTGTCATTGTGTTCTGTGAACAGTATGCTTTACCTTACAGAAGCTTTTCAGTTTCATAAAGTCCTATTTATTAATGGTTGATCTTAGAGCCTGAGCTGTTGGTGTTCTGTTCAGGAAGTTGTCTCCTGGACCAATGAGTTCAAGGCTCTTCCTCATTTTGTCTTCTAAGAGATTTAGTATTTCTGGTTTTATGTTGAGGTCTTTAATTCACTTGGACTTGAGTTTTGTGCAGGGTGATAAATATTTCCTAAACGTAGACATCCGGTTAGACCAGCACCATTTCTCTTAAGGAAGGGTTTTTTTCAGCTCACACAAAACTTGTCCTTTTTCTTTATGGACAAATTAAATATCTCATGGTCAGCATCTAAGTTTCAAAATTTAGTCCCACACATGAAATTTGAAGCCTGGATAGAGTATGACATGAAAAAAGCATCACCTTGTGGATGACTTCTGTTTGGGAAGTCTAGGATAAAGGAGTCAATGGCAGATACATACATAACTGTAATTGGGCACAGAGAAAAGGAGAAGGCAAAGGATCAAGCTATAGTGATGTGCCATGTGGGAGGAGCACTTTTAACCACAAAATATTGTGATTTTCATTTCTCACCTGTTATACTACCAACTTTCAAAAAATGCCAAGAAGTAGCTAGGATACATTATATTCCATTGTAAGATGGTGAATCTGAAACAATGAAAATAATTACCCAATAAAAACTGACTCAAATGTTCAGTCTCTGATAATTCTGCTTAACTTGTAACTACTGCTTATATCTAAATTTGGAGAAATGTACCTGTGACTGTGAGTGGGAATAAGTCATTTAAATGTGTTCATAAATATAATATATGTTTCCATGTTTCAAAGGCTAAATGTGAACAGCCATCCTGTTCATTTCCTAGAAGCAATCAATGCTACCCTTTTCATAGAGACACTGTTGCATATATTTCTTATGAGAGAAAATATGCAAACACACATACCAGGCATGATAATGATATACACCTATATTTTACAGGAATGGAATTATACTACATATTGTTTGATTTTGCGTGGATGTTTTATGTACATGATTCCATAGCAGTGTCAAGTAAGAGTTTTATACATGCTATTTGTATACCAATAGCATTTATTTTTCTACTCTTAGAGTTATATGGTGAGTTGTAAACATATACGGCCTGAATAAACTCTTCTCTATTCTCCACAGACAAGTTTGGAGATATGGGACAGATGTCTAACTCAGGGGGATCGGCAATGACTTCCTTACAAGGTTATTCTGTTAATTTGGAGTTCGGGACCTAGGCTTTCAGTCATAATTTGCCTAACATATTCAAAGTCTTAGGTTCCATCCCAGCACATTACTGGAAATGAGGGCATTACTATTTTTCTGCTAGATACACATTGTTATTGATAGATACAAACAAAAAGTCCACCAGTGCCTCTTAAATTATACAAGGAAATGCATCTAAAAATTAGCTTGGTGTCAAATAATTAATATTATCAGTAACTGCAAACATCTTCATCCTGTGTTCCTCAAAATTACTGAAGTGCTGTCTCTAAAGGCAACATTATTCTTACTTGGATTATCATAATATAATCTTGTATATTTTATAATTTTATGTAAACAGAATAATAATTTTTATTTTCTTTTTTTTTTTTTTTTTTTTTTTTTTTTTTTTTTTTTGTGTGTGTTTTTTTTTTTTTTTTTTTTTTTTTTTTTATTAATTTATTCTTGTTACATCTCAATGTTTATCCCATCCCTTGTATCCTCCCATTCCTCCCCCCCCATTTTCCCATTATTCCCCACCCCTATGACTGTTCCTGAGGGGGATTACGTCCCCCTATATATTCTCATAGGGTATCAAGTCTCTTCTTGGCTACTTGCTGTCCTTCCTCTGAGTGCCACCAGGTCTCCCCCTCCAGGGGACATGGTCAAATGTGAGGCACCAGAGTATGTGAGAAAGTCGTATCACACTCTCCACTCAACTGTGGAGAGTATTCTGACCATTGGCTAGATCTGGGAAGGGGTTTAAAGTTTACCTCCTGTATTGTCCTTGGCCAGAAGCAGAAAGAATCAAATGGTATATACTCACTTATATCTGCATACTAGCCCAAGGGGCATGTCCCACGAAAGCCTTCACTTACCAGGAAACTGGGACAGAGGGGAAGGCATCCTATTGGGACTCTAAATGAGAGACGCATGGGAGAACAGCAAAATAAAAGGATCCAGAGGGTCCTAGAAATCTACAAGTAGAACAATATGATAGGCAGATTTGGGCCCAGGGGTCCCGCTCAAAATAATTTTTATTTTCTATCTCCTTTTGCTAAAAAGTTGGCTTATGATAGTGATTCATATTTGAATGATTGTAACTCCTCATTTTCACTGCTGTATTCTAAGAATTTGTTAAAATTAATGTATTAATTTCATATAACAAACAAATATTGACATGTATATACAGTTGTATTGGTTTTATATTTTATGGTGTCATTGTTTAAATATCCTAAGACATGCATTCATTTCTCTTGGGTTATAAGGAGGGAAAAATTGATAGGTTACTAGGTATGTTAATGCAAAGAAAATTCAGGAATTGGTGATGACTTTTATGATCTGTCTTAATGCTTCAGAGTTCATATTTTAAGTAGCAAAAACAACTATGGTTAACTTAAGGACAGAATGATATTTATGTTTATTATTCCTATGCTAATCATACAAAACAATGGGTTTCATTATGACATATATAAGTCATCTATTTCTACATTTCATCTATCTATCTATCTATTTATCTCTCTCTCTCTCTCTCTCTCTCTCTCTCTATCTATCTACCTATCTATCCATCTTTCTATCTATCCACACACACGTATATATAGAGAGAAAGAGATAGAGAGACAGAGACAGAGAGACAGAGAGAAGCATAGTTGTAGTGGTTCATACTAGTAGGATACACTGATGCCATGGAAGTAGGAAGATTATGAATTTGAGGATAATGTACAATGAACCTTTTATGGATGACAAGATATCTCAGCAGGTCAAAGCACTTGCCACCAAGAAAGTTCAATCTTCAGGAGCTACATGGAATAATGAGAGAACCACCTCCCACAAGTTTCTCTTTGATCTTCCCATTTGTTCTGTATCTTGCACATACACGATAGATAAATGTAATTACATTTGGGTAAACCTTCATGCTTTCAAAAATCATACTTATTGAAAGGTCACTTAGCAAGTCAGAAAATCACATTATCTGAAAATGGTCTCAGGAAAAGAGGCTGTAAGAGCTGGAATGAAGCTAACTTTATGCTGAAAACAGAGAGAACAGAACTGTAGGCATGCTAAACATCACACCTCATAGTTTGTATGCCTAGAATTAGATTTTTGCTCCTGGGATTCAAGTAGCTCAGATTCTTAGATATTACTGCCATAAATAAGCCTCCCTGTCCGTGGTTTGTTGCCTATTTGCCTTCTGATTCAAAGTCTGTGTGTGCACAGCTGGTAGGTCTGTCCTGTGTTATATGTCAAGGACAGAGATGCAAGGAAACCTGTGCAGTGATGCATAACATGGACAGTCTCAAATTAAAAGTGAATAAGGTTCAGACATTGTGCAGGAAATAGCCAATGAGCCAGGCATGCGAGCTCAGGTGTCTACTCCCAGCATGCCAGGGACTGAGGCAAGAGAATCTAGAATTTGAACCTAGTCTGGCCTACATAATGACAAATGATGATCATAGTTTTCAAGAAATTGATGTTTTCTATTTGTTTCTAATATTAACTATTCTTCTTAAGGGTCTTAGGATACAGATATTGATCTTCTTACATTAGGAAATAAAACAAATAAAGAAGTGTGTTAACTCAGGAACCCAAAAAAATCACCCCTTTCTTGTTTCGGTATCCAATGAACATAAAATGAGATTAATTCTATACGTAAATCAGGTGTTTGTAAAATAACTTAAAATATGTATAGCTATTTATAAAGCAGAAATCTGAGATCATATTATACTGTGAATATTTATGAAATAAAATAGAATTTTACACATTTTAATAGTTTTTGAGTATGTGCTTAGTTGAATTCTCATCTTCCTGGTGCAGAAACTGACCAAGAGTCACCCAGTTCTGCACTGAGCGCCACTTCATGAAAATTTAGAGTAGTAGTTAAGTCAATTTTTTGAGTTTTGCACTCCTTGAGTCTTTGGTTAATTTATGAATAATAGGCCTGGTTTATTCTTACCCTTTTACCATTGTGTTCTACACTGACTCCTGTAAACACTGGTCTAATTGAACTGTGGCTCTTCTTGGTAACCTTATTCTATTGCTTTCCACCTCAAATCCATCTAAAGTTGCTGATGCGATTGTTGCTGAAGAAATTTTTTTCTCTTCTTTGCTAAAACTAGCTTCTCTTTCAGCTTCCAATTTATCATTTTGCTGGTTTTAGTGGTGGTTAACAAGGGCTAATTCAAGATGCGAATTGTCATTTTAATGTATTTCTACTGTTATTTCTGGATATTTTCCCTAACTTGTCATAAAATCTTCCTTTTGGATATTTGTCACAGTTTAAAATATAACCTCTCTTCTTTCTCTTAATAGTCCATCTGCCTGTGACCTGAATTCATTCACTAACCAAAAAGGCTGGTTCCCAGTCTTTCTTTTCTACAGACTTCTAGGGGATTTTAATATTCCTGGGCATATGTGGTCCAATGTAAGGATTTTGTACTTCTTTAGCTTCTCACTCATAAGCCAACCAACTTTCTCAAGTTGTCCTTTGAACTACACACTCACACCATGGCAAGTGCACATACATACCCTGCCCCCACACTAACTAAATGGATAAATGCAGCAAAAGTAATGACTAAACAGAATAAAAATTTTAATATCACTAATTGTTGATAAAATTTTATAATGCATATATATATATAAACATATATATCAGGGCATGAAGAAATAGATGCATAGATACAGGTATGAATATTATGTATATTTGTTATACACTGTATTGGAAATACATTGCCATATCCATAAATACTCATTGGAAGAGGCTTATAAATGCTGTGTGATAAATGCATAGATGGATGAATTCTCAGTAATTTAGTAATTTCTCAACTATTGGGTATTTATCCCATTTTATTTTCTCTATTATACATAAAAGTGCTATATACATCCTTATACATAAATCTTTGGCAATTTCCTTGGGATTGTTTTTTAGAAATAATTATTGCAAGAGAATTATGGATCCAAGGAAGTAAATCATCTTTATTTGTTGTCATATAATCTTAAAGTAACTGACAGGAAAGATGTGATGATTCATAATCTCATTTACTATGAGTAAGAGGGCCTGTTTTTCTTTTTGCCTTATAATATTTTTATTCTATTTATATTACCTTTCACTGTATTATCCCCTACTTTTTTCATTTTACTTCGAAAGTTTCAGTTTTGTACATTTTGCTGAAATATTTCAAATAAAAAACACCCGTCCTGATCTCTCTTCTGAATTTTGATAGGGATGAAACCTTCTATGTGGCATAACTTTTCTATTATTCTACAAAAATCTGTGACACAGTCTTTCAAGATAGGTTGGGGATGGGGATGTAGCTCAGGTGGTAGCATACTTGCTTAGCATGCATGAAGAAATATATTCTATCCCCAGTACCACAAAAACAGAGTAGAGTGGTAAGTGTTTGTAATCCCAGCACGCAGGAGGTAGAAGCCAGAGAATAAGCAGTTCATGATAATCTTACTTCATACTGAGTTCAAGTTTAGTCTGGGATATGAGACCCTGTCCAGACAAAAAGTTATCCCACTATGGAAGCATATATTTGACTTTTCTCTACTCATCAACATCTCCTAGAAATGACAACATAAGCATGACTTGAAAAGTAATAGCCATACACATGGGAAAAACTCCTGTAGTTCCCACCTCTAGACAAAGAACTACTGGCAATTAATTACTGCTAAGAGAGGGAGAATTGACCTCTCCAGCGATGAACTTCTTAACTGATTATCTAAGTAGATTAAACCTAGAATCTTCTATCCCAGTGATAAAACTTGTGCTGCCTTGAGATGTTATCCAGTACAAAGTAGTTAGCCTTGAAGCCATCCATATGCACATAAACAACAAAAACAGACTCATCAAGTTATATTTACATATTTGTGCATACCAGTACACACACACACACATGCTTATGTTGTCATTTCTAGGAAAGACTATTTCACAGCAGACATCTAGTATTCTGCTTCTTACAGTCTTTCTTCTCCTTCTTCCATCATGTTTCCTGAGCTGTATATGCAGGAACTGTGATGGATCTATCTGGATTGGACTCTGCATACTCTGATGATCTCTGCATTGTGGCCAGTTGTGGTTTTATGTGGTGATCTCTATTGTCTGTAAATAGGAGTTTCTTCCATATGTGGTAATAAACACAATTACCTGTGAGTATAATGATATGATTTTGAAGTAAATTATACTGGTCTAGCAAAAGAGAAGATTCTCTTCTGAGATCCACAACTTCATAAGATCCAGAAAGTTAGGTAGGTTTCTAGTACAAGCTATAATTTTCCTTCTTTTGAGTGGGCTTTCCAATTAGGCAGTTGTTCGTTACTACCAACATGTAAGTGCCACTTATTGCACCTTTAGGGCTATCTTTTAATACTGGTAATTATTGTGATTCAGAGGTGTTACAAATGGGTAAAATTATTTAAATAATTCCCTCCCTGGGCAGCCTGCATATTATTGTCTATTACTATGGAAGTAAATTGATAAAATCCAGCTCAAATAACCTGAGTTCTGTATCCTAAGTATCTTCAGAAATAAGAGTGTATAGTCTACATCTGAAAGGCAACCCAGGGTACCAGTAACAGCCTATTTTGTTTGGGGAGTCACTTGAACTTCCATGGCCAACTATTCAGAAGGCAATTTCTTATGCCTGGTACTGGATAAAGAGTAAGGAGAGAGAATTAACAACAGCAAGGGTTATTTTTTTATAATGCCTCAAAATCATTTTCTTTTATATTTACTTAAAATTTTACACAGCACATATATATGCATATATTTGTAACCACACACACAGACACAATGTTTTAAAAGAAGTTATACCATTTAGGCTGGCAATCCTCCCCACAAGAACAAAAGATTGAACTTCTTTAATTTTGTTTTATTTAGCACTTCTAAAACTTTTGATCACAAGGTTTTGTTACTGTCTCAAAGCACAGTGGTGTTATACAGAACTAGTTTTAGAAAAGTATCACTCTCTGTCCTCAATCTGTGAAAATACTCTCTAGAAATGTAGATAGTGATGTGAAATTGAGTTATTGTAGACTTAATCATGGTTGAGATATCTGAATTAGCTGTAAAATACTCATAAAATTCTCTGCAAGATGTTTTATAGAGCATGCAAGCATATCAAATTCTCACATATAGTTCACATTAATGTATGGAATATTTGCAATTATAATTCATTAACACATCTTTCTAGTACATGGGAATGGTGATACACCATTAACTCTTGCTTTTACTTCTTAAGATAATCAAATAAAATTAGAGTGCCTATAAAACTAGATATTCATCTCATTTCCAGAAGATGGGTAATAGAACTTTTCACAAATTACAGATGAAAGCATTCATTGCATGTAGCAACTATTTCAAAAAGTGGCCTTATTCTCCACATGCTTATGAGTCTTTTGATAATTTTATATGGTACAATCAATTATAATCTGAAGTGTCTTTAATAATTGTTCATATCCCTTTAAATAATATTTTAAATACTTATTGTAAAATCTAAAGAAAAGTTATACACTTACAACAATCAATGTCTTTAAAATCACTATTTTTATGTGATCTGAGGATATATTACCAGGAAATAGTAGTATAGGCTTATATCACAGTGACAAAAAATTCCACTGAAATAATGCAGGTTTGTGCTTCACTGACAATCTGCTGAATGTCTACAGGCTCTTATGATCTTCCATATCCATCAACTCAATATGCAAAACCCTCAACAATTAATAAAAGACAACTATAGAGGGTGAAATACTGGCTATTAACCATCTTGGTCTAGAAATGAAATGTAATATTTCTGCCTAAAATACATTGGCTAGATCTAATTATTTGTTCCTCTCCAAGTATAATATCCCTCTATATATGAAGAAAAGACAGAGGTGGCCATAGGTGAACATAGATGTCTCAACATTAGGGCTTTAAAAACAAAGAAATGCATTTTTTGTTCTCTTAAAGACACAACTTCCTGAACCAGTAACAGTTGATGGTGCTCTTTTCATTAAAATAAATAAATAAATAAATACATACATACATACATTTTATACATGATTTTTAAGGCACTTAATTAACAACTTACACATAATTTTAAGTTTAAAATTAGTGACAGCCTTTATGAAGTGCCTATGATTTTGTCTGAACATTAAGTTTAGAAGTGAGCATGAGTTCCTAAACTTTTCTTCATAGCATAATATTTTATTTCATTTTGTATATGGCTCTCCAGAAAGGCGATTTAGATGCACATGATACTTGGCAGGTATTGGCATAGAGAAAGTAGGTAGTCAATGATGAGGAAAAGAAATAACAAGCTTTATTAAAATCTAGCTACGTGTGGGCAGGGACATCTCTGTCACAAGCTGGAGACCTAAGTCAGAGTAGGATCCTGGACTCCTAGTAGTAGGAATCATGGAGACTGAAGAGGACACCCTCTAACTAGACATGACTTCTAGTAGAGGGAGAGGAACACTAACCTACCCACAAAATCTTTGATCTAAAACGTATTCTCCCTGAAAGATACGCAGGGATAAAGATAGAGCAGACAGAGCAGAGATTGGGGAATGTCCAACCAATTCCTGGCCCAAACCAAGACACACCCCATGGGAGAAAGCCAACCCCTGACACTATTAAAATATTCTGTTATGCTTGAAGGCAGAAGTGTAGCAGAGTTGTCCTCTGAGAGGCTATACCCAGCAGTGCCTTGAAACAGATGTTGAGACTAACAATCAAACACTGGGCAATGCATAGGGAGCCTTGTGGAAAAGTTGGAGGCAAGGAGAAAAGGACCTGGAGGTGACAGGAGCTCCACAGGAAAACCAAAAGAATCAAGGGGCTTGCTGAGACTGATGCACCAACCAAGGACCCCGCATGGACTGGACCTAGCTCCCCCATACAGATGTAGGCAACGGGCAGCTCAAGCTTCATATGGATTCTCTAGTAAGAGGTATGGGGTCTGTCTCTGACACGGACTTTGTTGCCAGGTTTTTGATCACTGGAAAGACTGCCTTGCCAGGCCACAGGGGAAGAGGACACACTCAGTCCTGATGTGAGTTAATGAGCTGGGGTGGGTGGGCAGGGGGTCTCTTCTTTTCTGAGGAATAGGGGAGGGGAAATGGAGGAGAGGGAGGGAGAGTGGGACTGGAAGGAGAGGAGGGATTGGGGCTACTATCAGGATGTAAAGTGAATTAGTAAGTAAGTACATAAATTAATTAATTAATTAATTAATTAATTAATAAAAATAGATCTATCTGGGTATATAGTGCAATTTACCTTACAGCTTGCTTGAATGAAAGCAAGAAGAATATCATGTTAGTGTTTTCAAAGCAATCTCAAATAGCAGGACTACCAAGGGAATCCATTATCTGTTTAAAGGAGGAATATTTTCATAATCAAAATACTTGGATCTATTTTGAGTACTGAGATGATTCAAGAATCTAGCATTTTATTTCATTATTTTTATAGTCACCTTTTACCTTTTTTAAATGCCTTTTTCTCTAGGAGATCCATTTCAAGCTCATTCTTTTTTTTTTTTTTTAACTCACAACCATGTTTTTACTTCTAAAAATAGTTTCCACTTAATTGGCTTTGTACAAATTTTGTCATTTTATATTCTAAAGGTCTTTGAAATTCTTGTTTTATCTTTAACAAGATCTAGGAAATATAGTGAGTTACCAAAACAAGATTGTGAATTAAACCTTTCCAATGATCCTTCTTACAATGTTTCTGATTTTGAGATAGTTTAGCAACAGTGGTATACCTGGATGCTGTCATCTCCTGCCTGAGGCTGTTATAACCAGTTATACGGAAAAACAAGAAAGCTGTTGTATGGAGGAAGAGAGGAGGGTGTAAAAGACAGGAAGGGAAGGAAGGATGAACAGTGAAACAAGAAACAGAGGGAGAGAGAGGGAAATTAAGGACAGAGGAAGAAAAGAACACTGAGCACGACAGAAATGAGACAAAAAATATTTCAGGAGAATAAGAAATGAAGGTGGTATCACTTGCATTTTTAAATTCTTCTACTATCCTTAAAGACATATAAAAATATGTCAAAAGCTCATTCCTGTAATACATTCTAAATGTTGAGAATTGTAAATATATATCTCAAGATTGAACTTTTTTGCTAAGTCTGAAAATTGTCTACTTTGTATCTCATTCGTATGTCTAGTAAGGTTTTAAATATTAACATGTCTGAAATTTGTGTCCTGATAGACTCTCTAAAACATGTTATTCCTTTGGAGTCATTCATTTTAATTTTTATAAATTTCTGTCCTTTGAGGCCAGGTTAAAGTTCTTGAGATTGGACTTGACTTTTTTTTTTTTTCTCCCACAAAAAAATTGTCCATTTAATCTCATTAGGTTTGATTTAAAAAGAAAACCATATTTGGGCATCCATCTTGTTTGCTTTTGTTGTTACTATTCTAACCTAAGTGACTAGCATTCCTTTTATTTTCTTTTTTCTTAATTAAACATTTTTTTATTTTTTACATATACATTTATATTTTTACACATATGTATAATAAACTACCTATAGCAAGAAGAACCTTTACACAATCAGGAATTCTATAAATCTTACATTCTTACTGTTTTGGTTATTTGTATCTGACAGCCTTGAAGAAGATATCTTTCCTAGCTTGGTGCATCTAAAATTATGAACTAGCATTTCTTACCTGCCTAATTGCAACAGTCACCTAAATGATTTGTCTGATTCTTTCTGCTCAAGCACAAAGTATTTTATTTTACCAAGTCATACAATCTGCAGAGTATCTCTTTAATATGTTGTTCTGCTTCTTAGATTTCCCAGAGATAGTTGCTGCTCTTTCTGAATTTTGGTTAAAGTTGCATCCTCTTAATTAAAGCTTTAGTGTTCACCATTTCCTAAAATGCCATCCTCCTCCAAGTCAAGCACATTATGTCCCCCCCCTTTCCCTTATCTCACAACGCTATGCAACATTTCAGTTTAAATTTAAAGTTTTATGAAGGAAATATTTTTGTTGTTGCTGTTTTATATACAGATACATCAACACTGACAATAGTGCTTAGCACATATAGTTGCTCAACAAATATTTCCAGAGAGAATGAATAAATATTTATCATTTAATGGTACTTAATTCTAGAGCCACAGTTCTAGTATTTGTAGTTTATTGATGTGTTCATGTGGTGCTATTTAAAATGGATTTCCATGCATCTTACACCAAAAAAATTTCCCCCATTTCCCCCCAAAATAACTCAGAGCCTAGTGACAGAAATGAATATGATGACCAGAGTTGTGGCTGTCAGGAACAGAAAATTCTAGGAAGCCAGAGCATAATAACATAGATATGATTAACAATTTATGTAAATATAAAAGTTTGTGTCACTGGTTGGCAGTATTTAAAATGGTTATCACTCACACTTGCTTCCTAGTATTCAAAAGAAACATCCTTTCCTTTACTGTGGGCTGATACTAGTGACTCATGCATGAAAATTAGAATGTAATAAAAGTAAAATTATGCCATTTCCATAATTAGAATGCAAAATAAAGCTAGTATTTTTTTTCATTGCTTGTTTCTCTCACTTTTTCATGCTGATTAAACAAAATTCCATTAGGAGGTCCATATGGTGAGAAATTGAGGAAAACTTCTGCCAGCAGATAGCGAAGGACTGGAGACCTCACTACAACTGGCAGCTGATTCCTTTCAACAACCAAAATGAGCTTGGATGTACCTCCCTCTGCTTTGGAGACTTGAAATGAATGCTTCCCTGGCTAATACTTTCATTGCAGCCAAAGAGACCTTGAGCTACAGGGGCCAGCTTTGTCATTCCCAGTTCCCTGGCCCACAGAAACTATGAGTGACTATATGCTATTTAAAACCACTTGCTTTTTTGTGAGATAGTAAATATATGCTGTAAAACCACTTTTTTTTCAAGTAAGCATTTTGTTCAATAACAGGTGGCTAACAGTGGCCACACAGCTGATGTACACCCACATATGAAAGCAAATATGAATGCATGACTACAAATGAGTGAAAATTTTGATGAAGGGCATATGTTCATAGGATTATTGTGCTTGTTATATTTATTCATTAATCCCACAGGTAGTTTGTTAACAAGAGGATAGAGTGATGAACGCCTACTTTAGTGGGGTTCATAATCAAGTGTGGGGTGTGGGTGATGGGAGCAAGTATCACATCCAGGAACAAGTGGTCAGTAATTTCCAACAGAAAATAATCGTGTGTGATGTTTTATGTACCATCTAGCCATTCATGGTGGGAAACTTCTCTTGGAGGCCTTTTGAAATTTGTGATTCATCAGTTGAATTCTGACTTAAAAGAAAATTTCAGCAATGGTAATATTTCTGTACAGAGCTTTGTCCATAAAAGAAACAGCAAATACGGTACTGGCAATAATTGTGTACTCCAAAGGTAGTCATATGACTTGTTTAGGATTTTACATTAAGTGCAATGGAAGGACCTTGTGGAATTGAAACAAAGAAATAACAAAGAAATAGCCTATCTCATTTTAAGTATTTGTATGGTCATCTCACTGTCTGCATAGGTAATGGATTGTGGTGGATGTGTTATTAGTGAAATGGAAACATTAGTAGGGTAATAACAAGGAGAAAAGTATCATGTGGAAACAGTAAATTGTTGGTGCAGTTACTAGGGCTCAATTAATACCCAGTGACTTTAATCAGTATGGAAGACTGAGCTGCAGATATCCAATTTTGGCCTGAGAGGAGACTGAGACTACAGTAAACATATAAGTCATATGTAGATAACTGTCAGAATAACTTGACTGAATGGTGAATTGAATTGTACATAAGGTAATGTTAGAATAATGAAGAGTTAAATTTTCAGTCAATCCTTTTATTTCTAGGAGTGAGTGAGGATTAATTTTATTAATCATAAGAAAACTTAAATATATATTAGATTTAATGTTTTGTATAATTCCACAACGCTCAATAAGAGAATGCGACTCTGATGGTTTTATAACAGCTGTTAGCATTTTCTTTTTGTGCTCATAAGTAAGATTTTTATGGCCTTGAAGCTAGCTTCACAGCATTATAAGCCAATTAAATGTTAAGCATAGCCTCTCTTAACCTTGGTAATAAGTATTCCACATAGAAATGGTTCTTCAACTCCCTATATGCTGATTAACATTCTAAGTAAAAAATAAATTACAAAAAGAGATCTACTCTGTTGATTAGCCTTACTATCTTTAGTGTGAAAGAAAGATAATTATGAAATGTGTTGTGGGATAGGGAAGTTGAAATGCTTATAACTGTTGACAAGCTGCTTGCTTGATGCTGACTCATCATCTGAAGCTCTATTGAAAAGTGAGATGAGACAACGGTAGAAAAGGAAATAGACACAAAATTTCCCCACCACTAGGTACTTTACATAGTATAAAAGGAATAAAGTAAGATAATTTTAAGTCCATCATACATGGGAGGGCAATTGAGAAAAAAAATAGCCCCTTACTATAACTAAGTCTATACCTCTAAGTATAGACTTTTGGAAAGACAGTATATTAGTTCACTAAGACTTCTCTAATGAATTGCCACAAATTCCCAGTCTCTCTCTCTCTCTCTCTCTCTCTCTCTCTCTCTCTCTCTCTCTCTCTCTCTCTCTCTCCCTCTCCCTCTCTCTCTCTCTCTCTCTCTCTCTCTCTCTCTCTCTCTCTCTCTCCCTCTCAAAATGAGAAAGGCCAGAAAGACGAAGTCATGATGTCAGAAGAGTGGCTTTTGCCTTAAGGTTTTGGAACTGAATCTATTTCATACATCTTTTCTCACTTCTGGAGAAACCAGAAAACCTTAATATTTTTTTGACTTGAAAACATACCACTCTAGTCTCTACCTCTGTTTTCACATGAATTTCATTCTCGTTTCTCTTTGAGAGTCAAGTTTGTTTCTTTTTTAAATCTAAAACACAATTACTCTTTGAATTTAGAGGACCACAGTCAAGGTTGACCTCATCTTTAAATCCTTTACTTAATTCTGTCTGCGAGGGCTCTGTTTCCAAATAAAGTCATATTTAGAGATACCAAGTAGGAGGATTTTCTCACATATTTTAGGGGACATTTCAATCCCTTCATGATGGCATATAAAAATGTTAAGTTTGATAAACATGGTGAAGTCCTATAATTTTGGGGTATGAGTGAGCAAAATTTTTCTAAGATAAAATTGTTAATTTTATCCACAAAATATAGATGCAAATAAGAAAGTATAACATATGATTTATTTTTTTTAAAAAAATTGAGATAGAGTCTGAAACAACTCAGGCTAGTTTCAAATATGTGATACAACCAAGGATGATATTAAACTCCTGAGCTTCCCATGTTTACCTCCCAAGTGCTTGATATTACAGGTGTGTGTCATCAAATTCAGCTCTAAAAATTATTTGTAGCTTTATTTATGTATATATGTCATAGTTTGAATAATAATGTTCTCCACTGGCTTATTTACTTGAATATTTGTTTGCCTGCGGCCTTATCAGTAAGCCACTAATTAAATGCTTTTAAAAAATGTTACCTTGGTCATATTGTCTTTTCATATCAAAATAAGAGTAACTAAGACACATATCTTTTTATGATATGGGAGGTAGACATGTGTGCCATAATGCATATATGGAGGTCAGAGGACACTTTTGTAGGGTTAGGCCGCTTCTTCCACAGTGTGTGTGTGTGGGAGGGGTGAGCTGGTTAGTTTTGTATCAACTTGATGCAAGCTATAGTCATTTTGGAAGAGGGAACTTCAGTTGAAAAAATATTCCCACTAGACTGGCTTTTGGACAAAATTATGGTACATTTTCTTGCTTGATGTGAGGAGGGCCCAGGTTACTGTATGTGGTGTCACCCCTGGTTTTGGTCCTGAGTGCTATAATATAAGAAGTCTAGGAAATCATGAGGATCAAGACAGTGACCAGTGTTCCTTCATGGCCTCTTCACCACTTCCTGCCTCTAAGATCCTGCCTTGCTTAAGTTTCTGACCTTACTTACCTCAGTGATGGATGGTAATGTAGAAATGTAATCTGAAATAACCCTTTTCTTCTAATTTCTTTTGGTCACAGTGTTTCATTACCACAAATGAAGCCTTAATGGAGACATGTGAGTTCTTGTAATTGAACTCAAGTTGCAGGCTTGTGTGGCAACTTTCTTTACTCTCTGAAACATATATGAACTCACATTCACACATTAATATCACACACACACGCACACACACACTCAAACCTACACTAATACTAAATAAAATAGCTGAAAATGTATGTATTCTAAAAATTTAAATTGAAATAAAAGTATATCACTTTCCTCTCTCCAGCCTTCCCAAACATTCATGCTCTCTCACACACTTTCAAGTTGATAGCTTCTTTTTCTTTGTTACATATACATGAATGTATGTGCACAAATATACCTAAAACACACCACACACACACACACACACACACACACAATATGGTTTTAGGACTGACCACTCTCCATTAGACTACTGATGATGGGGCTCATCCACAGGAGACGTTAATTTTTCTTCGCTATGTAGTGAGTTGCCTCTCATTTTTAAACTGAGGTTTGGACCCTGTGAAATTTACCCCTTACATATTAACATGTCTATTGATATTGCCACTGTTCTGGCCTCATTTTTGCAGCCATGTCTAGGAGAAACAGTCTCACAGCTTATTTCCTGGGATTTTGGCTCTTAAAAATAAATCTTCCCTCTTCCACAGTGTTCCCTGAGCCATAGACACAGGATTTGTGGTTGAAATTTATCCACTGTGCCTCGGCTCTTCATGATCTGTTGAACTTTGTATTGTATCCGGTTATGGTTTTCTGTTGTAGTTGCCATTCACCATAAAAAGATTTCTTTATGACGAGTGGTGACTATGCTTACCCATGAGTATAAGAATAAAATATAGAAGAAGGAGGAGGGACAAATAACACAAAAATTGTTTCCTCAGCTGCTGCCAAGGTGCTCGGTTCTTCTGAGGAAGCTAAGGCCGCATTGGGGTGAGGCCCTCACTTCATCCGGCAACTAGCACCATGCAGGCAGTTCACAACATGGCCTTCATCTCCAAGCTCGCCTGCATCTATTCCGCCCTCATTCTTCACGACGACGAGATGACAGTCACAGAGGATAAGATCAATGCCCTCATTCAAGCAGCCGGTGTCAACATAGAACCTTTCTGGCCTGGCCTGTTTGCAAAGACCCTGGCCAATGTTAACATTGGGAGCCTCATCTGGAATGTAGCTGGTGGGCCAGCTCCAGCAGCCGGAGCTGCATCAGCAGGAGGTCCTGCGCCAGCCACCGCTGCTGCCCCAGATGAGGAGAAGAAGGTGGAAGCAAAGAAGGAAGAATCGAGGAGTCTGATGATGACATGGGCTTTGGTCTTTTTGACTAAACCTCTTGTTAACCTGCTCAATAAAAAGCTGAACCTGAAAAAAAAAAAACCTCAACGGTACATATTACTTTATATTTACCTAAAATTATATACAATGCATAAAGTATATTTACACATACACTACACTACACTATACCACACACACACACACACACACACACACACACACGCATGTGCGTGCACTCACATACCTGTGAATTTTACCCAGCAGAGACACTTATGAACCACTCTAGTCACCAGCATGGCAAGATGTACAGAAAGGTGCAATAAGTGGCACTCACATACCGGCTGGTGTCAACCAAGAACTGTTTAATTTGGCTTAAGGCCTCCTCATGCCTAATACTGGAAATCTAGTCAGTTTCCAGGGGCTTCTGAGGTCATAGATCTTAGAAAGAATCTCTTACTACCACTTCGGTAGGCCAGCATAATTCCTTATGACTGAAAATTTAAAGAGTGAAGGAAAAACATAAATAAGAAAAGAGTATAATTATAACTGTGCTCTTTGATTTTTACTAATTTTCAAAACTGAACATATGATGAGGGGTGGTAGCTACTCTTACCCATGGGTATAAGGGTAAGATATAGAAGGAGGGGAAACAAATAACATCAACGTTGTTTGGTAAACCTCAAAGGGACTGGACTGCTTCTGACATGAACTCTGGTGCCCCTATTTGTCCACTTCCACTTGGTGGGGAAGCCTGGTGGCACTGAGAGGAAGGGAAGCAGGCTGTCCAGATGAGACCTGATGGACTGTGATCATATAGTGGGGGAGGAGGTCCCCTTCTGTCACAGACCTAGGGGAGGGGAATAGGGTGAAAATGGGAGGGAGGGATGAATGGGAGGATGCAAGTGAGGGGATAACAATCAGGATGTAATCTGAATAAATTATAATAACAAATAAAAATCATATTATTTTATATTTAGCTATATATTTAATACATATATGTACACACAGAGAGAGGGGAGGGAGAGAGAGAGAGAGAGAGAGAGAGAGAGAGAGAGAGAGAGAGAGAGAGAGAGAGAGAGAGAAGGGAGGGAGGGAGGGAGGAAAAAAAGAAAGAAGAAAGGGGGGAAAGGAGGAAGAAAGGAAAGTAAGTTTCAACCTGCAACAGGAAATTATAAATAATACATTCTAAGGCATATGCAAGGACTTCCTAAAAAGGACCCAATTAGCACAAGAAGTACTTTCAATAATTGACTGATAAATGGTGTTGTAAAAATCAAAAGGCTTCTGCACAGCAAAGGAAACAATAAGCAGAGTGAAAACAGAACCAATAGAATGGGAAAATATTTGCGAAGTATACATCTGATGGGAGGTAATTATCCAGAATCTATAAAGAACCTTAAAAATTATATCAGAAAACAAATTATCCAATCAATGAATGGACAAATAAATTGAACAGAGTTCTCAAAAAAGAAGAAAAAGCAGATAAAAATGTGAAAATATATTGGTTCAAATCAAAACTATGGGGAGATTCCATCTTACTTCAGTCAGAATAACTACCATCAACTAAAATTACCAACCTATTTACATTTTAAAATGAAACAGAATCAAGCAAAAGAGTTTTTTAATCACCTTCAGAATAGAGGGGCACACATTATTTTGAATAGAGCCAGCTCCTATAAAGATCAACTCCAAAGCCGAGTGATTAATAACTTCAGTTCTTGCTAGTGCTTAACTATATGACAGTTATGTCTGGCAGAGCTGTTCTAGGCAACCCTCCTCTAAGTAGGGACTCTGAGATTAAGACATGTTCCTTTACAATTAAGTTTATTTGTTTAGGAGGTTAAGATGTTTTTAGGTCTAAATTGATATTTTAAGTTGATAATGATGAGATATGATAGGTATTGATTTACATTCAGAATTTTAGACGCACCAAGATAGGAAAGATGTTTTCTTCAAGGTTACCAAATACAAATAGCCAAAACAGTATGAATGTAACATTTATATAATGCTTGATTGTTTCATGGTTCTTCTTGCTGTAGGTAGTTTATGATATATATATATATATATATGTGTGTGTGTGTGTGTGTGTGTGTGTGTAAAAATAGAAATATGCATGTAAAAAAAGACATGTTCCTTCCCAGTGGGGGATCAGAGCAGAGGCTGAATCTCACAGCCAAACTTCAGTCTTCCTGAAGAGTTGGGGAATATAAGGACCTGGAGGGGACAGGAGCTCCACAAGAAACCAATGGAGCCAATAAATCCGGGCAGGAGGTGTGGAAGGGTGGGGGAGTGGTGCTGCAGAGACTGATGTACCAACCAACCAAAGACCATGCATAGTGAGGACCTAGGGCTCAGATGTAGTAGATAGGCAGCACAGGCTCCTTCTGGATCCCACAATATATGGAGTTGGGAATACTTCTGACATGGACTCTGGTGCCCATTGTTGATCACTTCGCCTTGGCAGGGTAGCCTTGCCAGGTCACAGAGGAAGAGGGAGACTTGATAGGCTGAGGTCAGATGTTAGGGGAGGAGAGATCTCCCTTTCTGAGGACTAGGGGAAGGGGAGGGGGATGAAGGAGGGGGGACTGGGAGGAGACAAGCAAGGGGGATGCAAAATGAATTAATTTTTTAAAAGACATGTTTTTCCCATGAATTAGCTTTGGGACTCCTCCACTGATTTGATGTATTTAGCTAGAAGAGAGGTTTGTGTGTGTATGTGTACTTAATGTACAGAATTGGTCACATGACCTCATCTATATGCCAGAGTGCACGAGTGATCAAGATTTAGTCTTTCTTTGTTCTAAGAAAAAAGTAAAATAGCCTCATGCACACATAATGATTTTTTCAACAGAGGAAGAAATGTATAGATATGAAATCTTAGCCCCTTGGCTGCACTTTTATTGTGTTTGATTGGCTGGAGAAATGAAGAACAGTGTTGGTCACGTTTGTTTAGATTTAAAACTGCAATGTTAGGGATCTATAAAAACTGCAGAGGTAAAGTCAGAAGAGAACAAGGCCCATCCTCTTAGCTGCAGATACCCAGAAGGTCAGAAACTGCAGTGCCCACTCTCTGTATTTCAATTAAAGAATAAGAAACCAGAAGAGCTAATAGAACTCAATGAAAACACATGTTGCAGCAGTGATACATGTCTCAACCAGAGCACATGCATCCTGTCTTATAACCCAGAACTGTCTTTTTGCTGAGTCAGTTTTTTCAAACCTTACCCATAAACTTCAAAAGACAATTGAGTGGAGAGTGGGGTATGACTTTCACACGTACTCTGGTGCCCCATATTTGACCATGTCCCCTGGATGGGGAGGCCTGGCAGGACTCAGAGGAAGGATAGCAGGCTACCAAGAAGACACTTGATACCCTATGAGCATATACAGGGGGAGGAGGTCCTCTTCAGTCACAGTCATAGGGGAGGGAGGAATGGGAGGATACAAGGGATGGGATAACCATTGAGATGTAATAAGAATAAATTAATAAAAAAGGAAAAAATAATTAGAAAAAAGGTAAATTCTTTCTCATTATATTTATAACAAGATCTAAATTGAAATTATTACATTTTCTCCATACTACTATTATGTATTTGGGTTGCTAAAATTAAGTATAATTTATAAAATAAGGATTTTAAATAAACTAACCTTTAAATGACAAATAAAATAATTGGAAAGAAAATGTTTTAATTTAGCCCTGTAAACCTAGCATGTGAACTTATTGTCACATTTTATGCTTCTGTAATTTATGTAACATATGGAAATTTAAATGTAAAGTCATTAAATTGTATACTTCTTAGTAAAATATTAACATTTCTATGTTTATTATAACACTGTTCATTACATAAGTAGTTCTACTGTAAGATGTATAATTTAATAATCACATAAATTTGTTATTTGTTTTTTGCTCATTTTCTTCAATGCTTCTCTGGTTTTTAAAGAATGATACCCTTTCAAAATTTAAATATGATATCATTAGCTGTTCTAGCAGTATTTTACTTTTTGTTGTTTGTTCACTTACTTTTGATACATAGTATTTATGCCAGGATGTCTTAGAATTTAATATGTAGCCAAGGATGACCTTGAACTTCTGATCCTCCTGTTTTGCCTTCTGGAGTGTTGAGATTACAGACATGAATCACTGCAGTCAGCATCTGAGGTGATTGAGATTGAGCCCAGGGATTTGTAAATGGTAGGCAAATACTCTATCAACTAAGTTTCACCGTAACCCCATTGTTCTCTGTTTTTGGTGGGCTCTTGCTATATAATCTAATCTTTCCTTTAATTTGAGATCCTGCTTTCGCAGTCTCCCAAGTGATAGGATTACAGGCATGTTCCACCATACCTGGCCACTTATCTTTTTGGGGTTTTCTTTTTGCCATTTATCTTTTCAGTAGTGAAACATGTCATCAATTTAATGTTAGCTTTATCACTAACATAGAACTCAGATATTTACAAATGATTTAAAATTGAAACAAAATAAGGGAAAAAGAAACCAAGGACTTGGGGGTGGGAAGGAAACTAATTGAGAGGGGGGGGGTTGTAGGAGTATGGTGGGGATGAGTGAGGGCAGTGAGGAGTATACAGATCATTGTGTACAAGTATGGTGTTGCTCATTTTTTAAAGTTATTTAAAATGTGTGAAGGACAGTAACATGGCTCATTGGGCAAAGTTGCATGCTGCCAAGCCTGAAGACCTGGGTTGTATCCCTGGATCATATTCTCTCTCTCCCTCCCCCCCCCCCCCTCTCTCTCTCTGTGTGTGTGTGTGTGTGTGTGTGTGTGTGTGTGTGTGTGTGTGTGTGTGTGTCCTACTCATATACAAATGAATATAATAAGATTTTATTTTATTCCAAAATCTCACTTGTCAATATTCAGTATGAAAATAGTTGCACTATGGGGTTCTTTTTCTCTCATTGGAGGAGGAGAGTATAAACAGGCCTGGAAGCTGCAGGGTGCCCACCTAACAGGCCTGGAAGAAAAAAACCCTTACATGACATTGGGTGGGGGAGTGCATTTGAAAGATCAGCACTCCACCAGCCCACAGACTGCAAAGAAATCTCACAGCCATTGAGTTGACCATGGTAACCCAAACCCACCCGAAAAGCAAATTTTCAAAATAATATAAAATTTATAAAGCTTTTTTTTTAACGTAATCTATTCCAGATTTCTCCAGCACTGACACCAAGCACAATGAGATGACACTTTAGAGACAACAGCTTCAGAAAAGGGCCATAAGATAACTTCCATGTGGCTAAGTCAGTGGCCCAAACACAACCCCTCCCTTCTCTTTCTCCCTCCCAGCAGGTGAACACTAAGTGGTCACCTCAACACTAAGGGGCAATATGATCCATTTGTGAACAGTTGGGAAAGAGGTAGAGCTGAGACAAGTCTGGGCTCAGGGCTGGGGCTGAAGTAGCACTTTGCCTAACATGTACAAGGCCCTGGGAGGTGGGGGCATCTCAGATGTCTCACCATCTTATTTGGTCACATGTGATGGAAAAAGTAAAAAATAAAAATAAGTATAAAGTTGTTCAAAGATAGTAAAGCTGAAAACCTTCACAGCCCGCAACAGTTTTTGTTTTGGGCTAACTTCCTAGAATCCCCCTGTTGTTTGGCTAGGCCTTGGTACAGAGCACTGAGGTCTCCCACAGTAAGGCCTGCCTGGCTCTCAGTAAGGAAGGCCCATTCTTGTTCCTCCTCTCTGGTTAGACAGTATCCATTAGACTGAAGTGTCACCTTCCAACAGTGAAAAGGAACTGAGTTGCTGTTCCAGGCTGCGGATCTGCTTGGAATGTTATGAATTGTGGCTAAGACAAAAAGTCCTCACAATATGCGTACCACAACAGCATTGAAGACATTCTGTGCTGTGCTCACATTTCCCTTAAATACTGTTCCCAAAGGTGTTCATCCACTTCACCTGGAACTCTGGAAAGAGGCTGACACAGTTTTGTGAAAAAGACATGAGGGGCAGAGGGGGTGGCAGGAGTAGAAATCAGCCTTCAGTTAAAAAGACCAGCCCTCAACAACTAAGCTTAATTGTTAAGACTGAACTATCTCATTTTCAACCCCATTATGAATGTAACATTTATATAATTCTTGTTGCGTGGTGCTTCTTGCTGTATGTAGTTTACTTTATTTATGTGTAATAATATAAAAGTATATGTAAAAAAGAAATACGATTAAAATATTTTTACATGCCTTTAATCCCAGCACTTGGGAAGCAGAGGCAGGTGGATCGCTGTGAGTTCAAGGCCAGCCTGGTCTACAAAGCGAGTTACAGGACAGCCAAGGCTACACCGAGAAACCCTGTCTCAAAAAACCAACCCTCAGCCCTCAGTTTCAAAGTCAGCTTCAGGCAGGCTGGCCTCAGGCAGAGTCAAGGTCAGAGGGAGAAGCAGCCAGAGGGCAGGGGTTGGGGGTGCTCTACATCTCATTCAGGTCCAACAGAGTCTTGTCCAGCATGCTTTTTGTACAGAGTTATTCCTCTTTGGTGCACTTCAGCTTATCGTCCAAGTCGCCAATGGTCTTTTCCTGTTTGGTTACTGATCTTTCAGCAAACTCAGCACAGGTCCCTGTCTCCTTCAGTTTGTCAGTAAGAATCTTTATTTATTCTTCATACTTGTCTTCTTTTTGAGAGTGCTTTTCCTCAGCAGCACTCAGACACTTCAAGTTCTGGTCCATGAGTCTGATCTGCTAGTCCATCTCTTGGCAACGGGACTCTGCCAGCTTGGCTTGTTCCTCTGTGGGTTCCAAGTCTCCTTCAATAATCACCAACTTAGGAGCCACCTCTTCATCTTCCTACCTGCCTCTTTTGCAATGTGCTTTGCTTCCTTTTGCTAGATTGCCTGGACTTCCATCTTCATCTTTTAGAGCCTGGTTTTCAATCATCTTCATGCCTCTTTCATTCTCATCAACAGCTTTTTCCACATAGTCTAGCTTCTGCAGAGCATTGCCAAGGTGCTCCTGAGCATCGCTCAGGGCCTCTTCAACCAGCTGGGTCCTGCAGTTCAAGGAGGCTACTTCAGCTTAAGCCTGTTCTCGGGCCCACCTTTCTCCCTCCATTTCCTGCTGGAGGCGCACCTCCACATCAACTGCTTGTTCCTGTAGAACCTGATAGGTGATGATGCAGGCCATGATGCTCACGTAGCTGCTTCTGGAAATCAGGTTCTTAACTCCTCTGCTCCACGGTGTAGCCACTTCTCTGTAATAAGATTTTTAATAAACTTTTGTCAAAGACATCTCTTTCACAGAAACCTCTCAATTTGTACTCTTTTACATCTCAGCACATCTTAAACTTTAAGCTTCAGCAAGTTGTCCTAGTTTCCACTTGTTGGGCACTCCTCTAGATGGTTAAGATAAAGCAGGGTACACAATAAACAACCCATTCTATGTGCTTATATGTTATACAGTGGTGGATAAAATAGAAACAACACCAAGAAGTAAAATAAGTAACATGGGTGTCTGAAAGGATGTGAGGAAGAGAGCTTACTGCACAAGTTTGATTATTTGAGTTTAGATACCTAGAACCCATATAAAAAGCTCAGACCTGTGGAGACTAGAGACAGAATGATCATTGGACATGTTAAGTTCCAGGTCTATGAGATCATCTGTCTCAAGGACATGCACACTCATATGCACACTTGTGCACACATATTACTCTCATTACCATACAGGAAATACATATTACCATACAGGAAATACATAAAAAGAAAACAGTCAGCATGCTATGTTATATGCCATTCAATGTTCCAGCGTTTATAGATTGTCCTGGGGAAGGATTACTGAAACAAGGCCTTACTGAAAGTCTTCAGTGAAGATTTGAGGGATTTAAGGGAGTCAACTATACATAATGAGGGAAAAGCATCTGAGGGAGGTGGTGAAAGACTTAGTGCTACAGAGATGCCAAATTCATTTAAGGTCAAAGAGTATTCGGGCTAGAGCCTAGATAGCCTAATTCATAGTTTGATTTTCTTTGTAGTATACCATGCTCTTGGTGCCAAATTCATTGTCATCAAATAATCATAGGTTGGCATTTATTTTATTACTCAGCTCATGTTTATTTATCACCATCTGTGGGTGGACTATTGTACCAGATGTTTTGGCAGATAAGGGGCCATTTTCCTCTTATAAATTTTCACATATAGATTTTCATTTAAACCTTAAGTTGGCCCTTTGAGGCAGCCATTATTATCACTTACAGACAAGAAAATGGGCTCGTTGAGGTTAAGTAACTTCATAAATCACAGCTGATAGGTGACAATTAGAATACGAACTCAGTTGCCCTAACTCTCAAACATGTTCCTGCTGTCACATTCTACTGCTTATAGTGCACTTCCGCTGTTGTTTGTATATATGTATGGAGATACGGAGTTTTATTTGTTCTGTTTGTTCCACACAGGGAAATTATTAGAAAAATAGTTGCAGCTGAGTAATTTCCAAATTAGCATCACTGGGAAAATCAAATTAAATCTATCAGTTATTTGATGATTAATAAACATGGGTAGAATTCAGATGCAGAATCAGCCAATTCAGCTATGAAAACCTGAATGGAGAATTATAAGATGTGGCTCTGATTGATTCATCCTGGATCTTCTCTTCTTACTAGGAAATTGTTAGTTCTTATTTAATTTGATTTGTGCTATTAGTTTGTGAATGATGACACATCACGTGGCTCACAATTTAGAAGTTCCTAAGAGAATGTGATGAAACATCTCCCTGCCACACTACTCTCCAGTTCTCTATAGTCAGAATCATCAGGTTTTCCTCTCCGTTGATTTTTTTGTGTGTGTGTGTGTGTGTGTGATGGGAATTGAACCTTCACCTTGTGTACACTTGGAAAACAATTTTCCCTTGACCTACATCTCCAGCTCCCTCTCTCCAATATCTTATGTTACTTTACAAAGTATCCAAATGCATATCTTCATTGGTAAAACTGGCATTTCCAAGATGTGATCAGTGTGAGAAACAAAGTGTAACGGACACATAAGAACAACATTAAATAGACTCAGCAGGTTGTATTTGTGTGTGTGTGTGTGTAACAATAAGAAGAGGTCATAAATTTGAAAGGGAGTGAGGGGACATAGGAGATATTGAATCAAGTGAGAGTAGGGTGGAAGTTATGTAAATTCAGTACTTACATATGAAATTGTCCCAAAAAACAGTGTGTGTATGTGTGTGTGTGTGTGTGTGTGTGTGTGTATGAGAGAGAGAGACAGAGACAGAGAGAGACAGACAGACAGACAGAGAGAGAGACAGAGGGAGAGAGACAGGGAGACACAGAGACACAGAGAGAACAGAGAGAGAGAGACAGAGAGAGAGAGAGAGAGAGAGAGAGAGAGAGAGAGAGAGAGAGAGAGAGAGAGAGAGAGAGAGAGAGAGAGAGAGAGAGAGAGAGAGAGAGAGAGAGAGAGAGAATAATAGTTCTTTCAACCTACTGGATAGTTACTTAATTGTTTTAATTCATGTGTATAATTTGAGACTTCTCTATTCTTATACATTCTGTATGTTAATCTCATGCTACATTTCCTAAGGTATTCTGCAACTCACAGCGACTACTGTTCAGGCTTCCAGTGATTTCTTGCTTTATTCCTGTCCCACAGAGTTCTTATTTCTTAGTGTGAAGATCATTGTCCTGTCTTTCTTATTTAATCTATAGTTTTCCCTTTTTACTTTATTGTCTAGCAGTTGTAGTAAATTTTGTTTACCATTGGAAATGAATTTGTATGATGATTCCTACATCCTTTTAAGTTCTTTAATGAAATCAATTAGCCTTCTTACCTTAGGGGACCATCTTTGTGCTGGAAATCATCTTCCTAGGTCAATAGTTCAGACTGCATAGCAATAAGTTACAAAAACTGGCTTTCCTACCTCAAAGTCAGATAAACTAATTCATACCATAGATTTCCCTGGGGATCAGGCTTAATTGGGGATCCAGCTGAGATTCCCTTCATTGCTTAGCTTTCTTACCCTACCTTTTATTTATTTGTTCCAAAAATACTCCTTTAAGATGTCACTTAGAAGATGATCAAAAAACTTCCTGGTTTTCTCAAGACTTTCCTGGCTTTAGCATTGAAGTCCCCTCTATCTATGGCAGAGGCAAGTAGGTAGGTATTCTACACCTAAAACATTGGCATTAGGCTCTGCCTCTATGGAACCTGGCCTATAAGATGATTTTGTGTTATATATTGGCTGGGACGCTATAACTTACTAGATTGTGGGATTGGTGATTTAGTGGAAGGAATTAGCCAAGATCCTTCTAGTATATAGAGTTCTCTCCTGTGACTTACATTAAGGCATCCGCTTTTTTTCAGAGGCAACACCATTTCTATCTGGGTAGGGTAATTTTAGTTGGATTGTTGTGGAAAAATGTACACCTTCCTCCAGGGAAATACAGTTGAATGCTGGGTATATGGATTAACAAGTGAATCACAGGATGGATTTAATGTCCCTCTTATAAGCCAAGCGTAGTGACTTTGTATAATTAATACACAATCATACACAGCAGCCTTAGAGTGAAGTAGTAATGGTGGCACCTTTGACCCATGTTTGATTTTCTCTATCTTTACTTCTTCTTTCTTTGATATATAAATTATATAAGGCATTGATGTTAGATTCAACTTTATTCTACACAAAACATGATGCAAACATAGGAAATGCAGCAAGTCATGGGAAAGGGGAGTTTAAAAATGTCTCTTGCTTCTTATGAATGAAAGCACAAATTCTGTTTTGATTTCTGAGGACAAAACTCAAAATGTTAATGTTTCTACACTTCATCTTTTCGAAAGTAATTGAGCTATAACCACTTTTTAGACATATCTGGAATGTATACAATAACTGAGGAGGAAAATCCATAAAAGCCATAACCAACCTAAAAATATTTGACACTAAATTGAGAATGTGGAGCTGTGAGCATTTTCAGACAATGCTTTGCTTACAAAGGAAAATAAGATATATTTTCAAAGTACCATTTCCAATGGATCTCATTGCAAAATATCAAACTATTTCAATGAGTCTTTATTTCTTTTCTTCATGAACTCTAATATAGGGCTCTAAGTTATACAGGCGGGTGATTTTCCTCTCACACTTCTTGGTATACTGCTTACACGAATGAGGCAAAAAAGACATCCTTTATAGCAGAGAGAACTTAATGACCCAGAGTGAACAAGACCACAGGAGTAGTGAACTTTGCTTTATTTCTGGTTTAGCTTTACAGAAAGACCAAGTCTTTGCAAATACTGTTCAAAGGTTTTTTGTTAAACTCACGTCCAATAATGCTTTAACTGGGTCATTACCCATACACTGCCAGGCCAATGTTTCAAAAAGGACTGATACAATCTCACGGGCAGTTAGAGTCAGAACTCCTCCTCTGACATCTCCAAAATCCATACTGGTTGACAAGAGTTATTTAACTTGTGGAGGTGGGGGGAAGGAAGAACTGACTACAGAAATCACTATCGAGTGGCTCAGGGAACACTAGCGGAATGAGATGTACTCAAGAAAGATAAAATACAACAAGAGGGTGTTCTTGGATTCTGAACTGGAAAAATGTAAGTGTGGGAATTCATAGATAATAAAAATATTGCTCATGCAGTATCCAAATGAACACTGTGAAAACAATGTCTTACAAACCTTGATTCCTTAATATTGCAATGAAATTTTCCAATAAAATTGACTCTAGAAAATGAAAACAAAAGGCAAAACAGCGCTTATGACACTTTAGCTTTGTTACTTTACTCTCTTCTTGTAGAAGATGGTTGTTTAATTTCATTCTCTCTCATTTCCCAGAAGAGAATCCTAATGCTTCTACAAAACCTTTCCAGTCAACAAATGTTATATAAAGTGATTTTGTTTAATGTAATTTCCTTATGAGAATTTAGAGGTTAAGATCAACTTAACCCTAATATCCCTCCTCAGTCCATGGACAGAGAACAATTATTCAGATATTCCAGGCACTTGCTTCAATGAGTCTATGGTGAAAGAATACAAATAATTAGATAATTTACAGCTTTGGTGAAATTTAACAGTTTCTGGGATTGGGCTATAGCTGTCCTTAACTTAGATCTGATAGTTTAGTGTTTAGTGTATGACCTAGTGTACAGCTGTCACTAAAATTTTGGGGAGTAAATAAGAAAATTAGTTTTGTTAAAACTACTTGTGTAAGTCACTCAACCCCAACTCATATATTAAAAATACCTTCCAGAAAAGGCATACTCTATTTTTAATATTCTAAACATCTTCCAGAAAAATTTACCAAAAATTTCATGTAAAATGAAGGAATAATCAAAATTACCTCGAAGCTCTCAATTTTATCAAATAATGGGCATAAGTAATAACTTCTAAAACATCAGGGAAGAAAAATTTTCAATTAAGTCATTGCTTTTTATAATGCATTTTAACTTTGCTACCTTTATTTTCTCAGATATATAGGATGCTCATATAGGAGCTTCATTGTTATATAATCCTATGCTGGGTGCAGGGATACATAAACAGTGAATTAATGATATGCTGGCTTATGGCTTTCATTGCCTAGCAGAAGGCATGGCGAAGCTACCATCAGATTTGGAGGCCTGGTGACCTGGTCTTACTCTTGAAAAACATACTAGCTGTTATTTTAATTCTGAAAGAATAAAATGAGATTATGAAAGGACCATCTCAGTGCCCTTCCTGGTATGCAATTGTATATATTCCTCTTAGATACCACCTTTATTAGCTGCATGAATCACTAAGAAAGAAAACAGATACAAAGGATGGGATAACCATTGAGATGTAACAAGAATAAATTAATAAAAAATTTTAAAAAAGAAAGAAAACGGGGCTAATTTGATCATTGGAAGATTTTGTCTAGAATGTGCAATCTTTTGTGTGTAATTGTGATTGCTACATATGTTAGTTTCCTTCAAGAAGATACAGCTTTGCAGTAATAAAATAATAGATTTGACAGGAAGCAGGATCAAAATCACTTCTTCCCTTAAGCTTTTAAAATTTTAAGTGCTCTTCGCTTTTCATGTAGGTGTCTGAATAAACGCTTAAATAAAAATAAATGAAACAAATTCTCAGGGTAATACCTATGCCCATGGTTAACATAGTATTGTGTTTGCCCTTTAACATAGGTGGCAATATCCCTGAAAGCCAGGATTAATGGCTGCAGGAAACAGAATATGCACTTTAACTGTACACATTTCTTGACTGATCAGCTTTGCATGACCTTCATATAAACCCTGAAGATATTTATTGGCCTTGTGCATAAGCACATCTCAAGTGAAGGCAGCTTCCTTTCTTCACAATACAAGTGAAAGGTTTTAGATTAGGATAAAGATAAGGTTAAATTACTTCATTATTTACTCATTGGGGGAAATCAATTTCTAGAATATAATCCTATTGACATCACTGGCACTAACAAGAAGCATAAGTAATTACAACCCTAAAATAAATATGTGTTCATACCTTGAAAAGACTCATACTAACTATACTCTCTTGTACTCTAACTGTATCAAATAATCATGCAAACCAAACTCAAGGCTAATGGATCTCTTTTTTGAATATGTCACTGAAATGGGCCAGTGAAAATTCTGCTTATATTTTTCTGACCTTGTTGAATTCACACTCTATGCTCAAGGCTATGTATTTCCTAACTCCAGTTAATACTAGTTTTTTTATGTTGCCAGACAAAATTGAAAACAGAAATACCATGAACCAAAAAAAAAAAAAAAATCCAGCTACAATAATGTTTCAACATGTTCATATTCAATAAACACCAAATTATAGTGTCATTTAGTAGGCATAAGGAATTTTAGCACTATCTACACAGCTGAGATCTAAAGTGAACTAATCCTACCTTCTGTCTTATGGAAATTTGAAATACCTTTCCATCCAGGTTTGTCCTTTATCAAGGATGTCCTAAACTTCCATCATGTTGAATTTAGCCTTGCGAGGATTTTTTAATTAACAGAGATGATCCACATGTCATGATTTATATGCAAGAAAGATGCCCTATTTTATCTTCTTTCCCTAGGCTGTGATATATGGATGCTTCTAATAAACTAAAGATAAAAGCAGTTTGAACCAAAACGAATCAGTTTTCTAAAAAGAAAAAAGAAAATACATTAAGACCACAGCTGTCAACAAGGGAATAATGTAGAGTCCAAGTGACAAGAAATATGAAGAAAGTACAAACTGATTCAAGTTTAGTTTATATGTTTAGGATAAGCATTCCTTGAACCACATAATCTCTGGATTGTACTATATTGTAAAATCTTTAGTGTGATGAGGGTTTGTATAAAGTATTATATTATTCTATCTCAAAGAAATATTCTTTTATTTAAATTATCATACACAGCAATGGTTTTAGGGAGGTTCATAATTTTGCTTATTCAGTCTAATGCTATCTACAAGGCTGTTCACTTACTGTAACTATGTTGTTATAGTTTAAAACATGGTATTATCTCATTTTCTAATGTAATTGTCAGAGATGATGGCATTTTCTTTAAAGGAAAGAATTGGAAAAGCCTTATTTTGTGAATAGATTGAGACTCTGAAAATCTATCCTCCATTTCTGTCTCTGGTACCAATTAGCTGGTTGACCTTGCACTGTCAGTGAAGTTCTCTGGTGTATGGCTTACTTTTATATAGAAAGGTGTTATTGTACTACACCACTGTCAAGGGCTTTTTTCACTATAAAACCATACAATTTTCATGTATTTATAGCTGAAAATTGCCAGACAACAATATTAAAATTGGAGAGTTACATCCTCTTGTTTATAAAGAAAAATAGAGATGAGAAACATTAAGAAAGTGAAATTTTAAAGATGTTAAACTTATGCCTAAGACATGGCTACAACACAAGTGACCAAATGGTATGTAGTAGAAAATGCACACCTGAGTGACTTGTTTGTGAAAGGGCAAAGACCAGGTGGAGTTAATGGATTCAGGAACATTTGATTGGGCAGAGGATAAGGCATTTATCATCACTGATCATTGAGGACCTTATGAGCCACCCTAAAGACATTAAGTGCATCGTAACTGAGATGGGAGCTATGGCAAGTCAATGCTTAGAGGAGTGCTATCATCAGACTTTCATTTGTAGAGGATTGTCCTACCTGCTAAATTTATGAGAAAAACAGGGTAAAACAGTAAGATTGTGATATCCATACTTATAGCTGTTCTTTGTATTCTTATGTCTTTGAATAGCCATAAAGAAACCTTTTCAGATCTTCAAATTGGTTTCCATTGTCTCACCTTGTTTCTAAAAATTCTAACAAATTTCCTTCCTTTAGTCTTAGGCATTTAAGGCCACTACCACATATTTTTTGCACTGGGGAAAATTTATAAGATCCCTTCATCTTTTAATAAGCCATTGTTCTTGCTTGAAAACAGCAACATAAAGTTTTGGCCTATAGGTCACTGTAAGAACATAGCCTTGAATACACAAAAGCCTGATAATTATTAGAAGTTCAGTTGAGACAAAGTTTCTTGAAAGTAAAACTTACTTTCTTTTCATCTAGATCAGCACTATCCAATAGAACACTCTGTAATGATGGAACATTATTTATCTGTGCTACTCAGCACTATTGGCCCACAAACAGATAACTAGAACTTGAAATATGTCTACTGTGCCTTGGGAACTGAAGTTTTAATTCTAAGTAAGTTTAATTGACTTAAATTTAACTATAAGTGGTTTCATGTGGCCAGTGGTTACTAAATTGAATAGCATGGATCCAAATCCTTATTCTAGATATAGAAAGCAGACTAGCAGGTAGACATTACTGCCTACTATTTTAATTGTAGTTTGTTTTGAGACAAGGTCTTGTTATGTAACCCAGAGTTGCTTTAAACTTAGGACTTCTTGCTTCAGGCTTTCCGGTGCTGAGTTATAAGTGTGTGTCCCCACATCTGACAAGTGTGTATGTGTGTGTGTTTGTGTGTGTGTGTGTGTGTGTGTGTGTGTGTGTGTTGTGTGTGTGTGTTTCCTGGAATTCAAACCCATTGCTTTACACCTCCAGTGAAATGCTCTTGGTATTGAGTTATGTTCCCAACAATATTTTTTTTTAGATGAGGTTATGCTATGTAGCTCATACTGGTCTCGTATTTGCAATCTTCTGTTTCAGCTCTTCATGGCAGATGTTATAAGTATGTTCCACTACACACAGCTCCAATGTTGTTTAAGTATTCCTAGAAAAACTTCTCTTAAATGGCTTCAAAGGTTGCTGATATATATTAGGTATAAAATTTGGTGTGTTTCAATAGGGGAAGATGTGTCTGGCCCTGTTGCAATTTGATATGCCAAGGCTGGTTGATGTCCATGAGAGACCTCCTCTTTTCTAAAGAGAAAGGGAGGGCTGGAAGATGGGAATAGGAGAGGTGAGAGGGAGGGACTAGGAAGAAAGGAGGGAGGAGAAGCTTGGATAGGGATGTGCATTTATGAATTAATTCATTCTGTGAATTATTTCCTTTATTGTGTAAAAGCTATTACTTTTTTTCTCCTAGACAGGCTCTCCTAAAGTCCAGTGGTGATCGTGAATGTCTGATCTTCCTATCCCTACCTCCAAAGTGAAGGGTTTACAAATGTGTGCCATCATGTATGTGGAAGATGGTGCCAGGAATAAACTGGAGCTTTACGCAGACTAGGTAATCATTTTCCTAGCTGAGCTGTATCCCTAGCCAGAAGACATTGTGTTCTGTTTTGTTTTTATTATATTTCTTTTTTACATATACATTTATATTATTACACATAAATAAAATAAACTACACATAGCAGAAAGAAACACAAAACAATCAGGAGTTATAGAAATGTTATATTCATAGTGATTTGGCTATGTGTATTTGGAAAACATGAAGAAAACATCCTTCCTATCTTGGTGAGTCTAAAATTCTGAATGTAAATCAGTATCTATTATATCTCATCATTATCATCTTAAAATATCTATCTAGACCTAAAAACATCTTAACCCTAAACAACTAAGCTTAATTGTAAGACTAAATAATCTGGTCTTCAACCCCATCAGAGACTTAAGGAATAAAACTTAATTACCTGAGTGAACTGGAAGTGCAGGTTAGAAGCTTTCAAAATGAATAAATGACAGAGACAGTTTGCTGCCTGAACAGTCACCCAAAACTCTCTATAATGTTGGAGCATCATCTTCAGCCTTCTGGCACAGAATATCTTGCAGACATATTTGTGAAGCAGGAACACATTGAGGACTTGCTTAGCCTGTCTTGGCAGACTTTGGCCATCGGCTTTGCCTGCATCCAAGTTTGCCCACTTTTAGGTAGAATTCTGTCTGGAGCAGAAATGAGGGCATTTTGTCCAGTGGCTGGTTTGCCACATTTGGAACCATCACCATAAGTCGGTTCTTTCATGCTCATCATCTTCTTTGAGTTAGGCTGGGTGTTGCCAGGAGTTAACCTGTCTTATTGTCAAAGAATCTTTAAAATAATAAAAACATCTTTAAATGCCATATTCAGTAGGGCTCTGAGGCTTTAGAAGACCTTATCTATTTTATCTGATGTATCTAAAGAATCATATCTATCTATTAAACCTAGGATATATATTCTTGTGATGAAAATAGACTAGTAATTGGCATGACCATGATTTGATAAACTAACAATTAGCTTGTATTACTTAATTATCCTGAACAGCCTACAATAGCATTTTCAAGGTGTTAGAAGTAAACCTTGTATTATAATTGAGTTGTATATGTACAATACCTCACATTAGAGAAGAAAATATTTAATGTGTGTGAAGAATAATCTTAAATTTGAAATCTATACCAATGTATCAAAATTAAATTTATTTTGCATCAATATATAAAATTTTATACTAATGAATTAAAAATAACCTTATTTGTGAGTAACAATTAAGGCCTTAAGTTGAGGAGTAAATTCAATAATCTACTTTTTTTCTATCATCCTTATATATTTCTATATCCTACCTTCTTTCTTTTCAACCCCTATCTCCATAGCTATGAAAGAAAGATAAAGGAAAAGAGAGACATCCCTGAGTCCAACTTCATTTTCTCTCTGAATAAGATCAATAATAACTTTTAACCAACTTCTGATGAAAATAGGCATCTGTCGCCCAAGAGAGCAAACAAAAACCTACCCAACCTCCCTTAGGGGAAATAGGTATCATTCTTTTAAGGTTTATTCTGGCTGATTTGGGGCAAATAATATCTTTGTAGGGGCCCAAATAAATTTGGGGAAAATGGTTAAACAAGCCAGGAATAGCATTTGTGGTCCAGTTTCTAAATGTTGAGAAATTCCAGGCTTAATAAGAGTCTGTTTGGGACAGTCTGACAATCGGGATCAGAAGTTTTCTTTGAAGCTGTCCTGTTCTGATGAGTAATGGCCGCTGAAGTGCCTGGGGCTAAAATATGAAGGATACAGGATGTCAGTGTCCAGCCTGCTGAGAGGAATGAATCGTGTCATGTCTGATCCAGCATCAGTGTCTGTTTCTTTTTTTCTGAAAACATGTAATTTCTCACAAGCATTATATAGTCCTAAAATTGCAAATGTATGAGGTGTGTGGGATGCACAAACAATTAAGTCTAGTTCTCTTCTCTTTGTATGATTAGAAGTAAGACATCTGCAAATCTTCATTTATGCCATATGAAGAATGGCATCTAATAATAAGTCATAGGGATTCCATGGTCAACATGAAGCCTTCTATGCATAGACATTCATGTCTCAGCAAGTGTCAGAGTTATATCCATATAGTGGGATTAGCAATGTAATTCCATTCAGTCAGCTTAGTTAATTATTAAGGATTATTAGTATGGTGTTCTTTTCAGAAAATGTTTTCCTATAGCAATACCCTGAGTTGTTTTTCCTAAGCTTTCCTCTTCAGTTTTAAAAGTTTCAAGTCTTACATTAAATTTTTAATCAATTTTGAATTAATTAGCTACTCTATTCAGTCATTTATTTACACTGGTAATTGAATCTATGGCCTTGCATATGTTAGGCAAGTACTCTACTATTGAATTACATTTTTAGTCTCCTTTTGATTTCTTTACCACTTTTATTATTTTTGAGACAGAATACCATTAATTTCTCAGGGATGGACTTGAACTTGTTCTATCTGTCCTTGAACTTGCAATCCTCCTGTCTCAGCCTTCCAACTGAGTAGGTAGGATAGCAGTCCTGTGTCAACAGGTGCAATATTTAATTATTTTTTAATAGAATCAGAAATATGGATCTAGCTTTATCTGTCTGCATGTGGGTTTCTACTTTTTACAGGATCATTTATTAGAGACACTGTAATTTCTGCAATTGAAATTTTTGTATCATTGTCTTGAATATTTTTCTGTGTGTGTGTATGTGTATGTATGCATGGATCCTGGCTAAACTGAAACCAATTTATATAGCTAAGGACAACTTTGAAGTCTTTATCCTTCTGCTTTGACCTTACAAGTGCTGGGATTACAGGTATGTATGTCTTTTGGCGTTAAATCACAGTCTTGAAGCAGTCCTAGAAAACCCATTGCAATAGTCACTTAAAGAAAGCTTTTGAGGTCATTAAAAACTATATAATATAGTGTATCCTATTGCTATAATGTTGGTGCTAGGGAAATAGTTTTGCTTTGTCATGTAACTTATTGTGTTATATCTTCACATTTATCTTAGGGATCCAGACTAATGATCCATCTATAGCAAAAATGTAATAGATAGAGCCTCTCTGTGTCTCAAGACCTCTATATCTCATTGTTTCTGTCATGATATACTCTATATTTTTTAGGCTTAGTGTTTAACAATTTTAAAACATTTTTATGAATTCTTTGAGAATTTCATGCATGCATACAATGAACTTTGGTTTTATTTAGTTTCTACTCTACCTACTAATTCTTTGCAGGTAGGTCCTCATCCCTGTACCCCTCCTAACTTTATGTCTCTTTTTAAAATACCTGATAGAGTTCAGTTAGTGTTTCCCACACACTTGGGGGCGGGTGTTCCACTCTAGTGTCATCAGCCTACCGAATGCCACACATTTAAAAGAAAACTTAATATCTGCCTCCTTCCAAAATCATCAACTGTCAAGATCTTTTCAGCTAGGGATGGTAGCTTGTCAGCCCTTTCTGCCTACATGTTAAAAATTTGGCTGGATTGATTCCCTTGAAGGCATCCACAGCTCCTGTGAGTTCATGAATGCAGTATTCTTGTCATGCCCAGAAGACAATGATTTCCTCTGGTATCTCTGATCTTTGATACTTACAATCTTTCTACCACCTCTTCAACAATGGTACCCAAGCCTTCTAGAAGGTGTGATAGAGCTATCCAGTCTGTGGTTGAGAACTGCATAGACACTTATTCACCATATGTAGATGAATTGTAAGTGTCTGCATTAAGTAACAAGGATGTAAAAAAGCAATTTATTTAACAAAGTCTGAGTGCTACATTAATCTATGGGTGTAGAGATACAAATATACTTTTCATTGTATGTGTTTGTTTCTTTCAGGGAAGAGACTATGTTAGAAAAATACAAAGGTGGTTTAGAAGTATGATTTTGTAACATCTATGAGTGTGAGACTGAGTCATCACTAAATAAAATTAGCTATTATTCATTTGTCTTGCATTGAGTTTCCTTTATGATTCTTCATTCTTCAACATTCCTATCTCTTACTTTGTTCTTATAACCAAATTGCAAATACCCTGCACAGATTGTGTTATTGTTCTTGTCATCAGAGTTCTGATGGTTTGCAAATGTTAGAATATTTATTCCTGGATTTAGTGAGAATTGGATTTCTCATCTAGAAAAAAATACTGTCTATTGTTATCCACAAAGCTGGCTGAGGGCTTGGTTCTACATTTCACTGGACATCCCAACATGAACTGAATGTTTTCATTCATTGCTATGAAAGCAGTTCACACAATGACAAGCTGTTATGTCTGAAGATGTGCTCTAGTGCTCCACAGAGCTATGACTAAAGAAATAAAGAGGTTGAATATTTGAATCAGGTGATTCATCAGGTGTATTCATCAAACAGTTTCATTTTTATTCTAAGCACAAAAATCAAACCAAATTTCAAATTTTCATGCAAATTGCTGGTACACAATATGAAAAAAGACACAGAAATTGGAGGGGGCATAATCTCTGGAAAAGGGGAGTGACCCTAGCTGATACTAAGCAACGGGTGTTAAGGAGCATAAAGTTGACACCTGCTGTAGCAAGGTGGGACACTTAACAGAGGGAAGGGGATACTAACCCACAAATAAAACCTTTGACCCAAAATGTGACTTGTCTACAAAGAAGCACAGGGACAAAGATGACACAGAGATTGAGAAAACGGCAAACCAGTGACTGACCCAGCTTAATATCCACCATATGGGAGAGGTCAGACCAATCACTGTTACTATTAATGATACTCTGCTGTGCTTGCAGACAGGAGTCTAGTGTAACTGTCTTCGGAGAGGCTTCATCCTGCAGCTGATGGAGACAGAAGCAGAGACCCAAGGCTAAACAATGGGCCTAGCTTGGGGAAGAGACTAAGGAAGGATTGAGGGAGCCAGAGAGGTCAAGGACACCACAAGAAGACCTACCCAGTAATCTAGCCTGGGCCTCCCAGGACTCACAGAGACTGAACAACGAACCAAAGAGTTTGCATGGACAGAACCTAGACCCCCTACACATATGTAGCAAATGTACAGTTTGGTCATCATGTGGGTCACCTAACAATAGAGTAGGGGCTGCCTTTAGAATCTACAACCTACTACTGAGTCACTTTCCTCTAGCTGGGCTACGTCATTCTCAGGTGGGAGAGAATTGATTGGTCCTGCCATGACTTGAGATACTAGTGTGGATTGGTACTAACTGGGGGCCTCCTCTTCTCTGGGAAGAAAGAAAGGAGGGAATGGGAGGGCAGGGTACAGGGTGGGACTGGGAGGAGAAGAGGGAAGGGCTTGGAAGGGGGTTGGGATGGGGATATAAAGTGATTAAATAAATAGATAAATAAATGGAGGAAAAACCATGAAAAATCATTTTAATCTGTTCTGTGTATTTACTTATTACTGATGATTAAGATAACAAGATTGCCTTTATTAAAAATTTCTGTAAACAAAAAAATCAAAGACCTATTCCAATTACCTTTTAAACAAATTCTATTTACATTCTTTCTTAACCCCAGACTTGGGGCTTCTAGAGCTCACAGAATACCTTTGACTCATTCTTGCTCCTTTGGGTCAAATTAATCTTAATTCATTCGCGTACATTCAAACCTCACATGTTCTATATAATTTAAAGGTTAACAAGTTTGGAAGAGATTCCCTAGCACCAGGAAAAATTAAATACACACACACACACACACACACACACACACACACACACACAACTTTCATATCTGCTGCATGACATTATGAGCAATAAGGACAATGTACACTTTAAATTGATTGTCCTAATGAGATTTGATAGCCTAGGATCATATACAGGGGGAGGAGGTACCCCTCAGTCACAGACATAGGGGAGGGGAATAGGGTGAAAGTGGAAGGGAGGGAGGAGTGGGAGGATACAAGGGATGGGATAACAATTGAGATGTAATCTGAATAAATTAATTAAAATTTTCCTTATTTTAGCATCCTCAGAAGAATCCCACCCTTGATATAGGCCGAAAGTACAGAGACATCTGAATGGCTCACAGTTCTCTTCATACTTATTTACTGTAAAGACTTCTTAGTTTCTTCCCATTCCGAATAAATCTTTTCATCCTGTTTATAGTGTCTCTCTGCACAGACAATAATATGCAGACCTTTCTCCTCGGAAAGGCACTTTGAATCTGCCTTAAGATTTTAAAAATAAATTTATTCAGATTACAACTCAATTGTTATCCCCTCACTTGTATCTTCCCATTCCCTTCCCTCCCTCCTTCACCCTTTTCCCGTTCCCCTGGGTCTGTGATAGAAGGGAACCTTCTCCCCGCCATATGATCATAACCTATCAAGTCTCATCCTGGCAGCCTGCTTCCCCTTCCTCTGAGTGCCAATAGACCTTCCAACCAAGGGGAAGTGGTCAGAGAAATGGCACCAGAGTTCATGTCAGAGTGAGTCCCCACTGTCCACACGACTGTGGGAATGTGCACTCCATTGGCTAGATCTAAATTGGGGGTCTAGTTTGCTGCATGCATTGTCCTTGGTTGGCACATCACCTTGTGCAGGCCTTCCTGGGTCTAGATCTGCCAGCCTTGATGGTCTCCTTGTGGGGCTCCTGAACCCTCTGAGTCCTTCTATCTCCCTATTTTTCTATATCACTCTCACCTGGAGTCCAGTAGAGAGCCCCAGCATCTGTATCAATCCTCTGCTGAGTAGAGATTCTCATAGGACACAGAGTTCTCTACCTGTCCTCAATCCAGCGGCATTGAGACTATGTACTGATAACTTGGCACTGGGGTTGAGGGTCAGCTTCCTCATGACCTTTGCTAACATTTCTGGATGTAGGACTTTGGAATCATCAATCATTGGAGAAGTCTTCTACATCATATTTTGGGAGAGTTTCTGGGTCCACAAGTGGGTTGAACATCTCTGATGGCTCCTCCATGGCAGTGGGGAGAAGCCTCAAAAATTAGCTCCAAACAAAATTGCTTAGTATTAGAAAGGACAAAAACCCAAACCCCAACTAGCAGAGGTGAAGTCCTTCATAGAATTTCTAAAGAAAAGTAGTTGTCTCTCCGTTGACATCTCTCTCTTCTTAGTACCTTTCTTAGATTTAATTAATTTACTTTAGTTGTGTACACTCTAAAATTTTAGTCATAATGTCACATTTGTTTTCACCAAATGCCATGCTTTTTATCTTGATTTTCTCCAGATTTTTTGAGGAGTGTTTTTTTCAATCTCTATTTAATGGGTTGTTGCATAATTTCTGAATTATGCTGTCTCGTTTCTCTATTGTCGCATCACTTCAGTAATGTCCCAGAGTGAGAGTCCTCCTGGTAATTGATAGCTGACTTTGTGAATCTCCACAGAGTTCTGTATTTATTTGCATCATATTAGTAAGCTAAAATCACTCATAATGGGGGTATTTACATCATGTAAATCATAATCAAATAGTTATTTTACAGAAGGTGTTAACCAACCAATTATCTGCATACAACGATGATAGCCTCAGAGACAGGATACGTACTGTTCTAATGAAATTCTTGGTACAGTCCCAGATTGGGAAATTTAGTTATTAATCAGGAGGTAGGTCCTCTTGAGCAGCAGCAACAAAACATAAGGCTTTTAAACATAAAAACAATAAATCTAATATTATCTTGAAACAGCTGGACAGGCCGCAAAGTTTAGTCTCTGCTACTGATGGAAAAAGTGATTGTTTTCATATCCAAGCCAAAAAATATGTTTACTGAGAGAAAGACACATCAATTTTTCTAATTTTCCATGTATTTGCTAGTTTTAAATTACTGCTTAAATAAATTGTTAGCACATTGCCTACCATTTCAAAATGAGGAACAATTGGTAATCAACTGGCAGTTAAACTTCTTCACATTGGGGAACCAATTTTTTTAAGAGGCTGTGTATTTTTTCTTTTAAAATATTTTATTAATGTATTCAGATTACAACTAAATTGTTATCCTATCACTTGTATCCTCCCGTTCCTCCCTCCCTCCCTCCATCCCACTTTCACCCTCATCCCCTCCCCTAGGTCTAAGACCAAGGGGGACCTCCTCCCCCACTATATGGTCATAGGCTATCAAGTCTCATCTTGGTAGCCTGCTTATTCTTTCTTTGAGTGCCCTCAGGCCTCCCCACCCAGAGGAGGTGGTCAAATATGGGTCACCAGAGTTCATATCAAAGTCAGTCTCCGCTCTCCACATAACTGTGGAGAATGTCCTGACCATTGACTAGATCAGAGTAGGGGTTCAATGTTTGCTACATGTATTGTCCTTGGTTACTGCAATAGTTTGAACAGACTCCCCTTCCCCGGGGCCCTGATCCACCATCATGATGTTCTTCTTGGGTCCTTCTACTTCCCCATCTCCCATACTTCTCTCACCTAGAGTCCCACTGGGATGTCCACACATCTATCCCAATCTCCTGGTAAGTGAAGACTTTCATGGGATGTGCCTTTTGGGCTAGTATGCAGATATAAGTGAGTATATACCATGTGAGTCTTTCTGCTTCTGGGTTAACTCACTCATTATGATCATTTATAGTTCCATCCATTTGTCCACAAGTTTCTGGATTTCCCTGTTTTTAATAGCTGAGTAGTATTCTGTAGTGTAAATGTACCACAGTTTCTTTATCTATTCTTCAACTGAGGGACATTTAGGCTGCTTCCAGGTTCTGGCTGTTATGAATAAGGCTGCTATGAACATGGTTGAGCATATGTCCTTGTTGTGTGGTGGAGCATTTTCTGGGTATACTCCAAGGAGTGTAATAGCTGGGTCTTGAGGAAGCCCTATTCACAATTTTCTGAGACAGTGCCAGATAGATTTCCAAAGTGGTTGTACAAGTTTTCATTCCCACCAGCAATGAAGGAGTGTTTCTCTTTCTCCACATCCTTGCCAGCATGTGGTGTCACTTGAATTTTTGATCTTGAGGCTGTGTATTTTTAAATTTAGTTTTACATTTACTTGCAGCAGATTCCTTTGTTGTATAAAATATGTAATTTTTACTTAAAAATTACAACAAATTATTCTTATATTCTTCACATTGGAAAGACAAGACTCAACTGAACATCTAAGTTTTAAATAATTAAAGAGGAAAGTATGTCAATGCCACACATTAAATGACTACCTCTGGAGATAGCTATATCAGCTATTGTGATTTTACAGATGCCTATGAAAGATGTAAAGCTATTAAGCTTAATTCATGGCTAGTTTTTATTTTTTTGCTTCATTTAAATGTATGGAATTGACCCCAAAGATTATACTCATGTTGAATTAAATATTAACTTGGTTCTGCTTCTTCACTTAATATGTGGCATTTATATTTCGAGATGGAAAATAACTTTTATTAATTTTAAAACCATAGTTACCATAGAGCTCCCTAACAGTGTGTCCTTGAAAATGGTAAATGTTCAGAGACTCTTATCAGTGATACACTATATTTGGACCCACTTAAAGGTCATCTACTTGAAATCATGGCCCTCTTAACACACCCCTTATGGCAGAGAATAAATGTGATAAGTTAGTTTTTACACTCTTATCCCCTCCTTTCAAACTTCTAGTCTCTCTACTCTAAAAAGGTTCTTATCAATGCTGCCAACAATCTACATAAAACTCAGTCTTCTTATCAGCTTTTTGACTCCTGTCATCCTTGACCTTTTTCATCAAGCAACATTGGACATAGACACTGGTCATCTCCTCTTTGACAAAGTGTTTTCACCTGGGAGTCCAGGTTTTTCTCTTTCCTTATTGGTTGTCCCTTCTCAACTTCCTTTATTAACCAATTGTCCTCCTCCTTACCTCTAAATGACAGTGTCCTGGGATAGTTTTACTCCACTTTTTTCCTTGTAACCATAATCTGTCCCTAAGTCATCTACTAAGTCAAGTTAGAAGTTAAAAAAAAAAAAATCCTAAATCCAATTCAGAGTAAAAAAGTCATCATTTATTTATTCTCCCAAATCTTCTGCTTACTAGTGTTCCATGTTATGTATATATACATTTGTTTGGAATGAAAACCTAGGGGACCTGTCTTTAATGTTTCTTATTCTTCCGTCCTCCCCATTTCAAACTATTAGCACTCTGTTTTCTTTTTTTTTTTAACTTTTCGTTTATTCTTTGTGAATTACACACCATGCACTCCAATCCCCCTCATCTCCAAGTCTCTTCATATCTGCTCTCAGCCATTTCAACCTCCTCCTCAAAAGAAAATTTAAAAACAAAAGTAAACCAGACAAAACAAACCATTTCATCATGGAATCTGTAACAAGTCACGGTGTGCCGCATAGTATGTTATTCTTTTCATACACCTTCACTTTCCAATGTTTATTACAATACATCATTGGTCTGGCTCAAGGCCACTGGCTTCTGCTACCTTATCAATACTGAGCCCTCATGGGGACTTCTCTCATATATCTTGTTGTTGTCCTGTGTCATGGAGATCCTGTTGCTTTGAATCAGCAGGACTGGCCTCTTCATGCACTTCAGCAGTTCATAGATGGGTAGATGTTGGGGTGGGGCAACTCAAAGCCATGGATCTGGGCCTGAGTGGTAGCTGAGTTGGTCAGGCTACCAAATCTCTCTCACACACAACACCAGGAAGAGCTCTCCAACACTGCCCAACTAGTTCACTCAATGCTACAGCTGGTAGCCAACCTGTTTTCAATCTTCAAAATATACCCTTAGCTTAACCACTTCTGTTTTGCTTCTTCTGCACTGAGATAGGACTTTTACAGTTTAGAGTACAGAACTTGAAACATGGTTTTCTCAGATTCCTTCTTCCATAAACAAATCCTATTGGCTACTTTAGAATGTATTATTATCGGCTTTCAATAACTCCTACATCACTATAGCTCCAACCTAGAAAACAGCCATAACTTTGTATTTATCGCTTCTTTTATACCTCCCTTCTTACAGCATAAGGCAACATCTCAAAAACATGAATCAGACAAATTGCTTCTATACTTGCAAGTGTTCATTGATTTCTTAGTTCCATATACTTAAAACAAAATCTAAACTTCTTACTACAAATTGCAAAGTTCTACCTGATCTGGGAATTATCTACTTTTCCACATTCCTACATGATGTTCTATCTGCTTTATTGTCACTACAGTTCTTGGGCTTTGTCCCTTATGGCTGCACAGATCCAATCTTTCCTCAAATGCATGTCTTGCATGTTTCTTGTATTTGGGAGGCACTGTCCAACTGAAGTTCAACTGGGTCACATCTTTCTGTCATGTAAAACCTAACAACTTAGGCACTCAGAGAGTTCCTACCAACCCAAGTCATCCCAGAACTCATAAATAAGTTTTATCAAAAACAGAGGTAGATGATTTAATGAACATCCACCTGTAGAAAGCTGAATAAGGGTACAGATAAAGCTCAGACTTTGCATTCAGATATCATAGATCATATGATACAATATCATCAGCACGGACATCCAATAGTAGGCATTGATTATTTCATATATAATTGGGAAATAAAATGTAAAGGTATGTGCTTATTGAGGCAAAAGACTTTATAAATTGAAAATACAAATGATTAAATGGCACATTTTAAAATTTCATTTTATTTTATTCTCAAATCTAATGTAAAATTAAGTAAGCTTTTCTCATTGCTATGTAAGCCTATGGATTTTAATGTGTGAAAAGGACTATGAATTTTAGCATATTTGTAAAATCACTCATAAAAATTAAAGATGCTATGGGTAATTTGTACAGGTTTTGTACAAATACATATTTTCATTTCTATTTGGTTGGGATCAAAAAGCTGAATATAATAACTGGCCAAATCTGGCCTATATAGATATAGATATAGATATAGGCCAAATCTGGCCTATATAGATATAGATAATTTTTAGTACACTGCAATTACATCCATTGATTTACATAATTTATGGACTACTTTTGCTCTATAAAGATTCAGTTGTAGAGTCGTGATAAGGACTATGTAGCCTGCAAAAATATTAGCTACTTACCTCTTCACAGGAATAGAAGGTTATTAATTAGTATTCTGACATAAATAACAGAAGTGGAATTGCTGGGTCATGTGATCATTATATTTTTATTTTTATCTGATTAATAGAATACTTACCACAAGTTAATATCTTCAGTATCTATATTTTAGTCATTTTATTTTCTAATATCTGTGCTTTTATATATCACTATTCTTGTAGGGCTCAATTTCTTAAACATTCATGCTACTACTTCTTGGTTCTCAAGCTTTGCCAATGTTTCACCTCTTTTGTGAAGTGTCTATTAAAGGTCTTTGTCTACTTTTGAATATTTTCCTTTTTATGTTAAAATAAAATATACACTTACATTTTAATTTTTTTTAAAGAGGAAAGTGCAGAAATCATGAAAATACATTACTCAGGCAAGAAATTCTCAAAAAAAATAAATAAATAAAAAGAAAAAACCTACTCTATTTTCTGGACATCATGGTTTCTGATGAGAAATCCATTGATATTTTAATCATTATTCCTCTGTAGCATCATTTTTTCCACAGGCCAGTTTCATCCTTCTCTTTGTCTTTATATTTTAATAATATGATCGTAAATGTGTATGAATTTGAATTTTCATGGTTGTTCTGTGTTCATTAAATCTCTTAAATGTGTAGGATTTTAGTGGAATGTGGGAAGTTACCAGGCTATGCTACTTCATACATTTTTCTAGTACCACACCTTTTCTATTTTCCTTTTAGAACTTCAAAGCCATACTGTTGCTGGTTTATTAATAGTCTCACTTTTGGCTAAGCTCCTTTCTTTTTTCATCTTTTCTTCTTGTCCACTTTTCAGTCTTCATACTTCCTGGTGTTCTATCTCAGCTCTTTGCAGTATCCACTCCGATGTTTAGTATATCTTATGAAATTGGTCTTTTAATTTTTGTATTTCATTTCTGTCATTATCATTTTAAATTCTAAACTATCTGGTTGTTTTTCTTTCTATATTTTCTTTCTTTCTTGATGCAATTGATTTGAACTCACACTGTAAGAGCCCTGTAACTTCTCTCTAACATCGGTTTTCTTACAGATACTGGAGATTTTGTTTTGGAAAATTCCACTACCTCTGTCATCTTGTGCCTTTCTCCCATCTTATTTGAAATTGGGGTGATTGTAAGATGAGTTACTTATGATTGTGATTTAGACATTTTGGATATCACAGTATGAGGCTTTACTTCTGGTTTCAATTTTCCAAACAGTATTGGTTCTATTTGCATTTTCATTGTAACAAACACTGGCGTATGACATGGTGAGCATGTAGGATTGATGCTTTTGCATACAAGCATTCTTCTAGGAAACATCAGGGTTTTTAAATGACATTATCATATACATATATATATATTCATGAATCTTATATTATCCTAATTTGAAAAAGATATGGCCTAAATCTTATATATCATAATGACAAAACAAATTAAGTAAAGCTACTATTTTTCTGGTAGTGAAATCCCATTAAATACCAGCAATAATCAATTTGAGTTTTTACTGCACATATTTTGATTTTGTGATGTTTGAATTAATATATTCATATTTATTTTTCATAAATTAAAATTTTAAGATTATTTTATTTTCTTTAATGTTAGTTTTAATAATCCATACTGATTTGATTACTATGATTGAAATCTTTTCATAGTGCAACTGATCATAACAGTGGCTAAATTGGTGCTGTCCAACAGAAATATGAGATACTTTTATGTGTTAAGAAAATGTAGGAATGACATCATAAAAAGACACAGAGATCTTAGAGAGATAGTTAATCTTGTAAAATGCTTACCTCCCAAGAATGAAGTCCTGAGTTTGACTTCCAGAGACCATACAAAAATGCCAGGCCAAGACAGGAGAATCTCTGGGATTCAGTGGTCAGTCAGTCTAGCCTAATTGATGAAAAGCAGGACAATGTAAATCTCAGTCTCAAAAAAATTGGATGATGTTTCTGAGGATGATACTCTAGGTTTTCTTCTGATCTCCACAATTGTGCATGTACCACTTATGCAGATGCATCTGCATAGAAATGAACATGCACATACATGTGCATGCTCCAGATTTTGCTAAACATGTGGATATTCTAGTGTTTTGAGGGTAGTTTATCCGACAGTGACCTTCAGGATTACTCCATAGTAGGCGACACCTGAACAGTTGGTGGCACTGTGCCAAGAAGATATCCATAGTAGTAGTGACAGGGTTAGAGTGAATGTGGTCAATATATGGAAGCTCACTGGCAGCCTTCTAGTCAAAGAAGATGACGCACTTGAAAACTCAGGACCATTGAGTGATTTCTGCTGGAGCTCTCCACCAAAGACCCTTCCTCATGGTAGCAAGAGAGGCTTTGAATTGATGCTTTTCAAATGGCAATGAAGTCGAAGAAGCCTCAATTCAAATTACATTGCTGTTTTAAAAGCATTCCAGCCTTCAAAATAAACCTATGAAAAGAAGATGGGACAAATACAGTCCAGATCATCTGTGTGTTTTTGACAATGTGAAGATGAGGTTTTTTTGCTTACTAGGAAGTTGTTAAGAAAAGACTGACTTCTTAAACTATCAGGAAGACCAGAGCTAGGGCTGGCTCAGTGGCTGTGTGCTTGGCTGGCATGCACAACCCTGGGTTCATCACTAGCTTTTTTTTTCTGCAAGAAAAAAAAAAAAAGGAGAGACTGTCTCTCAGATGAATTTAATGCTAAGAATACTACAGGGTTCCTTTGAGTTTATGTTTCCATATGCATTTCTTTTGGAGACAGAGTCTCACTAGGCAGCCTGGATGGCCTGGTCTATGAGCCTCTGCCTCCTGATTGCTGGGATTTAAGTTTTGTGACCCTGCACTTGGCCTCCAAAAGCCATTTTTAATGTCTACATTCTTGATAATAATTTGAAGTTCAGCACTTGGAAACCTGTCAGAACCATGTGTTAAGTCTGGAGACGTCTCTGGCATTCTGTTACATCTCCAGCATATTTTGCCACTGGAAATGAAATGTGGAAATTCAGCACAATTGCAGTTGACCCAGTTATTTCTTATTGGTGCTAGGGTGGTATTCAGTACCTCGCTCCTGCTAGGCAAGTACAGGCCACCGTTAAACTATACCCCTAGCCCTCAGGTGGTTCTTAACTACTTTGTGAGCAGTTAAGAGACTTCAACAATCATGTTCTTGAATTTTGCAAGAAAGGAAATCAAGCCATTACTTGAGTGTTCTTTGAAAACAGTAACATTTTATATTAGCTAAATACTTAACTGAGATATGAAAGCCATATAAAATACTTTGATATGAAATATAGAAATTATGAGCCTTCTGTGAAGTTAATGAATTGAATTTGTCACTCAGTAGAGAGTGAACTAATGAGGTGATTGCATCTTTTACAGTCATTCTGCGAAATTATTCTGTGTAACATCATTCCCTGTTTTAATTTGATAGAACCAAAATTAGTATAACATTTTTGACAAATATCTTCTAACTAGAGACATTAAAAAACAAATAAAATGTGTTTATAATATATTTATTATATAATGATATAAATACAATTAATTTATAAAATCAATAAGTTTAATAGTATGCTCTATTTAAAACAGTGAATCAAAATACTCCAACTCCAACCAGTTGGACATTAAGTATTAACAAACTCCAGAACTCAGGGAAGCAAAAGCAGGTGTCTCAGTGTGAATTCAAGGCCAGACTGGTCTACAGAGTGAGTTCAGGACAGACAGGGCACACAGAGAAACCCTGTCTTGAAAAACCAAAAACATATTTAAAAACAATTTCATATCGTTTCTTCATGTTAAGTATTATTTAAAATTCAATGTGTATCTTATACTTACAGCACATCCTAGTTTGGAAAAACACATGTCAAGTGCTCTCTCTCTCTCTCTCTCTCTCTCTATATATATATATATATATATATATATATATATATATATATATATATATATATATATATATTGAATATTTTATTGGTGGTGAATATATTAGGCAGAAAAGAGCTAATGGACTAACAAACACATTTCTTCTTAATCTGTATAAATAAATTCAAAAGTTTTATGTTTCATAATAACTGCTCACACCCCTGTACACTATCTATAAGTTTGTGAGAGTAAGTGCTTTTTTGTGTACGTGTGTGTGTGTGTGTGTGTGTGTGTGTGTGTGTGAGAGAGAGAGAGAGAGAGAGAGAGAGAGAGAGAGAGAGAGAGAGAGAGAGAGAGAGCAATATATAACATAGTGATTAATGGTGTTATGCTACATTTAAAAGGGAAGTTCTAGCTCAATCCATTTATCCACAAATTTCGGGAATTCCTTGTTTTGAATAGCTGTGCCTTCCTATTGGGACTCTAAATAAGAGACGCATGGGAGAATAGCAAAATAAAAGTATACAGAGAGTCCTAGAAATCTACAAGTAGAACAATATGATAGGCAGATTTGGGCCCAGGGGTCCCGCTCAAACTAAGGCACCAGCCAAGGACAATACAGGAAGTAAACTTTAAACCCCTTCCCAGATCTAGCCAATGGTCAGAACATTCTCCACAGTTGAGTGGAGAGTGTGATATGACTTTCTCACATACTCTGGTGCTTCACATTTGACCATGTCCCCTGGAGGGGGAGACCTGGTGGCACTCAGAGGAAGGAGAGCAAGTAGCCAAGAAGAGTCTTGATAGCCTATGAGAATATATAGGGGGACGTAATCCCCCTCAGGAACAGTCATAGGGGAGGGGAATAATGGGAAAATGGCGGGGGGAGGAATGGATGGAAGGATACAAGGGATGGGATAAACATTGAGATGTAACAAGAATAAATTAATAAAAAAAAGTTACTGTAGAAAAAAAATAAAAGGGAAGTTCTTCACACTTCTAAGTCATATATTCTCTCTGCATACATATACTTATATATGTATATATATGACTTAATTGACTTAATTGATACTGAAATATCTACTATGAGGCTCAATGTCAATTTGTGAGTATCTTTTGATCTACAATTTTGATAAAAATAAATGTGATGAGAGAACTAATACCAGTATCAGGAAATTGTATTTTGCAATACAGGAAATCTAATTTGTACAGAGAAAAGCCACAGGAAAATTACTCTGTCATTCTTGACCAAGTTTTCTATCACTCAAATCTTCCATGAAGTTTGGAACATGGCACAAAGTCCATCTCCAATGATGGTAGATGTATAACACACAGTGACATTCAGAGAGTATAAGAGATGAGATGGAGCAATAGTCCTCTGGTACTTAAATCCAGTTTTTCAAGAAAACAGACATTTACAATCAATACTTGCTGGGGCTGTGCCACACCATGGGGTACCACACCATGTCATCAGGAGTAATTTTATTGTTGTTATGTACATTTAGCAAATAATATAGTAGGTTTTCCCCTTAGGTCCCTTATCTATCTAATCTAATGTTCTTTGCCACTTTAGCAATGTCAGGTATGAGTTATATTATCATGGAACAGGCCTTAAGCCCAATCTTAAGTGGTAGTTGTTCTCATAATATTTGTGTTACTGTTGCACCAATGGGAATCTCTTGTAAGAAAATTCCTCTTGTAGCTCACAGCATTCACAACTAGGTAAGACATGATTATTTTTCTCTGTCAGTAGCATGCATAGCATTGTCCAACACAATGAAAACTAACCAGTGAGGATGAAGCTTGCGGTCGTTATTTCCATTTTCTGGGATTCAAGTACATGATATTCAGCAATATGGTATTGCATATGAACCACATATTCAGTGCACTCTCCATCAGATTTCTAATTTCCTACAGAAATTAAAAGAATAATCTTAAATTTCATATGGGAACAAAGATAGGCAACAGTCCTGAAAAAAAACTTCTAGGGGTATTATCATTCTATATTTCAAGTTATAAAACAGAGCTAATGTAATAAAATCCATCATGGTACTAGCATAAAGAAAAGACTCATTGATCAATGAAATAGAACTGAGGGCCCAGACATTAACCCATACTCCCACAGCCACTTAATTTTTGACAAAGAGACCAACATTATACACTGGGAGAAAAACCATCTTCAAAAAACTGTGCTGTTAACTTGGTAATTATATGTAGAAGAATGAAAACAGATCCTTATCTATCACCTTGCACAATACTCCAAATGAGGACCTCAGCGTCAGATCAGACACTTTAAATCTGCTAGAGGATAACTGAACTCATTGGCACAGGAAAAGAATTTCTGAAAGTACTCCAATGGCACAAGGCATTAAAACCAACAATAATAAACGTGGCCTCTTGAAACTTAAAAAGTCCATACAGCAAAGAAAAACATCATTTGAATGAAGATGAAGCCAAGAGAATGGGAATTTTTTTACTAACTATTCATTTAACAGATGATTAGTATGTAGGATATATGTCTTAGTAGGTTTTCTCTTATAGCGATAAGACACTATAACCAAACATAACTTGGGGAGCAAAGAGTTTGTCTTACAGCTTGTAGTCTATAATGCACTGAAGTCAAGGCAGAAACATGAACCAAGAACAGCAGCTGCCCAGCAGTAGATGGCCAATAGAAAATGAACTCAGTAGCATCTTTGGAGCTTTCTTTTCTCACGATGTTATGTCAGGGCTTTTCTTTTTTTTTTTCTTTTATTTTTATTTTTAAATTTTTATCTTTAAAAATACATACATACATACATACACACATACATACACACATACATACATATATTCTGTATTTCCATTCTACAGGTTTTTAAAATTTTTTTATTTTTTTATTAATTTATTCTTGTTACATCTCAATGTTTATCCCATCCCTTGTATCCTCCCATTCTTCCCCCTCCCCATTTTCCCATTATTCCCTTCCCCTATGACTGTTCCTGAGGGGGATTACCTCCCCCTGTATATCAAATGGTATATACTCACGTATATCTGCATACTAGTCCAAGGGGCATGTCCCACGAAAGCCTTCACTTACCAGGAAACTGGGACAAAGGGGAGGACATCCTATTGGGACTCTAAATGAGAGAAGCATGGGAGAATAGCAAAGTAGAAGGATCCAGAGGGTCCTAGAAACCTACAAGTAGAACATTATGATGGGCAGATTTGGGCCCAGGGGTCCCGCTCAAACTAAGGCACCAGCCAAGGACAATACAGGAGGTAAACTTTAAGCCCCTATCCAGATCTAGCCAACGGTCAGAACATTCTCCACAGTTGCGTGGAGAGTGGGATATGACTTTCTACAGGTTTTTTGTGTATCTATTTTGGCATCCAGTTTAGAGTTTTTATGAGATTCCTGATTGTGTAAACCAGAAGGTCTCTGGTTTTTGTGCCCCTTGGGCTCTTTTCCTTCTGTTTGTTTTAATCAATTCTGTTGTGATACATTTTATCACAATTTATTTGATTTTATTTTCATCCCTTTAAAGACTGTTTTCTAATGATACACACAAAAAAAGCATTGGATCCAGATTGAAGGATAGGTGGGGAGTAGCTGGGATAAGTAGAGGGAGTGGAAATTGTAAACAGGATTATATATTGGCTTATATCATAAGAACTGTATATCTACTCTAAAGATACCTGTTCATCCACCTAATTCCTGCTCTATTCACAATATCCAGGCAATGAAATCAACCTTGATATCCATCAACTGATGAACAGATAATAAAAAGTGGCATATTCACGAAAATGGAATATGGGAGAACAGCAAAATAAAAGGATCCAGAGGGTCCTAGAAATCTACAAGTAGAACAATATGATAGGCAGATTTGGGCCCAGGGGTCCCGCTCAAACTAAGGCACCAGCCAAGGACAATACAGGAGGTAAACTTTAAACCCCTTCCCAGATCTAGCCAATGGTCAGAATATTCTCCACAGTTGAGTGGAGAGTGTGATACGACTTTCTCACGTACTCTGGTGCCTCACATTTGACCATGTCCCCTGGAGGGGGAGACCTGGTGGCACTCAGAGGAAGGACAGCAAGTAGCCAAGAAGAGACTTGATACCCTATGAGAATATATAGGGGGACGTAATCCCCCTCAGGAACAGTCATAGGGGAGGGGAATAATGGGAAAATGGGGGGGGGAGGAATGGGAGGATACAAGGGATGGGATAAACATTGAGATGTAACAAGAATAAATTAATAAAAAAAAAGTTGATTTAAAAAAAAAAAATAAAAATGAAATTATAAAATTCACAGGTAAGTAGAATAATCATTGGAAATAATCATTGAGTGACTTAAACCAGACCCAGAAATAGAAATGCCACTTGTTTTCAGTAAGGGTTAAATTAGTGTAGGGGGAGCAGACAAGCACTCTAGAGCAGAGAATTCAGGAAGGAATAAATAATACTAAAGATCTTTCAAAAATATCATGAAAACCTACTTACTATTGTAGAAACCATATATAAAGGGATTCCTGAGTGTGAAAACAAATAGGTCTCTGGTTCTGTATATATATATATGTGTGTGTGTGTGTGTGTGTGTGTGTCTGTGTGTGTGTGTATACACATATGATCTTTTTTTGTTTTTGTTTGTTTGCTTGCTTGCTTTTGTTTTGTTTTTTGAGATAGGGTTTCTCTGTGTAACAGCTCTGGCTGTCTCTGTAGACCGCTGCCTCTACCTCCCAAGTGCTGGGATTAAAGGCATGCGCCACCACCACCAAGGTACCGGGTCTCTGTTTCTTGTGTCTTCCCATGAGCTTTTTTTCCTTCTATTTGTTTTCCTTGTCCAATTCTTATATGTTAGGTTTTTAAAAACATAATTATTTTGTTTTACTATTATCTCTTATAAGCCTATTTGTTTTCTAATGAGAGACAGGAAAGGGGTGGATCCGGATGGGAAGGTAGGTGGTTCCAGTTGCTCACAGAAGTCACCTGTTCATCAAGTCTTTTTTTTTTTTTCTTATTAGTTTTCAAAGAAAATCCACATAGTTTTGTTTTTATTTTCCTTTCTTCACTGTCTCACTCATTGCTTATTTATCCTTCCTGAAATTAATTCCCATATTGTTTCCGGATTGACTTTATGTACATTACCAAGATGAAAATTGCCTTTCACCACTTTGGGCCCAAATTAACCTTAAATACCACTCTTTGCTAAGATGGATAACTTCACATTCCAGGGGACTTTGTCTTCTTTATTCATTATTCAAATAATCTCCTGTTTTAGAAAATCCTTCCTGCTCTTTAAAAGAGGATCACCTTTCTTAGTATGCATCCTCTGTTAAATCATGCCCCATGTTCTGAGATCAGAGATCTTTGGGTTCCTTGAACATTTTTATTGAGCATACCATTGAGAAACTATACAATAATATATTATGTGTATATATATATATATAAATATATATATATATATATATATATATATATATATATATATATATATATACTTCTGAAACAAAAAATACAAAAATTTTCAGCCTTTATAAAAACAGGTTTAAAGATAATAGAGTGCAAAATAGGGAAGAAAACAAATATAAACTCATATAATATTCTGTGGATCAAACATGTGTTTCAAAAGATGGGGGAAGAAAACAAAGATTACCATTGTTATTGGTAGACTTATTTCTATGCTCTATAGTAGAAATTGTTACATTTCTATAATAAATACTAAGTCATTGGCAGACTATAATTATATAACTATAATTATTAAAATACAGCAACACTAAGTGATGCAGGTGATAATATAATTGCATAGTTTAGTAGACATTTATATTTAATAAATTAGAAACTGAAAAAAAGATGACTAAGACACAATTGTAAGGCATTCAATAAGGATATGATGTTATTTTACTAAATCTATATAGGAAGTTATATTTCCCTTGAAGTAGTTTGTTTTTGTCCCTTGAGATTTATTATCCTTTTAGGTGTTGGGAAAACATTAAAATGACATACATGCTTCCAGGTACAGTTAAGATCAACATTTCTTTCTTTCTTGTCTTATGATATACTCAGTCTTTTATATAGTACTCTCAAAGTTCTTTTTCAAATAGGATTCAATCCAACCAATATTTATTGAAAGTCACAAGTACAAGACCTTATGCTAAGCTATGAAAGATACAATGTGAGTGAAATCATATTTTTTTCACTGAAGGAGTTTGTAGGCATTCTAGTTCAATTTATTTATGACAACTCTTTACATGAAATTATCTCTTTAGTAGAGAGGAAAACATTAAATAATATATGGCATAGCTGTTGGAGACAAAGCTTGCATAACCTTAATATTTTATGCCCCCTAAAATCAGTGATCAATACTGAGAAAAAATCCTAGATATTTTCATTTTCTAACTATTTTTAATAATAGAGTTTAAATTCAACAAAAAAGTTGAAATTATTGGGTCATGTTATCATAAGTATCTTTAAAGATGTAATTTAATTCTTAAAAGTTCCCAATTATACATGACATTCAGCAGATGGCTGGAACACATACACTGAAGTAGTAAAAACTGTCTCCAATCAAACATAGGTATATCAGACATAGACAGAGAAGGCAGCTGTGTCATTAATCATGTTGGGATGACAAACATTCAGTACTAATTGACAAATTAACAGAAAACTTTGGGTCTCCCAAAGATATATAGCATTTTAATTACCATAACAGTCATCCTTTCCCTCTCCCACTCCAATTTGATTGTTTGCTGCTTTCTCCCTAATGATGTATCTAGGTATACTTTGTTACATTAACCAATTATTGCAAGTAACTGACTGCATCAAACTGCCCATGACATTTTTCTAATGATCCCTTCTTCTCACTTGCCTCAGAAGTATCAAGTCATCTGGAATAGATCTCCACTTTTGTGAAACCCTCCATAATTTCTTTGCTAGAAGTCCAAATGATGATGCTGTTCTTTTTTAGGATGAGAGAAGCAATCCATAGGCCCTCTGGATTGTGACTGTATTAGTTCATTGAGAGAATAAAAATGAAACTGTCAGACTTGGGCTTCTTTCCAGCAATAACAGAAATAGACTTTACCAGCTCACATATCCATGAAGGATACAAATACATAATGAAAAATACTAGCAATGTACCACAATGTAGTTTACTGGAATGGTGACACACTTTGTCTTGAGATAAAGTCTAACTATATAAACTATATAGATTCTCTATAAAACACAAGTTGTGTTCAAAAGTGCCTCAGTCTCAAAAGCACTGGGATTACAATGATGTGCAGCCACACCTGACTCAAAACCTTCATGTAATTTGACTCTTATAATTGTCTTTAGAATCTTTTCTCTTTATAATATTTTTATTTTATTTATTCTTTTAAGTTTTATAATTTTTTGCATTGCACTTTGCTTATATACCTCTACCATTATCTTCCTCCAACGCTTCCTACTCCTCCTCTTTAGTCCTCCTTGAAACTCCCTCAAAATTTCACCTTCTTCCTTTTATTTCATTTCCTTTTATTTCTGTTACTAGTGATCATATGATTCCAATTATTTCTTCTTCTATGTGTATAGATGTGGAGCCATTCGCTGAGCCATGGCCACCTACCAGCAGTCATAACCCAAAATGAGAATGATTCTCCTCTTAATAAGTGCTTAGTTTCCAGTAGCTTATCTGCCAATGGCAGGGGACCCTCTCCATGTCTAGACCCACAAAATGATAAATAAATAAACAAACAAATAAGTAAATAAAAAATTCAACCCAGAATTTTCTTTTTGCAATCAGTGGAGGTTAATACAGAGAACATCAGTTGATGAAAGTGAAGAGAATCAGTGCTTATCGAGTGCTTATCCTCAAACAAGACATCTATATTATATCCCCTGCCTCAATCTAGTAAATATTTCATCATGGGTGGGAATGAGCTCATGGGGCTTTCTCCCAGTAGAGAAATTACAAGCAGTAGACAGTTGCTAAGAGAGATAATATCAGTTTTTTTCAGGGGTGGGAACCCTGATAGCTTGTCCATGCTACAGAGGACAGACCTACATGCACATACATTTGGAAAACACAAATAGGACTCAGTAGACTATATATAAATAAATAAGAGGATATGAATATGAGAGGGAAATGTGGTAGCGGAAGGTCATCAGAGGTTTCAAAATAGCAAGGAATGAAAAACAGATTTGATCAAAATAAAATTCATTCAGTAAAGAAGGGGGGAAAGAGGTCCCTCTCTCCATCCATTCTTCTCCCTTTCTTTCTTCCCCATTTTTCTATTTTCCCTCAGTTCCTCCTTTTCTTTTCTATTTTATTTTTTTATAGCAAATATATTGATAGTACATTTAAAATTCCTAAACAAATAAATAGTATTCAGAATCATTATTACTATGTAACTCACATTCCATCTCTGTAGATATTTGTTGTAACTTCTGAACTTCAGTTAAAAAGAAAAAACTTGCTAAGGAGGGGGATACTGTCCTCATGCATTCTATCCTTGAGCTGTAGACCCAGTGAGAGAAAATTCTTGATACACAGTTTTAAGTATAATGCATTTATTAACCCTTAGGACATAATAATTATCACTGGTTTGGCATAAACATACATCAGGGTGATTTTCATATTTGCATATTTGTCTTTGTGTATAGATACTTTTTAGGTCAGAAGCTTCCTTTTGCAGTGCATGAAGGTTAATACAAAGGAACTGCAAATGATTAAAGTGCAAAGAATCTATGACTATGGAAAATATTGTTTCCCATTTAGTCATCCAAAAATATTTCTAGTAATAGAATATTAGAGAAAATACAGGGAATTCCAAATGCTAAATGTTTAGTTACTCATTGCACACAAATCTTTAAAAAAAATCAACAGAAGTTCATATGACTACTAAAAGCTTAAAACTATCTTTCTAGTTAATCATGACTGAGATAAGAGGCATATGTGACAAGGTTTGAACTCAAGACCAGTTTGGGCTCTGGAGTGAGTTTTAGACCACCCTGAGAAACATAGCAAAACTTTGTTTCAAAACAGTGATAAAAACCCATCTCTCTCTAAGTCTATATTACTGCATAATAGAAATCCCATGTTTTTCCTTCAAATCATTCTTCTCTGAATTTTCAAGTCACTTGGAGTCAGTAAAGTCAAAAGTTGACCTTTTGAAAGATTAACAGGATTTTTCTATGCTTAGCTAGACTGACCAAGTATAGCAGGTACAAATTTCACATTACTAATCCAGTAAATATGAGAACATTACTACCAACATTAGAGAAAAATAATTTTAAGCAAATACTACAAAGAATTGTACACTAACATATTACATGTTTTAGAAGAAATGAAAAAGTTACTAGAAACTCACAAACCACCACACCTGACTGGATAAGAAATAGGCATCGAAACAAACATGATAAGTAGAGTTTGAATTGTTTATCAAGGAACTTCTAACAAAGAATTTATAATTAGGCAGCTTCACTAGTGAAATCTACTTCAAGTTTAACTCCCAGTTAATACCACCCTTTCCCATACTATTCTAAAGACTAGAAGAACAAGAAATAATTCCAATCTGAGTCTTTATTTCCACACAGACTATTTTGGGCATATTTGACAAATACAATTGTATGTCCCAGGGGACATGGTCAAATGTGAGGCACCAGAGTACGTCAGAAAGTCATATACCACTCTCCACTCAAGTGTGGAAACTGTTCTGACCATTGGCTAGATCTGGGTAGGGCTTTAAAATTTACCGCCTGTATTGTCCTTGGCTGGTGCCTTAGTTTGAGCGGGATTCATGATCACAAAATTCAGAATGTTACAAATAAGTTTTACAGGCCAACAAAATAACACTTATGTTATCTTCTTGCACATTGAGTTGTAATGGATGGAAGAGTAGAAGCTTAGGTCCTAAAGATTGGCTCAGTAGGCATTCAGCAATGGTAATATATAATGTTAACATTCTACAAATAGGAGAATAGGCATGCAAATGAGAAATGAAATATTTTGTGATAATTCTGGTACCTCCAACCCTAGAAACACTAAAATGTATGCTAATGTTTTTCTTGACATTTTTGCAAGAAGTAAGTGGCTTATTTGTTACTGGAATATTTTAATTCTGTAGATAAGCTTTAATTTCATAATAAATGCTTTGTTTTCAGACAGAAAAGGTCATTCCAAATAGGCTTAACGTGCTAAATGGGTTGAACTTGTTTAGCATCTGTTAAAAGTTCATTTAACATTTTTATTATGATTATATATTGATTTTCTAGGTATCCTTTTAAAGTTCTTTGATTAAGGGTCGGTAGAGCATAGCCTTTAACATTTCAAGGCCATTAAGTCCTATTAAAAGGGTAAATTATATAACACATTGCTTCTCTTTGTGCAAACCTTGGCTGTACTTTTAAAGTGGAGCATATAGTACTTTTCATTAGCACTCGATCAGTTACTTACAATATGAAGGGGGGGGGTTGTCCAAACAAGAAATGCATACTTAAATAAAACTGTTAATCTAGCTCTTAGGGCCAGGAAGAGAAGTAATATGTTCTGTGATAACCTTTAATTCTTGTATTTCATTTAAATATAATGTATGAAGTTCTCAAATAATTAATTAAATATTATTAAAAAATAAAAGTCTGTAGCCTTCCTGTACACAAATGACAAGCTTGCAGAGGAAGAAATTAGAAAAACCACACCCTTCACATTAGACACAAGCAATATAAAATATCTAGGAGTTACTCTAACTAAGCAAGTGAAGAACTTGTTTGAAAAAATTTCAAAACTCTGAAGAAAGAGATGGAAGATGACCTGAAAAGGTGGAATGATCTTCCTTGCTCATGGATCCGGAGAATTAACATAGTAAAAATGGCCATCCTACCAAAAGCAATCTACAGATTCAATGCAATCCCTAACAAAATACCTACACAATTTTTTTAAAGACATTGAAAGTTCAATTCTGGACTTCATATGGAAAAACAAAAAACCCAGAATAGCTAAAACAATCTTGTACAATAAAAGGTGCTCCAGAGGAATCTCCATACCTGATCTCAAACTGTACTATAAAGCAATAGTAATTAAAACATCATGGTACTGGCACAGCAACAGGCTGGTTGATGAGTGGAATCGAATCAAAGACCCAGATATGAATCTACACACATATGGTCACTTGATTTTTGACAAAGAAGCCAAATCCATTCAATGGAAAAAGGATAGCATCTTCAACAAATGGTGCTGGTCTAACTGGTGGTCTATGTGTAAAAAAATGCAACTGGACCCATATTTGTCACCTTGCACAAAACTCAAATCCAAGTGGAATAAAGACCTCAACATAAGACCAGAGACACTAAGCCACTTAGAAGAAAAAGTGGGGAAGAGCCTGGAGCATATTGGCACAGGAGACAACTTCCTGAACAGAACACCAACGGCCCAGGCCTTAATGTCAACCATTAATAAATGGGACCTCATGAGGCTGAGAAGCTTCTGTAAGGCAGGAGACACTGTCAAGAGAACAAAGCGACAGCCTACAGACTGGGAAAAAATCTTCACCAACCCTACATCTGACAGAGGTCTAATATCCAAAAATATATAAAGAACTCGAGAAATTAAACACCACCAAACCGAATAACCCAATTGAGAAATGGGGCTTGGAACTAAACAGAGAATTCTCAACAGAGGAATATCGAATGGCTGAGAAACACTTAAAGAAATGCTCAACCTCCTTAGTCATCAGGGAAATGCAAATCAAAACAACTCTGAGGTTCCATCTTACACCCATCAGAATGGCTAAGATAAAAAATTCAACTGACACCACATGCTGGCGAGGATGTGGGGAGAGAGGAACACTCCTTCATTGCTGATGGGAATGCAAACTAGTACAGCCACTTTGGAAATCTACCTGGTGCTATCTCAGAAAAATGGGAATAGGGCTTCCTCAAGACCCAGCTATTCCACCCCTTGGATAGAACACATACGTTTTCCTCTTCTCACAAGCTACTATTGAGGTGAAAAAGTAAATGACACAGATGGGATAAATCCATCTGTGATTTGATTTGAATGTGGTTTTGAAGATGGAAAAGGAACAGTTACACTGATAAAATAGCAAAAAAAGGAAATCATGATACAGAAAACACAAAATAAAAAACACACCTCAAATATGTAAAACTTGCTGAGAAGGATGATAATTTCCACCTGACAGAGGACTTAACAAGGCTCGTAAAACTGAGGGAGCATGGAGATCCAAGATGGCGGCGAGCAGTGTGGACCGCGTTTGGAGGCTCCAGTGAACAATTCAGGGAATTGCACAGATTTCTGAGCGTGGAACACCGAGGTCCGAACATCACGGCAGTGGGAGTGCTCCACGGTTCGGAGGGACCAGGGTGCGGAGGACCTGAGTGCCCCTGCACACGGGAGGAGCGTGGTTTTTCTCTGATCAGAGCGGCAGCGGCAGAGGCAGCAGCACCAGCGGCACCAGCAGCGGCGGGTGAGGTTTGCAGCTCATAGCCTTCCGGTGGAGGCGATTGGTGTGGTGGCTGGTGGGAATTGCTGCGGGAGAGGGGACTCGGGGCAGGATTTGGGTCGCGTGGATCCTTTGGACCCAGACTGGACTCAGCGGACAGTTCGGCCCCAGAGTCCCGGGTACTGGCCCAGCCCAGCAAGCAATTCTGCCTGAGGCACTAACTCAGCATGGCCACAGCTCCCCTGCTGTGGCGCAGGCTTGTTGAGCACGCAGCTCCACACTAGGCAGCACCTCAGCTCAGCGGCAGCTCCCCTGCGGTGACACAGTCTGGGCAGAGCACTTGGTTTCACCACAGGCGTTAACTCAGAGCAGCTGCAGTTCTCCTGCTGTGGCGCAGGCCTGGCCGAGCACTCAGTTCCACCCTAGGCGCCACCTCAGCTCAGTGGCAGCTCCCATGCAGTGACACAGTCTGGGCGGAGCACTTGTTCCACCACTGGCGCTAACTCAGAGCAGCCGCAGTTCTCCTGCTGTAGCGCAGGCTTGGTGACATGCTCAGTTCCATCCTAGGAACCACCTCAGCTCAGCGGCAGCTCCCCTGCGGTGACACAGTCTGGGCGGAGCACTTGTTCCACCACTGGCGCTAACTCAGAGCAGCCGCAGTTCTCCTGCTGTGGCGCAGGCTGGACATAGCTCTCGGTTCCACCAGCTCTAAGACTCTGGTTGGACACAGTGTACAGTTTGAATCCAGAATTCCTGGCTGAGATTGGTGGTCAGTTCGGGCCCTGAGTCAATAACTGACCACAGCACGCACTTTGGGCCAAAAGGCCCTAGCGGAGCTTGGTACGTAGTCCCAGCCCAAAAATTCTGGCTGGACCCTGTGTGCATTTTGGGCCCAGAATCCCTAGCTGAGCTTGGCAGATGGTTAAGGCCCTGGGAATCTAGCTGAGTTCTGCCCGTGGTTCGGTCCCAGTGCTCCTGGCTGGACTTGGCAGGGAACACAGAAGGCTGTGGATACCTTGGCCTGACCCAACGCTCATTCAGAGACCCAGAACAATTGCAGGATCCACAGCAGAGGGGGGCTGAGGATCACTGGCTGTGAGAGACCAGAACAACAGGGCTAAGCTCCTAACATCCACACCAGTGAAGCTTTGAGCTCGCAGCCTAGGGAAATCGTGAGAAAACAAGTGAATCTATCGTCAGACACCCTCCATTCAACTCTGGAAGCTACCCAACAAAAACAAAGACGGCAAGATGTCTAAAGGACAACGAAAAAGCATACGCAAAAAACCCCAAAACAACATGGCGTCTCCAGTTTCCAGCTATCCCAAAGAAAACAACCCAGAGAACTCAAATACAACGGAAATACAAGAAAATGACCTCAAATCCTTAGTAATGAGGATGATAATGGAGGAAACAAATAAAATTCGTAATCAAATGCAGGAAGACGCAGACAAACAGGTGAGAGACATAAAAGAAGCACATAGAGTGGAACTGGAAAAATTGCAGGAAAATGCAAACAACCAGATGAAAGAAATTAATAAAACGGTTCAAGCTCTGAAGACCTATAAAGAGGCAATGGAAGAAACTCAGGAATATACAAAAAATCAGATGAAAGAAATCAAAAAATCAGTTCAAGATCTGAAAATGAAAATGGATTCAATGATAAACACACAGACAGAAGAAAAACGAGAACGTGAGACCTCAGAGAAGAAGGCGAGCAACACAGAGGTGAGCTTTTCTAACAGAATCCAAGAGATGGAAGAACGAATCTCAGGGCTAGAAGATACAATTACAGATATTGAATCAACCATTAAAGAAAATGCCAAATCTGGAAAACTCCTGACACAAAACATCCAAGAAATTAAGGACACCATGAAAAGAAGAAATCTGCGCATAATAGGCATTGAAGAAAGAGAAGACATCAGACTCCAGGGCCCAGAAACTATTCTCAACAAAATCATAGAAGAAAATTTCCCCCATCTAAAGAAAGAGATACCTATAAACATACAAGAGGCCTACAGAACACCAAATAGAATTGATCAGAAAAGAAAAACTGCCCACCACATAATAATCAAAACACAAAACATGCAGAACAAAGAAAAAAATATTAAAAGCTGCAAGGGAAAAGGGCCAAATAACATTTAATGGTAAACCTATCAGAATTACACCCGACTTCTCAGCAGAGACCATAAAAGCCAGAAGGTCCTGGACAGAGATCCTGCAAACCCTAAGAGAACACAGATGCCAGGCCAAACTACTTTACCCAGCAAAACTATCAATAACCATTGATGGAGAAAACAAAATATTCCATGACAAAAACAAATTCAAACAGTACCTATCCACAAACCCAGCTTTACAGAAGGTACTAGAAGGAAAACTCCATCCCAAAGGGTCAAGCTACAACCAAAACTATCCAGGAAATAGATAACTATCCCATGGCAAAAACACAACTACACAAACGCTCGACTGGAAACAACATCAAAATTAAGACTCTTAACAGTCACTGGTCATTAATATCTCTCAACATCAATGGCCTCAATTCTCCAATAAAAAGACACAGACTAACTGATTGGGTACATAAACAAGATCCAACATTCTTCTGCATCCAAGAAACACATCTCACCCATAATGAAAGGCATTACCTCAGGGTAAAAGGTTGGAAAAAAATATTCCAAGCAAATGGTCAGAAGAAGCAAGCAGGTGTAGCCATTTTAGTATCGAACAAAATAGACTTTCAACCAAAATTAATCAAAAGGGATGAGGAAGGACACTTCATACTCATCAAAGGTAAAGTCAACCAAGATGACATCACAATTCTGAACATCTATGCTCCCAATACAAGGGCACCCACATTTGTAAAAGATCTCCTAAAAAAGCTTAAACCAAACATCGATCCCCGCACAATAATAGTGGGAGACTTCAACACCCCACTCTCACTGAAGGATAAGTCATTGAAACAGAAACTAAGCCGAGAAATAACATCATTAACCAATGTCATGGGTCAAATGGATCTAACAGATATCTATAGAACCTTTCACCCAAACAAGAAAGAACACACCTTCTTCTCTGCATCCCATGGAACCTTCTCCAAAATTGATTACATCGTAGGTCACAAAGCAAGCCTCAATAGAGACAAGAGGATTGAAATAATACCTTGTATCCTATCAGATCACCATGCTCTTAGGCTGCAATTCAACAACAACAGAAATAACAAAAAGCCTACACGTACGTGGAAACTAAACAACTCTCTGCTAAATGACACCTGGGTCAGGGAAGAAATAAAGAAAGAAATCAAGGAGTTTCTGAAATTCAATGAAAATGAAGAAACAACATACCCAAATTTGTGGGATACATTGAAAGCAGTGCTAAGAGGAAAATTCATAGCACTAAGTGCCTTTAAAAAGAAATTGGAAACGTCACACATAAGCATCTTAACAACACAACTGGAAGCCCTAGAAAAAAAAGAAGCAGAAACACCCAAGAGGAGTAGACGCCTGGAAATAATCAAACTCAGGGCTGAAATTAACAAATTAGAAACTAAGAAAACAGTCCAAAGAATCAACAAAACCAAAAGCTGGTTCTTTGAGAAAATCAACAAGATAAACAGACCGTTAGCCAAACTAACTAAAAGGCGGAGAGACAGTATTGAAATCAACAAAATCAGAAATGAAAAGGGAGACATAACAACAGACACTGAAGAAATTCAAAGAATCATAAGATCCAACTTTGAAGGCATATACGCCCCAAAATTTGAAAATCTAAGGGAAATGGACGATTTTCTTGAACAATTTCACTTGCCAAAGTTGAATGAAGAACAGATAAACGAAGCTAAATAGTCCCATTTCCCCTACATACATAGAAGCAATCATCGATGTTCTCCCAACCAAAAAAAGCCCAGGGCCAGATGGTTTCAGTGCAGAATTCTACCAGACCTTTAAGGGCGAGCTAATACCGATACTCTTCAAGCTACTCCAAAAGATAGAAATGGATGGAAAATTACCAAATTCATTCTATGAGGCCATAGTCTCATTGATACCTAAACCTCACAAAGACTCAACAAAGAAAGAGAATTTCAGACCAATTTCTCTTATGAACATAGATGCAAAAATACTAAATAAAATACTTGCAAAACGAATACAGGAGCACATCAAAGATATCATTCATCATGACCAAGTAGGCTTCATTCCAGGCATGCAGGGATGGTTTAATATACGGAAATCCATCAATGTAATCCACCATATAAACAAACTGAAAATAAAAAAACACATGATCATCTCCTTGGATGCAGAGAAAGCATTTGATAAAATTCAACGCCCATTCATGTTTAAAGTTTTAGGGAGATTGGGGATACAAGGCACTTTCCTCAACATAATAAAGGCTATATACAGCAAGCCAATAGCCAAAATCAAAGTAAGTGGTGAGATACTCAAGGAAATTCCTCTAAAATCAGGAACAAGGCAAGGCTGCCCACTCTCTCCATATCTCTTCAATATAGTACTCGAAGTTCTAGCCAGAGCAATAAGACAACAAAAGGAGATCAAGGGTATCCAAATGGGAAAGGAGGAAGTCAAATTATCCCTATTTGCAGATGATATGATAGTGTACATAAGTGACCCTCAAAACTCCACCAGAGAACTCCTATTGCTGATAAACACCTTCAGCAAATTGGCTGGATACAAAATTAACTCAAAAAAGTCTGTAGCCTTCCTATACACAAATGACAAGCTTGCAGAGGAAGAAATTAGGAAAACCACACCCTTCACATTAGCCACAAGCAATATAAAATATCTAGGAGTTATGCTAACTAAGCAAGTGAAGGACTTGTATGAAAAAAATTTCAAAACTCTGAAAAAGAGATTGAAGATGACCTGAGAAGATGGCATGATCTTCCTTGCTCATGGATCGGGAGAATTAACATAGTAAAAATGGCCATCCTACCAAAAGCAATCTACAGATTCAATGCAATCCCTATCAAAATACCTACACAATTTTTTAAAGACATTGAAAGTTCAATTCTGAACTTCATATGGAAAAACAAAAAACCCAGAATAGCTAAAACAATCTTGTACAATAAAAGGTGCTCCGGAGGAATCTCCATACCTGATCTCAAACTGTACTATAAAGCAATAGTAATTAAAACAGCATGGTACTGGCACAGCAACAGGCTGGTTGATCAGTGGAATCGAATCGGAGACCCAGATGTGAATCCACACACATATGGTGACTTGATTTTTGACAAAGAAGCCAAATCCATTCAATGGAAAAAGGATAGCATCATCAACAAATGGTGCTGGTCTAATTGGAGGTCTATGTGTAAAAATATGCAACTGGACCCATATTTGTCACCTTGCACAAAACTCAAATCCAAGTGGATTAAAGACCTCAACATAAAACCAGAGACACTAAGCCACTTAGAAGAAAAAGTGGGAAAGAGCCTGGAACATATTGGCACAGGAGACAACTTCCTGAACAGAACACCAACAGCCCAGGCCTTAATGTCAACCATTAATAAATGGGACCTCATGAGGCTGAGAAGCTTCTGTAAGGCAGGAGACACTGTCAAGAGAACAAAGCGACAGCCTACAGACTGGGAAAAAATCTTCACCAACCCTACATCTGACATAGGTCTAATATCCAAAATATATAAAGAACTCAAGAAATTAAACACCACCAAACCGAATAACCCAATTGAGAAATGGGGCTTGGAACTAAACTGAGAAACACTTAAAGAAATGCTCAACCTCCTTAGTCATCAGGGAAATGCAAATCAAAACAACTCTGAGATTCCATCTTACACCCATCAGAATGGCTAAGATCAAAAACTCAAGCGACACCACATGCTGGTGAGGATGTGGGGAGAAAGGAACACTCCTTCATTGCTGGTGGGAATGCAAACTAGTACAGCCACTTTGGAAATCTATCTGGTGCTATCTCAGAAAAATGGGAATAGGGCTTCCTCAAGACCCAGCTATTCCACTCCTTGGAATATATCCAGAAGATGCCCCAGCACACAACAAGAAAATTTGCTCAACCATGTTCATAGCAGCCTTATTCATAATAGCCAGAACATGGAAACAGCCTAAGTGTCCCTCAGTAGAAGAGTGGATAAAGAAACTGTGGGACATATACACTATGGAATACTACTCAGCTATTAAAAACAAGGAATTCCCGAAATTTGTGGATAAATGGATTGAGCTAGAAATGATCATAATGAGTGAGTTAACCCAGAAGCAGAAAGAATCAAATGGTATATACTCACTTATATCTGCATACTAGCCCAAGGGGCATGTCCCACGAAAGCCTTCACTTACCAGGAAACTGGGACAGAGGGGAAGGCATCCTATTGGGACTCTATATGAGAGACGCATGGGAGAATAGCAAAATAAAAGGATACAGAGGGTCCTAGAAATCTACAAGTAGAACAATATGATAGGCAGATTTGGGCCCAGGGATCCCGCTCAAACTAAGGCACCAGCCAAGGACAATACAGGAGGTAAATTTTAAACCCCTTCCCAGATGTAGCCAATGGTCAGAATATTCTCCACAGTTGAGTGGAGAGTGTGATACGACTTTCTCACGTACTCTGCTGCCTCACATTTGACCATGTCCCCTGGAGGGGGAGAACTGGTGGCACTCAGAGGAAGGACAGTAAGTAGCTAAGAAGAGACTTGATACCCTATGAGAATATATAGGGGGATGTAATCCCCCTCGGGAACAGTCATAGGGGAGGGGGAATAATGGGAAAATGGGGGGGAGGAATGGGAGGATACAAGGGATGGGATAAACATTGAGATGTAACAAGAATAAATTAATAATAAAAAAAACCTGAGGGAGCACATATGGAGGAAGAGTAGAAGTGAGTGCTTGATAGTTGTTCAGATGAGTAATTATGGAATTGTCCATAGAATAAAAATGATTTACTCAGCCAACAAAAGAATGAAAAGAAATTCCAGGAATTCAGTCATGCACAGAAGACAAGGAAGAATAATCAGGCCACATTATTCATCATAATCCAAAGTCTAGGAACTGTTATCAGTCCTAGAAATATAACTGAATGCTTCCATCTCTATTCTCATAGAATGTATATTCCCACAGTAGAGTCCACTACTCAAAAAATAATCCAATAAGCATGTGTGCTCAGTAATAACATCCAAGAAAACTGAGCGAGGAATCAGGCAGCAAGGATAAGGAGTGGAGAAGTGGTATCTCTGACTAGGAGTTTCGGGGTGGGGCATATGTAAGTATGTAACAAAGGTCTGACAGCAAGATGAGTCAAAGGGGAAGAGGGTGGGAGGGAGGGACCTGGAGGAGAACAGGGAGAGGTCTATGATCAGGATGTAAAGCGAATACATAAACTTAAAAAAAGAAAAATGAGTCATGATGAGAGACTGCAATTTGAGGACTGTCAAGGAGATCAGATAACAAAGGCATAATAAGCAAGTGATAGAGTTAGAAATCAAAAGCTAGAGCCAGGTACTATAATATTGTAAGAGCTAGCTGGACAAAATGGCACATGTCTTTATTTATTTTTATTAAAATTTAATTTTATTAATTTATTCAGATTACAACTAAATTGTTATCCCATTACTTGTATCCTCCCATTCCTCCCTCCCTCCCTCCCGCTTTCACCCTATTCCCCTCCCCTAGGTCTAAGATCAAGGGGGACCTCCTCCCCCACTATATGGTCGTAGGCTATCAAGTCTCATCTTGGTAGCCTGCTTATTCTTTCTTTGAGTGCCCTCAGGCCTCCCCACCCAGGGGAGGTGATCAAATATGGAACACCAGAGTTCATGTCAGAGTCAGTCCCTGCTCACTACATAACTGTGGAAAGTGTCCTGTCCATTGGGTAGATGAGAGTAGGAGTTTGATGTTTACTATTTGTATTGTCCTTGGTTAGTGCAATAGTTTGAGCAGACCCTCCTGGGCCCCGATCCACCCATCACGATGTTCTTCTTGTAGGTTTCTCGGACCCTATGGGTCCTTCTATTTCCATATCTCCTATATTTCCCTTTCCTAGAATCTCAGTAGGATGGCCTCACATCTATCCCAATGTCTTGGTAAGTGAAGACTTATGCGGGACATGCCTTTTGGGCTAGTGCCCAATTATAAGTGAATATATGCCATGTGAGTCTTTCTGCTTCTAGGTTAACTCACTCATTATGATCATTTCTAGTCCCATCCATTTATCCACAAATTTCTTTGTTTTTAATAGCTGAGTAGTATTCCATAGTGTAAATGTAGCACAGTTTCTTTAGCCATTCTTCAACTGAGGGAGGCAGAGTCAGGTGGATCTCTATGAGTTTTGAGGCCAGCCTGGTCTACAAAGTGAGTCCAGGACAGCCAAGGCTAGACAGAGGAATGCTGCCTCAAAAAACAAAACAAAGAAAAAACAAAAACAAGACTTTAAGGGCTATAATTTAATGGTCCACAAGTACAAGTCAAGGATAACTCATATTAGAATGGGGGAACAGAAGGGTTCTTGCATTAAATTTTAGCACATAATCTGAGTAACCAAATCTAGAGGTTTGTGCAAAGTTTCATCTCAAGCATCTGTACATCGTACCAAAGTATCGAGAAATTCCCTAACTCCAAATTTTTCAAAGGTAAAGCTGGCTGGAGAAAGTACTTTTTACTTGTGTGCTGTATTTTTCATCATCTGTAGGAGAAAAATTGGTAAAGGAAAACAGTTAATTAAGGCATAGTAGGGGAAATTATCCAGTCCTAGAAAAATATTCTTGCCTGTTTCCCCTCAATCCCCACTTCCCTAAGAAACCAAGTATCTTAGGGCATAATAGCTTTGTTTTCAAGGATGAACGGGCTTAGCAGAGTCATATCAAGGTGATTATTATATCACTTCAATCAACTCTGTCCTGTCTCCTTGGGTTTATCTCCTAGCCACAAGTTTTTCCAGGGATGCCTCTCCTTTCTTCCCTTTCAGACCTCTGATTACTAGTGCACGTACTTAACTAGTTCCCTCATGCAACTGTGATTTACTTCATGCTGACTTTATTTTGCACCACCATGAATTCAAACTTGAAGGAGATCTTTAATCTTATGGGATAAAAACTTATGGACAATTCAATGTTTTTTATGATAGATAATTCTGAGAAACATTGTTTATACATCTCTGGGAATCCTGATGGAAATTCCTCTGCTTCCTTATAATAGTGGCCATTGTAATGCACCATAATTCTAATGTTTCCAAGGTTCCTATTTCCTTTTTTCCTACACCTTCACCATTGTTCCTGAAATCATCTCTCAAAGAAATTCTCATTTCATAATTTGCTTCTAAGAACTTGACCTAAGGCAGTTTGTTTGGGGTATTTTGAGTTGTTTTTGGTTCTTTCTTTTTAAATTTAATTTTATTATTTATTCATATTATATCCTGATTGTTATCCCCTCACTTGTATCTTCCCATTCCCCCTCCCTCTTTCACTCTATTTCCCTCCTGTAGACCTCTGACAGAAGGGGACCTCCTCCCCCACCAGATGAATAGCCTGCTTCCCCTTCTTCTGAGTGCCACCAGGCCTCCACACCAAGGGGAAGTAGTCAAATTGGGGGCACCAGAGTTCATGTCAGAGTCAGTCCTTCTTTTTACAGCCCATCCATATCAATCATGGCAGAAACATTAGTTTAGAAGTCAAAACTCTAATTTTCCTCACTATTAACATTTTGCTTTCCTGCAAAGAAGTTCACCTATATCTAGTGACTTTTCTCCTTCACGTTTGCTGTTGTGGGCTCAAGGAGAGAAATGAATTTGCTGATCCTACTTATGTTGAATGCATTTGATTCTAGATGGAAAACTTACTGCAGACTACACTGACCCCTTAATGTCAAGCACATTTGTAATGTCAGTGGTGTTTTCCTTATTTTTCAAAGTAAATATTGTATACAGCATTGTAGATGAAGATAGCTCATAAGACCCATATTGCCTTCCAGATGAGCTACAGAGAAAATAATCGAACATCGTAAGGGTTACACAGTTGCTGATCTGGAATTACAACTTTTATAATCACTGTAATCCTGAAATGTTCTAAAATCAACTTTGTACAAAGAGAGGCCTTTGTACAAATTTGGTATAATTGGGAAATATTGCTTCAGAAAATCTAATGTTACTGGCTTAAATCACAATTTAGATTTAATCATTCATAATTTTGAAGTATTGCTAATGTTTCTTAAGGATATATAATAACATTTTCTACATGCAATAATTTTACAGAGTGATCAAAGAAAATGTGTTTGCTGTCACAGTAGCGATTTGTGAACTAAACATTCGTGTGGTTAAGACAGGTAACTGGTACTCAGCACACTAAAGGACTGACCTAATTGTTAAAAGCCACAGGATCAGGTGAAAGGCATAAAGGCTGAGCAACTTAATGAAGTTAAAAGGTGAGTAAATATGGAAAAAACTCCCCTCTCCGCTTCATGATAATTGTGAAGAGTACATTGCTAAGAAAAGTCAGAAGGGAGAGCAAAAAAATTTCCTAGGAATTACAGCTTCAATACAGGACAGGAATCTATCACTAAAATTCCCATCAGAAACCCTATGGGCCAATGGAGTAACTCTTTCCTACTCTGCCCTGCCAGTTTGGATTGGTCTCCTGGCAACCAGCCAAATCAATGAGGCACTACTTTTCAAACTTGCGAGTTAGTCAAGTTTATCAAGTAGACACTTTACCAACATCTAATATGAATATGGATTCAAGTATTAGATTCAAATCAATTTGATGAATGTTATATCTGGTGGTTGTTAAAAAAAAAGTTGATTTTAGAACATTTCAGGATTACAGTGATTATAAAAGTTGTAATTCCAGATCAGCAACTGTGTAACCCTTACGATGTTCGATTATTTTCTCTGTAGCTCATCTGGAAGGCAATATGGGTCTTATGAGCTATCTTCATCTACAATGCTGTATACAATATTTACTTTGAAAAATAAGGAAAACACCACTGACATTCCATATCACCTGCTTACTGAAAGGACTGGAGTCTATGGGATTCCAGATCTGATAAGCCCAGATTGAAAAATTCATATCAAGTTTCAAATCATCTTGTCTTCTAAGGTCACAGAGCTCACTGCTGAAGGTCAGTTTTACAATTTTATCCAATCTTATCCCCACCCGGACTTCACTCCTACATCCTTTAGTGAAAACTGCATTACTTTGAAGTTGAAGGTTGTATTCAGGCAAGCAGAACAGCTTTACTCCCACCTTGAGTTGGAACAAATAATGGATTCTTCAAAGCAGGTGTCCAACTGGCCAAGGTCATCCCACAATGAGTCAGTGTTAATATATGAATTGCAGTTAGGGAGTTAGGGACAGACTCAGCACATGACAGGTTGATTTAGATAAGTATTCTTTTGTCTTGCTATCATCGTGGTCTGAGACTATGAAAGAAATTGAATGAGAAACTCTGTGACTGCCTTAGAAGGTTATGTCTTTGCTAATCGTGTAGCACCCAGCATGCTGGCAAAACACGTTGGTGTATTTGGATGATTTTGCTTCCCAGGGGCCATTTGTTCTGGGAAAAAATGGAAAGTGGAAATATGAAGTCAGTCTTCTCCTGACATTTCCGAGGATGAATACTTCTGAAGGACAAATAGGCAATCTCTCTTTAGAAACAGTCAATCCAAAGAGCTCAGAAAGTCCTTCAGAGTTGCAAATAGAAAAGCAGATCACAACTTCAAGGGAAAAACTGTACACACACACACACACACACACACACACATACACACACACAATTAAAAGACGCTGTTACTGGGAAAGAATAGAAACAACAAGCACACTCCAGATTCACATTTTTCTCTTCACTGCACTCAAGTTTCAATTGTAGACACTACCTTAAATCCAAAGACAAAGGCACCAAGGATGTGAAGGTTATGAATGATTAAAGAAAAACAAAATGCTTTTAAGTTTCTAGGATATTTTACAACATAACAGATGAGATAAAAGAATTTTAGGGAATTCCTTGAAGGACATTCAGTTAAGGTGCACATATTAAAATTAGTTCATAGCCGGGGTTGTAACATAATTATTTGAGAGCTTTTCTACCATTTCAGAGGCCCCAGGGATATATAAGCCCAGCTTAATTCTAGTTTTAAACATAGTTTTACATGCACGCATGTAATATAAATATTCATAAGGTAGAGGCAGGAGGATCAGAAGTTCAAGGTCATCTTTGACTACACAGCCATTTGAAGTCAGCCTGTGATACATCAGGCCCTATGTCAAAGCAAGACAAACTTTTTTTAAAAAAATCTAGTTTGCAATGCTGTATTTAATGTAATTTTCTGTTAAATAGCAGATCATCAGAAATAAAAAGATTATACATTTAAGTTACTATATTTCCATTTGTAAGTAACAAAGGGGCAACAAGCATTTCTATAAATCATCATATTGAGAGGAAGATATAAAAATTCTTTAAAGACTTAAAAGAGAGAGTACATTTTAACCATGATTTATAGACATTCATCCACATTTCCCAACAGAGAATGCTAACCTAAGGTGCTTCACTGAATTGAATTATAAACTTGACAGTGGATCTATATCTAAACTATATAAAGAACTAAAACTTTTACATATCCAACCTCCAAATAATCCAAGTAATAAATGAACAAATGATCCAAACAGTTTTCAAAAGAAGTACAATATATATGAGTAAAAAGCTCATTGTCCTTAGCTATCAGGGAAATGCAAATTAAAACTACACATAGATTTCATCCTGTAATAATGGCTTTATTATGAAAGCAATCTTACAAATACCCCTATGATTTAAGGAAAAAATTAACTCATAAGGTTGGTGGCAATGTCAATTAATCCAACCACTATGGGAATCAGTATGGATGTTCTTTAAAAAAAATCTAAAAAAATCCATATAATTCAGCTATGCCACTTCTAGGTGTATGCCCAAAAGTACCAAGAAGGTCAGTGTACAATAGGGATACCTATATTCCCATACTTATGGTGATACAAGTCATAATATCTATGTTGTGGAATCAGTGCCAAGATTGATCACTGAGTGAATAAAAAAATTCAGGGTAGCACACCCTGAATACATACATAATGCAGTTTATTCAGCCATAAAGAAAAATGAAACCATAATGTTCCCAAAAGAAAAAGGATGGAAGTGAAATCATCATGTCAGAAAGAACAAGCTATAGTGATTGCCACATTTTCTTTCTTATATGGAACTGTGAGCAAAGGATGACAAGGAAGTGTTATATGGGGAGTGATTATGGTAAAATATATTAAATGCATTAAAATCTTCACAAGAAGACCATTACTCTGCATTATTAATATCTAATAATAATAATCAAAGAACACTTTGAAAGTGCGTTATGTCTTTAGAAAAGATGAGCTCAAATTTAAGGGCAAGTCTTTTAACTGTTAACCCAGTTCTTCTGTTTCTTTGTTGTAAGGATTGTAACAATCTTTGTACCAGGATCCTTGAATCTAACAAAGCCTCCTAATTTTGCCTCCCTCAAGAGTCAGCACCACATTAACTGTGTAGGAATGGTTGGCCTCAATGTTGTCAGAATATAATAATCTTTTTTTCAAAAGGTACACTTTCCCAATAAATATATTTGAGGTTCTACTGTGTGTTGAACATTGAACCAATGGGTATGTACAGAGTGACAGGTTCCTTGCACCTAAGCAAATTTGATATGAATTGGAGAACAGAATAGATATCATATAACTAGGTAAGCAAATTACCAGGTGCTAAGAAGAAAATAAAATTATAACTAACACAATGACCTTAGGGTGGGGGACTTAGGTAGGCCGATTTTTGGCTAGGTTTTTTGGTGGGTTAAGAAGATTGTTAAGCAACTATAGCAAACCTAATTACTACAGTGGCTGAATATTTAACAGAATGGGCAACGAGCTCACATATTCAATATGAATTCTTGTTGTAGATCACATGGCCCATCTAGCAGTTCGAATCTAGAAATGTGGACATACAAAGTAAGTGGGACAAATGCTTGAGCAGAGATGAGGATGAGTTTCAGCAAGAGAGATAGCATTATGGTTGTGCTTTTCAATATAACTTCTCAGTCTTCAATATATCCTTTGTCCTAAAATAATATTTTAAACAAATTTACTCATGTATAAGAACTATATCTCAGATGCTACTGTCCACTTTTTACATATAAAAAAAGCTGAGGAATAGATGCATTAAGCAATTTTCCTATGGTTGAATAATGCACCCCCCCCCATGAAGGTTCTATTTATAAGAAGCTGTGAATTTAGCTGGGCACAGTGGCACATACCTGTAATCCTGCACTCAGGGAGTCAGGAGTAAGCAGATATCTGTGAGTTCGAGGCCAGTCTGGTCTACAAAGTGAGTCCAGGACAGCCAAGACTACACAGAAAATCCATGTCTTGAAGAAAAAAAAAAACAGCTGTGAATTTATTTGTGGAGGAAAAGAGGACTATCTAGATGTATCTAATATGTTCACAGACTTACATAAAAATCAGAGGAGTTAGAAAGAGAAGTTGGACTAGTGTATCCAGGAGCCGAGGAATACAGGTAGTTTCTAAAAGCTAAAAGAGGCAAGGAAACAAATTCTTCCTTAGAACTACCTGACATGAATGGTACTAGTAAAACTGACTTTGGATTTCTGGTTTCTCAAACTGCCATATAATAACCTTGTTATTTGTGTTTCCATAAGCCACTACATTTGTAATTTTTATAGCAATAATAAAAATATGTTTCCCAAGGCCATGTAACTACAAAATAACAGAAACAGGATTTAAATGGAATCCATCTGGTATCAAGGCAAGTAATTAAAACCTCTGTGCCATGGGGGCCATCACAGACAGAATACATATTAACTGTTGAGTTCTCTGCCCTACACGGGACATCTGTATCAACCCTCCAAGATCTAGGGTACATTATATAAGAGATGGCAAAATGACTGTAGGAGAAAAATGTGAAATTCTGTCTTCTGGACATGACACAACCATTACAATCTTGATCACATAATAGCTTCAGTTACCCAAACAAGACTTATATTAAGCAAAATAAAAATAAATAGATAATCAAAACATGGAGGTAGGAGGGACACTAGTTGAGATGAAGAATGGAAGAATGAAATAAAAAAAAGACAACTAAAAGAGATGGTAATAGGAGTGAATATGACCGCAGTAAATTCTGTACATATATGAAATTGTCAAAATGAAAAAGAAAAAATGAGGGTGTTCTCTTTAACTTTCTTACATTTCAGTGGCCCTACAGAATTGAAATGAGGGGGCAGAAGAAGAAGTAGGTGAATGAGAGAGAGAGAGAGAGAGAGAGAGAGAGAGAGAGAGAGAGAGAGAGAGAGAGAGAACGGATGAGTAAAGAGGTGGAGAGAATCTAGGAGAAGTTAGAGGAAGTGGAGACCAAAGGCTTGCACTCTTAAATTTAGGGGGACAGTGGAAGTTGGCTAGTTACACAAAAGTCGTAAGGTTGAATAGAATTAGGCCCCTGGACTTCTGTCTGTGTGAGACTAAAGGATGGAGGCTCCGTGACAAATGCCAGCACTCAGGCTTTCTGGTTCTTGTATTTGTCTTTAGTATCTTAGAATGGTTGGGAACAGGGACAGTTATCAGCGTCCTGCTACTACAAAAGTATGAGAAGTTCTCACAGTATCAATCTTGTGATTATTCTGTTCCCAAGATTCAGCTGCAAGTACATACTGTTTGCAGCCCCCAGCTCCTTGATCCAGGATCTAGGACACAATGGGTGACTGATTGAACTAAACTGAAGATTTGTTATTGCCTGCTTCCACCAATGATTTTCAAATGTAAAGTACGTATGTGTAGTCTTGGGATGGATTACATTAAAACTCACACACAAGTAGTTTGGCTGGGTCTGGAAAGAGATGGTTTTTCAGCCTCCAGTGTAATTCTGAGGCTATTGGTCTGCGGCTCTACACTTTTCAATGTCTCAGAAAATGAGAGGTCACTCTCCAAACAGTATACAAAATGCAAGTTATACAAATTGTGATCATTCCATAAAAGTTTATAACGATGCCACAAAAATGGACTACTTTCCCGTTTAAGCACTTCTTTCAATAAAGGGAATAAATTAGATGTCAGAGTCCCGTGGTAAGAGTTGGAACAGTGACCTAGCTGGCTGCCCCAGGATTACTGCTCTCTTCTTCCACAGGTAGGGGAAGGGGGGGGGTGTAAAGTAAAAAAGAAGGAAGGGAGGGTCCAGGAGTTCCAGCGTTGAGATGTTCCCCTTGGATTTACCAGCTGCTAGGGAGTGTTTGCCCCTTTGAACTTCCGAGGTCACGGGCACACATTCAACCGCAAAGGCGGCGCATCCCCCTCTGAGCCCTTGTCCAGGAGGAGGAGGCAGATGCGCTTGCGTGCGCGCTCAGTATAAATAAGTCCCAGGCGGCGGCCACAGGGCAGAACCGGCTGCAAGAGTCTCTGGCCATGGCGGGTGAGGACCACCCATGGCAGGGCAGCATCCTCTACAATCTACTGATGAGTGCGAAGCAGAAGCAAGAGGCTCCGAAAGAGCCCAGGGTGCGCTTGGGGCCTCAGTGCTGGGGTTGCCCCTGTGGTGCTCAGCCCTTCGTGGGCGCGGAGGGTGTGCCAGGCAGGCAAGCCTCGTCCCTCCTGTACCGCTGCTGCTTTTGCGGGGAGAACCACCCGCGCCAGGGCAGCATCCTCTACTCTATGCTCACCAGCGCCAAGCAGCCAAGCACGGTGGTAGCCCAGGCACCCAAGGCTCCCTGCTGGGGCTGTGCCTGTGGCAATGCTGAGCCCCTGGTGGGCAGAGAGGGGCCGCCAGCTGGCCGGGCCCCCTCGCTCTTGTACCGGTGCTGTTTCTGCGGAGAAGAGCACCCGAGGCAGGGCAGCATCTTGTACAGCTTGCTCACTAGCGCCAAGCAGACGCACGTGTCTCCGGAAGCACCGGAGGCACGTCGCGGAGGCGAGTGGTGGCAGCTGTCCTACTGTATGCAGAGTGTGGGTGGCCCAGAGGGGCTGCAGAGCTCACAGGCCATGGCGTTCCTGTACCGCAGCTATGTGTGCGGTGAAGAGCAGCCCCAGCAGAGCAGCGTTGCCTCTGGCCCGCCCGGGAGCGCGGATCAAACGCCTGGGGCTCCGGAAGAGCAGCCTATGGCCCTCTGGTGGGATGCCTCTTCTGGTGAGCAGCGTCCGGTGGCACTCAAAGATCCACAGGTGGTATGCGAGGCAGCCTCCGCTGGCCTGCTGAAGACGCTGCGCTTCGTCAAGTATTTGCCCTGCTTTCAGATCCTACCCCTGGATCAGCAGCTGGTGCTGGTGCGAAGCTGTTGGGCGCCCCTACTCATGCTTGAGTTGGCCCAAGATCACCTGCACTTCGAGATGATGGAGGTCACTGAGCCTAGTGGGATGCAGGAGATGCTCACCACCAGGAGGCAGGAGATGGAGGGCCCAGAGCCCGCAGATCCCCCAGCCACAGAGCAGACACAGATGGTGTCCGCGGAAGCTGGGCGCCTGCCCTCTGCTGCCGCGATCCAGGCCATCAAGAGTTTCTTTATGAAGTGCTGGAGTCTAAACATTGACACCAAAGAGTATGCCTATCTGAAGGGGACCGTGCTCTTTAACCCAGGTAAGCATGACAGCCTTGTGCATTGTTTCTTCAGGTCAGAAAAGCACCACCTCTACATGCAGTCACTTAAGAATTTTCAATGATAGTAGGGGTGTTGGAGCCCAAGTGAAGACTCCTGACTGACTCTGCGAAGCCGGTGAGCTTCTGCCAAAAATTTGGCACTGGATGGGGTGGGTGACAAATACGCGTTTTACTTGGCTTTTTACGCTGCTACATAAGTTTCTGCCTTCATGGGACATGGCTCTCCCTTCCCTCTTTAGGGTGTCTTTTAAATCCAGTGGCATAACTTTTTAAAAGTTTTTGCTCGTTTCATACAAGCTCTTCTCACACTCCTGTTTTCCAAATTTGCCTGTACCAAGAGCTTGTGTGCTGCTGGATGTTGTCTTCTCAAGCTCCTCCCCTCAGGAGTCAGTAGTTCAGCCCAGCCCAGATTCTGCAAGTCTGCATAAACAAGTGGCTCAGGTGATTTTTGAGATCACCTGAGAAACAGTTTTCTCACTCTTCCAGCCAGTGTTATTAATCCTGCTTTATGGAGATTCAAAGTCCAGACCAAGGTCTCAGCTTTTGGAAGTTTGTATTTCCAGTAGTTTCCCACTTTCCTTGACCCTGTTTCACATCCTTTGCCAGTCTCAACACTCCTTCCTCCCCTTCCCCCTCTCTCCCTCCCTCTCTTATTCCTCCTTTATTTTTATCTGAGTTCTGTCTCAATAGGAGTTTACCTGCCAAATTGTACGCTCTTAAATCATAATGCACCCACATTTGTGCACAATGTAATGTCTGTAAAACACATGGCTTCTCTCCTGATTACCTTTTTGTACCTTGTCTTTATGTTTAAACCCTTAGATAAGACAAAGATTCACATCGTTTTAAATTATATATAAACATATAATTTGGTTTTAACATAAGGAGATGAGAAAAGGTAAAGAGATGTGTAAAGTGTAGAATCCTTTTCTATTTTCTGCCTTTACATTGAAGGGACATTTTGTGGAGGTAGAAGAGAACAAGTAGGGGGGTGGGGCCAGGGAGGTGTGGGGAGGAGTTGGAAATGAGGACCAACCAAAACAATATGGGGTAGAATGTCATAAGGACACCTCTTGGTTTGTAGCCTAAAAATAAATTTTAATGCAAAGAAAGCAAGTAATTACTTTAAGGAAAGGGACAGGGGCTATGTGTGAAAGTAATGGGTGTCTCACAAAAGACAGCATTCACAAACCACAATTTCTGTGTAGACCTGTAGAAACTTTATCAATAGGATATACACAAAATAAAATAGAGATTCAAGCTTGAATGTCAGGATATAAATAGAGTGGAGGGTGTCAATGCTTGGACTATTGTAATCAGAATTATAATCTAGATAAGAAGTGTTGCTTTATTTTGTTGTCATTTTTTATGAATTGATGTTTGCCCATAATAGGAATGCTTCTTTTCTATCACCATTATTTTTTTCACCATTACTATTTGAAAAGCATGATGCTTTCAAAATATTCTTCTGTTGAATTTTGTAGAAGTAAGGTAAATTGTATCATCATTTAAACCAAATCTTTTTTAAAGTTGCCTTTGAGTTATCTTTCATTCTGTGATGTTTTATGTTTATCTTTTAACCTTTTAATGCCACTAAGAGCATGCTTTAAAAAGACTCTTATGTCAGTATTTTCTCCAAAATAACCCATTGGAACATTCATTAGAATCCTAATTCTTAAAACTTTCTACAATCTGGAAATTATAGTATAATGACCCAAATAGTAAACCCTGGCATTTAATTCATTATGAATTTCTAGAGTAATATCAGGGTGCAGCCCAATAATACAAAACACATGAGTTACAGTTTACAGCCGTGAGGCTTACAGTCTAATGACTGGACAGTCAGTATAATTGTGGGAAAGAGTGGAAAAATAATTCCAATCTGGCAAGACCTATCATATTCAAATGGTATGTTTCTCATAGTTATATTTCTCTTGAAATAACATCAGTTTCTTTGTATTTTCACAGAACAGGAACTGGAGCTGTGATGCATCAATTATATTCTATTGACACTAAATTCAGTGTGCCAGTGTTTTCTAAATGTGTGTGCACACACCTACTGAATATTCAATAGAAATTAGTGCATGTTCTTTCATTCTTAAAAGTATTGCTTTTGAAAACTTAGAACTGTTTTGTAACACATTGTCTTGCCCCCAGAAAAACCTTTTAAACAAGAAGCTTGAGTATGCTTCTTTGGGACAAGACAAAATAATGAATGTGGTTTTAAAATGTAAAGATCTCTGTGGTGAGCTGTTTAAAATAAAGACTTTTTTTTTTTTTTTACTTCCAGACCTGCCTGGGCTGCAGTGCGTGAAATACATCCAGGGCCTTCAGTGGAGAACTCAGCAGATTCTCACTGAGCATATCAGGATGATGCAGAGAGAGTACCAGCTCAGATCTGCTGAATTGAATAGTGCTCTTGTCCTGCTGAGATTCATCAACACCGATGTTATCACTGAACTCTTCTTCAGGCCCATCATTGGTGCAGTCAGCATGGATGATATGATGCTGGAAATGCTCTGTGCAAAGCTGTGAAGGCATGTGGCCACTCAAGTGCATTTTACCATAGAAGAAGGAGAAAGTATTAGCTGTAGACAGAAGAGTGCTAAATATTGTGAAAACAAACTTTCTTGTATTTTTACATGCATAGTATATTTGTATTCAATTGAAGAAATACTTTAGTTACAGATAATGCAAAAACCCCTATGCTCCATACTGGCTCCTTGTATTGCATTTGCTAACAAATAATGTATTTCATATATCTTTAATTACATGGAACTATGCTAACAAACTAATTTCACAAATATAACTTCTTTTTCCATTGACCCTGACAAATAAAATTTATAATACTAAGTTTTAATAAAATATAAGGTATTAACTATAAAATTGACTGAAGAGAGTTTTCTTGGAGTTTATGTCGTCAAAAGATTTTAAAATCTAGCTAACATAACTGAAGGTGTATTCATAAGTAACTTAATGAGATTTAATGTTATAGTATATCAGTGCCAATGAAAGGTTATTTTGCCTAGCTTCATCTCTGCCTCCATTAACTATTTAAGAGATTGCCTTTGCTCCTGCCTGAAACTCAAAAGGCAATTTATGGTCTGAAAGTGAAAAAAATATTTCCAGAGTTTGAGTTTGGAATTTTTCTACATACAATTATGGATTTGAACTAAAGTTCTATAATAGATCCGCATTCTGTCAGGGGACATACATCATTGTTTCAGAAAGTTCAACATGACCATAAAATCCTAATTATATACTATTTAGGAACTGTGAAATTAAAAAATCCTAACAAGTGGTTCTAAGTTGCCTCCTGCAGCTCCTTTAAATACAATCCATAGAAATATTGCTTCCTTGTTGTAAGATAAAATTCAAAGCTATATAGGTCCATTTACCTAGAAGAAATACATTGCCTATTAGGATTAACCAGTTAATCTAGTCCAATGTAATAATTCATTTCAAGAGGTCTTTTAAAATTAGGACAAGTCTTACACTGTAGCCTGAATTCAGTATATAGCCCAGGCTGGCCTTCAACTCATGAAATTATTCCTGCATATATTCCCAAGGGCTGGAATTATAGGTGTATGCCACAGTGTACCACTCAAGAGTCTTTTTTTTTTTTTTAAGATTTATTCATTTATTACATACAGTGTTCTGCCTGCATGTATGCCTACATTCTAGAAGAGGGCACTAGATCTCATTATAGATGGTTATGAGCAACCATGTGGTTGCTGGGAATTGACCTCAGGAACTCTGGAAAAGCAGATGGTACTCTTAAGAGCTGAGCCATCTCTCCAGCCCCAGTTCAAGAGTCTTAAACATTTTTGTGAGGGCTTCCTTGTAGGTTTCATGAATCTTACTGGCAACTTATCAGAGTCAGGCACTCAGAGCAATGTGTAAAGTGACATAATTAGGAATTCAAAGATTAATCATCTCCAAGACCAATATTAAAATTTAAGTATGTATTTTACATGTGCTTATACACACATATATACATGTGCTTATTGTCAACACATTAGATAAGAAATTGGTAGCACATATTCTATCTAGCTTAATTTAAAAGCAGCCATCAGTGTAATTGTAATATCAACATATCTACTTTTCTAATGTGATAAGAAAATATCTCATGTCACCCAGCACGTGGTTATATCACAAGGTACATTCTTTTCCCAGCAAAGAAAACTCATCAGCCTATCTGCAACATTTCAATACTTTTCCCCAGAGAAACCCATTAAGATTCAGAAATGGAGTTATTTTTAATTTTTTATTGTGGCTAGTTATACAGGCTTCCTTTACCTAGCATACAGAAAAATTCCAACCATGTGGAAAAAAAGTGTAGTCTGAGCTACAGAGATCAGAGTCTGGGACAACATTACATTTGCACTACATAAATTGATTTTTTTAAATGCCAAGTAAGGCAGAGAAGATTGCACATGTCTGTAATCCAAGCACTGGGGGAGGCAAAGGCAGGCATATCTCTGTGAGTTCGAGGCCAGCTGGTCTACAAATTAGACCAGGATAGCCAAGACTGCAGAGAGAAACCCTGTCTCAAAAAAAAAAAAAAAAAAAAAAAAAAAAACAAAATGCTAAGTAAAGTGAATCAACACCTGAATAAAATAAAGTGGAAGTTTGAAAGGCAGAATGTATACAAGCAATGAGTAGATGGTGGATATACAAGTTATCTATTTTTGTCTTTATCCTTCTCAAAGACAATTAAAAACTGATGAAGCTATGGAACACTTTGATTTCCTCTGTAAAGCATATGAACTTCCTAAGTTCAAAGACTTCCACATGAAGTGGATTTGGTGGCCAACAGACACATGACATCATCAAGTGTGAGGTATCCAGTAGACTTGGCTGTATATTCCACCAAGTTAACTAGTCCCATTTAATACTTAAATGTTGAGTACTGGATATTAAAGGATAACACTGTCATGATTATTGTTAGTCATACTTTTCTGATGTGTTTTTTTTTCTTTGCAGCTTTCCATAATTGAGAGGACCCATGTAAGTTTTAGAAAATTATAAGTATACACCATTTCATATCAAACATCCATCTGCAATAGTCATAAATCAAAGCTGTGAATCAACATTCCCTTTCTTGGATAATTACAACTTGATTCAGGTCACTAGTGGTTCATTAGTCATTTATAGGGATCAGTCTCAGTGATAAAGCTAAGCTGCTATGGAAAAGAGGGATGGGATAGCATAGCAGCAGTTAGCCTGAAAAAGTGACTAGAGTAGATTTTTTAAAACCCTTTCTTTCATTGTACATGGCAGAAGAGAAGCACAGAAAGAACAAACTCATCATGCGGATTATGCTCTCTTCTTCCTCTTCCTTTAGGGAGAGTTAACGATCTATGTCCGAAATCATTTGAATGATCCAGAGTATCAACTCTCCAGGACATGAATCTATTTTTTTTCTAATTTCATAAGTAAATTGTACATCTGTCCACAGGGAAGAGGTCCACTGCTATTTCAAACTACCACTCACATCTCAAGGTTTCAGCATTCTCTCCACTTTGTCAGTTCCCAAATGACACTGGGATTGTATTTCAGAGAACTAGGATCATTCTAGGAAACCCCACTGCTGCCATCACTGTGTGGTTATCCCCATGCTTACCTTCACCTTAGGATGTTTTATAAGTAGGCTTTCAGCACTCCACATGCGTTTGCACTCAGGGCTAAGATTTATTAGAGTATGTTGTAGGATCCTGTCAGGGAAAGGGCATCAGAATGTGGAAGAATTCATGTGCCGGCATCCTGCTTTACTCTCCTGCACATGCAGGGTTACACAGAATGAACTTCCCTGGCAACAAAAATGCATCAACCTGCAAGTGATGATTTTGTCCAGAGAAATGTTTTGAGATTCTGAGTTTAGAGTTGTTTATTGAGGCTGATCACATTGGTACTCCCTATCTATCAAAGTTCCAGATACACAGAAAACAAGTAGGTGCTCAGTCCAAACCACACTGTGTGTAGTCTGTCTGGCCACTGTGAATCACTTTAATGAGTTAGGAAAGGAGAAAAAAAATCTGAATTAGAAGTTCCCAGATGTCAGATGAGGTCATGCATACTCAGATCTGATATGGTATTTTCTGCCAGGACTGCAGTATTATATAACCTACATTTATAATTGAAGGAGAGGGGCCATAGCTCAACTGAAGGATAGTTAAAATTAATATTATTTTCTCACTTCATTTCACCCAGTCCCTGACTTCTATTTGCCATTTTCTTAGTGAGGAGTACAATGATTATTGATAAAACCTGTGAAGGGAGTACATTGATTATTTCATAGAACCGATGAAAGTTAATAGTTATTTTTTTCTCAGTATGATCTAGTTATTTACAATGAGACATCAAAAAATTCTAACCATATCCCTTCCAGCACATTTTGGACTTCTACTCCTAATTTTGAATAATTTATCTTTACTTATGTGTACATGTCTATGTGCAAGTAGCCTCAGAGGTCAGAACACTGTCATATACCATGAAGTTGGAGTTATAGGAGGTTATAAATCATGGATGTGGTTTCTAAGACCCAAACTCCAGTCCTCCAGAATAGCAGCAAACACGCTTAACCATGGAGTTTCCTGTCATTTTATTCTTACTTTCATATCTTTCCTCCTAATTTCGCAAAGAGCCAAGAGGTTGCAGACATAGAGAAGGAGAGAATAAAGGTGTGATTAATGTCAAACTTGTAGTTTTCTCTGATCATGAATAGTTTTCATTCTTTCCTCTTTAAGGCCTTAATTCATTTATGTTTTTGTTGAGAGGTTAAGAATCATGTTAACTGGAGCTATAGAGATAGATCAGAGATTAAGAGCAGTGTATTGTTCTTGCAGAGCTCAGTTCCCATAGGCCGCAATGACTGGCTCATAACTGTTCTACCTCTGGCTCCAGGGTGGTTGATCATCAGCATATTCTATTGTTACTGCATTCAAATGCACACATGCACAGACACATATATATGGACACACACACACACATGGAGAGAGAGAGAGAGAGAGAGACAGAGAGAGAGACAGAGAGAGAGACAGAGACAGAGAGAGAGACAGAGAGAGAGAGACAGAGACAGAGACAGAGACAGAATATTTTAAAAATATTTTCTCTGTATATTAGCTTGTGTTTGTGAAACCTCCTAAGAGTGGACACAGAGTCTGTCTCTCTTTTCTTGTTCTTGGTATTCCTTGTCTTCTATTGGATTGCCTTGTCCAGCCTGGTTTTATACGGGGGAATGGGCTGAGTCTTATGGTATCTTGTTTTCTCCTGTTTGTTATTCCTTGGAGGTTTGTTCTTTTCTGAAGGGAACCAGATGAGTAGAGAATCTGAGATAAGAGGGAGGTGAGTGGAAGATGAGAGGAATGGAACGAGGGAAAACTGTGTTCATGATGTATCATATGAGAGAAGATTCTACTTTCAATAATAAAAATTGTGGAAACTACATACTTCCTATATCATGACCTCCATCCTCAGTTAGAATATTATTTTCTTTGTGCCTCAGAAGTTACTTGCAACCAAACTTGTAACAATCAGCTAATTGTATGCTTTATTTATTATTTTTTATGAATACTAAATCTTTGACACCTATATATCTGTAATGCAATTTTTATTAGCATATGTGACAATTTCACTATCCATCTATATTAAATTTGACTCTTATCTTCTTCATATTTTAAACTTTTTATTCATATAATAATTAAGGCAAATCCCAATAAAGTATTCACAGATTTCACAAACAGTACTCTGGGTAAAATAAAATGGCAAAATTTTGGAACTTCAACTGTTGTCTGACTGCTCCCTCTGCTTGAGGAAGCTCTGAATGCCCTTTTATCAGGGGGTATGAGAAACTACATTCTACACAAAGAAAGACCAAACTGTTTAAAATTACCTTGCAATTTTGGAATTATTAATATGTTCCCTCATAAAAGAAAAATCTGTGTCGCTAACCAATCAACCAGGTGAAGAGGAAACCCACAGAATGGGAGAGAATCTTTGACAGCTATACATCTGGAAGAGGATTAATATCTAGACTAAATAAAGAACTCAAAAAACAAAAAACAAAATAAAAAACAAAACAACAATCCATTCAAAGACATGGCAGCTGAACAGAAGGTTTAAAAAGAAGAAATATAAATTACTAAGAAATTTTTTTAATGTCTACCATCCCTAGCAATTAGGGAAATGTAAATATGAATAACTTTGAGATTTCATCTTATTCCTGTCAGAATAACAAAATATCAACAAAACAACTAACAACAAACACTGTAAATCATGTGAAGAAACAAAACATTCATTCACTCTTGGTGTTACTAATACTCTAACAGTGTGGCAAATCCTCAAAAAAGTGAAGAATAAATCTACCGTATGAGCCAGCCATATCTTGCATCAACATGTCATCATATAATTAATGGACTCAGCATTCTACTCCACAGATACTCAGCCATGTTCACTACTACTCTTTTCCCAAATAGCTAGGAAATGAAAACAATCTAAATGCTGTCCGATTTATAATTATGAAATTATGGTACAAATACACTATGGAATACCATTCAGTTGAAAAGATAAATGAAACCATGTAATTTACAGGTAAAGGGATGGAACTAGAAAAGACCATACTAGCTGATGCAACCCAGGCCTGGAAAAATAAACATTATATGTTCCCTCTCATCTGAGGTTCCTAGCTTCACATCTTTAAATGTAACTGCAAAACCCAGAAAAGTAAAAGGGACCACTGTAGGGAGAAATGGAGAGCAATAGAGAGGAGACTAACAGTATGCAAGTAATCTAAAGGGGGAGATAGAAAAAAAACAGGGAGAATTTAATTAGGGAGAAGATAGGAAGATAAATACAAAAGTAAGGAAAAGAATAATATAAAAGTAAAGATATCTGGAAAAATAAGGAATAATGCTATTAACTATTCAGCTAAAATACCTATAATACATTTAATTATGTATATGTATAAGCAAATACAGTTTAAATGAAATGTTATCATCTGTGCTGGAAATGTTCCTCCAAAAAGACATAGATTGCCAAAATACCCAATACCAGGTATGAGAATACCTCTTTTGAGTTACTGGTCAAGGTTGTCCAAGAGATTCCCAAAATATTACAGGCTATTGTTGTTGCACCCAGAGGCTGAAGGTATGTCTTCATTGCTGAAGACATTATGTACTTGAGACACAGGGCCCAGATGACCCCAGCTGGATCTGACCTGAAAGCCTCTGCCAAGAAGACTAGCTTTCATGGTACTTAGAAGCTTGTATAAGAGTTTCTCAAGGAGGTAAGAGAAGAAAATAACAGTCTTACCCATCTGCAATGCCTAGGAACTACAGCAATGACCAGCATGTCACAATAACCCTAAGGGTACAGTAGTGACACACATATCATGATGGTAATCAACAGCTATAACTGCATGGTCTGATGCTTTGTAATTTATTGTTAATTATTTTACTCCCAGAGTTGTACTTGCTGCCTGTACCTCAAGTAGTCCTGTGTAACCTTGCCTTGAAATGTATCCCTGATTGGCTAAATAAAAGACTTTCACACATGGGCAGGGCAGAAGTGAAGTAGGTGTGGCCAAGTTTCCTGTGCTTAAAGGAGAGAAGGACCGTAGGAAGGAGATAGAGAGTTATGAGAAGAGAAGAAGGAAGCAAGACTGCCATGGGTTACAGTGGAGAAAACCATGTTGGGAAGAAATTTACTCTGAGGTGGTGTCAGGGAGAAGCAGCACAAATGGAAAGCAAGTGCAAGTATTTATGGAATTATGGAAGGGAAGTAACCCAGATAGGAATGGTTAAAGCAAATGGCAGGGGATGTGGGGCTGGAAGGTAACAAGGAAGTTTAGAGGGTTTATATCTGCCCAGCCCCAGGTGAAATAGGCTTATTTAAAATTCTATCAGGTGGTTGTCTCTTTTATTGATATGGGAGGTAGGTTAATAATAACTGCCATAATAATTATAGGCTTTTAATAATAAACATTAATAGTATTTTTTATTTTCTACAACAAGCTGTCTAATTGGACTGAAGGTCTTCTCAACAAGAAGGAAATAATGCCTGGTAGTAGAAAACTACCTAACGACCCAGGACTGGAAAATTCATGGGACTTGAAGAACCTACAACCACCACTTTACTCATATCTAACTATGTTCTAAATATGTATTCTTTACACACAGATAAGTGTAGCTCCCATGTTTAATTTTAAAAAGTGGTGCATGCCTTTAATCCCAGCAGAGGCAGAGGCAGGTAGATTGGTATGAGTTCTAGACCAGTCTAGTCTACAAAGCAAATCCAGGACAGCCAAGGCTATGCAGAGAAACCTTGTCTCAAAAATAAACAAACAAAATATTTTCTTTGCAATGGATTAAGTCCTATTACAGAAAACCATAACCAAGCAAACTAGAGTTCTACAGCTCAGGTCCAAAGAATATATATACAAAACACTCCCCCACCTATGGTTCAGGGAACACTGCAGGAGACAGGACAGAAATATTGTAAGAGCCAGAGAGAATAAAAAATTTTGCTGAGAGAGTCTGTCTCCATAGGAATGTCAGAAGCTGTCTCACCAACAGGACTAATGAAACAAAACCTGGAAAAGGACACCTATGGACATGCTAATATAAAAGAGGGGACGCTCTGGAAGCCTAGGCCCTACACAAAGAGCTACAGCCAATTAAGGAATGTGAAGAGTGACTGAAGTAGTCTTCAGCAGGGAAATGCACACCAATTGATTATCCAATACAAACTGGTCAGCCCTAAAACCATATACATAGTAGTAACATTACATAGACTGAGTAGGTTGTATTTATATGGTTATAATTTATCTATCTATCTATCTAAGCATCTATCTATCTGTAAGAAGAAATAAGTTGCTTTCTCCCATGCTTCTCTCTTTATGAGGCAGATTTGGGCCCAGGGGTCCCGTTCAAACTAAGGCACCAGCCAAGGTCAGTACAGGCGGTAAACTTTAAACACCTTCCCAGATCTAGCCAATGGTCAGAACAGTCTCCACACTTGAATGGAGAGTGGGATATGACTTTCTCATGTACTCTGGTGCCTCACATTTGACCATGTCCCCTGGAGGGGGAGACCTGGTGGCACTCAGAGGAAGGACAGCAGGTTACCAAGAAGAGACTTGATACCCTATGAGCATATACAGGGGGAGGTAATCCCCCTCAGGAACAGTCATAGGGGAGGGGAATAAGGGGAAAACAGGAGGGAGGGAAGAATGGGAGGATACAAGGGATGGGATAACCATTGAGATGTAATAAGAATAAATAATAAAAAATTTAAAAAAAGAAGAAATAAGTTGAAATCACGAATTTGAAGAAGAGCTAGGGTGGTTTACATGGGAGCGTTTGGATGGAGGAAAGAAAAGGGGAAAATGACAAAATTATATTCTCTCAAAATACAAAAAATAATTCAAAATATTTCCATTTGTTGTTTTAAAGTATTAATATGCAAGAACTGGACAAATATCTGTTCATTAAGTTTATAAATATTTTTTAAAACTGATAATGCCAAATTATACTTTTTTCTATTATGTTCAAGGAATTCTGTACAAATTCATAGTGGTAACTTTTTTAGGTCAGAAAATGTCCATATCAAAACATATACTCAATTTCAGAGCAGAAAAATAAAAAGTCATGGGAGATATTTTGAGTTATTAATAAAAGATACAAAATAATCTATAGAAAGTAAAATCTAAAACTAAACAAAAATAAGGGAGCACACAGCAGAGCAGACAAGGCAAAATAAGTAGGAAAAAGAAAACAATCTGGTTGCAGTATAAAATACATTCTAAAATAATCTAAGTTGTCACCAATATTTTCATTTCTAATACTTCAGTTGTGGATAAATATCTAATAACTATTCCAAAATGTTCAACATTCTCAGCCTTTTGGGCAAAACAAATCAAAATTATTTTGAGATTCCATATTACCACAGTCAGAATTTCTATGATCAAGAACACAACTGACAACAAATGCTGGCTAAATAGTGGGAAAATGAAGACCCTTATATACCATGAGTGACAGTGCAATTGATACAGCCAATATGGAAATCCATGGGGGAAGTTTCTCAAAAAAACCTAAAAGTTGAACCACTATATGACCCAGATATAACACACCTGGATGTGTTATCAAATGACTGTGTATTCTCCCACAGATACTTGTACATCCATGTTTAGTGATTCACAATAGCAAGGAAATGGAATTAGCCTAAACAACCATTAATCAGAACGGAAGGATACAAGGGACGAGATAACCATTGAGATGTAACAAGAATAAATTAATTAAAAAATTAATTAATTAAAAAAACAACCATTAACCACTAGATAAAGAAAATATAGTGTATATATAGTGTATATACACAATAAAAATTTTATTCAGCTGTAAACAAAAATTAAATTCATGGGAAAGTATATGGAACTGAAAATTATTATGGTAAATTAATTAACCAGATTCAGAAAGACAAGTGTATTTACTCCCATAGGGGGATATTAAGTTTTGATTTTATATATATGTATATGGGCTGGGGGTATAGATCATGAAACTATAAATTGAAGTGTAAGAGATGAAAATAAGGTTTTAGTAAGGGAGTAAAGGAGAATACTATAGAAGATATAAGACATGGAAAGAGAATGGCATGTTAAAGGAATGGCTCATCAGTAAAGAGCATTTGCTGTTCTTCCAGAGTATCAGAGTTCAGTTCTCAGTTCTTACATCAGGCAGCTTAAAATCATTTGTAACTCCAGATCCAAGAGATTCTATGCCTTTGGCTTCCTTTGGCACCTGTCCTTATATCTGTACATACCTACAAACAAACTCACATACTTATGCAGAATTTTTTAATTTTTTTTTTATTTTAAAAAGGGAAATCCAGCCCTTTCTCAGAAAATTCGGAAGAGCTCTACCTCAAGACCCAGCCATAACACTCCTGGGCACATACCTGAAAGATGCTTCACCATCTAAGGACATTTCTCAACTATGTTCATAGCAGCTTATTCATAATAGCCAGAATCTGAAAACAACCCAGATGTCTCTCAATCAAAGAATGAATAAAGAAACTGGTACATTTGTGCAATGGAATATTAATCAGCTATTATAAACAAAGAAACCTTGAGTTTTTCAGGCAAATGGATAGAACTAGAACAGATTGTCTTGAGTGAGGTAATCCAGACCCAGAAAGGCACGCACGGTATATCCTCACATATAAGCAGATATTAGCCACATAGTACAGAATAACCGCACTACCATCCACAGACCTAAAGAAGTTAAATAACAAAGAAGACCCTAGGGAAGATGCTTAATGCTCATTCAGAAGGGCAAATAGAATAGAGCCAGGTAGCAGTTAAAGAGAATCAACAAGATAGGAGCCTACAATAGAGATCCTATGAAAGACTCCACCCAGCAAGAGATCAAAGCAGATGCTGAGACTCACAGCCAAACTTGGGGTAGAGCCCAGGAAGTCTTATGGAAGAGTTAGGGGATAGAAGGACCTGGAGTAGAAAGGAGTTCCACAAGGAGACCAGTGAAGCCAGCAAATCCGGGCAGAGGAGGGGAGTGTTGTAGAAACTGATGCACCAACCAAAGACAATGCATGGTGAGGACATAGAACCTCTGCTTAGATGCAGTTGATAGGCAGCACAGTCTCCTTGTGGGTCCCATAATATTGGGAGTATGGACTACCTCTGACATGAACTCTGATGCCCACTAATTGATCATTTCACCCTGGTGGGACGGCCTTGCCAGGCCACAGAGGAAGAGGATACAGGCAGTTCAGGTGAGACTTGATAGGCTGAGGTCAAATGTTATGTGAGAGGTTCCCCTTTCTGAGGACTAGGGAAGTGCGGGAGGGAGATGAGAGAGGGAGGTGGAGCAGGAGGCAACCAGGGAGAGGGCTACAATCAGGATGTAAAGTCAACAAAACTTTTAAAATGTGAAATGGGAGATACTAGACTAGAGGGAGAAAGAGAACCATGGCAAAACCATGAGGGTGGGAGAATGGGGCCAAGAGAGGATAAGCAACTAAAAACATGTAAAAATGGCATGACGGGGCTGGAGAGATGGCTCAGTGGTTAAGAACACTGACTGCTTTTCCAGAGGTTCTGAGTTCGATTCCTAGCAACCACATGGTGGTTCACAACCATCTATAATGTGGCCTAATATGCTCTGTATACATAATAAATAAATAAATAAATCTTTAAAAAATGGCATGAAAATGAAAGCATAAGAGGTATGAGAGATGGCTTAGAGCACTTACTTGTCTTGCAGAGGACCCTAGTATGATTGCCAGCACCCACACCAAGCAGCTTACAACTGCCTGTAACTCTAGTTCTATGAGATTTGATGCTCTCTGGCCGCTGAGGGATCCTCCATCTATGTGGTAGATATACACTTATGAATTTGTGCTAGCTCTTTTATGAATTTATAAGTAAATAAGTCTTCTAAAAATACATTTTATTAATTTATTCATATTACATCTCTGAGATTCCATCTTACACCCATCAGAATGGCTAAGATCAAAAACTCAAGCGACACCACATGCTGGCGAGGATGTGGGGAGAGAGGAACACTCCTTCATTGCTGGTGGGAATGCAAACTAGTACATCCACTTTGGAAATCTATCTGGTGCTATCTCAGAAAAATGGGAATAGGGCTTCCTCAAGACCCAGCTATTCCACTCCTTGGAATATACCCAGAAGATGCTCCAGCACACAACAAGAAACTTTGCTCAACCATGTTCATAGCAGCCTTATTCATAATAGCCAGAACATGGAAACAGCCTAAGTGTCCCTCAGTAGAAGAGTGGATAAAGAAACTGTGGTACATTTACACCATGGGATACTACTCAGCTATTAAAAACAAGGAATTCCCGAAATTTGTGGATAAATGGATTGAGCTAGAAATGATCATAATGAGTGAGTTAACCCAGAAGGAGAAAGAATCAAATGGTATATACTCACTTATATCTGCATACTAGCCCAAGGGGCATGTCCCACGAAAGCCTTCACTTACCAGGAAACTGGGACAGAAGGGAAGGCATCTTATTGGGACTCTAAATGAGAGACGCATGGGAGAATAGCAAAATAAAAGGATACAGAGGGTCCTAGAAACCTACAAGTAGAACAATATGATAGGCAGATTTGGGCCCAGGGGTCCCGCTCAAACTAAGGCACCAGCCAAGGACAATACAGGAGGTAAACTTTAAACCCCTTCCCAGATCTAGCCAATGGTCAGAATATTCTCCACAGTTGAGTGGAGAGTGTGATATGACTTTCTCACGTACTATGGTGCCTCACATTTGACCATGTCCCCTGGAGGGGGAGACCTGGTGGCACTCAGAGGAAGGACAGCAGGTAGCCAAGAAGAGACTTGATACCCTATGAGAATATATAGGGGGAGGTGATCCCCCTCAGGAACAGTCATAGGGGAGGGGAATAATGGGAAAATGGGGGGGGGGGAATGGGAGGATACAAGGGATAGGATAAACATTGAGATGTAACAAGAATAAATTAATAAAAAAATATATCAAGAAAGAAAAAAAAAAAGAAAAAAAAATACATCTCAATTGTTATCCCATCCCTTGTATCCTCCCATTCCTCCCTCCCTCCCATTTTCCCCTTACTCCCCTCTCCTATGACTGTGACTGAGTAAATAAGTCTTAAAAAAAAGAAGAAAAATATTTCAAGTTAAAAAAACCCTAATATTCATTGAACCACATTTTTGAGTGTTGTTCAGAGAGTATACCTTTCAATGCCTACACTATGTTACAAGTTAAATACCCTCTTCCCAGGTAAGAAAATGAAGATGCAACGACAAGGCATTTTCCTAAGACTCCTTCAATAACATGAAACTTGACTAGAATTTCAAAGTAAGTTTAAAGGATGAAAGCCTCTACATTTCTTACAAACTACACTGTTCTCCAGTTGAGCTACAGAAGGTAAATTGGAATAATCTGGCACACTCATTTTCAAATTTAAATACCTACGACTTCTAGGCAAGCATGGTGTTGCTTTACTTAGTTACTGTGAACACAGATTCTAAAACAGAAACTTATAACTTTTCAGAGCTTCACTATTTGCACACACATTTATATGAAGCCCAGGGAATCGTAAAATATAGGAAATATAAAATATAAAATTTGAAATTATATTTTATTTTTACAAAATCATCTTAATTTAAAAATGAAGTCACATGAGATAAATGATACCAGTTTGAAAGTAACAAATGTGTTTTAGAGACCCTTCTATCATTTTGAGTGCATTATTCTTGTCCCTTTCAGGTTTTGCCTTTTACATTTACTAATTTACCTAAGGACTTTGAAACCATTTAATGGTTCATTTCATAAAGGTAATTAATGCTAGTATTTAGACATTTAAAAACACACATGGGGGACTGAATAACATTGGTACAATTACAATGTTTTAAGTGGTTATTTCTTTTCTTCCCTCCACAAAATAATTTTAATACAGTCTGGTGCTAGTATTATCATTGCTGTTTAAATTATAAACATAGGAACTGACAAAATGAAAACTATATTCCAGTTCAAATTAGGCATAGCATACAGAATATTAAAACAAAGAACCTTACTGCTTTTGTTTCCAATAAAATACTAAACTGATTGCTTTCAGTTAGCCAAACTCAAAATTCCGTCAAACACACATCTTGGTAAATATTATGAGTCATTTCTTTGGGAATTTTTCTGGAGGCAACATTGAAATAGTGGCAAAACCTCATCTATGCTATTGGACTAATATCATTTGTGTTACCACAGCTAATATGAGAGTAGAAGTGCTCATTGGTTACACAAACCAAGAAAGAAGTGGTAAACAAACTCCAATGAGATGAAGTTCTCATTTATAGATAGCTCCAATGTGAAGTTTCATAATTTTCACTGGATAGTGTGGTAGCTCTGTAGCCATCAAAAGCAATCTGTTTCCTTCTTTGTGCAGATTATAGATATATTATCTATTAATTAATTCATTTTTTGAAGGGAAGCATGTTTTTTTCCTTCTTCATTTTTGTTCAGCTCACTCCTTACTGTCTTATAAATCTCTACCCTAATCATTTGAGTAACCTGGACTCCCATGACTATGTCAATGTTTTAAATAGAAGAACGTAATTTATAAAACATAATTTATAAAAATGTTGGTAATTATGTAAAAATGTTGGAAACTGTAGTGGTTATCACTGTGCCAAATAACTGACAGAAACAATTTGAGGGAGAAAAGATTTACTTTGGTTCATGAACTCAGTACATAGGAGGTGGGAAGGAAGGCATGGCTGAGCATCAGCAGCGTCGCCCCTGAAATTCAGAGACCTGCAGAATATGGCATTTAAAGATGTTTTCATTATTTTAAAGATTCACTGACAATGAGACAGGTTAACTCCTGGCAACACCCAGCCTGCCTCAAAGAAGATGAACATCAAAGAACCTCCTAATGGAGATGGCTTAACATGTGGCAAACAAGCCACTGGGCAAAAGGTCTTCATTTATACCACAGACAGAATTCTGCCCAAAAAATGGCAAGCTTGGATGCAGACAGAGTGAGTAGATGGCCAAACTCTGCCAAGACAGGGTAAGCAAGTCCTCAATAGTTCTTGGTTCACTAATATGTCTGTCAGATATATTGGGCCAAAGGGCTGAAGAAAATGCACCAGTGTTATAGAGTTTTGGGTGACTATTCAGGCAGCAAAATGTCTCTGTCATCTTCTTATTTGGGAAGCTGCCAATCTGTACTTCCTGTATACTCAGATAATTAATTTTATTCCTTCTCAAGTCTCTGATGCGGTTGAAGGCCAGATAGTTTAGTTTTACAATTAAGCTTAGTTGTTTAGGAATTAAGATGTTTTTAGGTCTGGATAGATGTTTTAAGTTGATAATGACAAGATACGATAGCTATTGATTTATCTTCAGAATTTTAGATGCACCAAGATAGAAAAGATGTTTTCTTCAAGGCTGTCAAATACAAATAACCCAAACACTATGAATGTAACATATCTATCTATCTATATCATATATTATATATATAATTCCTGATTGTTTCATGGTCCTTCTTGCTGTATGTAGTTTATTGTGTGTGTATGTGTATGTGTAATAAAATAAATTTATATGTAAAAAAACAAAAATAAATGAAATAGGAGTATACACCAGGAAAAAATTTAAAGTGTATAGTAGAAATTCATCACATGGCCAAGGACTGGATGCACAATGAAGCAAATTAAATTCAGGAGTGGCTATGACGTTACAAGGCCCTGCCTTTTAAAGGCATCATAACCTGCACATTAGTACAACAGGCTGAGAATTGGATGTCAAAAACAGAAGCCTATGGAGGACATTTCACAGCCAAACTAATAGATTCAGAAGTTAGAGTCATTATATGTGTGAAAGTGCCATTTTTTTCTTTTTCTTGTGATATGAGAAGTACAATTGCCACAATACAGGTTGCAACAAAAGAAATGTCTTAAAGGAGCACTGCAAGATCTAAACATCAAGAATATTCTGGTAATTTTCAAAATTTTTATTAATTTATTTTTATTGTATGTATGGGAGTTTTGTCTTCATGCCTGTGTGCCATGCCCATGCAGTGCAGTCCAAGGCCAAAAGAAGGCAACAGATCCCTTGCAACTGGCTGTTAGCTGCTATTTAGCTGCTAGAAACTTGACCAAACTCCTCTGCAGGAGCAACACGTGCTTTCAACTGCTAAGCCATCTCTCCAGCCCACAATGAAACAGCATAGGAACCTATAGGTCTTCATGGATCAACTCTCCATATTCCGACTCTCCTATTTACTGACCTATCAGGTCTGGCCTGTGCGTGCTTTCTTGTAATTGGCTCTGCCCACAGAGACTCCCTGTTGCTTTTTTCTTTCAGGAGATGTCATTCTTGATGGAATCAGCTATTAATTTACTGTTACATTTTCTATTCTCCTTGGTCTAGATATATAGTAGAACAGTATCTTTTAGGACTTGCTATCCCCATACACTTTAGAAACTTTATTTGTCCTTTTGGTACTTAAGTACCTTGTAATTGCTAGTCATTTTAGCTTAATCTTCTCTATTCAAAATACTAGTGGTAAGCCTGGAGGGGGAGAGAGAGAGAGAGAGAGAGAGAGAGAGAGAGAGAGAGAGAGAGAGAGAGAGAGAGAGAGAGAGAGAGAGAGAGAGAGAATATATCTCATAGGTGAAGAGGGCTTGTGGCTCTTCCAGAGGACCTAAGTTCATTTCCCAGCACCCATGTTGGGCAGCCTTTAACTGCAGATTCAGGACATCAGACACCCTCTTCTGGCAAAAATGGATACATACACACACACACACAGACACACACACACACAAATGAAAACAAGATAGATTTTTTAAATAAATACTGATGCTGTTTCTTTTCCTCAGATGACAGTGAGTAACTAAGATGTAGAAGAGATTTTATTCTTCATAAAATGCATCAGATTTTCTTATTGACAGAGATAACACAATGTAATAGGAAATACAAAGCAAAACATAATCAGTATATATCCAGTTGTGCTGTTATTTCAGGAAATTAGGTTTCACCTTAAGAGATGCTACTTAAGTAATGAGATATGGTGGTGTAAGCCTGTAATCCCTGCACTTGGGAGGTGGAAGCAAAGGGATTAAGAGTTAAATACCAGTCTTTTCTATAAGAGACACCGTTTCAAAAAAATGTAACCTAATATCAGTTAGCTTTAATGAATAGTAAAAGCAGTGACCAGATTCCTTACAAGGAGACCAAAAGCCAGAGACATAGATTTTTCAGTGTGAGACATGTAAGGTTATGTTGATTAGTAACTTGAAAATTCAATCAGTAGAAGTGTTAAAAGGTGCATAGAACACTAAGTAGGTGGGAGATATCCTTTAGCTACCACTTAATCAGTAAAATGCCAGTGGATTCCCATTGAGTGTGTTTGGCATTCTTCTCATTTTCTCTCTTTTTGTAAAGATTTGTAGGCCAATAATTATTTTGATTTCAGCACGCAATTACATTTTCTTTGCTTGAGTTTCTCTCAGTTATGTACGAAGCATCCTGTTCTCAAGCCACTTTGTATTTGTCTTTCTTATCCTGTCTCACTGCTTATTGATGGTAGTAAGCAAGTTAAATTATGAGAAACTTTAGTCTTTAATACGGTCAAGACATTAGTGCTAAAGGCAAGGAAACAAACTAGACAGCATCAAGAAAATGGATTCTGGCTCTACAGGAAACTACTTTTATTATCTTTTTTTTCCATTTTGGGGGATGAAAAGTACTTGCATGATATAGGGATACAAGTAAAGTAGTCCTAGAAAATCATCTCTTTATAGTTAATGAGGAAGTTTTAATCACAATATTTAGAGTAATCTGATCAAAATATAAAGAATTTTAAAATAATATTTCATTTTATTGAAATGGATTATTTTTTCACAATGTTTTCCCCTCCTTCTACTCCTCTCAGTCTCCCTTCATCACCTCCTATCTTGATCTTCTCTCTTTCTGTATCTCATTAGGAAATAACTGGCTTCTAGGGGATAATCATAAAATATAACCAAATAAAATATAGTAAGATAAAATAAAAACAATCACATTAAAGTTGAGTAAGACAAATAGAAGGAAAAGAACCCAGAAGAAAGCACAAGAAGCAGAGACTCACTAGTTTGCACACCCAGGAATAAAAACACTAAATTGGAACATTCATAGATCAGTGGCTTAGGTGAGCCTTCATCAGAGAGGATTCCTCCTGCAGCAGATGGGAACAAATACAGGGCCCCATAGCCAGACAATATGCAGAGTGAGAGACTTGGGAGCACTCAGTCCTAAATGAGGTATCTCTATCAAATGTCTCACCTCCGGGTCTTCACCAGGTCTTGTGCATATATATTATGGCTTCCAGTTAAATAACATTTTTATTTATTCTTTAAAAACTTCATGTTTTGTACAATGTATTTTGATCATATACATCAGTCACTTCCATTCTCTAACCCTCCTTGGTATTCCCTGTCAATCAGTCTCTCTCAACTTTATCTCTTATCTTTGTGTTACTAATAAACCCCTGAGTGCAATTAGCACTGCCCATTCATGCATAGATGTAGGGATATCCACTGGAGAATGAGACCTCCACATTTGCCAAAACTTTTCCTGTGTCCAGGGAAAATGTAAGGTGAAAGGGTGAATAATTCTAGAGAAATGTAAACAGAGATATTATTCTTTTGAAAATATATGGTTCCTTGTCTCAGGCTGGCATTGTTTGACTAGCAGATATCATTTGTTAATAGAGGAATGCCAAATCAGTGAATGATGAAATCATTAGTACTAGACCATTTTGATCAGATGCCTTTGATAATGATGTGCTGATTAAGACATAATCATCATTTTCTTCACAGAGGAGTTTTGTTATTTACTAATAATCATTTCTTTACTGCATGTATGTTTATGCATGAGCACACACCTATATATAACATAATTTTCAAAAATTAAAATATCTCAAATTCTTTATAATTTTCTATTGTTTTTATTTGTTATTCAGATTACATCTCGATTGTTGTCCCCTCACTTGTGTCTTCTCATTTGCCCCTCACTCCCTCTTTCACCCTTTCCCTTCTCCTGGGTTTGTGACAGAATGAGCCTCCTCCCCCATCATATGCCATGTGTATCTTTCTAGGGCCGGGGCTAACTCACTCAGGATGATCATTTCTAATCTCAATTTACCTGCAAATTTCTGGATTTCCTTGTTTTTAATAGCTGAGTAGTATTCCATAGTGTAAATGTACCACAGTTTCTTTATCCATTCTTCAACGTAGGGACATCTAGGTTGATTCCAGGTTCTGGCTATTACAAATAAAGCTGCTATGAACATAGTTGAGCAAATGTCCTTGTGTGGTAGAGCATCTTTCAGGTGTATTCCAAGGAGTGAAATAGCTGGGCCTTGAGGTAGCCCTACTCCCAATTTTCTGAGAAAAATGTCAGATTGATTTCCGAAGTAGTTGTATACAAGTTTACACTCTCACCAGCAATGAAGGAGTGTTCCTCTTTCTCCACATCCTCAGCAGTATGTACTGTCACTTGTGTTTTTGATCATAGCCATTCTGATGGGCATAAGACGGAATCTCATCACATGGCATATACTCATAACTGGACACTAGCCCAAAAAAATGTCCATGAAAGTCTTCACTTATCAGGAGATTGGGATAGATGCAGGGACTTCTTATTGGGACTCCAAGTGACAGTAATATGGGAGAATGAGGAAATAGAAGGATCCAGAAGGACCTAGAAACCTAGAAGAAGAACATCATGACAGGCAGATTTGGACCCCGGGGGGGTTCTACTCAAACTACTGTACCAACCAAGGATAATACATGCAGTATACATTGAAGCCCTATTCAGATCTATCCAATGGACAGGATATTCTCCACAGTTGTATGGAAAGCGGGGACTGACATTGACATGAACTCTGGTGCCCCATGTATGACCACTTCCCCTTGGTGGGGAGGCCTGGTGGCACTCAGAGAAAGAATAGGCAGGCTACCAACACAAGACTTGATAGGCTGTGACCATATGGTAGGGGAGGAGGTCCCTTTCTGTCATAGACCTAGGGGAGGGAAATAGGGTGAAAGAGAAAGGGAGGGAGGAATGGGAGGATACAAGTGAAGGGATAACAATTGGGATGTAATCCAAATACATTTTTAAAAAAGAAAAAGAAAAAATAAAACCCTATTTCTTAATTGGATTATTTGATTTGGTGGTATTTAATTTCTTGAGTTTTTTAAAAATATATTTTGGATATTAGCCCTTTGTTAGATGTGTGGTTAGTGAAGATGTGGTTAAAAGCATCGAGAGACAGACAGACAGACAGACATTAGGATTTCCAATGCTATATTATTTATCAAATTCAGTGTTGCAAAATCTTGCAAGGGGCCACTCAATGCTTAGTATCACACTCTCTCAAAATAAAAATGTACAAAAAAACATAAATAAAAGATGTTTTTCCCTTCATGAAACCTGCACTCACTTCCACATTTTTGCAGATGTATTCTTATTGTCTAACAACTTGAAATATAAATCAGAGGCTTTTTTCATAATTTTCTAGGGACTTGAGAATGGCAAAGAACATACATGAGCAATACCTGAACTCTGTTAGAATAACTATTGCTCCCAACTCCTGATTTCCTCTTCTTTTATCTTTCCCCTTAGATTTGTTCTTTTTTTATTAATTAATTTATTCATATTATAACTCAATTGTTCTCCCATCACTTGTATCCTCCCTTTCCTCCCTCCCTCCTTAGATTTTACATAAGAATGTTAAGGGATTTTTTTGTGAAACACCTGTCTTTCTTTATTTCTTTTTTTTTTTTTTTCAAAACAGGGTTTATCTGTTTAGCCTTGGATGTCCTGGACTCACTTTGTAGACCAGGCTGGCCTCTAAGTCACAGAGATATAGAGTATAGAATCATAATACCAGGTCCAGCATGGTTTTGGGCCCTAAACAGACACATAGACCAACTGAATACAACAGAGCACCCAGGAATAAACCAATGAACCTAGTGAAAAAGTGCCGAAAGTACTGATGAAAAACAGCCTTTCAACAAACGGTGCTGGGAAAACTGGATACATAAATGAGTAAAATTAGATCCCTATCTCTCACTGTATACCAAGATCAGAGCACAATTTATCAAAAATTTTAATGTAGAACCTGAGACTTAGAAAATGTTCAAATAAAATACTTCAAGACACAGATATGGGCAAAGACTTTCTGAATAGGATGCCGACAACTTGGACTATAATAGGAAAATTAATAAAGGGGGTTGCTTGAAATTTAAAAGGCTTCTGTCCAGGTCAAGAAACAATTCTGAGAATGGCAGACAGCCCACTGAATAAGAAATGAGATCTTAACCATGTGTCTGTCAAGTAATATCTAGAGTATATAATGAACAAACCCAAGCAAACAAAACTCAACAAAAAAAGCTCCACCAAAAGAGCAACAGCCCAACAGTGAACAGACAATACTTATGAGGAAAAGCAGCTCAAGTGAAAAATACAAATAGAATGTTCAATATCTTTAGGTATGAGCAAAATCCAAACTAGAACTACATTGTAATTTCAGTGTGTTTGGCAAATGCCTGCAATCCCAGTACTTGAGATGTTGAAGCAAGAAAATTGTAAGTTTGAAATGAGTTTAGGTCATATAGTGAGACTCTGTCTCAAAAAACTAAGCAAAATAAAGTCAGAAAGAAAGGAAGGAAGGAAAAAAGGCAAGCTATGTTGAATTTTTTTTAGTTTTTTTTTCATTTATTTAATCACTTTACAGCCCAAACTTACGCCACTCCCTCCTCTCCTCCCACCTCCCACCCCCTCACTGATTTCTGTTTTTGTTATCCGATTTTTAAATTTTATTTTAAATGTATAAAGCCATTTCATGTGTTTCTGTGCATAATATTTATGTTATTCCTTTCACTTATAGAATGCATTGTCACCCAATTTCTTTTTCATTAATTTATTTAACCTTGGTACAGCCTGATCCCAGCCCCTTCCCTCCTCTCCTCCCAGTCCCACATTCACAGCCCTCTTCTCCTATTCCCCCTTCTCCTTGTTTTCCAGAGAAGAGGCCCCCAAATACTATCAACCCACCCTTGCACCTCAAGTTACAGCAGGACTAAATGATCCTCTTCCCTGGAGGCCAGACAAGGCAACCCAGCTATGGGAAAGGGATCCAAAGACAGGCAACAGAGTCAGAGACAGCCCCTACTCCCATTGCTAGGGAACTCACATGTGTGTAGTGGGTCTAGGTCTAGCCTATGTATACTCTTTGGTTGGTGAGTCAGTCTCTTTGAGCCCCCATGGGTCCCGGTTAGTTTGCTCTGTAGGTCTTCTGGTGTTGTCCTTGACCCCTCCAGCTCCCTCTATCCTTCCTCTTACTATTCCAAACAATTTCCAGAGTTCAACCTATTTTGCTGTGGGTCTCTGTATCTGTTTCCATTAGCTTCTGGGTAAACCATCTCAGAACACAGTTATGTTAGGCTCCTGTCTGCAAGAATAGCAGAGTATCATTAATAGTGACAGGGGTTGGCTCTCTCCCATGGGGTAGGTCTTAAGTTGCACCTATTATTGGTTGGCCATTCCCTCAATCTCTGTTCCATCTTTTTCCCTACACTTCTTGTAGGCAAAGCAAATTTTGGGTCAAAGGTTTTGTTGGTGGGTTGTTGTTGCCCTCCATCCACTGGAGGTCCCACCTGGCTACAAAAGGTGGTGACTTCAGGTTCCTTAACAACTCCCTCTATGCTGCTAGGAGTCTCAGCTAGGTTCACCTCCATAGACTCATAGGGGCCTCCCCTGGCCCAGAGATGCCCCCCATAGATTTCCATTCTCTCTCTGACCCTCCCCTATTGCCCTCTTGTTCTCCCCACACCTGATTCTCACCCTAGTTACCCTCCCTACACCTTCTCCCATGCAGTTCCTCTCTTTTATCTACCACAGATTTATATTTTATTTCCTATTCTGAGTGAGATTCAAGCATCCTTCTTTGGATTCTCCAAAGAAGAAATGAATAAATACTTTAAACATGTGAAGGAAATGAAAAAAAAAATTGCCACAAATCTTCAACCCTCAAGCCTCAATGATTTGCACCTAATTGTTGGGTTGGATGATGAATTGGACAGGCCTGACATTGCTTCTCTGGTCAAATGAAATTGATATCTCACTGCTTGTGAATATTGATGGTGTAAGAAATGAAAATTCTTTGCTTGTTCTATGGGGGCGAGCAGTGGCATAATTAATCCAGTAGTGTCATCTACCAGAAAATTTGCTTCTGTCAGAGGTCCCAGAAGGGAAGAATGAGCTCGCAGATAAGTAAAAAATAGGGGAACTCTCTTGTCTGTAGCAAAGTCTGAAGTTCGAACAAGAGGTCATTAATTTGATTCTTATCATAATAACAGCAGCTTTAATAACTGGATAAAGTTGAGCAACATACTGACAATCAGTATAAACATTTAGAGGGCAAGATGAAAACAGAAAAAGCCAGAATAATAGCAGCAATTTCACCCTTTGAGCTGAAGTAAAAGAAGTTTGCCTTTTTACTGTTTAAGCCTTTGTAACCTCCGCCATGCCTGATGCTGACCCATCAGTAAAGGCAAAAATGGCACCAAATATCTAGGAAAGGGCACCAAAAGTCTAGGAAATGTAATAGCCTATAATTTGAGGAACTGCACCAAAGCATGAAGAGGAAGATAACACTTTATTTGTATAATTAAGACATGCCAATTGTCAATCCTCTGACATATTTAAAAGCCAATCAAACTGTTCATTATAATAACATACTGAGATAAAAGCAAAGTCTGCTTCTAATATTTCTCTGTTTCATTTCCTTGCATTCATAGTTATCGTAGCAACCAAAGTATTGTAAGCAGTTAAGATTTTTCCTGAAGCAGCTGACAAATGTACCCATTGTAGAGGACCTTCCTGACAAATGACCCCAGTAGGTGTAAAGCAAGCAGGTAAGACAAAAAGTTCCCAGTGCAAAGCAAGGGAAATTCTCTGTAACTGATGTACAAGTTGCAAAGCAGCCTTTCCCTCTGGCATTAATTGATGAGGGAGCTTGGATCTGAAGGCCCTTTCAAAATATTAAATAATGGTTTTACGTCCTCAGTAGTCAATTTTAAGAAAGGTCTGACCAAAGTATTTCTCCCAGCACCTTTTGAAAGTCATTTAAAGTTTTTAGGTGTGAGAAATTCAAATACAGATGCTGAGGAACCACAGACTATGTCTGGATAATTTTACCCAAATAGTTGAAAAGAAGTTGTAGTTGAATTTTGTCAGGAGCAATTTTAAGTCCATAGGCTTCAAGAGACAGAGTCGTTTCCTACAAAACTTGCATTAAATAATCATGATTAGGAGAAGCCAATAAAATATCATCCATATAATGGATAATAAGGACACGTGGATGTTTTTGCCTTATAGATAACAAAGCTTTGTCCACAAACTTCTGGCACAATGTGAGACTATTTTTCCTGGCCTGAGGCAAACAAAACTTTCCACTAATAATGTTGGTAAGGCCTTTGTAAAATCATTGAAGGAAGGCTAAAAGCAAATCTTTTTTCTATCCTGTTCAGCAAGCTTAAGCTTAATAAAAAAGAAGGAGGAGGAGGAGGAGGAGGAGGAGGAGGAGGAGGAGGAGGAGGAGGAGAAGAAGAAGAAGAAGAAGAAGAAGAAGAAGAAGAAGAAGAAGAAGAAGAAGAAGAAGAAAGAGTCTTTCAAGTCAATTACTACCACTTCTTATCCAGAAGGAATCATTGTGGGAGTTGGCAATCCAGACTGTAAAGCCCCCATTGTTTCCATACTAGCATTTACCTTTCTTAAATCTTGTAATCATCTTCACAATGCTACCAACTATTCTCAAAACCTCCTGAAGTATTTTTAATTGCTCTTGAGGGGGAACCAACAACCTGTTCCAATAAGAACAGTACAGTCCAAAGCGTCATCCTCTGCTCTCCTGGTTCTAGCACACAAAGCAAGCACTACTCCCACAGCTTCCCCATACTCTGCCTTCCACATCAAATATTGCCCTCCAGACAAACATGCCTTGGCTACGAATTGCCAATCCAAAGGAGTAAGAGCATAAGTTGCCACATTTCCTAACACAGAAACAGCTGTACCACCATGTAACTGATTCTTTTAACTCTTTTAGGAGCTTGTAAGGTAAAGGTTCCCAAGTGGGTGTGTCACTCACTTCATCATATATTACTGGGTAGAAATGAAAGAAGGTATCCCCTGCTTTTGTAGCCCAATGTATACCGTGTCTAGACCCTCTTACTAGGTTTGCATCTTAGGGACTTGCTAATTCTGTGCCACAGAGGCTTGCACGCTGGGTGTATGCTAGCACTACCTGCTCTGTCTGGAGGCCACAGTTCCTTAATTTTTTCAATAGATAAATCAGAGCTGGTAGTTTGAGAAATAGAATCTGAGAAATTCTCTGTGTCATCTGATGATAAATCATTTAACTGTATTTTAACAAAGGCCAGCTGCCTACATTTCAGAACCTAGCCAAGACATTTGTAAGGCAACATAAACTTTTTGTTTGTTTGTTTGATTTTGTCTCTTACTTAAATCTAAATCCGCAAGCTGGATTTCAACTAAATCCTCTTCAGTGGAAGAGCCAGAAGAGTTATTAGAAGCTTGAGACCCTTGCGAGTTGCATTCTTGAAAGCTAAAAGCTGGGAGGTCAGGCAATATTAATTTTTCTTTTCTCAGTCCCTGTTTAAGTATTAGCCAGAGTGTAAGGGCATTTTGTGGCATGGGCTCATCAGTGTGGCTCATAATCCATCTTGCCCTACCTTTTTTCCATTCTTCCTGGCTTAATGTACCTGATTCTGGGACCCATGGGCTCACCTTTTGAATGAACATTATGAATTTCTTTAGAGCATCACACTGAAACTCAATACACTTTGTTTTTAAAGTTTTCTTAAGAATCTGAATATCCATGCTCCATTCCTTAGATTCAGTTTGACCCATGAGTACCCACTCCAGATCTGACAGCCCTTTGTCAGACAAGTCAGCAATCTTTGAGTGGGAACCTAGCTCAAAGCACCAAGAAGTAATAATAAACAATGATTACCCTACAGTCTGCCACACAAATGTGCACCAAAGAATGCTGCTCCTGCAGACAAGCTCCAGAAACAGTGAAGAGGAGAGAAGAGAAAGTCTTGGTGGATCCATGGTAGGGGGAATTGAGCAGATGGTGAACAGCTGGTTAAGGGAAACCAATCGTTGGGGAACAACTAATTATAGTAGTTAGCTGTTGAGAAGAGGTTGAGTAAAGAAGGAAAAAGAAATACGGGGAGATCCAGGCATATCTGGTAAAATTCTGAAGTTCTAAAAGCCCAGAAGGACTTTATTTTCTGTCTCTCTTACATGCTTACTGTCTATCTGTCTCTGTCTTTGTCTCTCATGCTGTCTGCTATTACTAGCTCTCTATTCCTCTTACTTTTCTGTCTCTCTTACATACTTACTATTTTCTTATTTTTCTGTCTCTCTTCTTGATTACTGTTACCCACTTTTCTGTCTTTCTTCTTGTTTGTTGTTACCTATTTTTCTGTGTCTGTCACTTACTGCTACCCATCGTTCTCTCTCTTTTTGCTTGCTGTCTCCCATCTATCTCTTATACTGCTTGCTGTTCCCTCTGACTCTCCTAGGGCCACCCTCAATATTTTATTTTAAGTGAAGTTCAAATTTTCATTACAGATTGCATCATGATTTTTCTTATCTTTTACAATCAATAGGGCATTCAAAAATGAACAAAGCAAGAGAACAGTCTAAAAATGAAATATAAAAATTTCTGTGTAACCTAAAATAAAGCATACAGCAAAAATCAATCAATTTCCAAGCAATGGTCAGGGTAACCTGATTATTATTTCTTAAACAATACTCAAGAAAGCTTAATCATAAATTTCTCAGGCTAAAGTCATTGTATTTACAAGATTGTCATAGCAACATAGTTTGAGCTAAATGTTCTCTAATAAAGAAAAAACTTGACTTACTCCCAGTCCCAGACCAACAGGTGTGCTATCTAAGCCTACTCTGTCAAAGAGTCCTTTATTATAAAATATCTATAAAGCATGATGTTACAAGCCCACCTTCTGTTGCTATCAAAACATATTTTAGAAACTTTTCTACAGGTAACAGTATCTAGCCAGGTACTGTTATGTCAAGGTCTTAACTTTCTTTCATGCAGTTTCTGCTTGAGTGCTCACAGTCAGAGAAAAAAAAAACCACCACCACCACCAACAAACAAACAAACAAACAAAAAACTATCAATCTCTCAAGCCTTTGGCCAGATGCCCTCTTTAAACATTCTCTTTGAGAAAATGTTTTCCCTGTATGAATTTCCTTAGGGCTGAGAAATAAAGAGAAAAAGACAGTTTTAGGAGAAAAGGCAGATTTTTAGACAAAATTACACCTGGACCACACATAATATTTAATAGCAGTAGTGATCAGCCAGAGATCTTTGGAACGTTGTCAAGAAATGCCTTAAAAGCTGTTCTGGATGTCTAGAGATTGTGCTGCACAGTCAGAGGTCTCTGGAACTTTGTCAAGCAAAGCCTCCACAACTTGTCCTCATGTCTGTCACAAAAACTGTTTAAGACGTGTACATGGAAATAGAAGCAACAAAGAAACACAATCTGAACAAATCCTGGAGATGGAAAACCTATGAAAGAGAACATAAGCATCAGCTGCAAGCATCACTAACAGAATTCAAGAGATAGAAGAAAGAATCTCAGACGTAGAAGATATGATGTAAGAGATTGATGCATCAGTCAAAGAAAATGTTACATCTAAAAAATTCCTCACACAAAACATCCAAGAAATCTGAGATATTATGAAAAGACTTAATCTAGGAATAATAGGAATAGAAGAAGATAAAGAGTCACAGCTACAAGGACCAGAAAATATTTTCTTTTTAATTTTTTTCTTTTAAACTTTTTTATTAATTTATTCTTGTTACATCTCAATGGTTATCCCATCCCTTGTATCCTCCCATTCTTCCATCCCTCCCATTTTCCCATTATTCCCCTCCCCTATGACTGTTCCTGAGGGGGATTACCTCCCCCTATATATTCTCATAGGGTATCAAGTCTCTTCTTGGCTACCTGCTGTCCTTCCTCTGAGTGCCACCAGGTCTCCCCCTCCAGGGGACATGGTCAAATGTGAGGCACCATAGTACGTGAGAAAGTCATATCACACTCTCCACTCAACTGTGGAGAATATTCTGACCATTGGCTAGATCTGGGAAGGGGTTTAAAGTTTACCTCCTGTATTGTCCTTGGCTGGTGCCTTAGTTTGAGCGGGACCCCTGGGCCCAAATCTGCCTATCATATTGTTCTACTTGTAGATTTCTAGGACCCTCTGTATCCTTTTATTTTGCTATTCTCCCATGCGTCTCTCATTTAGAGTCCCAATAGGATGCCTTCCCCTCTGTCCCAGTTTCCTGGTAAGTGAAGACTTTCATGGGTCATGCCCCTTGGGCTAGTATGCAGATATAAGTGAGTATATAGCATTTGATTCTTTCTGCTTCTGGGTTAACTCACTCATTATGATCATTTCTAGCTCAATCCATTTATCCACAAATTTCGGGAATTCCTTGTTTTTAATAGCTGAGTAGTATTCCATACTGTATATGTACCACAGTTTCTTTATCCATTCTTCTACTGAGGGACACTTAGAAAAATCAAAGAAGAAATCTTCCCCAACCTAAAGATGCTCATGAATATCTATATATACAAAAAGTATACAGAACACCACTTAGATTGGACAAAAAATAAAATCCTCATCCAAATAATGATCAAAACACAAAATGTACAGAACTACGTAAGAATATTAAAAGATGCAAGGGAAAAAGGTCAAGCCACATATAAAGGCAAACCTATCAGAATTACACCTGACTTATCAACAGAGACTAAAAGCTAGAAGGGCCTATACAGATGTCTTGCAGCCTCTAAGAGACCACAGATGCAAATCTAGAATACTATACCCAGCAAAGCTTTGAAATTTTATATAATAAAATAAAAAAATAACAAATTCTGGTGATGATCTAAGGGAAAGAAAATCATTACATTTTTGGTGGTAATGTAAATTAGTCTAGCTACCATGGAAAACAATGTGGAGATTTTAAAGTAATTTTTAAAAATGTACCTAACCTATGATTTAGCTACATTACTTCTCTGGTATATACCCTAAAGAATCGAAGAATATATAATAAACGTACACAAATATGGATTTGTTTACACCTCACCAGATAAAATGTTTGCTATGCAACCAAGAAGATCTAAGTTTGGACTATAGGTGTATGGTAGCACATACCTATGTGCTGGAAGACAGAGACAGAAAGATCCTGGAGGCTTGCTGGCCAACCAATCTAGCCAAAATGACAATATTCAGGTATAGTTAGAAACATGCCTCATAAATCCAGTCAAGAACCATTAAAGAAGATACTTAATTTCAATCTCTGGCCTCCTCCACCTGTGCATGCAAACCTCACACACATATAAGCATGTGGGTGCATGTATACACACACACACACACACACACACACACACACACACACACAGATGCTTGAATATCCATACTTATCAACACATCATTTACAATAGCTAAATTATACAATCAGCCTAGGCACCTATCAACAAATGAATGGGTGAAGAAAATATGGTACATCTACACAATAGACTATTATGTATTCTCTACACACTAGAGTATTATTCAACCAGAAAGAATAAAGTAATTTAATTTGAAAATAGTTGGCACTGAATATAATCATGTTAAGAAAAATGAGTCACACTTAGAAAGACAGGAATCAGCTGGGAGTGATGACACACCCCTTTAATCCCCAGTGCTTGGAAAGGCAGGTGGATCTCTGTGAGTTCGAGGCCAGCCTGGTCTAAAAAGTGAGTCCAGGACAGCCAAGGCTACACAGAGAAACCCTATCTGGGGAAAAAAACGAGAGAGAGAGAGAGAGAGAGAGAGAGAGAGAGAGAGAGAGAGAGAGAGAGAGAGAGAGAGATTGCACAAAAGTCTCTTAACACTCTTTCGTGAAATCTAAGAGGAGACGAACATTACAAAAGTGCAAAAGGATGTATTAGAAAAGCAAGAGGAGATCAGGAGTTGGAAGGCGCAACGGTTATTCTAACAAAGTGCAGGCATTACTCACATATGTTCTATGCATGTTTAAAAATGTCACACACTCATTATTCTGTATAATTTATATGCAATCTGTAATCCAATCTGTGAAAGGCTCAAGGTAGGCATAGGATATTTTTCACAATTGAAATTATCTTTTAAAAAATCTAACATTTTCCTAAAAAATAGTGTTTGAGGAGGTTGTGGGATTTTTTGTTTTGTTTTTTCTTTTTTGTTTTGTTTTTTGTATTTTTTTTCCTGAGACAGGGTTTCTCTGTGTAGCCTTGGCTGTTCTGGACTCACTTTGTAAACCAGAAAGCCTCAAACGTACACAGATCTGTCTGCCTGTGCCTGCGTGAGTGCTGGGATTACAGGCGTGCATCACTGTTCCAGGCTTAAAAAAAAAAAAAAAATACTGCTTTTATTAGTTTGTTTTTGGTATATTTTCCTTGGGTTTTTCTGCTTTTCCTTAAATTTAATCAGGTTGTTAATATTCTCTCTACTTTAAAGGTCATTTTGAATAGTATTTTCTTCAAGAAATGGTTTTATTGTCAAAACAAGGTAATTTCTATTCCCACCACCACCACCACATTCTCCCTGTGCTTTGTTTTTAAAGTTTTATAATATCAAGGGATATTCTGAGTTAATTAAACCACCTTCCTCTGTTTGAGGTGTTTGTTTTTTCACTAATGTAACAGGAAGATATCAAATTGTTTTATTGCTGTTAATGAGAGGGAGAAAGGAGGTTAGCGGGGATTATAGTTCCTCAAGATAAGTATAATTTGTCTTGTAAATTACTTTGAGACTGGAGCCAAAACTAACGTTTTCATTACAAAATCATGAAAGTGAAAAACCTCAGAGATTTACACACAAAATTATCTGCCTTCATGCTATGTTTAGAGCTACTGAATAAAGGATGTTCCCATCCTCTGTGGAGTTTTGATTGAAGTATAAAATAAGAAGCCATTTGCATCTTGCCTTTGTGCTCTCCTCTTCTGTAGAGTGGCAGCTCTCCAAGCCTCCCATGGAAACCTCTTCCCAAGTCTTCTCATAGCACAGGGAGCAGCCAGCAGCTGCAAGTAGTCAGGCCTGGGGAATTTTTGTTTTCCTTGACAGCAGAAGCAGCCTCTCTGGCTTCAGAGCTGTAATCTATAGAATGTGTCAAGTGTCTTCTGATGTCTTTCTCTAAGTCTGAGAGAACACCTTGGCAGCGTATGCAATGGCAATGGCTTTCCTTCTAATACTGGAACCCTTGAGCCAATTCCCCCAGCTCACAGAGACTGTGAGAAGGACGATTCACCTGTCATATCTAACCCTAAGATACAGCTTTCATAACTGAAATCTCCACATCAAAATTTTCCTTCATTTCTGTTATTTTGACAAATAAATTTCCCCAAAAGTCAAATATTTGTTTGATATGGTTCATTGTAGACTATTTGAAGATCCTTTAGGAAATGTCAATTCAACTGAAGCTGCCTTAGTTGTTTTTCCTTTGGCTTATAATTGCATCTTTTGGTTTGCCTTATCAGCTGAAGAGAGTCATCCAGTTAGTTAATTGAATAGGAATAGTCACTGGAACTGGCATCATGCAAAGCTACTAACAAGCTTTGAGTCCTGAAAATTATATTGTAGTATATCCATTGCCGACTTTTTTCCTCAAAAGACTTTTCAGAGCAGTTATATAACATGCATGCCATAACACATTCAGTAAAAGCGTAAGATAATACACAAAAGCAGAACCTAAGTCTTGTGGTCTCTATCTTTTATCTCATCACCTACATAGGAACAATGATTAATAATTTCATTGTATAACTTTAAGTCGATTGAGACTCAGTACAATGTAACTGATTATGGGTCTATATTCAGAGAGTGTGAGCTCCATTCCTACTGTATCTTATTTCTCAAGCAATCCTGCAGAAGAATCTAAACTCTCTGTGACTCATGGTCCTCATCTGGAATGTACATCAGTTAGATACTGTAAGCATTAAGTGTGAAAAAGCCTGGAAAGTTTTGGGCACAGAAGACAACACTTGGATATTCTGCCAATCCAAAACATGTTAGCTTCTAGTATTCCAAAATGGCTGCAGAGAGCATAATTCCATTTGATGATTTTGATTAAGATAAAGCTTCTGGGACATGAGATTTTTAGCTGCAGGGACTGTTTTGATGCTCCCTGTCATTGATCAATTTAGTGTTAATTACACAGTTGCTATATATGATCAACATTTTGATTAGCAGGTTTAGGAAAACAAGAAAAGAAAGGTAGCTTTACGGTCCATAAAAAAATGTCTATCTGGGGTTGAGCTTCAAATAAGAGTCTCAGCTAAATGGCAGAAGATAACTGACTTGCCACCAAGAAGCATTTCACTGCGGAAAAGATTTGATTTTTTTCCTTGCTGCTCAGCTTCTGGACCTTTGCAATCCAGACCCAGAAATCTAAACTCCTTGGTACATTTTCTAATGATGTACAGATGGCCAACAAATCAATTCACAGCTTAATGGCTTCTACCAACAGCCAGCATGTATTACTTATCACAGTGTCTCTGTTCGAGTAAACAAGATATTCAGCTGAATGGCTACAGAAGCAAGAAGACTTCCCTGTCTTCCTATGGCCTCAGGCCTTTATACTGCCCTCTTTACCTTTAGTACAACAACCTAGCTTTTTTGTGGTGCTTAGCACTCTAAAGCTGAATGTCTCAGAAGAAAGAGGCTTTTGTCAAGGCTGTGACCAGTGTTTCATGAGAAAAAAAGTCATAAAATTTGTGCTGATATTTTAAACTACCAGTTTTCCACAAAGCTGTTTATAACTAAGGTACATCTAAATTCACGAAGCATCACATAGAATTAGAAATCTAATTTTCAATGAGAAATAAATTTATCAATCATGTAATTTTTAAAAACTAGCTTGATATACTTACTTTTGCCTGGTAGATGCAGTCTACTAGATATCAAAATATTATAAGGCTACTGGCTAAGTCCATGATACGGTAAAAATAAAAATGCTGAAAATGTTTAATTTCATCATAAATTAATTTTCTAATTTATGTGGAGATGGTGTAGTTGTTATTGGGCTTTTATTTTCCCAGTAATGATGTACTGATAGTGCTCACATTTGCTTTTCCTTCCTTACCAGTTATTTTTTTTTATTTTCTCCAAATTGAACATTTAAAAAATATGCAAGTGTCATACCCTCCCTACTCTGATGACCTGGGAAATGCCATACCTTTCTAAATGTTTTCCTTATAAAACAATCTTACTTTTGAAACAGATATGAATATCAGTGCAAAATTTAATTGTTTAAGAAACAGCCCAGTGGGCTGGAGATATAACTCAAATGGTAAAGTGATTGCCTAGCATTCAGGAAGCCCCAAGTTCAAACCCCTGCATATAAACTGTATATCAACTGGAGGCAGTGGTGAGGCCTACCTCCCAACAATAGAGAGGGTAGAAGCGGGAGATTTAGAAGTTCAGTAGCCATTCAAGGACAGCCTGGAATATTTTAGAGACACTGTAAGAAAAGAGGAAAGAAAGAAACACTATTCCCTTATTTACTTCTTCAACAAAAATCAAAACTGATGTCTAAAGGTTAAATATACAAGGCTAGTGAGATTTTAACATTAACCATTCTTCAGTTATCTCCTCTACCAATTTGAACCTGAATGTCTACATCTAATAGAGACTTATAGGAGTCTTAGGTCATGAAGTTCCTCTTTGTTCCACCTTCACTATGCTTGAAACACAACTCTCTGGCAAGGTTGGAAAGGGCATATCTCAAGTTCAGCTTTTTCCCAACTGCTCCAAATCCCTGGGAAATTGCTGCCAAATGCATGCTGCTACAGGTCTCTAATTCTTCAGTGCTGTTTTCTTCATGGTCTCAGCTCCTGTGAAAGCTATCTTTTTTCACTCTGCTATGGGCCATCCAGCACTATCTCTTTAATGCATTGAACTATTTATAATCCTAGACAAAATAATGAGAGTCAAAGGCTGCAGGTAAGCTCTTCAAAATCTTAGAAACTATAAATTCAAGAAGAAACTCACTTAATTAAGCTCTCCTTATCAAATACTCTCCTGATTAAGCAAAGCCCTCCATTTCCTCTGTTAGGTACTTGGACTAACTCCCAGCACAAATTGAACATATCTGTCTAAAACGCATATCTGGAATGTTCTGCCTTTCTTGGTACAGATTACTTGAGTTATTTATTTACCAAAAATATAGTAATGTACTAAATAGCAAGTCTATTTTAGCCTACTTTTGTTACTGTAACTTTAAGTAAATATTATTTATTTGAAATAAATAGAAAGTGTTGTTTGTACTAAAATTAATTATTTTTTTAAATAACCAAGATGAGTTGCTAAAATATAAACTGCTGTTAAAATATGTGAGCAAGACAATTGTGAATACTAGAAAAGTCACTAATATAGAGTGATATAAGACACAAAATTAATGTCTCATGTATTTTATGTTGATTAATTTTTAATATTTGCAACAAATCAGAAAACCTAAATGGAGATAATTTTTAAAATGTAAACATAATCATAATAATATTCTCTAACTGTTCTCCAAATAACTAATGTATCACTCCATTTTATACACACAAAACTAGAGTATAACTTCTTGCCTTGTAATTGGAGTGGACACACAATGAAGTTCAAAACATTGAGATGTGAACAGAAATGATATGTGCTTCTTCATTCTGATACATAAAATAGTGTATGACACACAAAATGATTGTGGCATCTATTATCCATTTAATCCAGAAAGTCAAAGACAATCTTAAGCCATCCACCTGAGTATTATCACATCTCTGGAGGGCAGCCCCTAAATTGTTCCTTGCTCACAAGAGGACCCTTAACTTCTATATTTCTAAAAAAAACCCTCAGCATCAAATCTTAAATTCATTCTTTTTCTTCTTCTTTCCAAACCTCCTTCCCACTTCCATTCATGTACTGTGAGACAGAATAAAATACCATTTAGCGGGCTCAGATTTTACAAAGGGAAGAAAGAAAAATATGACCTTAGCAATCCTATAGCCATTTCTGTCTGTCCTGTAAATAACCATAGTGCAAAGAAATGGCACAGTTTTGAAAACATACTGGGATCTTCTAGATATTGGAGTAGCATATCCACTCAATAAGAATTGGACCTAGTAAAGATGGTTTAATGAAAGAGCTGTACCTTTAGAGAGTCCTTAAACATTCTCTAGTTGGCCAGGTGTGGTGGTACACACCTTTAATCCCAGCACTTGGGAGGCAGAGGCAGGTGGACTGATGTGAATTCGAGGCCAGCCAAATCCAGGACAACCAAGACTGCACAGAGAAATCCTGTCTCAAAACACCAAAAAAGGAGAAGGAGGAAAAGGAGGAGGAAGAGGAGGAGGAGGAGAAAGAGGAGAAGAATGGAGCAGGAGGATTGAAGGAGAAGGAGAAGAAGAAGAAAAAGAAAGTGATATATCCAGCTACTCAATTTGCAGGAGGTATTTCATAAGCTACCTCCTTCACCCCTCTTCTTTAGTTTACTCCAAAAGTGTAACACAATCTGCTGGGTCTATCTTAGATTATAACATTCTCTAGTATATAGGAAGAAAGGATAAAATAAAATACCACTAATAACTTTGAATATGACTTTACTTTGAAATTCTACATGCAATGTTTGTAATTTTAAAATTCCAGTCACTAATAAAAAGGAGAACTTGCTGGAATAAACAGAAAATATCTATAACCTTTACACATTTAATAACAGTATTTTAGGCTTCTAAAACTTGTAGGAGGGCATGTTTCAAATTTCTTCAGTCATCAGGCATTCAGATTTATTCAATACCAGTTGCCTCATCATGCTCCCTAAATTTGACTCCAGTGACATCAAAGGAATATATTTGAGCTACATCAGAGAGAGGTTTAGTGTCAAGTCTAAGGTTATCTCCATGACTGGTCTCTGAGTCTGTTTGCAAAACAAGGCTGATTATGACATGTCAGGCAATAGGTAATTGAGTCTAAGAATTACAGTAAAATTGACCACTGAGGATAAACAGATCTGAACTGAGGTCTTTACTTCTGCCTTGATCATCAAAGCCCTCAAATAATCTCTGTAAGATGGAAAAAAAGATAGGAAAAATAACATTTTTCTTTTATTATTAATTTTTACTTTTACATATACATTTATATTATTACACATATATGCAATAAACTACTTATGGGAAGAAGGACCACAGAACAATCAGGAAATATAAATGTTACATTCATAGTGTTTTGGCTATTTGTATTTGGCAGCCTTGAAGAAAACATCTTTCCTATCTTGGTACATCTAAAATTCTGAATGTAAATTAATATCTATCATCTATCATCTCTATCAACCTAAAAACATCTATCTAGACCTAAAAACATCTTAACCCCTAAACAACTAAGCAAACATTATAAAACTAAGCTACCTGCTTTTAAACTCCATCAGAGACTTGAGAAGGAATAAACTTGATTACCTGAGTATACAGGGAGTGCAGGTTAGTAGCTTTCCAAATGAGACGATGACAGAGACAGCTTGTTACCTGAATAGTCACTCAAAACTCTCTATAATGTTGGAGCATCTTCTTCAGCCTCTGGTCCAACATATCTGAAAGACATATTTGTGGGGCAGGAAACATTGAGGGCTTGCTTATCCTGTCTTGATAGAGTTTGGCCTGCATTCAAGCATGCCCATTTTTAGGCATAATTATGTCTGTGGTAGAAACAAGGACCTTCCCCCAGTGGCTTGTTTGCCACATTTGAAGCCATCTCCATGAGGAAGTTCTTTGATGCTAATCATCTTCTCTGAAGTAGGCTGGGTGTTGCCAGGAATTAAACTGTCTTATTGTCAAGGGATCCTTAAGATGATAAAAAAAAAAAAATCTTTAAATACCATATATTATAGAAAAACCTTGTCTGACAACTTTTTAAAATTACTAGGTAGGGTGGGAAGAACCAAGACAATGGAGACCCAGGACAATGAGTGCTACCACCTATACAAAGTTGTGTTTATTATGGACTCAGGTGTGGACACAAGCAATCTGCTATTACAATTCAAGAGCAAAAGCTGTGAGTGGAGTTCACCACTCACAGCTTTGAAGTGGATGACAACACCATAAAGGCTCAGGTCTGGGATACTGCCAGCCAGGAATGATACTGTCCCATCACCTTCAGGTACTACTGTGGTGAGGAGGGTGCACTGCTTGTATATGACATGACCAATCACTTGACATATGAGAATATGGAGTGCTTGCTGAAAGAACTGTAGGATCATGCAGACAGCAACATCGTCATCATGTTGGTGGACAACAAGAAGGACTTGTGCCACCTTCTGTCTATGCCAACTGAAGAGGCCCGTGCCTTTGCAGAAAAGAACAACCTGCCCTTCATTGAGAACTCAGCCTTGTATTCCACCAATGTCGAGGAAACATTCAAGAACACCCTCACAGAAATCTACCGCATTGTGTCACAGAAGCAAATCACTGACTGTGTGGCCCATGATGAGTCCCCTGGTAACAAGATGGTGGACATCAGTGTGCCACCCACCACCAATAAGAAACCCAATAAGCTGCAGTGCTGCCAGAACATGTGACTGCCTTGTGCCTCCACCCAGTATAGGTACTTGTCCTCAGTCCACGACCAGCCCCTCACCAGTGTCCTCCTGGCCCTCCCTGATCCCTCTAGGACAGGCTGCTTGCACCGTCCAAATGAGCTCCTCCCGCTAGCCTGATGACCAAGGACAACCAAGAGACAAGTGGCCTCTCCTGAACTGTCTGCTCTAGATAAGCCCCTTGTTTATCTACATGCTCTTATGTATTGTGGCCATCTTGACAAGGTAGGAAGGTTGGTAGGACTGATAGGGCCAGCCAAAGATGAGGGCCAGCCAAAAGTGATGAAGATGAGCACAGAAGCAGCTGGCTTATCTGGTTTTCCATGGCAGACACAGGGGCTAGATCACCTCCTTCCCTCTCTGGCTAGTTGACCCAGCTGTCTCTGCGTCCCCACCCCAAACCTTCTCTGAGCCCATACTGGAAGAGCCAGGCATTAAGGGCTGGGCAGGTGGACACTCTGGGCTTTGCCGCCTGCCTACACCACTATAGCCAGCACCAGCATGGCCTCCAGCGTTCCCAAGCCTATGCACTCGTGCTCCTGCCTGTAGATTTGTGCTAGAAAAAGATACCCTTACCCATCTCCGCCCTCCTCTGGAAGCAATGCTCTCCACTACACATCCCTACTTCTCTGTCTCATCTCCCTGTCTGGTCAGAAACCTGTCTGCAAATGACACAGTAGCTATTTCTGTTTTTATATATATACAAGTGTCCTTGTAGCCTTTAGTATTTATTATTGTAGAGATACAAAGGCTCTTTATACACTTTGTAAAATTTACGCCAAACCCCAGATCTCAAACTCTTATTCTCCTTGTAGCACTTGCACTGTTACTAAAATGTATAAGCCAACTTCTGTACAGAAAAAAATTGCCAAGCAGATACAGCAACAATCTTTTGTCAGAAAACTTTTGGGAAATTAAAGTCTTGGCATAGTCCAGATATAGGTTTCAAGAATAATGGTATCACAGATGAAAACAACAGTAGTACATTGTGGTGCTTGGATAGTGATGAAATACTAAAGAAACTTTGGACATGGTTGCATAAGCCTAGCACTTGGACTTGGGGACAGGAGGATCAGTAGTTCAAGACTAGTCTTGGTTACATACTAAGTCTATGGCTGCCAGACTAGGTTACTTCAGTAAAAGATCATTTGAAATTAAAATCCCTGTTGCTGAAGATGCATGTACATCAGACAAACGTCCTAGAAGCTCCCAAGTGGGACCTGCCATGAATGCTTCCTCCCTGAGGAATAGTACCTTCTGTTGTCATGAATGTTTGCAAAGGAAGGAAGCAGCCAACAATCCTTCTTAGTTATGATCAAAATGAATCACAATGACCAACATGGCACCAAACCCTCCAAGGGTGCAATAGTAACACTCATACCACAGCTCTCTAACTTACTACTTGATCAACAAGAGGGAAACCATGCCTGTTGCTGGAAACCTAGGCAAGTACACAGGGCTAGTGAATTTGCTGCTCTTGGAGGAGAACCTACCATTGCCATTTTGCTAAACCAACATAATCTCTAACTACATTACAGAAGAGGGAGCAGAAAGCTTATAAGAACCAGAAGATCAGGGAGTTTTCTATGAAAGTGTGTTTCCCAGGAATGTCAGAGGATACATGCATAAAGTCTCACCAACTTGACTGCCTAAACACGAATTGGACAAGGACAACAACAATAGATATATCAAAGTGGACAGGGGAAAGACTATGAGGCATCAACTCTATGAAAAGAATTATGGGCAACCCAGCACTTGGGAGGCAGAGGCAGGTGGATCCCTGTGAGTTCAAGGCCAGCCTGGTTTACAAAAACGAGTCCAGGACAGCCAGGGATACACACAGAGAAACCCTGTCTCGAAAAAACAAAACAAAACAAAACAAAAGACTATGGGCAATTGGGGAATTCTAACAACAGGAGAAATAGCATTCCCCAGGGAAGAGCAAGCCTATTGGCTTTGCAATGCCTGCAAGCATACATACAAGTAACCTATAAACTGACCAGGTTAGGCTGAGGTACACACACACACACACACACACACACACACATGTGTACATGAAACAACAATTAATAAAAAAATAGACATGAATTTGAAAGAAATGAAGCATATATAGGAGAGTTTTGTGGTAGAAAAGGGAAGGGGAAGTGATATGTCCATAACCTTAAAAGTAAGAGGAATTATATGCAATATATATCTCAAATATATAACTAGATTTATATCAATATGTTTCTTCATAGCAATCTATTGTCATTTCCCTGTAAATTGTGATTCAGTTCATCTGCTTTGGGACAACAAAAAAGCATGATCTAAAGCCTGAAACAGAATTCATATAAATTTTGATGTATCAGTTAATTGTTCAGAGTAAAATAATTTTACTCATGATCTCGGAAATAAAGGGTTATGTAGATCCCAGCAAATGAAAGTGTTGTGAAGGGTTAGCACGAGGGAAAAGTCTAAGATTACTGTGGTGGGGTTGAAGGGGTCTCACCAAAGCTTGGCAAATCATTTGCAAAATGCTCATTGTGTTATGTGCCCAATTCCTTTATGCTCAAGTATCAGAGACATAACATGACAGTGAATTAAAGTGGTCTTGTAAATTTCTTTGAACAATAGAAGTGAAAACGTAGGAGTTTGAAGCCTATGCCTCTAAACACTTCATGCTGCTCGCTGAGGCTGCTTCCACTTCCTCTTCATCTCTCCCCCCCCCCCCACCTCTTCTTTTCCTTCTTCTCATACCTGCCTAAAGTTGGTTTTTAAAAGCATCAAAAATTGAGTGATGGTTTCAGCTTTTGAGTTACGTTGGGGTGGAATTCCAAGCCCTAGACTTGAAACTATTCTCAATGAGCGGTGAATGAAAGCAACGTTGAAATGCATTCAGATGGATATATCTAAGCAAGAGTACCTTAAATCCAAGCAAAGATATGATAAAGAACATTTATAAGACATTTACAGGAACATGACGTTATATTCAATAAAACATGCACATGTATTTTTATGATAAATATCTATAATGAAGCCTTTCTTTTGCATGTTTCCATCATTCATTTTTCCTTCCCATTTATTTAATTTTAACTGATATTTAAAACAACAACATTTTGATATTTTTGATAGGTGTCCATTGTGTAATGGACATTGTGTAAGTACACCTATGTTTTTAAATGTTCCACTATGGTGAAAAATTCAAAATCTTGCCTTTTCTACATAAATATTATCACTATGCTATGGAGCAAAACATTCAGCTGTTTTCTTTCTATCTAAAAAATGTAATTCTGGGTTTGTCCTTCCCTCCTCTTCTTCTTCCTCCTCCTCTTCCTCTTCTTCAAATAAGCTTTGTTTAAGTATAATGATGCACACTTATGAAAATACTCCAGTAGCACTCTTTTCCTACTAACCACAAAGTGGTTTGTTTATATGTCTTTTGAGGCTCGGGTAAGTACTATGTGACAAAGCCCTGCAAAGAACATTTTGCATCCTTCATCTTCTATGACAAGTATCAGACTGAAATTGGAAAGTTTCCTAAAATATTCACCTCTTTAATTCTACTCTTCATTCCTTGATCTACGGGGGCATGAAGCACAAAATTGGTTCAGAAAGATACAACATTTCCAGCGTTCAAGATCTCTTGTCCACAAGACACAGCATCTGTCTAAATAATGGATTTCAGTACAATCTCCAGGGCAAATGTGCACATTATAGTCAGCTCCACTTCATTAGCCGGTTATTTTGTATCTTCCCAGACAGGTAGTGAAATTGCTCTGCTGTTAGCATGGCTCTGATTAATCTAGATTTCACTAATTACCCTGCACTCACATGGATTAGATGAAATTGCTTTTTGTATTCTTCTGCAATAGGCTTCAAATTGGTTTCTAAAGACTCTTTTGTTAAGACACTGCCAATGTTTCCAAGATCATAAGTCTATCCAGCACAAAGAAAATAAGGAACTATACTTTAATTCCTGCTTACATGGCCTTTCTTTGGGGTACTTCTTTTCCTACCAGGGCATCAGAGTGTGCTTTTAAAAGAAATATAAAACATAACTTTAAAAACAAAGGATTGGTTTTGTTGTTTTACTTTTTGTTGTTGTTGTTGTTGTTCCAGGGACATTATTGGAGAAAGCTACATGCAGATAGACTGACTTTAAAAGAATAAAATAACAATGAAAGGTCAAGCCCTAATCCTAACTGTAAACCTACAAACCGCAGATTACTATTTTTCAAGAAGCAATACTGCCACCTGGCTGTGTAAACCAGAGAAAAAGACCAGTGCCTTCCTTCTCCAACCAAATCCTTGTGATGGTCAATCTACCCCATTTTCCACCTATCTGTACAGAAGCCTGGTGAATACTAGGAATACAAAATCCTAGAGGCACAAAACCGGAACAAGATCATTAGAAAAAACCTCAAAGGCTGTGCAGAACACTGTTTGGAGCCATGAAGATGAAATCCAAGATGGAATTGCAATGGCAACGCTGTAATACAAGGCAATCTGATATCTCAATCCATTTCACTTGCAGTGCCCTGGGAATTGCTATAAGAATCCAAGTCTGCATTAGAGACTATGAGTCAAATGGTATATAAGCTTTGAGGAAAAGACAAATGGGGGAATATGAATTCATTAATAAATATTTCAACTATCAGAATTTGTCATATTCAAAATACCTGTTAGTTTCTACTGCCTGGACATGTTTAAACCTCCAAAATGCCATTTCCCATAAAACATGCCTGATATTTCCCCACTTGTAATTTTCCTAAGCATCTCCTCATAGTCTAAATTTTTATGCTAGATTTCTGCAAGTCTTTTCTATGAAAGTTTTATGATTCCCAACAGAAAATGATATAGTGTGTGTGTGTGTATATATATATATATATATATATATATATATATATATATATATATATATATATATATATATATATCCCAAACCCTTTATGGTATTTTGCCAAAGCACAGCCTATTTGGCAAAGCAGAATTATGTTATGCAGAACTTCCTTCCATGAATCTTTCAGTAAACGTTGACTATAAAGTCACTTGATAAATAATTTGTATAATATGAACTTAAACTGCATGAGTTTTGTTCAACCCATTATCTGGCAGTATTCTGAATAGTATGTAGAAAAGATCTCCACACTATTAAATAAATAAATGTGGTAAAGTCAGCATACATATCCCAGACTATTAAAACCCATGTTCTTCTACTTTAACACATTATATCACATGAATACACTGTACTTGCTTGGTTCCATTCCTAAAACGTGTTGTAATTTATACTTGACTTACAGTAAAGGCTATTGGGGAGAAGCAAACATTTTCTTCCAAAAGGCAGCTATGTTCAATAGTATGCAACAAAAAAGCCATTTATTTCCCTTTTCTCTGTTACAATTTAAGAGGCCATCTTAGAAGAAAGTTTCAAGATAACATCTTAAATCTAAGTTATGCAAGATTTTTAATGATATAAAAATACATAAAGTAGCTACACTGTACAAAAATGGCTACATATGTAAAATAATATTTTGGCAGAGTTTCAGAGTGCAGAAGCTATGTTCTCCAAATAGTTTTTGTTTTAATTATTTAGACTGATGAAGTACAATAAACTAATAACTAATACTGCCAATTTAATTCATTTTGCTGTTATTATTTTACCAAATATAAAATTGTAAAAATTAAAAGACATTTTCTTGTGCTAATGACATTTTTATTATTATCAGATGACATGCAAGTTAAGAACTGTGGCAAAAACAAGTGAGAAATCTGTTGTTTTCTTTTTTTTCCTGAATGATCATGTCATATTGCCTTCTACATGGTTAGCATTTATATTCATAGATCAGTCCTGTTCTAAAACTCAGTTAGAGAACCTTATTACTGTAGCACATGCTAATTAATACAGAGCTTCATCACTTTTCGAAGTGACTAGAATAAGTGGCTGAGCACATGTGTCCACCCCCACCTGAAGGCTTATGGAACAGAACCAAAGGACAGGCAGTAATACTGTGAAATGCTGCATACCTGTTACACATAGTACAGTATTTGTTACCTTCGGTAGACCTATACAAGATGAAGCCAGTTAAAACTTCCAGCATAGGTGTGAGAAAGGCTACTGATGCCCCTCCCATAGCTAAACAGCTATTGGCAATTGACTGCTTGTTAGTGGAAGTGGAGGGAGAGTCACTTTTCTTTGGGACAGGTGGCCAATACCAGGTTGTTCATGCCCCATTACATGACCCCACAAACATGTGCATATGTGTAGTACCAATTGGATTTGTTGGACTAAAAAAGTAAATAAGTAAATTATTTAAAAAGAGGACATGAAATTGAAGGAAAGATGTGTTGGGGTTCCTCATCATCTTCTAAGAGATAATTAAGCAAAGTATTTAAGTTTCCAAGTCCTCAATGTAAAAAGATTTTAATTTATAGACCAGCTTCTTAAACTATGGATCATAGCTCCAAATGGCATAATTGAATCTGGCTGTCATGAGGTTCCTCAACATGCAACAAGCAAAATTAACTTTAAAATGAAGCTATTAAATAGTCAAAATCCTAAGTGTTTCTGACAATACTGCTTTATGTTGCATTATGTGACTCTGCTATAGCCTTGGTCCTGACCACACAAAATGTGTACTTTGCACTGTGTATGACATCGTTGTTGGGGTTCATGTAAAAGGAATGGCGAAGGGCTCTAGAACTCATGGAATTCAGCCCACTGGTTAACAAACCCACGATGGGTGTGTCTTGATGAGGCATAACCCTGAGAACTATGTGTTCATGGTGTTATGGAGCATAGCTCTGCTTTTTACACTTGAGGTCCTCATAATCCTCCTAACATATAAATTGTGTGAGAGCTATAAGAGAGCTTCCAGGCCCTCACTGGGCAACATCACTGGCACTCACAATAATAATGCTTGATGTCTTCCAGGCATTGCTGATGGAACAGATTAATGATTCAACCACCACCCTTGAAAAAAAATCTGCAGATGTAGATTGCTAACAATGACCACTACCCCAAGAAAGAATTTGGGAAAACAGATTGTTTAGCAAGGTTAAGTAAAGAAGTTTTTGTGGTGACTCTAATGCAGAAAAGCTTAGGAAAGAATTTGAAGTTAAGAAAAACATACACTCTAAATAGTAAAGCTAGGGACCTTTTGAAGTTGGTAAGCAAAGACAATAGCCCAATTAGCCCTAGCTGATGTGACTCTCTCACTCAAGCTGGACTTCAAGGTGACTACTTTCTTATACTATTTTTTGCCCTCAGCTTCCTGCTATGATTTAATAAAAATATTAATGTAGATAAGCATCTGTAGGAATTAAAGTAGAAATGGCTGGTTGTTTTTAATATAGAAGTGTAGATTTGTGATACTTTTATGATTTTTATAAGATTACTTTTTAAGTAATTCTTTCCTTGTAACCACAAATTGGAGCTTGCTTGTAAAGAAACACTGGCTGAGAAATTTCCTTGCATGCTTATACTCTTTTAATATATAACAAGTTGCTTAGTTATATATGTATATGGGTTCTTGGAAATAACTTGTTTTTCATGCTTGTTTCTCACCCATAATGTATAAAACATTTGATCATGTGAAGAAACTGGGGAACATGTTTTCTTTATGTTTGTAATTGTTCATTTAAAGAAAAATAGAATGTAAACACATTGTGATTTTTGTACTGCTTTAAATATCTTGCTGGGATATGTAAACTGTAGGAGGAAGAATAAAGTTGTTGGAATCTTCTTCCATCCACAAAAATGTGTATATGTGATATGTATGTGTGTAAGGTTATTGGAATCTGTTTCCATCCACCCAATATGTGAATGTATGTATGTATATATGTATGTATGTATGTATGTATGTATGTATGTATGTAAATGTGCAAAGTAAGAGAAGCTTCAAAGAAGAAGCTTATTGAAACATGCTGGAGTCTGTCTTAATTCGTCATCAAGTGTGTGGATGTGTGTGATCTTTTTCTTTCCTTTCCTTTTTTTTTTTAGATGCTTGTCACAATCAGTGGAAGCCCCTGCTAGGAGCCAACAGCCCTATCCCCACTTACATGGTAGCTGTAAGCCCCCACCAGAAAGCTTATCAGCACTGGCTTACTACCAGCAATTTAATTCTGGCCCCTCAGTTCACCACTGTCAGTGGAGCCATTGCTGTTAACAATCAGTTATGGCCTGGAAATTTGCCCTTAGAGAAAGTCTGCAGGGTAACCAGCTACCTGCCAGATCTGCACCTTGACTGAGTTTACCCTGTCAGTGTTGAAGCTGGCCTTCAACATGTCATGCTATCCAATGCCAACTAACACTACTAGAAACAACTTCAGTACAGATTTGAATTGTACACTCTGAATTGCAATGATTTTACTGGCCGTACAAAACAGTCTGCTCATATAGAAACACAATTGTTTAATTATGGAAAATGAAAGCATGTAATATATTTGTACTATAATTATTTAGCATGTAAATATCAAATTATTTTATCCAGTGCTGGAGACATGGTTCAGGGAATAAAGTTCCAGCCACACATGTGTGAGGACATGAGTTCAGGTCCTTGGAATTGGTGTGAAGAGCAGCACTATAATCCCAGTGCTCCTATGGCATGGTAGAATACAGGGACAGAAGAATCCCTAAGACACTTCAGGGACACCAAGACTGGCCTATGCAGCATAAAACACACAACCCTGCCTGAAACAAGGAGAAAAGTGAGGAATGATACCCAAGGTTGTTGTGTTACCACTACACAGATGCTATAATTTGCCCATGTCTATATTCACATTTGCAAACACTCCCCTCAATGTAACACACATGAACTACTCACACACTCACAAACGACACACACACACACACACACACACACACAAGATTTTTTAAATTTTTATAATATCTTTAGATTGTCATGTGCTACAGTGTTTGATATTAAACATTTCTGAGTTTTTTACTTTAAATTTGTACAAGATCATTAAATAGCCAGGCATGGTGGTATAGAACTGAAATCTTAGCACTCAGGAAGCAGAGAATGTGTAACTGTTGCAGGTTCAAGTCCATATCGCTCTACATAAGGAGTTTCAGGACAGCCAGGGCTATTCAGTGAGATCATGTCTCAAAAAAGTCATTGAATGAATTTTGGCTTTCAATTAGGGCAGCAGTTCTAATAATTTCTGAAAGGGACCTGAACATATTTCTGACATTTTATACTTTGTACTTATGAAAATAAATGTTGGTAACTAAAAATGAAAATATTGCTCAACTTTGAAAAACATTTAAGATCCTCTATGTACTGTAGTATTACTCAGATGGGGGTTAAGAAATACATATGTATTACATATAATTATATATATATGTAATGTATAATTATTAAAATTTTATTTTTGCTTGAAAAAGAAATAGTTTAACTTTAGTATAATAAGAATATAGAGTTTGACAGAATTTTAATGATTATGAAATGAATTTCTGTATTTTGAAAATAACAATAAGGCTATGACAGTGCATAGCCATACATATACATATATGTATAATACATATACATATATATTGCAAGTTCACACCAAGGCACACCAAGGTTCTCTCCTTTTACCATGTAGTTCCTGGGGATCAAAGTCAGTTCAAGAGGTTTGATGCCGGATGCATTTATCCACTGAGCCATCTTGTAGGCCCCATGATTTAGGTTTGTATGTAAAAATAAACAAATATAAGTACCTCATCACTCTGAAAATTTTCTTTAATTTTTAATAAATGTTAACATAACTTTTATAACAAATAATTATCTTAAAATAAATTTTCTTTTGTTTCATTCTCAGTAAATGTTTTATTTGTATACCTATATTATATACTTATATTCGTGGGGTCATGTAAAAATTTCACATGTAAAAGAGTCACATGTGGAAAATAATTAAAAATCTCAGATTTATATGATGGTTCTTATAGAACCAGCTGTACAGAATGTAAAAATGTTGAAATTCTATTAGTAATGTTGAAGTGGGAGATGTTAAAATATAGGGAGAGGTCCAAAATAAGTTTCTTAGTTCTTTATTACCATGATGATGCATGTGTAGAAATCACAGAAAGACTTGAGAAAGTTAGTTACCTCTTTCTACTGTGTGTGTTAATGTGATTAAATTCAATTCATCAGATTTAGCAACAAATGCCTTTACCTACTGAGCCATCTCATAGTTCCTGGAAGACTTCATTTATCTTATACAAAGCAGGGACTGGTGAATTAATGGTACCACTTTCCACAGCCAGGACTGAACACTTTGAATATTGATGCTTCTTATTGATGTTCCAAATTATGAATAAAAATATTCCTATAGTGTTTTGGGACTATGCACTCTTATAATCTTATTATTATTTCCAGAATCCAGAAATTAGTTTCTTATCCATTAAAATTGTTCGCAGATCTCTATTCTTACTATATTGAAGTTAAACTAATTCTTCTACAAGTAAAAATTAAATAGCAAATTTTAACGATTTTTAAAATCATTTATTTTATTTCTGTTTACCTGCATGTGTGCCTGGTGCACACAGAAGCCACAAGAGGGCACTGGTGGTTTTGGTGCTTTTGTGAACTGCCATGTGGGTCCTGGGTGCCAAACTTAGGCCCTCTGCAAGAACAGAAAACACTCTTAACAGCATAGCCATCTGTCTGCTTTCCAAAAGGTTTTTTATAAGGAATAATAATTAATATACATATAACATTTAAATATTCATGAAAAAGTTCTGAAGACCTTAAAAAGAGACATTTAGAAGTGACATCATTCATTCAAGATCTATAACTAATAGTAGTAGAGTCTAGATTCAAGCAAGAGGTATATGGTTCTTTGATAATAGGCCTTAAGTCCAGCATTTTCCTTTCAGGATGGTGTGAGGTAAATATTATCCATGAACTGTAATTTTTAAAACTATGAAGTATTATAGATTTATCTGGATTTATCCTCTACACCTTTTTGTTGTTCTTGTTAATAAGCATCTTAGCCTCTTCTCTATTGCTAAGGGATAGTACTAGAGACTTTGTTTTGGCTTAGGGTTTTGGTTGACATGGAGTGTGTGTGTGTGTGTGTGTGTGTGTGTGTGTGTGTGTGTGTGTGTATGTGTGTGTGTTCCTGTGTGTGTGTGTGTGTGTGTTTATGTGGTGTGTGTGTGTATGTCCTTAAGTCTGTTTCTTTTCTTACAAAGCCATTAGTAGTCAATCACAGACTCTTCACCCTGATGACCTTATCTAATCACAATAATGTCCCAGAGACCTCATCTTTAAAATCCTATAATTAGATAACAATCTCACAATGGAGTTAAAACTTCAAAGTGAAGTTTGAAAAGGATAAACCATATTCAAACCATACATAACATATGTTATCATGACACAAAAAATGTTGATGGCATCTTGATGCTTAATTTTCTACATTTGCTGGTGAAATAAGCATATACAATTTAGTTATTGTTTTAGATCATTGCTAACTTTTCCTATTTTAATAACTCCCTTAACACCTATAATTGGTATCTTCCACTTCTGTTTGTTTGTTGGTTTGTTTGCTGATTTGCTGGTTTGTTTGTTTGTTTGTTTGAGATAGGCATCATGTAGCCCAGAATGGCATCAAACTTGATGCTTATTTAAGACTGACCTTGTACTCATCTTCCTGCCTCCACCTCCCAAGAGCCAGAATTACAAGTGGCACCATTCCCTGATTTCTATCTATCTTTTAATTTTTATTGTTCCTAACCTTTAAAAATACTTTTAAAAATATTTTTTCACCTGTAGAAAAGTAGAGAAAAACAAGGCCTTAGTAAGATACAAATTTCTTGTACTGTTGTTATCCCGTAGTGGACTTGTTTCTTAGCTTCTGTGGTCTAATTAAAACTTTGCATGTTAACAGAGCCATTTGTCCCCCTAACCCTGGATTGACTTGGATCGCTATGCATCAAACTGTAGGTTGAGTGGCACCAAAAAGCTGGTGAATTTTTATTTTTACAAAGATAGTGGTCATGAAAACATTTAATATGAAAACCTATTACAAACTCCTTCCAGTTGGCTAAAGCAAATAACAGCACTGAACCCCAAAATAATAATAAGGTAATTACATTCAGCCCACTGTGTGCTCATGACAAGAGCAGACATGCAAGGAGGGGGGAAGAATTCCAACCATTAATTGAATCTAACACAATGCATTTTATACATACGTGTCTGTGTGTGTGTGTGTGTGTGTGTGTGTGTGTGTGTGTGTGAACTAGAAAGATAGCTTGTTAGTATAGTGTATGCTGCACAAGCAGGAGTATTTGAGTTTGGTTCCCCAGCACCCATAAAAAAGCCAGGCATGGTGGTACATCTGAATACCAGCCCTGGAAAGGCAGAGTCAGATGGAATTCCTGGAGCTCATAGGCCAGCCAGCCTAGCTTAGATTGTATCTCAAAAATTAAGATGGAAAGCAATTAAGGAAAATAGGGAACATCAGCATCTGACCTACAAATCTCACATGCATATGTAATTGCAAGTATATATGTATACAGCATGTATGCACAAATACCCTCCCCCACACACAAGTATCTACCACATATCTATAATCTACTTATTATCTGCTTATGGATATATAATATGTGCACTTATATGTATATAGTCAATCTATATCTCCCTGATATCATAATCCTATCTATTGCTTGAAAATGAAACTATATGTACATTTAACTCTAAATCACAGTGACAATTATACCTCCTGCCCAAACAAGAATCATGGTATTTGCAGGGTATCCCCTAGTTATTTCTGTTAACAAAGGCATGATCTACGTAGTTCCAGAGACTTGCTTGTCTACAGAAATCATGTATGTGCCATGATACTTCTCTTAGGCTTGGCTTTATTTTTCCCTTGCCTAGAAAAAAAACTCCTTATGCCCTAAATATTTTTGTGCATTTTTAGTTATTCCCTGCACAAAATTCTCAGAAGGGGAAATTTCTGGAGAAAAAAATAAGGTAAATTTCAAAGACCTTTATATAAAAAACAGTCTCATATTTTCCTTTGACTATTGTTAAACATTACTTTAAATTCGCTACATTTTACATACAATATTGGTAATTGTTTCATTTGTTTATTAATTAGGTTGAAATTTATTGTCCTGTTACATTTCATTAAATTCTTATGTTCTTATTTCATTCACAAGTAATAAAATGTCCATTTATTGGACCCTTAAAACTTGTGAATTTATTTTAAATAGTTAGTTCATACATAAGTAAGACTATAAAAAGTCTTAACAGTCCCCCGTCCCTTCCCTTTCTGTGCTGGAGAGTCACATTTAGGTATCCCTTACCTACTAACTTCACTACTGATTACAGATTATTTCTCTTAGATTTATGTATGTCAGTGTTCTCTGACTATGTGGGTCTGGGAATACCAAAATTCCATTGTCAGGCTTGGTGGCAAGTGTCTTTACCCACTGAGCCACCTCGTGAAAATGAAAACATTTTTATAGTACATAGTTAGGAAATTACCTCGTTTTAAATTTGTTCATTTGTGTCCTTTCTTACTAATCTTTCCTGCAATATTGACAAACTATTCAAATGCAGAGAAAAATGCAATTAATACAATCTTGCTCAAGAAGCCTAGGTGCTCTTTTTGAATAGTGTTTATAAAGTTGGTGAACAATGTATCTCATAATGTCACAGAAAAGGAAATATATCATATATACATAATACCCACTTTTTGAAACAGGGTCTCACATTGTAGCCCAAGCTGGATTGGAACTAACTGTGTGGCCTCCAACTATTGGCCTTCCACTTACCTTAGCTTCCCAAGTTCTCAGTGGTATGTGACATGGCACCTGATTTACAAACAATAAGCTTAATAAATCCTTAGAATATCATTCTGAATTTCTTACCTTTCTCATGACCACCATACACTAAATTTCATGTATGAAGTTTCACAGTATACTTTGTCTTTTAAAATCTTTGGAAGAACTTCTGCTTCCAAATGAAATAGAACAAAACAAACCAGCCTTCCCTTCACACCAGAAACAACAGCATCAAAACTAGTAAAATATATTGAAGAGGGTGCTAAAGACTTGGTGCATACAGGATAAAAATCACTGTACTCTTTGGGAGGTGGAAGACAAAATGAACATCGTCCTGTGATTATTACTATAATTGAATGAGAACTGAAAGTTGGGCCCAAGCAGTTTTGCAGAGCCCTTAGCACAAGAAATGGAAAGGAAGCTCACAAAAGTACATGCTCACTTCTTCAGGGACAGTGGTAAAGAGAAACTCTTACAGGTAAATGGGTGTTTCTGGGGTGAAATAATTGATTAAAGGTTTCTTCTGTAGGATTCTGAGTGAGAAGTTAGAAGTGACTGTGAATCTTCATTGTCAGCCTGACTGGACTGAGAGTCACCTAGGAGACATACTTTGGGGATTTTTGGTGGGTGTTCAGAGAAAGGTTTAACCGAAGCAGGAAGACCCACACTGAGTGTGGTTAGCACTAGCCACAAGAACTGGGATGCTACACTGATTAAAAATTGGGGAAAAGAGAGGATCCAAGATGGTGGCGAGCAGTGTGGACCGCGTTTGGAGGCTCCAGTGAACAATTCAGGGAATTGCCCAGATTTCTGAGCCAGGAACACCGAGGTCCGAACATCACGGCAGCAGGAGTGCTCCACGGTTCGGAGGGACCAGGGTGCGGAGGACCTGCGTGCCCCTGCACACGGGAGGACCATGGATTTTCTCTGATCGGAGTGGCAGCGGCAGAGGCAGCAGCACCAGCGGCACCAGTGGCAGTGGCTGAGGTTTGCAGCTCATAGCCTTCCGGTGGAGGCGATTGGTGTGGTGGCTGGTGGGAGTTGCTGCGGGAGAGGGGACTCGGGGCAGGATTTGGGTCGCGTGGAGCCTTCGGACCCAGACTGGACTCGGCGGACATTTCGGCCCCAGAGTCCCGGGTACTGGCCCAGCCCAGCAAGCAATTCTGCCCGAGGCACTAACTCAGCTTCGGCCACAGCTCCCCTGCTGTGGCGCAGGCTTAGTGGAGCGCACAGCTCCACACTAGGCAGCACCTCAGCTCAGCAGCAGCTCCCCTGCGGTGACACAGTCTGGGCGGAGCACTTGGTTCCACCACCGTCGCTAACTCAGAGCAGCCGCAGTTCTCTTGCTGTGGCGCAGGCTTGGCTGAGCGCTCAGTTCCACCCTAGGCACCACCTCAGCTCAGTGGCAGCTCCCCTGGAGTGACACAGTCTGGGCGGAGCACTTGTTCCACCACTGGCGCTAACTCAGAGCAGCCGCAGTTCTCCTGCTGTGGCGCAGGCTGGACAGAGTGATTGATTCCACCAGCTCTAAGAATCTGGTTGGACACAGTGTGCAGTTTGAATCCAGAATTCCTGGTTGAGATTGGTGGTCAGTTCGGGCCCTGAGTCAATAACTGACCACAGCACGCACTTTGGGCCAAAAGGCCCTAGCGGAGCTTGGTGCGTAGTCCCAGCCCAAAAATTCTGGCTGGACCCTGTGTGCATTTTGGGCCCAGAATCCCTAGCTGAGCTCGGCAGACGGTTCAGGCCCTGAGAATCTAGATGAGTTCAGCCCGTGGTTCGGGCCCAGTGTTCCTGGCTGGGCTTGGCATGGAACACAGAAGGCTGTGGGTACCTTGGCCTGACCCAACGCTCATTCAGAGACCCAGAACAATTGCAGGATCCACAGCACAGGGGGGCTGAAGATCACTGGCTGTGAGAGACCAGAACAAAAGGGCTGAGCTCCTAACATCCACACCAGTGAAGCTTTGAGCTCCCAGCCTAGGGAAATCATGAGAAAACAAGGGAATCTATCATCAGACTCCCTCCATCCAACTCTGGAAGCTACCCAACAAAAACAAAGACGGCAAGATGTCTAAAGGACAATTAAAAAGCATACGCAAAAAACCCCAAAACAACATGGGTTCTCCAGTTTCCAGCTATCCCAAAGAAAACAACCCAGAGAACTCAAATACAACGGAAATACAAGAAAATGACCTCAAATCCTTAGTAATGAGGATGATAATGGAGGAAACAAATAAAATTCGTAATCAAATGCAGGAAGACGCAGACAAACAGGTGAGAGACATAAAAGAAGCACATAGAGTGGAACTGGAAAAATTGCAGGAAAATGCAAACAACCAGATGAAAGAAATTAATAAAACGGTTCAAGCTCTGAAGACCTATAAAGAGGCAATGGAAGAAACTCAGGAATATACAAAAAATCAGATGAAAGAAATCAAAAAATCAGTTCAAGATCTGAAAATGAAAATGGATTCAATGATAAACACACAGACAGAAGAAAAACGAGAACGTGAGACCTCAGAGAAGGCGAGCAACACAGAGGTGAGCTTTTCTAAGAGAATCCAAGAGAAGGAAGAACGAATCTCAGGGCTAGAAGATACAATCACAGATATTGAATCAACCATTAAAGAAAATGCCAAATCTGGAAAACTCCTGACACAAAACATCCAAGAAATTAAGGACACCATGAAAAGAAGAAATTTGAGGATAATAGGCATTGAAGAAAGAGAAGACCTCAGACTCCGGGGCCCAGAAACTATTCTCAACAAAATCATAGAAGAAAATTTCCCCAATCTAAAGAAAGAAATGCCTATAAACATACAAGAGGCCTACAGAACACCAAATAGACTTGATCAGAAAAGAAAAACTGCCCGCCACATAATAATCAAAACACAAAACATGCAGAACAAAGAAAAAATATTAAAAGCTGCAAGGGAAAAGGGCCAAATAACATTTAATGGTAAGCCTATCAGAATTACACCCAACTTCTCAGCAGAGACCATAAAAGCCAGAAGGGCCTGGACAGAGATCCTCCAAACCCTAAGAGACCACAGATGCCAGGCCAGACTACTTTACCCAGCAAAACTATCAATAACCATTGATGGAGAAAACAAAATATTCCATGACAAAAACAAATTCAAACAGTACCTATCTACAACTCCAGCTTTACGGAAGGTACTAGAAGGAAAACTCCATCCCTAAGGGTCAAGCTACAACCAAAACTACTCAGGAAATAGATAACTATCCCATGGCAAAAACACAACTACACAAACGCTTGACTGGAAACAACATCAAAATTAAGACTCTTAACAGTCACTGGTCATTAATATCTCTCAACATCAATGGCCTCAATTCTCCAATAAAAATACACAGACTAACTGAATGGGTACATAAACAAGATCCAACAAGAAACACATCTCACCCATAATGAAAGGCATTACCTCAGGGTAAAAGGTTGGAAAAAAAATATTCCAAGCAAATGGTCACAAGAAGAAAGCAGGCATAGCCACTTTAGTATCAAACAAAATAGACTTTCAACCAAAATTAATCAAAAGGGATGAGGAAGGACACTTCATACTCATCAAAGGTAAAGTCAACCAAGATGACATCACAATTCTGAACATCTATGCTCCCAATACAAGGGCACCCACATATGTAAAAGATCTCCTAAAAAAACTTAAACCACACATCGATCCCCACACAATAATAGTGGGAGACTTCAACACCCCACTCTCACTGAAGGATAAGTCATTGAAACAGAAACTAAGCCAAGAAATAACATCATTAACCAATGCCATGGGTCAAATGGATCTAACAAATATCTATAGAACCTTTCACCCAAACAAGAAAGAACACACCTTCTTCTCTGCACCCCATGGAACCTTCTCCAAAATTGATCACATCGTAGGTCACAAAGCAAGCCTCAATAGAGACAAGAGGATTGAAATAATACCTTGTATCCTATCAGATCACCATGCTCTTAGGCTGCAATTCAACAACAACAGAAATAACAAAAAGCCTACACGTACGTGGAAACTAAACAACTCTCTGCTAAATGACTCCTGGGTCAGGGAAGAAATAAAGAAAGAAATCAAGGAGTTTCTGAAATTCAATGAAAATGAAGAAACAACATACCCAGATTTGTGGGATACATTGAAAGCAGTGCTAAGAGGAAAATTCATAGCACTAAGTGCCTTTAAAAAGAAATTGGAAACATCGCACATAAGCATCTTAACAATACAACGGAAGCCCTCGAAAAAAAAGAAGCAGAAACACCCAAGAGTAGTAGACGCCTGGAAATAATCAAACACAGGGCTGAAATTAACAAATTAGAAACGAAGAAAACAGTCCAAAGAATCAACAAAACCAAAAGCTGGTTCTTTGAGAAAATCAACAAGATAGACAGACCATTAGCCAAACTAACTAAAAGGCAGAGACACAGTATTGAAGTCAACAAAATCAGAAATGAAAAGGGAGACATAACAACAGACACTGAAGAAATTCAAAGAATCATAAGATCCTACTTTGAAGGCATATACGCCACAAAATTTGAAAATCTAAGCGGAAATGGATGATTTTCTTGATAAATTTTACTTGTCAAAGTTGAATGAAGAACAGATAAACAAGCTAAATAGTCCCATTTCCCCTACAGAAATAGAAGCAATCATCGATGGTCTCCCAACCAAAAAAAGCCCAGGGCCAGATGGTTTCAGTGCAGAATTCTACCAGACCTTCATGGGCAAGCTAATACCGATACTCTTCAAGCTACTCCAAAAGATAGAAATGGATGGAAAATTACCAAATTCATTCTATGAGGCCATAGTCTCATTGATACCTAAACCTCACAAAGACTCAACAAAGAAAGAGAATTTCAGACCAATTTCTCTTTTGAACATCGATGCAAAAATACTAAATAAAATACTTGCAAAACGAATACAGGAACACATCAAAGATATCATTCATCATGACCAAGTAGGCTTCATTCCAGGCATGCAGGGATGGTTTAATATACAGAAATCCATCAATGTAATCCACCATATAAACAAACTGAAAATAAAAAAACACATGATCATCTCCTTGGATGCAGAGAAAGCATTTGATAAAATTCAACACCCATTCATGTTTAAAGTTTTAGAGAGATCGGGGATACAAGGCACTTTCCTCAACATAATAAAGGCTATATACAGCAAGCCAATAGCCAAAATCAAAGTAAATGGTGAGATACTCAAGGAAATTCCTCTAAAATCGGGAACAAGGCAAGGCTGCCCACTCTCTCCATATCTCTTCAATATAATACTCAAAGTTCTAGCCAGAGCAATAAGCAATAAGAGAACAAAAGGAGATCAAGGGTATCCAAATGGGAAAGGAGGAAGTCAAATTATCCCTATTTGCAGATGATATGATAGTGTACATAAGTGACCCTCAAAATTCCACCAGAGAACTCCTAAAGCTGATAAACACCTTCAGCAAATTGCCTGGATACAAAATTACCTCAAAAAAGTCTGTAGTCTTCCTATACACAAATGACAAGCTCACAGAGGAAGAAATTAGGAAAACCACACCCTTCACATTAGACACAAGCAATATAAAATATCTAGGAGTTACCCTAACTAAGCAAGTGAAGGACTTGTATGAAAAAATTTCAAAACTCTGAAAAAGAGATTGAAGATGACCTGAGAAAATGGAATGATCTTCCTTGCTCATGGATCAGGAGAATTAACATAGTAAAAATGGCCATCCTACCAAAAGCAATCTACAGATTCAATGCAATCCCTATCAAAATACCTACACAATTTTTTAAAGACATTGAACGTTCAATTCTGAACTTCATATGGAAAAACAAAAAACCTAGAATAGCTACAGAAATCTTGTACAATAAAAGTTGCTCCAGAGGATTCTCCGTACCTGATCTCAAACTGTACTATAAAGCAATAGTAATTAAAACAGCATGGTACTGGCACAGCAACAGGCTGGTTGATCAGTGGAATCGAATCGAAGACCCAGATATGAATCCACACACATATGGTCACTTGATTTTTGACAAAGAAGCCAAATCCATTCAATGGAAAAAGGATAGCATCTTCAACAAATGGTACTGGTCTAACTGGAGGTCTATGTGTAAAAAAATGAAACTGGACCCATATTTGTCACCTTGCACAAAACTCAAATCCAAGTGGATTAAAGACCTCAACATAAAACCAGAGATACTAAGCCACTTAGAATAAAAAGTGGGAAAGAGCCTGGAACATATTGGCACAGGAGACAACTTCCTGAACAGAACACCAACGGCCCAGGCCTTAATGTCAACCATTAATAAATGGGACCTCATGAGGCTGAGAAGCTTCTGTAAGGCAGGAGACACTGTCAAGAGAACAAAGCGACAGCCTACAGATTGGGAAAAAATCTTCACCAACCCTACATCTGACAAAGGTCTAATATCCAAATATATAAAGAACTCAAGAAATTAAACACCACCAAACCGAATAACCCAATTGAGAAATGGGGCTTGGAACTAAACAGATAATTCTCAACAGAGGAGTATCAAATGGCCGAGAAACACTTAAAGAAATGCTCAACCTCCTTAGTCATCAGGGAAATGCAAATCAAAACAACTCTGAGATTCCATCTTACACCCATCAGAATGGCTAAGATCAAAAATTCAAGCGACACAACATGCTGGCGAGGATGTGGGGAGAGAGGAACACTCCTTCATTGCTGGTGGGAATGCAAACTAATACAGCCACTTTGGAAATCTATCTGGTGCTATCTCAGAAAAATGGGAATAGGGCTTCCTCAAGACCCAGCTATTCCACTCCTTGGAATATACCCAGAAGATGCTCCAGCACACAACAAGAAAAGTTGCTCAACCATGTTCATAGCAGCCTTATTCATAATAGCCAGAACATGGAAACAGCCTAAGTGTCCCTCAGTAGAAGAGTGGATAAAGAAAATGTGGTACATATACACTATGGAATACTACTCAGCTACTAAAAACAAGGAATTCCTGAAATTTGTGGATAAATGGATTGAGCTAGAAATGATCATAATGAGTGAGTTAACCCAGAAGCAGAAAGAATCAAATGGTATATACTCACTTATATCTGCCTACTAGCCCAAGGGGCATGTCCCATGAAAGCCTTCACTTACCAGGAAACTGGGACAGAGGGGAGGGCATCCTATTGGGACTCTAAATGAGAGACGCATGGGAGAATAGCAAAATAAAAGAATACAGAGGGTCCTAGAAATCTACAAGTAGAACAATATGATAGGCAGATTTGGGCCCAGGGGTCCCGCTCAAATTAAGGCACCAGCCAAGGACAATACAGGAGGTAAACTTTAAACCCCTTCCCAGATCTAGCCAATGGTCAGAATATTCTCCACAGTTGAGTGGAGAGTGTGATAAGACTTTCTCACATACTCTGGTGCCTCACATTTGACCATGTCCCCTGGAGGGGGAGACCTGGTGGCACTCAGAGGAAGGACAGCAGGTAGCCAAGAAGAGACTTGATACCCTATGAGAATATACAAGGGGAGGTAATCCCCCTCAGGAACAGTCATAGGGGAGGGGAATAATGGGAAAATGGGGGGGGGAGGAATGGCAGGATACAAGGGATGGGATAAACATTGAGATGTAACAAGAATAAATTAATTTAAAAAAATTGGGGAAAAACAAAAATGAACAAAATGGAGAAAGCAAGCTGAACACCTGAACTCACCTGTTTCCCCAGTGACGATGTAATGTGACCAAGTGCTCCTGCTGTATATTTTCCCATTGCAACGGGGTCTGCACAGTCTATAAGTGAGACCCACACAATCCTGCAAAGACTCTTAAGCCCAAAACACCAAGGAAGCAGCATCCCTGTTATTTTTCCCAGAGGATGAAATTTTGCCTGTGATGTCCTTCCTTGTTGGCTCCAATTGCCAGTGCTGAGCCAATGCCAAGAGTGCCTGATCCCATCCCTCTAAAGGCATCTGCCCTGCACAATGCTCCTCAGCCTATTGGAGCTGGCCAGTTTTGCTACACTCAATAACTACCTGGGGACATTCACCATGCTCTGGACAGATATGTCTGGCTTTATTTCAGGAATATGCCCATCACAATGTGTTTGTTAAAAGGAATGCTAGGACTTCCTCTCATGCAAGAAGATATCAGCCATATAATCTGTCCATATAGCTGCCTGAAGAGGAGAAAGAGCCCCTCCATGATTCCAGAGAAATTATAAAAGAGATTTTCTTTCCATAGCCAGTCTTAAAGGACCAGGCACTGCTCAATTCAGATACAGAACCTTTTATTGATGGATGTTTAATCCTACTAGCGGAATAACTCTTCACCTCAAGAGACTCAAAGCAGCCATATATTTAGAAAGAGACTGCTTACCTCATTGGGGCAAAGAAACCAAAACAGAGGACAAATCTTCCAGTGCCTAGAAGCTGTCTGCCCCACTCCCACCCCACCCTGTGAAGCCAGAGGAAGGGGGCTGTGGCAGTGGTACACTACCAACTCATACAAAGAGTCAAGTTCAAGTAGGTCAGAGGAAACCAACTGGCATACAAGGCAGCCCAACAAGTTGCCTTCCATAGGGACTACATAGCCTTGTAGTCGTATCCTCTTATTTCACCCCCTGCCCTGCACGTACACGCTCAAACACAAACATATGTTTCATACTGCCGAAGCTTGCAGATCACCTCCCATATAAGCCAGAAGAAAGGGAGGGAACAACTGATGGAACATCTACTGAAAATCAGGTGGGCAGACTGGTTAGCACGGATAGGAAAACATTGGTTCCCGAGAAGACAGACAGCTCTTCCCTTAGTCTGAAAAACTCATGAAGTAACTGTAAAAAAAAAATGCCCTTCCAGAATTGTTACCAAGGTATTTGGTATTCTAGAGGATGCTAATACTGACTCAACACAGTAGCAAAGCCTGTCTGCAATGTGCTCAAAAGAACCCAAGTGGGGACTCAAGGCCCCAATGATGATACAAAACAGGGATCCCACCCCTTTAAACACCTAGAAGGAGACTTTACTGACATTCTGCCCAGCAGAGGGTACAGATACTTGCAGGTTATGTTGTGCGTTTCCCCATGCTAGGTAGAAGCTTGTTTTTCCCACAAAGAAATTAACTTGGAACTTGCAAAGAGGGTACCATCCTCAATCTTCAGGTCTCATTGTGAACATAAATAGGACTTTAAGACAGCTCTGGCCAAACACTGCCAAGAAACACATCTCTCTTGGCCAGAAATTCTGTACTTGTACTATCCAGTGTGCATTTGCATGCCCTGTAAATGTTGCTACTCTCCTTTTGAGATCATGTTTGGCTGCCCAACTTGAGTACTTCCAAAGATCTCAGGGGACTTCAGAATGTATGGACACAACTGCCTCCTGCAGTTCTTGAAAAACCTGGCTGACAGTGCACAAGACTGTCCAATCTTCGCCACTCCCTCAGCTCTTAAAGATCGCAGATGTCAAGCACTGCTGCTTGACACCAAGGCTGCTGCTATGGGCCTTCAGAGTGGGGAGTGTCAGCCCAGTTTCTACTCTACTGACATTCCTTCCTGAGCTCATAGATGCCTATCCCAGCCAGTCCCGACTCAGCCTCTCTGCCTCTGTCATATAGCTAGTCTGGAGAGCAACTTTACTGCAGGGCAGCTCCAATTCCTGGATACTCCTTAATAAAATGAGCTTCCCCACAGAGGTGTTCAGCCCTTCAGGTGGTGCTACTAGGGAGTAAGCCAGCCTCGGATCATCCCTCGGACCTCATCATGCTGTGATCGAACTGCCCACACCAGAGAAACAGACTATGTTCCCTTTTGGAGGGGGCCCCAGCTATTAAAGAGTGACCAGAGGACAAAAGAAAATGATTTTTGGGAACCTGGGAGAAATAATATGGAAACTAACTATAGAAAAACTCTTCATGTGGAAAAGCCATTTGTCAAGATCCTGGCTTTAGTAAATGCTGACCGTGCTTTCCTTGATCTAGGTATATGCTTGCATAAAAGCCAGGTACTTATCCTACAGTAGGAATGACTAGCTGAAGTCTGCCTAACACCCCAAAAGGGGCATGTTTAACTCGGTCACCTGTTCAGGTCATAGGAAAAGCCTGATATGTGTAAATGAAAATGCTGTATCAGACCAGTTATAAAAGCAATAGCTCCTAATGGTACATATATTCACTAGCCTCAAGGATATTCTATACCTGCTACTCAGAACATAGTTGCAGCATGGTGTTCTTGGCCCCCAACTTAGGTGTGCTCCCAGGAATCAGGGTCAAGCAATACTTACATTCCTTTAAAAAAAAAAGACCTCCTACTTTTTAAAAACAATTTTCCTAGTAATGGCCCTGAACAGAGTTCATGATCACCAGTGTTTTGCAATAGGCACCCTACAATTTTAACACAGCCAGCTCTCTACTCAGATAAAGAAAAACTTAATTGTTCAGGAAAGCATAGTCACTCTTCAGAAACAGACTGATTCATTGGCATCAACGGTAGTCCAAAACTGTAAAGGCTATGTTGATCACCACTGAAAAAAGAGGGCATATGCATGGTTTTAAATGTAAAATGCAAAAAATAAAAGATAAAAAATAAAAAAACAAACGTAAAATGCCATTTTTATGTTAATCACTCAGGATAATATGAGAGAATACCCAAAGGCTATTTAAAAGGCTTAAAGCTCTCATTTTACAAATGATAGCCAAAGAAATGCATAACAAATGATAGTCAAGAGTAACAACCCATTTCTTCAAAACAGATTCATAAGGTGTTAAGAAGATGAAGAGGGGATAATGAAGTAGAATAAGATTTTTAAAAGACCAACTATTAAATATGAGTATATTGATTTGTTTAGAGATTTGCTTAAACCACTGCTTATACTGCCTATTTGCCAAGCATGACATCATGTACTACCTAAACAGAATGTCCCAGAGATTTGGCCAAAACAAAGCCTCATTGCCCTGAACCTGCTGACTGCCATGTACCTTTCTTTAAAGTCTCCATGGTTCAGCTAACCTGGCTGTTTCAAGGTATCAAGTGAGAAAGCAAACTCAATAGAGGACCAAGGCTTTTCAGGAGCCCCTCTAACTACCTGTGACATCTCCTCTCTTCTACTTTCATTGTGTCAGAAGGCTTGTTCTAGAAAGATTTCCACAATCCTTCCTCTCAGTCTCTTGTGGTTTGCTGCCAGGCAGGGCTGAGAGCTCTAAGTAGCTCTCAGGCAGGTCTGGTGCAGATCATTCCATTTCTTTGCCTTTATCCCTCTTTAATGGCAGTTTCCTACTGAACGAGGCCAGAAAACTATGAGACCTGAAGGTAGAATGCTCCATTTATCCTGTTCTCTCTCTCCAGTATAGAACTCAGTATTGGTTGCACTGCAAGTCTCTGATGCACTCAGGGTAGGTGTCTCAACATGCCTCTGGTCCTTTTTCCTACCCAGATTATCCTTCAACTTCAATCTGTAAATGCCTATTGAGACATTTCCCAAACTGAGTCACAGAGCTTCCTTAAGCCCACATTAATCTACCTGTACTCTACCCTTCTGTTGCCTTCTATAGCTTACACTGAACGTCAGGTGCAGGATATTAATTTTTTACCACTAGCTTCCCTAGGATCCTTGGATTTTACCATGTAGTCTGCTCATGGTGTCTGGAAACTGCTGTCCACTCCCGAATCCTTCAGGTGTTCACCACTGATTGAGATTGTTCTATACAGAGTAAGTTGCTATCACCAGGAATTGGGACCATATCTCTCTGCATTTCAGAGTAAGAAGTGTTTTTAGTGGACTTTGGAATATTAAGGCATGTATAGAGGAATTCTGGTATACAAACCTTACTGCAGAAATCTAACTTTTTTGTAGGTGATCATTTTCTATTAACCCTCCCTAGGGCACAGAAAGCATAAATAATGATAATCGTGAGATAATATCCATGCTCAAAGGAAACAGACTGATAAAATAATGCTGTAAGATAACCCCACACTTCAATTCATGGGCATAGAAGGGCTGGCGTTGTGTCTCAGGTATTAAAGTGGTTGCCTAGTATGCATAAAGCCCTGGGTTTGATTCTTCCAGCTCAAAATAAACTGGACACTGTAGCATTCACCTATAATGCTTGCATTGGTGAGATGAGAACAAAAGAATCAGAAATTTAACATCATTCTTTGCCACATACCACATTCAAGGCCAGTGTAGCCATTTTGGGGGGCAGGGCTACTTTATTGGGTTCCTGTATCTACCACCCTCTTCCACCCCACCTTACCAGCCCCCAACACTTGGTAGTTGAGAAAGGAAGTTAGTGGGGAAAGGGAACATAAATCTCTTTAAACTACTTCCTGCTTCTCTGTGGCATGAGTTCCTTGGGGCAAGTCCGATAATCATGTTAGGATGCCAACAACCAGCAATCCATCCAGCAGTAGCAAGAGCAGCAGCAGGGCCAAGAAGCAGTAGTAATAAAGAGAAGCATCAGGCAGCAGGAGGAACCAGCAAGCAACAGAGGTGGCAGCAGGGAGAGCAGCAGCCTCCACAGGCCCTCTTAGGGGGTTTCATATTTATACTCTCCCAAGAATTCCCAGAATTCCAAACATAAACTATCTGCAGCTGGCAAAAAGCATTCCCTTCCTAGAGCATGAGACAAATCATACTCAACTGCTGTGGACAATGGGAAGCAGCCCCATGGCTCACACGTGGAAATTAAAAATGAACCATATTCACATAACATAACTGTTTTTGTTTGTTTATTTGTTTGTTGTTTTAAGAAACCAAAATCCTCCCTACAGGCCAGTCTGGAACACTTCATCTAAACAAATGTCATAGAATTTTATGGTGAAATGTTAAAAATGGTTATAAAAATGTAAAACCCATAAAATCTCACCAATACAATTGTCCAACTATGAGCTGAATAATGGATAATACCAATGGATTTTCTAAAGTGGATGGGAAAACATATGGTCTCAACCCCATAGAAAGAACTATAGGCAACTGAGGAAAGTTGGGAGCAAGAGAGGTAGTCTTCACCAGGGAAAAGGCCACTGATTGATTTTCCACTGACACATGGTGAGCCTGAAAACATAGATATGATTATTGTTATATAGACTGATCATGTTTATACTTAGGAACATGTATGTATGTATGTATGTATGTACGGACGTATGTATGTCTTACTTAGGGCTTCTATTGCTGTGAAGAAACACCATGGCCATGGAAATTCTTATAAAGGAAAGCATTTCTTTGGAACTGGGTTATAGTTCAGAGGTTTAGTCCTTTATTGTCATGGTAGGAAGTGTGGCAGTGTGCAAGACATGGTGCTGGAGAAGGGTCTGAGAACTTTTCTGGATTCACAGGCAGGAGATAACGGGGAGGGGGGAGAAAGGGAGGGGGTGGGGAGGGGAAAGGAGACTGAGAAAAAAGGGAGGGAGGGAGAGCAGAAAGAGAGGGGGAGTAATATAGTGATAGAAACAGATTGGACCTCGCTTGAACATATGAAATTTCAAAGGCCACCCCAGTGACATACTTCCTACAATACTTCCACACTTACTTCAACAAGACCACACTTCCTAATAGTGCCTCTTCCTATGAGCCTATTAGATATTTTCATTCAAATGACCACTGTGTGTGTGTCTGTGCATACATATATGTATGTATGTGTGTGCAATCATATATGTGGGTATGTATATGTGTACATAAAATATGTGTGTATATATGAGAATATATATGCATGTATGTGGATCAAGGGACAATTAGTGAAAAAAGAGGCCATGAATTTGAAGGAGAGAGTGGAAGAAGAATTTGAAAAGAAGAAAGAGAAGAGAGAAGTACTGTAATTATCATCTCAAAAATAAAATTAAAATCTCCACATTTTCCCCTTTTGTCCAGTTTTCTCTTCACTGCACCTTGCAGGTATAAAATGTGTACATTTACCCATAAATGCACAACCCAAAGTATTAGTTTCAGTTTTATTAATCATTGCAAGGATGTAGCTCAATGACAGGTCAGTTGCCTAGCATATGCAGTGCCCTGAGTTCAATTTCCAGAACTATACACAATCACAACCATAGTAATATCATAAGACGCATGAGAGAGATTTTTATGTACATCAGTAGAAAACTGGTTCAGAAGCACACATCTGAATTATACCAAATGGCTTAAATGGCGATGTAATTCTCTATGTGCTTGCACAGGAAGATTCTGCATTCACTATCATTAAGCGACAAGAGCAAGTGGCAGAACAAGATGTACACCATAATACATGTATGTTAAAAACTGAATGTATATTTATAACATAATTATGAATTAATAAAGGTTGAATGAGCTTTAAAATGCCACATAACCAATTCTCGATTGTGGTTACCTTTGAAAAGGGGATGAATTTTGGAGTAATATTGAAAAGAAATGAGACTATGTTTAACCTGTCTTAAGACTGCTATAACAAGGATAGAGACACTATTAGCCTTGCTGGTAAAATATTGAAATAGGCCCAACCAAAATAGTAACTATATACTAATCAGAAGAAAAATGCTAATTTGATACAACAGAAAAAAGAAATACAGACAATTTAACTCAATAGTTTTGCTCTTGTCCACATTACATCTGACATGGTTTATTAGAGGCTATCTTGTATCAGGGATCCAGGATGCTCTATCATGTGGCTCCAGTATCCAATATGAATTCTCTGTATTCCCTACTAGATTAAACAGAACACATGGGGCTCACAGAGCAACACTTTTGTGCACTGTCTTAGAAGTGACAAGATTGTTTTTGTGGCAGGGGTTTGCTATATGAAACATTATAACCACAGGTAATCAGAGAATGTCCTTTCTCCCTGGGCACAGGAATAACATAGTACCACACAAGTGAGCAAAGAGCTATTGAATACTAAGAGTTCAAAGTTGATCTTGAGGCTTCACCCTTACTGATAAGTGTTCATGGCACTGCAAGGTACTTTGCACGTTACCAGATAAAATGGTACATGCCAAACCAGCTACAAATGCTTTGATCTACAATGGGGACCTGACTGCAAGATACACTGGTACAATAGTGGCACAAAAGTTGTGCGAGTACACAATCACTGTCTGACTAAATCTAAAGCCCACTCCATGAGATGGAACCTATGCCTAACACTACTCAGGTGCTCAAGGTCCTGAGACTAGGATAGGTCACAGACCTAGGGGAAAACCAAATGCTATTATGTCAATTAAATATACCAATAAAATTATACTATTGACATTCTGTTGTACACACAGTTCAGTGCCTTGCTCAGCCATCACCACAGAAGCTTCCTCCTACAGCAGATGAGAACAAATACAAAGACCCACTACTAGACTACATGCAGAGAACACTCAGTACTAAATAGCATGTCTCCCATCAAATCCCTCTAAGCAGGGCTCCTTGAAGAAACTCTATAGAAGAGGAAGTTGAAAGATGTTAAGAGCCAGTGGAGATGGAAGAAACCAAGGAAACAACGCCTTCTAGACACAACAGCTCTGACTGACATATGAACTCACAGGAACTGTAGCAGCTTGCCCAGGGTGTGCATACATCTAAGCCAGATGGGACCCCAGTAGTGTGAGAAGTGGGCACAGGACTCTATCCCTAACCCAAAAGCTATCTCCAACAGAGAACTGTTCCCAAAAGAGAAATTAGTCTTCTCCAAGAGAGTTTCCCTGGGTGCACAAATCACACTGAAGGGCAGGCTCTATGGCCAGCAGTAAATGGCCAACACAAAATGAATTTAATGTTATTTTTGGAAGTGTTTTTCTGCCTTACCATGCTTTATCTGGGCTCTTTTTAAAAATAGGCATTTTGTTTATATATTGTTTTCTTGTTTTGTGGGGTTTTTTTTTTCACTTGTTTTACCTCTTTAATTTTCCAAGCATTAACTTCTCTGAACTGAAAATCTCTGTCCCTTGGTGCACTTTTTAGTTAATGTCCTAAAGAATTCATATCTCTAAAAGTCCCACCACCTAGTGCATAAATATAAAAATGCCAAAATTAATCCCTTTTAGTTGGCTCATTTTCTGTGTTGACGTTTCGTAGTCAATAACCAGAAATGGCTTCCTTCTGTAAATGCTCTATGATCTGTCCCAGCACATGCCCCACACTCAGGGAAAAGGTCAGGCATGGCTGGCATCTGTAAATCACAGGAACTGATGAGTTCTGCTTCCTCCACGCATGGCCCCAATGATACCAGGCAAGATTTCATACTGCTTGCCAACAGCTTCCAGCAATCCAAGGTAGCTAATTCCTGGAGATGGAGATTTTAAGCTCATGCTGGCCCTGGACTGCTTCACCCAGCAGCCTTATGTTTCCCGCCACAGCACCCACAGGCCTCACCACAGCGATGGCACATTATCAAAGGGACTGGGCAGCACATACATGGTACAATGGAGGATAGAGCTACCAGGGCTAATCACCTTAGGCAGAACTTGTCATTGCTCGTGTCACAGCAACAAGGATCAGAAAGGTCTCCCTCTGAGTCGGACATACAAGGATACAGCATGCTCTTAGCACAGAGCACGCAACTGACTTGATATATGCATCTTCTGATGTGCAGTGGCATGGGTGCCTCAAGATGGTGGATGCCTCACCCAGAGCTGCTCCACTGGAGAGTGGCAGCCAGGCCATGCCCTCAGCGCAGCAGCAGCAGCAGCCAATGCAGACTAGGTAACCCCAGCAAAGCTTGCCTTGCTGAAGCCAGATGAGTTGCTAAGATGTCACTGGTGGCTGAGGAGCACTGAAGAGACCTGGCAGGTGGCTGAGCCAGGCGCAGGGCAGCCTAGCTCTTGCTGCTGGCAGCTGCGAAGTCCTCCCTAGCTGCCCTGCACCATCTCCTGCTTGGCCTTTGGCTGTCCTTGCTGCATGCCTGGTTGGCCCTCAGGGTCTCCCTCAGATGAGCTCCAGCTGAGGCCTGCAGACAAGGTGCAAGGCTAGCATCTGAGGGCACAGTGCCTAGTGGAAGTGAAGAGGGCCAAGACCAGAGCAGCTGCCTGTATGAGAGTGTTGGATCACCTCTGGAACTGGACTTACAGACAGTTTTGAGGTACTGGAAATTGAATGGGATCTTCTGCAAAGGTAGACAGTGCTCTTAACTGATGAGGCATCTCTCCAAACCTTATTTTTTTTATTTTACCTTTTTTTCTTTATTTCCCCTTAGAGGAAGGGAAGGAAGGACTGAAGAAGCCAGAGGGGTCAAGGGTGTCAGGAGAGCATGGCCCATAGAATTAACTAGGCATGACTCATACAGACAGAAAATGCAAGCCTGCATGGGTCTGGGCTAGGCCCTCTGCATACTCCCTAACAACGGGGTGGGTGTTGTACCTAAGCTCTTTTGCTTGCTTGAGGGGTCCTTTTCCTCCTCTACTTGGCTGCCTTGTCCAGCCTTGGTATGAGGCTTTGTGCCTGTCCTTTTGCATCTTGTTATGCCTCGTTGAGTTGATGTCCATGGGAGGCCTGCCCTTTTCTAAAGGAGGAGGAAGGAGCCCTGGATGTGAAAGAGGGAAGTGGGAGGAGTGCAGGGGGTGGAGTCAGGACATATTATAGGAGAGAGTGAAAATAAAAATCAGAAGAAAATAAATAAAATGACCTCAAAGCAACAACTTGTCATGTCCCAAACTCCTAACAACTGACCTTGGGAATTTGCACTTTACCAGCTCTCATCTAGACCTTCCTTGCCACAGTCCCGACTCTGATTGACTCTATGTTACTGTACCACACCATTTTGTATGACACCTCATTTTAGGTTCTAAAACTTAGGGATAGGAGAAAAGATCTCTTCCTAAAACTGTCACTACTCGCAGAGCCTTCCAAAAAGCAGATAATCAATTGAGGGTAACAGATGATCTATTGAACAAGAAAAACATTTTTTGCAGTTTATTCATTAACAAGTATATTTCTCAAACTTTACCAAAAAGTGGAATAAAAAACAAAAGTGGATTGAGGGAACATGGCAAATTACATATTTGCTTTGTTTTCCTCTATTTAAGAAACAAATTACTCTTTTACACCTTTCAAAGAAAAACTCCATACAAAGTTATGGTTGCTTGCTCATCAACTTAAAGGCTCATTTTTACAATGTAATCACAAAATATCAAAATTCTTATACTTAAATCTTCCAGCAAGAAATAATTTGATCTAAGCCATGTATACCTATGTGTTCGGCACATAAGTAAGGATTCTACGAAAAGGGGAACACTTACAAAATACTACTGTATAACCAAAGTACAAGAAGATATGCATTATGAGCTACCAGCCTCTCACTGCTTCTCAGTTGCGGAACCCTGTTTCAAACCTAAAGATGTATCTGCACCTCTAATCTCTCTCGGAGCAAGAGGACTCACCGGGTGTGACTTTAGCCTCTGAATCATCTTTGCACTAGTGCCACTGCTGCCTACAGCTTCAGCTTGGGCTCTCTCTTCCTGATCTCTCAAAGCCTCTTGATAATGAGATGGGAAGGCCTGGGAACGGTCTCATTGACCTTGGCTAAAAACTCCAGGATTTCATCTTGGTGGTTTCTGCAAAGGCTCGGGGACCCCAACGGAACTCAAAGGATGGGGGATCACTGTTGGCTATCTGCTGGTATACCAGGTACTTTCCTTAACCAAAACTTCAGTGACGAGCTTTCGGGGCTCCCCAAAGATTATGTGTGACTTCCCATCGTAGAGTCCCAAAATGTTCAGGAATTCCCAGATCTCTGCCTCAGAGGCACGGTTGCCATTTAAGAAGATCACACCCAGCAGAGGCATCAGAATCCCATTCTGAGGAAAAGGCAAGCCAGTGGTCAGAGACCCACCAAAGCTGGGTTCTAACATGCTAACAAGGGTATAGTAACAACTATTGGGCTTGACTGCCTTCACTTCAAGACCAAACACAAGCTGTATGCGCTCAGATGCTTTCCTGAGGATCTCAGGGAAGTGCTCCTTGAACTGTTTGTTGATAACTTTCAGCATTTCTCCCTTACGTATTGCTCCTGCAGTTTGTACTTGCACAGCACATACTGCATCAGCAGTCCCGTCTCCTTGATATAAGAGCACTCAGTGGGTCTCAGTGGAGTGCGGGGCCCTGGAGCAACTAGGACTTTCCTCCCCTTCGGCCTTTGGCACCTTTACCAGATCTTCTGTGGCCAACGCCTTTCACCAGCAGTGGTGGTGGGTGCCTCACTCTGAGACTTCTGAGGGAAGCTAGCAGTAGAGGTGCTTGCAACAGCATCTTCCAGAATCAGGAGCAGAGCAGGAGGGTGACTCTTGTTTCTCTTCTGCCTTGGCTTGAGCATCCTTGAGCCCCTGGGCCTCATCTTGGGCCTGGCGGCGGCGCTTCTCACGAGCACGGGCCTTACTCTTATGTCCCTGGGCATGATGGCTGTGGATAGGAATAGAAAGTAGGTGGGAATGTGAGCTGGAAATCAAGTACTTTTGGGGAGGAAAGATAATGATATCCTGAAAGTACTTTCAGGAGGCTTTCAACACCTGTCTACACAGGTTCCTGTATAACATACAAACACTGATCTATGACGATGTGGCTCTTCATAGTTAGCCTGAGAAAACAGCAAAGGAAGTCATTTTGTGTCCAGCTGCAGCCAGCCAGGCTCCCTAGGGCTGCCTGGCTTGGTGATAACAGGGGCTGGTAGGGTCCTCTCAGCTCCCACAAGTACTTTTGGGCAGGCTGTAGAACCTCTTTCTGTGCTGCTCAGTAGCTGAAAGCTCAAATCCCCCTAGTAGCCATGAAAGGAAAATGCGAGCGTTTTCCTCCCACTGCTCCTATAAGAAGGCATGGCTAACAGCTCCATGGGGATCGCTTGCTCATCTTTCTGGGCCCCTTAACTCTCATTAACAATTCTCACTTTACCTCCACTTAGGACTAAGAACCCTGCGTTCTTCTGTTCCTTCAGCCACAGAAGCTCATTTCACTTAAACATGATACAAGGAAATGAGAGAAGGCTCGGCTTACAAACTGTGTTCAGAGGCTCCAAGCACTCAGTGCCAAGACAGTCCCAGACTCCTGTTTCCTAATACCGCGGCTGAGGAAGAAGTACCTTCAGCTCTCACCTGTTGTTTATACCGTGAATACTCAAGTACATAGGGCTAGCTGCCCTCTCTATGCTTAAACCTCACTGACACTTAACAGAGGGTGTGAGAGAGACCGCCTCTATGGAGCCAAATTCACCACATTTTCAAAGGCCCAAAGCTGTGGCAGGTAGACTATGGCCTTGTCACGTATGGTTCCACTCATGATCTTTGCTCAGAGTCTTCACTTGAAGTCTGAAGAAGGCCTAAGTTTTTTCCCTCGCTGATCCATCACACCAAGACCCTCATTTTTCTTTTAGACTTGCAGAGGAACAAAGGGAACTTATGTGACTGAGGCCTGTGGGGGTGACCTAAGGAGAGACTCTGTGAGACCTCTTCCAATATGGGCTGTGAATTCCTCCCTGAATCCTCAGGATCACTTGGAATCCTCCCCTACCGACCTGAAGCCTTTTGAATCAGATAATTATTTTTACCTCTCTCAGAACCCTGTGGCAGAAGACAACAGGACCTCCATCCAGCCATCTGTAGCCTCTAAGAGACCCTACTGCTTGGAGTCATGTGTCTCTTTTAATTCTCACTCAGGCAAGGTATAAGCTCACTCCTTGGCCCATGTGATTCCTCTAACCTTATAGCAGAAACTTCATTTTACATCTAGGGCTAGACGTAAGAAAGGTCATTATAGCTAATGAGTTCTGCTTGGCATTTCCTTGTATATAGAGGGAAACAACTTGGTGGATTTTACTTTCTCTTTAGATAGTCCTCTTAGTCCTCCCACAGTGTCTCCTTGTCTACTTAGGGATTATCCACTCCTGCTAAGGCTCTCATATTTATGAGACACGCTAAGAAATTCTTAGCAGGCCTGTCGTCTCATCAGCCTGCTGATGTCTCCCAAGTCTGACTGACGAATCAGGGGAAAAAATGTGCGTTGCCTTATTATGTTGTCAGAAGCCTTTCCTTGGCTCCTGGAACTAACTGGGAGCTCTCTACCTGTTAAATTGAGGTTTCCCATTCAATTCTTAGATGTTCTAGAGAAGCTAATGAGACTTACATTGCTATATCCAGACCCTCTATGACTCACAGGTACGTGTAAGGACTTATGTGCGTCACTATAGTATGGCTGAGAGTCCTCTTCACACTTATACCAAATTAATTCTTGTTAGAAACCAGGTCTCCTAATAATGAGTTGGGTGCTCTCCAATTAAATCAAAATATTAATGTCCCTGAGACGATCCTTGAAGAAAATTAGGTGGCATGTAAACCTGACAGTTCTAACCCTGGATTCTCAAGGTTGACCTTTTGAACTGTGTCCCTAAGACCCTCTAGCTGGCAGGTGCGTCACTACAACTCTCTCCATTAAATACTGAGAAGAGCAGAGGCAGGTCTGTGAGATGGCTTATTGGGTAAGCTTAATAGCCCCAATTTGATCCCTGGAAACCACACAGTGGAAAAAGAAATCTGACTCCTGAAAATTACCCTGTCATCCCCACATTCACATACTAACACACACACACACACACACACACACACACACACACACACACACCCCAAATACAAACAAATAGATTAATGTTGAGTATGGGCCAGTGAAACGCCACAGTCTGATAACCTGTTTCGTTCCTGGAATACACAAACAAACAAACACAAACACAACACACACACCACACACGTATCAGCAAATGCAAAATTATTTTGAAATTAAATATTAGACAGACTCTATTTCCATAGTCACGCTCCTTTGACTTCACCCTTTGGGAATTCTGCTCTCTGCTGTCCAACATATGCTGGGAGCAGTGATGGAACTCTTAGATGTAACTGCTAAGTTCTGCACAGAAGTAGTAAGATTTAGGACTACTCTCTCCCACTGACTTGAGTCTCCAATTTTCAAACCGAAGCCAACATCTTGCCGAGTCATTCGAAGGAAAGTATGCACCACATCTCGCTATCTTGCTGAGGATTCCGAAGCCTAACAACAAGGGCTGTCGTGTGTTTCCATATCCTGACTAGTGGCCTACCCACTGGCACTTTAGATTGATTCTGCTCAGCCTGGGCATCTCATGCCTTTAATCCCAACCCTCTGGAGTCAGAGGCAGGAGGATCTCTGTGAGATCAAGCTCAGCTTGTACATAGTAATTCCAGGTCAGCCAGAGCTACAGAGTGCAAGTCAGTCAGTCAAACAAAAAGAAAAGAAAAGAAACACAACTAACACCTAGTCTATTTAGATGCCCCTCCCCCTGCTATTGGGGCGTTTTTTCCCTTAAAAAATATTAATCTTGGGGAAGTCAAGAGGCTGTGTGCCCTGGCCCAAACGTGTATAGGTCAGAAAACAATGGGCTGTAATTTGATTTCGAGTTCCCCCATGCATGTTCAGAAGATCGGTGCTCGGGCCTGTATCTATGAAAAAGCCGCTGCGCCCGCCATTTTGCTGTTCCGTTTTTCCTTCTTCTGGGGGTTGGGGGCGGGGGGGAAGCTCCTTGGAGACCCTCCGAGTAAAAATAATCCTCCAGTTTAGTCTTAAAAGCTCTGGCCCAGGACCTCTCCAGGGTGACTGCTGTGACCAGGACTATGGAGTAGGTTTGATAGACGAGACAGACGAGGACAACAACACAAAAAGGACGACAACGCCGCCGCCGCTGCCGCCTGTGACGACGACCACAGCGACGCGAGGACGGGCGAACTACTAGGGATAAGGAGGAGAGAGAAACTGAAAAGCGTGGGCACCAACATTTCTGAGGCTTACTCTATCATGGGACCTCACCTTAATTCCAGAAGAGTCAGGGAACACAGTAAGCAGCAGCAGCAGCAGCAGCACAGGCAGGAGCTGAAGCAATGGCGGCGGCTCCCGTGACTGCCCGAGAGCCTCGCTTTCACAAGGGAAATGAGAAGGAACTATATCCGGTTTTGTTTGCCTGGGGTCTCCAAGAGCTAGTGGCAGGGGTGTGGTGCTCAGGGACCCCGCTGTTTCAGAATCAGTGTTCCTCCAGTATCACTTGATAGCTAGAAGAGCTTGAAATTTCCCACTGTGTTAACCCAAGGCTCTCAACCTCCAAACCAAGCCCCAATCTTCCACAGCCTCCAGAAAGGCAAAGTAGCCAAGCCTCAGATATCGCCCTCTGCAGGAACTCCTGGGCATAGCAGCAAGGGAAGGACTGAACTCCTTTGTTTTGGAAGGACTCCGAGAATAGCCCTACAGATCCTCTCCTATATTCAGATTTTCTCCAAAATTCTTCCTGGTTGGACTAGGGCCTTACCCTACTAAAATATAATGCTTTTCTTTTGGAGACAGTCCAGGCAGATATAGGATTCCCTGAGCCTAGTAGTTCTGTATGGAAACTCAGATAAGGGTTTCTTAGGTGACACCAGTACCATTTTTAGCATATTCTCTTAACACTTAAGTTCTCACAACACTTTACATTCTTTTTAGATCCCAGCATTGGACTTCTAGCAAGATTTGAGACCCCATTTCCATGAAATTTTTTAGTAAAATAAGCTTAATATACCATTCTACCTGGGACTCCTTAGGGAATGCAGAACTGAGCATTTTGTAGTATCTACCTGTGTGAGTCTTTCTGGAACGCACGCGATGTGTGCTTCACAATCACACGCTGACCTGGACAAATGGCCTGTTTTGCGACTTCTCTGCATTTCACGTGGGCACTGTTTCTCCCCAAGAGTTTTAAGTCGAAAGTGAGAGTAAATCACAGTCATTTGCCTCACTTCAAGAATGTTTAGCAAGGACACAGCATTTTAGGGCCCCACAGTACCCCGTGTGTCTTTCTAATAGTCCTTCTTTAGGCTCGTCACATTTCTATCCACCATAGCATAGTACCGGTAACCTTTCACCAGGTTCTGAATGGCCCCTATACTGTACTGTGACAGTCTTCCCAATCCTCATTCATCTCGACTCTTGTTTGCTTACCGGCTTTGAGGAAAATTACATATCCCTGAAAAAACTTGACCAGTTTGCTGATTGTGAATACTGAAGAGAAGAAGTTTCTTTCCTGTCCATGTGAAGTTGAGAAATTTCAACAGGACACAGGACATACGGTGACTTAGTTGACAAACTCATCCTTTTGTTCTGATGTAACTTCTAAGGGACAGCACCAAATGACATTAAAAAACACACCTTTAGGGTCTAGAGAGGTGGCACAGTGCTCAAGATCACTTGTTCTTCCAGAGGATTTGAGTTTGATTCCCAGCACGTACACAGTGGCTCAGGACAAGGTGAAACTTGACTTCTAGGGAATCTGAGTCCCTCTTCTAGCCTCCAGAGTCACCAGGCATACAAAGTGCACATATATGCATGCAGGCCAAACACCCATGCACATAAAATAAAAATAAGTAAAATTCTCTAAGAACAAAAACAAAGTAAGAAGCACATTTTAAAGCTGATATGATAACAATCTTAAACTGTGATAAGGGTGAATTGGAACAGAAGAAAACTAATGTTAAAATGTATTGATCTAATTTCCTTGGCCAACTACCAATTAATCTTTGTAAAAGTATGATATTCAGTTCTTTTTTGTTTGTTTGTTTTTTGTTTGTTTGCTTGTTTGTTTTTGAGACAGCATTTCTCTGTGTGGTCTTGGCTGTCCTGGCCTAGCTTAGTAAACCAGGCTGGCCTCAAATATGGAGATCCGCTTGCCTCTGCCTCTTTGAGTGCTAAGATTAAAGGCATGTGTCGCCGCAACTCCTAGCTAACTGTTTATTTATTTATTTATTTATTTATTTATTGAGACAGGGTATGCCTTCGTTAGCCTTGGATGTCCTGGACTTGCTTTTTAGACCAGTCTAGCCTGGAACTCACAAGGATCTGCCTGTCTTGGGCTGTGGCGTGCTGGGATTAAAGGCCTGTGACACCACAACTGGCTGTTTATTGAAAAGTATATTCTATTGGCTTACTTTTTATTTTGGTATTCATTGATATTTTATAATACTCTAAGATGTCTTCATCTTTGCTCATTTTTATTTCATTTTTTGTATACTTGTGCTTTAAATAAAACAGATTTATGACAGGGATCTCAAGATAAAAATTGCCATACCAGAGAATATATGTGTGTGTGTGTGTGTGTGTGTGTGTGTGTGTGTGTGTGTGTGTGTGTGTATTATGCAACTGGATAAAGGATTCTAAAATATTTGCTTTCTTTCCAAAAGAATAGAGCAAGATAATTTTATGAACCTTGAGTCATTAGAGTCTATACAATTTTGCATGTCATTGATCATTTTGTATTATATCTTTCTCTCTTTTATTCACTCTTCCCAGTTTTTACATTTGTATTGATGAGATTTTGTATTCTCATTCAGCATTTTCATTAGAGTCCATGTTTTCAATCATCTGAAATATATTTTGAAATAATAGAAGAAAGAAAATTATTGTCCAGTTCATGGTCAGGATCAATTTGGGATAAGTTGGTTAAACTGGACTCTTAGAGTACTTGAGACCAAGTATGTAAGACCAACTTAGTAATATACCAGCTGAGAAAGCTTGGGTACATTACCAAACTGTATGACACTTAGGCAGTGTCTCTGTGAGAACAATTCATATAATCTGTCTTATAAGATTGATTGGTAGTGTGTGGCTAGTGTATGCAAAGTACCTGGCACCGTGCCTGGAATGCACTGAGACTTTAAGAGTACTCTGCCATTACTAGAGTTGTTTTAACAACAGAGAATATCATTCCACACTGATGATTTTTTAACCCACAAGACAACACAATGTTTAACACTCCAGAACATAGAACAATGAATCAGCTCAAATACTACTTACAAAAAAATTTAAGAACAAGTTCCCTCATTAAATCATATTTCAGTAGAGGTGTCTTTGCCAGGTAAATCTTTTAGGATTCTATTTAAAGACCAAATTTGACCTTCTTCTCCAGTGGTACAAACTTGTGACATTGCAGTAGGATGTTGTAATCTGTGAGCCTTTTAGACCACATTCGTAGATATCCTGGGGTGTATGCAGCCATCCAGCTACGGTTTGAGTACACATAAGGGTGTTCTTTTTCATTTACTTAACTATTAGCCCAAAACACATATCTACATTGCTGTCCAAACATGCACGCGCGTGCGCGCGCGCGCGCGCACACACACACACACACACACACACACACACACACACACACGCATGCAAGCACGCACGCGGGCACGCACAAATGTACATGGATAAACATGAAATTTTAAATATCTATTTAGTGAAATGAACTTCGCAGTTCATGACAAAAAGTGTTGTCCTGGTGGCTACTGTGTTGCTAATGTCAAAGAGCACAGGGCATTTTCTATGCATGCCCCAGGTAGAGATTCCCTCCAGTCCCATGATAACTGTTAAAAGTAACTTTCTGTTCTAGGCCTACGTATGGATCTATAGCCTCACCTAGCCGCCATGCAGTCAAACTTTAATTTACTTGTCACTGAGGGATATACAAGTATCCAATGTCTCATATTACCTTATCTAGGAAAATGTAAGCCAAGAGTCATCATTTGGCAACCCTCACATTTCATCCTCTCCTTTGCTTTCTCTTACAAAGTATCTGACCACCTTCCTTTTATTATAGATTCTTTCTATGTCTCTCTGGGATTTTCTGTCTCTCTCTGTCTGTGACTCTCTGCTTCTGTCTTACTCTGTCTTTATGTCTCCATGTCACTCTCACAGTGTGTGTTGTGTGTGGTTGTATGTGTGTGTGTTTTCAGATGTGAGTCTGTATAGAAGTGTATGTACACAGTATGTAGATCCCAGTGGTCATTCTCTAAGTGTCAATCCTCAGGCACTATCAACCTTGATGTTTGACACAGGGTCATTCACTGGCCTGGAGTTGACCTTTTAGCTTAATCTGACTGTCCAGTAGGTACCAGAGGCCTTTCTTTATTCCCAGTGCTGATATTACAAATGAGAATCCAGATACCACAATTTTTATGTGGCTTCTGGGGATTAATCACAAGTTTTCTTGCTTGTACATTATTTACTGAACAAGAGATTTCCCTAATACATAGGATGAATTGGACTTTTTAGAATCTAACCTTTAATATGCAGGAGTTGAGTCTATTTTGCTCTGCTTCTTTTGTACTTGTTAAGTGCAAGAATAGCTGTTCAATTAACACCAAGGTAACTAAAATGCAAATATGCAAGAAGTCAAATGTGTTGGATTTTTCCCCCTTAAATTCCCAAAACAACCAACACAATCCATACACATGTACTTAGTTTCACAGGAAAAAAAGACTAAAAGTAATAAAACAACAATCACGAGTTTACTACCATTTTATATATTTTTCTCTACCTCATGATATCCTTAACTTTATTGGAGGATGTTTCCTTCCTTTTTCCTACAAAATCATCATGCTAATGCAGTCCTGTCTTTTGGATCACGTACATGTAAATATGTTTGATTGTACAATGTCAAACTTCTTAGTATTCAACCAGATAGATTGCAATAAGTGTGTTATTCGCACCATTCATAAACTCAAATTGTGAAGATAAACTTCCAACTAAAATAAAGAGTACTTAACATCAGAAAAAAAGAAAAACTAAACAATCAATTCACTTATATTTTACACAGACATCAATGCATTATATACTTTGTTTTTACCAGCTTCACTTTGGCCTTCTACATGTTAGACGTTTCCATGCTTTCACTAACAAAAACCCTGAATAATCTGCTTCCTCTCTCAATACAACTGGAAGGATCCCACAGCCAGTACAGTGGAATGACGCTAGTTCTAGCAGACATGATAATCTCTGCTCAAACTCTGGCTCAGCTTTCTCTCCAACATCTTGGTAAGTCCCTTCATAATGAGATGGATAAAACAAGGGAATAGTATCCTTGAACTTGGCCAATACCTCTTGACCGTCCATCTTGCTGCTTTTAGTCTATGAGCTCAGGAATTCCACACAGATTGATACCTCACTTCTTGGAAACCCTTGCTGCTCTTGGTGCTTACAGCACTGAATCTTGGATGATGAGCTTTCAGGTTTCCCTAAAGATTTCTCGCTTCCTCCTATCATAGAGTTCCATTGTAAGAATTCTTGAACTTCTTCCTCAGAGACACTGTTGCCATTTTAAAACAACACACTTAGAAAAACTATCTTCGTTTCTTTCTTTTTTCTTTCTTTCTTTCTTTCCTTCTTTCTTTCTTTCTTCGTGTGTATGTGTGAACATGTGGGTTCATTGCATGTTTTTGTATTTGTACAAGTAAGTATATATGTGTTTTTCCATGCACTTGTATGTTTGTCTGTTTATGTAGAGGCCAGTTTTCAATCTTGGTTATTATTCCTTGAGACCTGTTCATCTTGTTTTTGTGAGAAAATATTTATCATTAAAATATGAAAAAAATCAAAATATATAAGAATAAAAATACATGAACACCCTGAAATAATAAGCTATGCTATTTTGCCATATATGCATTCTATTTTTTAAATAAAGTTCAGCATTTACAGTAAATTATTATTTACTATATTTGCAGTTAATATTATGTATACAGACACTGGATATCTTATTTGTTCCTCATAATAGACTTTAGACAGGTAATCTTTGCTTATTCTCATTTTATGGGTTGTTGACTCAGCCACATACTAACAAAAGGGTAAACTAAATGAATCTTGACCCTCTGTAATAAGAAGTTCTATTTCTTCTTCTAACCTAGATTGACTATTAATGCATTGTATACTGGAAGCATGGCCTGTCTGATATAAATAAAGTATCTCATTAAAAGCGTAGCGCCTGGCCGGGCATGGTGGCGCACACCTTTAATCGCAGCACTCGGCAGGCAGAGGCAGGAGGATCTCTGTGAGCTCGAGGCCAGCCTGGTCTACAAAGCAAGTCCAGGACAGGCAAAGCTATACAGAGAAACCCTGTCTCAAAAAACCAAAAAGAACAAGAGATGGGATAACCATTGAGATGTAACAAGTATAAATTAATAAAAAATTAAAAATTAAAAATTAAAAATAAAAATAAAAAAAAGAAAGTGGCTTTAGAGTAAATATATAGGCTGAACGATAGGATGAGCCCAGTTTATTATAGGGAACATTTTCTCACTTATCTTAAGATGTATTTCTCATGACATTTCTGATTGCATCTTTTCTATATCCTCGATATTAGTGTGTGATGATTATTTCAATAAATAAAGGCGAATATTATGTTTTAGAGGAAATAAAAAGAAAAGAAAAACCAAAAAGAAAAAAGGGGGAGAGGCTTGCCAAATAAGCAGGCTTGGCTGGAAAACGGGCCTTGGGGAAGGATCATTTTTTCTCTCACAGTGCTGATATTGTAAGTACATATCACTATATCCCCTGTTTTAAACATGGGTGCTAGGAATCAAACACAGGTCATCACACTTGTATGGCAAGCACTTAATTGATTCTGCTATCTGTCCTCTCCTTCATCCCCAACACACATGAGTTCCATTCTTGAGAAAGCCCAAGCCATTGATCAGACTCTCATAATTGATAAAGTATAGCTTAGTGGCAACTATGTATGAAGAAGCTGACATCCTTCAGTTGAAGGCCAAAGATGAATTCCATGTTCTCCTGTGAATCTGAGTAGTGTTCACTAGGACTTGGATGTGGATGAAAAATATCCACCAATGATTCATATACCGAAAGCTTGTTCACGGTATGGCATCATTAAGGTAATTGAACCTTTAAGAGAATAAATCTAACACAAAATAATTCAGTCATCAATGAATTGCATTCAGAATAGATAAATGCTGTTCATAGTTTGAATTAGCTTTTGTGCAAGTAGACTATGAATGAGATGATCCCCCTCCCACACACTTTCCTTTTTTTTTTTTTTACTTTGATAGTTCCTTTTCCATTTCATCCTCATATTGTAACTTAGCCATCTAGTGAAAGTTTTTTTTTTGTTGTTGTTGTTGTTGTTTTTCAAGACAGGGTTTCTCTGTGTAACTGAACTCTGGCTCTCTTGGACTCACTTTGTAGACCAGGCTGACCTCAAACTAAGAGATCCTCCTGCTTCTGCCTCCTGAGTTCTGGGATAAGGCATTTGCAACCATGCCCAGAGTAAAATATTGTCAATAAAACTTTAAGTGAAAAATTACCTTGGTAACACTGATCACTAGTCCATAGACCAGAAATAAATTTCTGTATGTGTTGCTGATCTCAAGGTTATGGGAAAAGCCTGACTCTTAATTGCTATCTTTCCACTGCTATAAACAACACTCACATGCTTCCTTCAGATGTCCACAACTGTCTTTCTGTGAATGTCATATATTTGTGGGTTTGCCTTTAAAAGCTCAAGCCGTTTGGAGGTTGGGCCTGCTCCCTGCTACTCTGTATAGGACAGCCCCATTAGCATAGAGACCAAAGGCTCTATATCATTTTCCTTATGCAGGTCACTTGTGTGGTCTCTCTTATGGTACCTCATAACATTTTGGAAGTCTCACCAGGATCCCTGAGGAGGACCCCCAACCCTTGAAGTAGGGCTGCTTTTCGGCAGAAGCAATGACTGTCAGTCCTAGGGGAGGCAACTAAAAGGGCATTCCTTGGGCCCAGGAATCAAGTATTCCTCACCAACTTTCTCTCTAAAACTTTCTAAAGGAGTATACCAGTGTACCTGAATTCAAAATCTCTGGAGATAAGATAAACCTAGGGTTCCCGCATCTGGCCAGTCTGGGATGCCAGTAGGAGGAGTTGTGGATAATCTGGATGTAAACTAAAACTAAAGATTCCCATGTCTGTCTTGTGGCTGGGGTGCTGCCACACACCCTCAGGATCCGGATGGTCTTCTCCGTTTAGCTTTCATTATGTTTCTGTGTGACCATAAAGTCTTTCCAGTTACAGGAAGGCATGAAAAAACCAAACTTTGTTGATGCTCTCGACCTCTCCCTAGGAATGTATATTACAAAGCTGTAAATTAGGTTTCAAAGCACAGGAATCAGAGTGTGGAGCCCACTTCTCCAAGGGAACTCTCCATTTGCTTTGTGAACTGGATTGGCTAGCTTTCTCTGTGAGTTGGCCCCACAGCAGGTCTCTCCACATCACAGTTGCTGCCAGGCTTCAGTCTTCTGTTCTAGGAAGATCTGGCCTCTTGGGTCAGTTTCCCTAAATTCGAGCGTGGGTGGATGTGCTGGAAACCCAACCTTCCTGGCTGCCAGAATGACACAAACGTGAGATCCAGAAGATCTTAGCAATGTAGGAGAAAAAAACTTCCCATAAGTGCCAAAGGATGACAATCTGATCCTGTGTTTCCACTGCCACCCTATACCCTGCCTGTGACTCTTCCAGAATTTACCACTCCTGACTTTTTTCATTCCTGTCCACCCGCACAGTGGAATATCCTATGCCCTGCCTTCCCACTCTCAATATTATACAAGCTCCCCTCCAGAGTTCTCCTCACAAGACCCAAGTATAGTCCAACCTCCAGCCCAGTTGCCCAGATGGGTCCTTGATCCCCCTTCCAAGGGAAGACACAGACCCCTCCTATGGCTCTGTTTATGGTTTGTTTCATTTTTCACTGTCAGTCTTTATAAAGGGAAAAGTCAAAACCCCTCATTCTATGACAAACCTCAAGGTTTAAATTCTCTTTTTGAGGCAATGTTTTACACTTATCAACCTATCTGGGATGCCTCAAAAGAGAGAGAGGATCTGAAGAGGAGCAAGGAAATCCATGTTCCCTCAGGAGCCCCCTACCCCAGAAACCATTTTCCTTCTACCAGACTTCAATGGGACCTTAACACTCAAGAAGTTAAGGAGGCTCTCAATAATCGTTGCTTGACTCTGATGAATGATCTCTGCAATGCTGCACGGATCCCACAAATTTATCTAAAGGCTGGTGAAGTTTTGCAAGGACCAGCTGTGACTCCTCTCACATTTCTGGAGAGGCTATTAGAAGCCTACTGGACCTATAACACCCATTGGTCCAGAAGTGCCAGAAAGTAAAGTGGTTATAAACTTAGCCTTTGTCACCCGGTTGGCTCTGGATATTAAAAAGACCCTCCAGAGGCTAGAAGGATTTGAAGGAATGATACTGTCACTGTTCTTGAAAGCAGCTCAGTATTTAATAACAGAGATGTGCCAGAAGATAGACAGGCAAAAAGTCAGGAAAGACAATTGCAATAGTGTTGATAGAAACCGGGATGGCCTACCAGAATGTAATGAAGAAAGCCTCAGAGGCAACTAGGCATTGTACCCAGACCTCTTCTAGCCTGAGATTAAATGTGCAGATTGTAAAAAAAATTACTTTAGGAAAATGAATATCTGAACCAATGGGCTGAAACACCCAAAGAAAAAGTGCTCCAATTAGACACTAAAACTGGCTGGTGGGGCAAGGACTCACAAGCCTAGGATTACCTTAAAAGCAGGGAACAAGACAGTCAGTTTCCTGATAAACACCGGGGCAACTTTTTCAATCCTAAAGAAACCTCAAAGACTCCTAGCAGAAGAGATAAGGTAAAAGTTCAGGGTCCAAAAGGGGAATCCAGTGCCTGTTCCTAGAAAACTGATTGAGTTGTGAATTTAGGAAGGAGTACAGTCATCCATGCATCCCTGGTTAAGCTTCAGTGGCCCTATTCCCCCACGGGGCCAAGACCTGGTACAGAAACTATAAATCAATATCACCTTCAAGGAAGACAAAAGAGAATTAGACTATAAACTCCCTGCTAAAATCTAAGATACCTGTCAAATTTTAGAAAAATATCAGTTACTATCTGGGCCATCCCTGGTCCAGCTGGAATCTACCCTACATTTGTCTTTATTATAAATGAAAAATTTTGAGGTATGAGAAGAAATAAATCCACCTGGACTGGCAAGACATCAAAACCCAATAGTAGTTTAGCTGACTACTTCCACAATCACAATCTGAGTAAAAGGACATCCCATGGGAACATAAAAAAATCAAGAGGAGTTGTAATTCATGTCCAGAGACTCAGGAAAGCTAACAATTCAGTTCCTTGCCAGTCACATTGGAACACTCTTCTCCTTTCAGTCCAAAACCCAAGGACTAATGACTAGAGGCATGGATTTAAGGCAGGTAAATAAATGGGTAGAACTATTTATCCCACAGCTCCAAAACCATAAACCCTTAAAAGCCTCTTGCAACTCCCAAAACAAGTTGTGCCCAAAAAACTACTGGGTCACCATTCCTTGTACCCATCAATAGTCACAGTGAAGGTTAATTATCTTCCTTCCCTTTGCCCTTCTAAGATGTATTCTTCAAAAAGAGGGACTTTCTCCACTTGAAATTCCTTTCCGGGCCCCTCTTCCTCCTCTAACTAGACTACAAGATGGACAGTCAGCTGAAATTTCTATCATTCCCTTTTCTAGTCCCATCATGCCCTGCAACAGGCTCTTCAACAAACACCTCCACAAAACTGTGAGAGAGACCCAGCCAAGAGACTCTGACTTGACCCTCCACCCACACCAAGTCAATGGCACTGTATGAATTAAGAGACACTCAATGAATATTGGGCATTATTGCAAGGAGACATATCCCATGGTTCTCACCACACCCAGCATAGTTAGGCTTTCTGGAATCACTCCCAAGACCCATCACACCCAGTGCAAGCAGGCAACAGATGCTTCTGACAAGTGGGCCAGCATTCATTCTGAGGATCCTTTAAAGGTTAGATTCGCCTGAATCCCGGAGGTGGATCCAGGGCCACAATTTCTAGATAAAAACCTAAAAATACTGTAGTATTATCAAATCTTTCTACTTTGCCTTTCTGCCTAGACTGCCTAATTCCAGAGGGGGGAAAAATGAAAGACAAATAAAATCCCGTATGGTAGAACACTATGTACATTGTAATACCTAGGTAACATTAGCTCATATTATAAACACCACTGACTTCTGACTTTTGTCTAGAAGAGGAATTATATGCTCAAAGTATTTTAGGCATCCGCTTATTACTGTTTGTAAACGTATCCAGAATATTGTTAACCTAAACATGTCAAACCCTTCAAGCAGTATTCCTAAGCTTATGAACTACAAGATCATACAAGTAGGGAAGGACTTCTAATTAAAAACCTTGAAGGTGAAATAAGAACTCCGTACTCCCTATGTTATGGTACATAAAAATGTGCTAAAATACAAAAGTATACCTAGAAAGTCTTACACATACCCAAGGGACAAATAAATTGTCATCACACTGTTGAAGATGTGCCCTCTTCAACGGAACAGGCCATATGACTTTGCCTGAAGGATGATGATGACTTTTCACTTCTGAGCAGTACACTTAAAATTATTTTCCTGACAACTTCTCTCATAATACCTGTTGATATGTAAGCAGACCGACTGTTAGGATTTTCCCAACACAACAGGAAGAAAAAAGACCAATAAGGCACTAAAATCAGAGAGAGTGTGCCCCTGTCTGGCGACGGTGTTGTTAAATATAGCCCTCCTCTCGAAACTGAGGCTTGTGGCCATTACACTCTATAACAGGTCAACCCATTCTGGTTATATACACTAATGAGGAGCTTAGCTGCATGGCTTGTAAAACAGCCTTCTGGGGAGACAGCTTCAGTGAAACAACTCATTTCATTGGTAGAACAGATGCTGGAGAGCAGGTTCTGACTCTGACATGAACTCTGCTGCCCTATATTTGACCACTTCCCCTCGGTAGGGAGGCCTGGTTGCATTCAGAGAAAGGATAAGCAGGCTACCAGGATGAGACCTGATAGGCTGTGACCATATGGTGGGGAAACAGGTTCTCTTCTGTCACAGACCTAGGGGAAGGGAAAAGAGTTAAAAGGGGTGAGAGGGAGGAATGGGAAGATAAAAGCGAGGGGATAACAATTCAGATGTAGTCTGAATAAATTAATAAAATAAAATTTAAAAAAGAACCAGAGAACATTAACAGATAAAGTGAAGTCTTAAAAATTAATTAAACCTTTGGTGTACGGGTCAAGGCTTTCAGGGTGAATGTACATCGTTGGCTAGAGCCAAGGTGCTGACAATGCCTTAGTTGCATGAAGAGGAAAGCTTGCTGAACATTACCTTGTAATTAGAGAGAACATTTATACTGTAACCTAGCTGCCAGGATATGTGACCACCTCAAGGCTGCCAGAGGTAGACTACATGAACTGGGACAGGGAGGCCCAGAACAGGGAGAGAAGGGACCAACTTCTGCCTGTGCCTGTGCCTGTCTCAAGATGAGATTTTCAGGGTTTGGACGCACCTCAACTTCACAGTTGTGCCAGAACAGCATCTACAGTTACATGGCTCCCCAACCCACACACTGACCTTTGACGCAAAATGTGTCTTGCCTACAGAAGGTGTAGGGAAAAAGAGTAGAGACTGAGGGAATGACAGACCAATGACTGGCCCAGCTTGAGACACACAGGATGGGAGAGAGCCAACCCCTGTCACTTTAAATGACAGGCTTCTATGCTTGCAGACAGGAGACAAGCACTACAGTCTTCATTCAGCAGCTGATGGAGATAGGTGCAGAGACCCACAGAAGACGGGTGTTGTACCTACACAGGTCAAACTGGGCAACAACGAGAAATTAATTTGAGGGGTTTCTTCTTGTTGGACTGAGAAAACAGTACTGAGTGGACAGCACTTTGGAATTTAGGTGCCTTGTCTGACCTTCATAAAAGGTGAGCATCATTATTATAAGCATGATTTGATTCACCGATCATCATCCACCTGAGATTATATTTCTACATGTTTAAATCAGATGCCGCAGAATATTCACCATTGCAATAGCAATAAAAGAAACTATCTAAAAATTTCTTTCAAAATGTTATTTTAAAATGTTCTCTGCCCAATGCCACAGAAACCTGTTTCTTACCTCAGCGGGAAGAGGATCAGTTCCCATACTCATGCTTAATGAGAGGTTCTTCTAGAATCTAGCACGGAATGGGCAGATGCTCCATCTATTTTCCATAAACTTCTTCAGTATAAAGTCTGAAGACTTCCCAAGACTGGATGTGTAATGTTTAGGTAGAGCAAAGCCGTGAAAAGAAGATCTGATTCACTGTGATTTAATTTCTCACGCATCCTTTAATATAAAAAGCAAATGCAAGTATACATTTCTAAGTTTGAAAACAGTAACTTGAGTAAAAAAATCAACAAATAACAAAACTTTACACCTGTCACGCCCAGCTATTTTTCCTACATATTTTTATTGTTTCCAAGTTTTTCCTATGTAAATGCCATGTTCCAGTTTGTAGTTCAAATGAATACAAAATTTGAACATTCAGCTTGATGAACAGAAAGAAAGGAACAGTCTTCAAAGTTTGTCAGCATATATTCCAATGCCAAGTTTACATTTTACCTAAAACACCCCATAACTTTATCAACAACTTATCTGCTGAATGATGAGTAGACCTTTTCAGTCACATGGGAGGGGCGGCTGCCCTTTATCTCCTTAGGGAGCAGGATTGCTTCACTTGCTCTTAGAATGTCCCTTGGCTTTGCCTTTGGTCTCAGGTTTGTATGCAGATTTGGCTTGCATCTTCTCTGCCTCCTCAATCAAAGCCTGTTCATAAGGAGACCAGGCAGCACTGGGCATGGCTTTACGGATCTTAGCTAAAAAGTCCTTCACTGTTGCCTGGCTGGTTTCAGCATAGGCTCTTGGACCCCATAGGAACTGATAGCATGGTAGGTCACTGTCAGGAATCTGACAGTATTCCAGGTACTTTTCTTCCACTATATCTTCAGTGATGAGCTTCCTTACATTCCCAAAGATGAGGTGTGGGACCTCATCATAGACTCCTAACATATTCAGGAAGTGCCAGACCTCCTTCTCTGTGGCAATGTAGCCATTTAAGAAGATCACACTTAGGAGGGGAGTCAGAATGCCCCTGTTGGGAACACCCAGCTCAGTGCTGCTACTCCCATCATCTTTGAAATCTAGCTTGCTGACAAGCATGTAGGCCTCACCATTGGGCTGGACTTCTTCCATCTCAATGCCAAACACTATGTCCAGTCGACAGCGGGCTATCTCAAAGATCTCAGGGAAGTGCTCCTTGAACCTTTTATTGATAACTTTCAGCATATCTGCCCTCCTTGCAGGCTCTTTAATTTTGTACCTGCAGAGCAAGAATGACACCAGCATTGCTGCCTTCCTTGATAAAAGAGCCATCTGTTTGCTTCCAGTGGAGAGTGGGCCATAAAGGAACTACCATTTTTTTCTCTCTTTGGCCCTTTGCTCCTTTACCAGACCTTTTGTGAGGCATATCAGCATTGGTGGTGGGTGTCTTGCCCTGTGGGAAGCCAGCAGTAGAAGTACTTGGCCCAGCATCTCCTGAAGCTTGGTCAGAGCAGGCAAGTGACTCTCCTTTCTCTGTGGCCTTTGCCTGAGCATCATTTAGCCCCTGGGCCTCATCTTGGTTCTGGCAACATTTCTCACAAGCATGGGCTTTATCTTCTTTCCTCTGGGCACAATGACTGAGGATAGGAATAGAAAACAGTACTTTAGGTAACAGCGACTTGGATCAGGAAAATAATACCCTGTAAGCATTTTTCCAGAAAGCAAACAGTTGGAGGAAGGTCAGACTGTGCGTTCAAATGCTAATTTCAGTGCCTTGAGATCTGGCTATGACTCTGCCAAGGGCATTGTTATAAATGCTCAACGATCTCCCATAACCATGTGGTGATGAGGAATGTTCCCCAATTACTCTGATTAGCGAAATAAATGTCCTGAAGACTATGACTGGGTAGAAGAGAGATGGGGAGAATTTAGGTTCTGGCCTTGGGTTCCAGAGATGAGAGGAGAAAGCAGCTGAGCAGAGGACAGTAGGAGAAGAGAGAAAGGAGTTTAGATAAGGCAAGCTGGTGCTGAGTATGTGGCTGTGGGAACAGACTGATAGATCTGAAGCCCCCTAGGGATTCATCCGATTGCCAAGTGACGGATTTTTATGTGGATTTTAAAGGTACTAGGTTAGAGTAGCTCAGAATCTGCCCAGTAGAGTGCTTACTGTTTCAAAATAAACCATAGTCTCTCTGTGGCAGTCACTGGAGAACTAGCTGGTTAGAGAAAACTACAGCCTTCATAATTTACTATGTGATTAATACAGAAAGAATGTTAAATGAATGTAGGGGTTGAATCTAAGTTTACAGCCTGAGAAATCCTGAGTTAAAAATATATATATATTTTTTGAGACAAGGTTTCTTTGTTTAACAGTCCTGGAGCCCTGGACTCACTTTTGTAGACCAGGATGTCCTCGAACTCACAGTGATCGCCTGCCTCTGCCTCTGGAGTGGTGGGATTAAAGGCGTGCACAACCACGCCCACCTAAAGATGGTTTCTAAGCCAAAGTGTAGGGAACCAAGGGTAGAATGTATTTAAATGGTGCTGCTCTCTTAAGCGAAGCTGCTGCTTCCGAAAAAGCTGACAGAGCTTAGGGAACAGAGGCTCCTATGATGTCTCTTGAACCAAAGCCTACAGGCAGAGCATGAGGGTTGAAAACATGCTAGAAAGGGTTAGGCCTAGAACTACAGCTCAAAGGACAGTGTCATGGCAGAGAGGGCTTGGATATTTGCTGACTTCGTTTTGTTTGTTGTTGTCACTAACCTGGTTGCACTGTTTGCAATGCTGATCATGGGTTTATGTGTCCTCTACAAAAGTTCCAAATGAACTGAAGTAGGGAGCATAATGCTAAGTTACAAAGAATGATAACAGAGGAGGAAAAAGAACTCTGCCCAAAAGAAACTAGTAAGGTGATAGCAGCTGGAGGTCAGGGCTCTCTAACTGCAAGATGTCTGTCAGCTATTTCCAGAGAGGGTGCACTGGTCCATTTTAGCAACAACTAAATTAAAAAAAAAATATATATATATATATATATGCATATATATATATATATATATATATATATATATATATATATAGGCAGGACATTGATATTGGAATATGAGATAGAACAACTGACTTGAAAATTAGAATTCTCTTGTTCCTTTGCTTGACTTTTGTTTGAAATGTTTTGAGTTAAAATGATATGGCATTGAGATGAATATATCTGGACATGGGCTGTGGTAGCACATGCCCTCAATCCCAACACAAAGGAGGCAGAGACTGGCAGGTCTCTGTAAGTTCTCCACAGGCCTGGACCTACACAGTATGTCAGAGCATGACTCCCTTCTTATAAGCTACTTACAAAGACAGTCTAGTATTCAAAAATGACAAAATTTTCGTTAGAGTCACTATGCAAGTTTTCTCTTAATAGTGGATAATAATGTCCTTACTGACTTAGAGGATGGCTACTCATCAATCTTAGGTTTATGTAAGGAAAAGATGATGTCACGCTGCCCTAAAATGCCAGCCACTCTCCTTAGAAAATAAGGCTTCCTTACAAGTTGAGGGGAGAGGAGAGACTGCCTCTGACAGGAACTTTGGTGCCCACAGTTTGATCCCTTCCCCTAGGTGTGGAGGCCAGGTGGCACACAGAGGAAAAGGAAGCAGGCTATCCAGATGAGACCTGAGAGGCTTTGGTCATATATTGGGAGAGCAGGTCCCATTCTGTCAGTGAGCTAGGAGAGGGGAATAGGGCAGAAGAGGGAGGGTGTGGGAATGGGAAGATGCAAGTGAGGGGATAACAATGGGGATGTAATCTGAGTAATTTATAATGAATTAAAACAAAAGCAGAAAATAGGGCTTCCACTGAGAGAAATCATGACAAATGGCATTTTGGCTTAATAGGGGTATCCCACCTACCAATATGAGGACCCAAAGCTAGGCTGGGAGAAGAACATGCAAGCTGCATGCCTCCCACAGACAGATGCCATAGAATGCTGACTGAGGTGAGGTGTCGCAATGCTCTGGGCAGCCAGCCTATCCCTTTAAATGTGAGTACATGCCAGCCTAAGTTAGGTCCCTTTATATGTGAGAACATGCGAGCCTAAGTTAGGTCCCTTCAAATGTGAGTATATGCCAGCCTAAGTTAGGTCCCTTTAAATGTGAGTACATGCCAGCCTAAGTTAGGTCCCTTTAAATGTGAGTACATGCCAGCCTAAGGTCGTAAAACTCAAAGGCTCCCGTTCTTACATTTGAGAGGCAGAACCATCCATTCCATATATAGAATGGGGTGGGGTGAAAACAGCTGCAACAAATATAAATACCTAGGTAACAATGCCGAAGATACGCTTAAGTGAGTTTAAAGTTGACTTTAAAAGATAATGCCTAGAGTTCAAAGTTGACTGTAAAAGATAATGCCTTTTCTACTGCTCTGAGCAGCAACATTATCCTTTTAGTTTGAGGCTTTCTCTGTCTCTCTCTCTCACTTTTACACACACACACACACACACACACACACACACACACACACACACACACACAGACATTCCTACTTTGACATGATGTTTGTACCCATTCAACTCACTTAAAATACAATGGTTACTTCTTGAACTTTAAAAGCTGTTATTACAAACTATTAAGAATAATTAAATAATGCAAGTTAGTTGTTATCTGGTCAACTCATGGTCATGTCAGATACTAGTCTAACTTATCACATGAATATGCATTCAAGGTTTAACAGATATATATAATGCTATGGCTAGATAGAGTATGTAAAAATGAATACATAGGTGGCATTCAAAAATATCAGATGCCTATAGAAAATTGAATTTAAAGATATGTTTTATTAATTTAAGCATGCTTTGGCAATGAGAAATGCCAGCTCTTGCCAGCAACCCCAGCCTACATCAAAGAAGGTGATGAGCACTGAAAAACCTCCATAACAAAATGGCTTCAAATGAACCAAGCCATCCACATGGGAAAAGAAACGCCCGCTTCCCTAACACAGAAAGAATTCTCTCTAAAATGACCAAGCTTGGGTAGAGGTTAAATTGATTGCCGAATTCTGCAAGGACAGGGTGAGCACGTCCTAAATAGTTCCTGCTTTGCTGATATGTCTGTCAGATATACTGGGCCAGAAGGCTGAAGATGATGCTCCAAATTTACAGAGAGTTTTGGGTGACTGCTCAGGCAGCAAACTGTCTCTGTCATTTTTTTTTTTTTTTTTTTATATTTGGAAGCTGCTAGCCTACACTTCCTCACTATTCAGGTAATTAATTTTATTCCTTCTCAAGTCTATGATGGTGTTGAAGACCAAATAGTTATATATTACAATTATGATTAGTTGCTTAGGAGTTAAGAAGATGTTTTAAGATCTAGATAGATGTTTGTAGATTGATAGGCACAAAATTAGATAGAGAATAAATTAGGTACAGAACGTTAGGCTTATCTGAATTGAATGAATAATATTTTCTTCAAGGTTGCCAAATACCGTTCAACTAGACATAATGTATGTAACACTTACTTATTGGTTTCCATGATTGTTTCATAATTATTCTTACTACATTTAGTTTAGAAATGGCCTTTTTAATCAGACAGAAAGGGGGGAGACGTTGGAAGTAGGTCCAAATGCTTATTTCAGTGCCTTGAGATCTGGTTACCTCCTGGATATGGGCATTGCTATGAATGTTGAACTATCTCCTGTAACCATGTAATGATAAGGAATGTTTCCCGATTACCCGTGAT